>NC_062561.1:194607625-195251471 GCF_022837055.1 Prionailurus viverrinus | reverse complement strand
TCCCCAATACCTGGCACACAATAAGTACTTAAAAATAAATGAAAAGACTGAACAAAAGCATAAGGAACTAAGATTCTGTATGGCAACTATCAGAGAAAAAAGTGATTCCAGTGGAAATATCAGAGAGAATTGTTTTCTAGAAAAATAAAAGTTGATAATGCTAGAAATAGCTTCGCAAAACCAACAGGTTACAATCAGCTTTTTAGATCACACAACTCCTAGGGAAACCCAGAAGCTGAAGCTCTGTGCCCTGTTCCCAAATACCACCCTTCCCCGCCCCTTCTTAGGCCAGAGGGATCAAGAAGGAACATATTTAGCCTGCAGAAGCACCCCGAGGTAAGGCTTTAAGTGGGCCATATGAGCTGACACTTTATATTTGCAAAATAAAAGTGTGAGTCCTCTGATTCTACTAACACAGTTGAAAACTGGCCTTGAGGTAGAGAGAGAAGCAGAAGGAGAGGCCATGGCCTATTTTCAAGGCACAGAGTGAGTTTCCAAACTGGGCACTAAGTGAGGTAGAGAGACACACACCGTTTCTGGAATGAGGCCTTTACGCTTTGTTCTTCCCTCTTCTGAGCTACTCCTTCCCCACCTTCAATTTTATTTTATTTTTTTATGTTTATTTACTTTTGAGAAAGAGAGAGCATGAGAAAGCAGGGGAGGGTCAGAGAGGGAGAGACAGAATCCCAAGCAGGCTCCCCCTTGATGACACAGGGCTCGAACTCTCGAAACTTGAGAACATGACTCCTGACTTGAGCTGAGGTCAAGCCTCTGATGTTTAACCTACAGAGCCACCCAGGCCCCCCCAACCTTCAATTTTAAAAAGCCACCCAGCTGTTGAGATGTAAACACTAAACTAGGAAAGCAGTTTAGGAGCCCAGACAGGTTTGTAAATGCTGGTAAAAAAAAAAAAAAAAAAAAAAAAAAAAAAAAAAAAGTCTGATTCAGGCGGTTAAGAAACTGCCTCTCCTGCTGGCCTTGTCTCTTCTAGGAAAGGATATAGCTGTGGGTGACCTTTTGCAAAAGCAGTGCCTTTTGCTTGTCCCCATTAAGTGTGCTGAGACAGGTGAAGAGGATGAATGTGATAACATCTCAGTTTTTGTAACCAACAGAAGAAGATATTCCAGCAAGGTTCTTAGATGTGACCTGAATTAGAGTGTGCAGACAGAGAAACCCAATGCAAGCAGACCAGTCAAGCAACACATTTAATGTAACACGTAAAGACCAGTAGGTCTTAACTGTAATGTGCCAATCAGTTGGAGATCTGATTAAAATTCAGATTCTAATTTAGTAAATTCTGGGTGGTGACAGAGAGCCTGCATTTGCAGCAAGTTCCCAGATGCTGGTCTGTAGGTGACATAACAGGGAGCTGGGAAGCAAGCTCTCATTTGCAGGAGGCTCCATTCCTGCCTTTTCTTTTACTAAAGGTACATTGTTATTTCCACGTTTCATCTATTCAGAAATGCAACTTTTTCTACCCTTTAATACCCCCTGAAATTTGCAATCCATAAGGCTCTATAATCGCCCTCAACCAAGCCAGTCTTGAGCTGTCCCAAAGTTATCATTGCCTGGGCATGTGGAAACATCAAGAGGTCAGCAGCTTAGAAGACAATCCTGAAGGCAAGAGGGAGACACTGTTTGAACCAGGAGGCGGCAAATGGGGTGGGCGGGGGTGGAGCAGAGGTAAACTGATGGTCTCTCAATATTCCTGAAGCGGTCCTTGCAAGTAGGGCCGCTCTACAGAGTTGCAAAGCCATCTCAGAGACCACAACGCACGACTTTTATTCAGGTACATATGCTTTAAAAACACTCCACCTCAATTGCTCTTAACGGCAGAGGGGAGGATTTTGTGTGGTAAAAATTTGGTACACCACCAGCCTGGCTTGGCTGATGGAGATTATAAAGCACCAGTAATGATAGAGTTAAAGGTGAGTCATAACAGTTTAATTCTGAGTGTCAAGCTTTAGGAATAGCTTATTCATTTGTTTTGAAATGCACAAAAGTAGTACAGGATAAAAATGTCTCTAAATAAGTCTAAAGTAGATGTAATGATATAGATGAATATTCTAAATAATGAGAGCAGTGTGTCACCATGTAATTGGCAGATTATTTTCTTCCTTATATATATGAAGCAGTGGTGCATTTTACGATCCACAGCATCTTAGATTCGATTAACTGTAGTTTTAAAAACAAAATTATTGTTTGTTGAATCCTTATCATGTACAGACAAGATGCCAAAGAGACAATTCTCAGATAAATCTTCAGACAGGTGAACTTCTTATTCCCTATATGGTAAGGTTCCGATAGATTTATTTTAAATAGTTTCTTTTTTGTTTTTTTTTTCTATTTTATAGAAGACTGAGGCATCGTAAGAGTTACTTTCTTGTTCAAGGTCAGACTGCTAACTTCAGCCCTTACTTGCTGAATAAGCCATAGAACACTTCCTCACAATAGGTCTCAATTAGGCATCTATCCACCTGCCACCCTCTAGGGACCTTTGAAAACTTGTGTTTTATGTTGCAGAGGAATGGGGTATCATATTTGGTCATCACAAGGGCTCAGGAGTGATTCTGGAATTTAATAAGCCTGGAAGGACTCAAAACAACCTCAGTGCTTCATGCAGTCCTGCAAGGTCGAAAGATTCTTTCCAGAAGGCAAACGGCACCCCTAGGCATAAGCACTCAAAAAAGTATCTTTGACACAAAAAAAGTATCTTGTTGTAAAATCTGCAGTAGTGTTGTCCCAATTCACTGCTCCCAAGTGTCAATATGTTTTTACTTAATTCTCTGACAAAGAAAAACCTCCCTTTGCATCTAAATACGCTTGCTCTGTAAACTGTGATTATAGGACTAGAGGATTATAGGACAAAATTGCTAAGGTTGCAAATCTTTAGTTTCTTTGATATATTAAGATAGACTCCATTACAGTCAAATCTTCACTCTAACATGGCCAATGAGCCCTTAGGAGCCCAACTGATGTTTCAGACAAATATTACAGGAGAACACAAAACAATTCATTGTGAACCAGATGAAGGTCATAATGATGAAGGTCCTCCCAGTCTTTGTGCATCCTTGAAAGTTCTATTTCCACATATGTATTTTGCCACTATCAGGGTTATCTTCCCACATCACTGAAGTACTTATCCGGAACTTACTACCTGCCAACCACTATGCTCAGAGCTTTACATGGAATTTTTAAAAATGTTTTTTAATGTTTTTTTATTCTGTTTTTATTTTTGAGAGGTAGAGAGACAGAGTGTGAGTGAGGGCGGGGCAGAGAGAGAAGGAGACACAGAATCCGAAGCAGGTTCCAGGCTCTGAGCTGTCAGCAGAGCCCGACATGGGGCTCAAACTCCCATACCATGAGATCATGACCTGAGCTGAAGTCGGACACTTAACCAACTGAGCCATCCAGGTGCCCTACATGGATTTTTTTAATGCCTTAATGCAGCCCTATGAGTTATCCCTACTTCACAAATGGACTAAACTGAGCCTTTGAGAAGTGAGGGCCTTCTTCCGTGCCTTGTGGCAATCAAGTGGCAGAGTAGGAATACCAACCCGGGCAGTGTGTGTCCGAGTCCCCCCAGTTCATCACTATGCAGAATTATGGCTTTCACTGACATCAAGACTCCCCACCCTCGTTGCCCACAGAACAAAGTTCTGTGTTGGTAGTTTAACAACCTACCACAATGTGGTCCCCCATACTCTTCCCAACCTCATTATGTCTCCCACCTCTTTAAATGCCCCAGTGTTTGATGTTGCCTTCAACTTCACCTTTGGTCAGGTGCACCCATCAACAGGACAATATCTTTTCAACCCTCTACCATCTCAGTAAGGCTCCTAACAAAAGAACCATTCTAGTGTGAAGCCTGCCCTAACTGCTCCTGTGCTATGCAATAGTCCTAAATGGACTACTCCACTTTCTGCATTCTCTAAGAATTCCCATCTCTACTAGTTGTTTTATTTGACCCTAGCACGTAAACGATGTTTTTTTTTGTACCATTCTTCTCTAATGGTTGTGTTCCTGATGCATAGGAATGGTCCCGTTCATTTCCATTTCTTCTCAATATCTACTTTAATTCCCTATACACAGTTAGGAAGATGAGAAAGGAGGAAGTGAGGCAGGGAGAGATTGAGCAATTATTTCTTTTAGGTTAGGGGCTCCTTGTGGACAGAGGCCACGTCTAATTTAGCTTGCCACAACGATTCAGAGTTAGGACTCCATGGTCATCAAAAGTTCTTACTCTCCTAAAAGGTCTTCACAGGATTGCCAGTCAGCCTGTACTTGATATTTCAGGAACCAGGAACAACCTGCCGGTATGGGCAACCGATGATGATGTGGTCACCATTACCACTGTACTGGTTCTCTGCGCTGAGTTCTGGCCATTCCCTGTCCTAGGTAGCAACCCATACATTCTCCTCTTCTGCTCATCTCTCATTTGCAGAACTTCCTTGGCCCTTCTCCACTGCATGTGCTCTCAGAATGACACATGCAGACCTGCCATGCTATTAAGGGTCTTTGTTACGCATGGTGCCCACATTAAATGCACCAACACAGTAATAGAATCAATAGCTCAGGACCAAATAGGAGCATCAGTTCTCATACTGGAGTCACTATTCCATGCCATTATAGTGCACTGCTTAGCATATTTGCTTTACGTTCACGTATTATTTCCAGTGCATTTAATAAAAAACACGTGCTCTATCCTGCAGTTTTAGAACCATAGGTACTACACAGTCAGAGCATCTGAGTGACAATCTCCCATCTTTTACTTTTACTATTACTTGACCACTACTTTTGAATGTATCTATGAATAACCTAGGGGATGTGTTAAAACATAGGTTATGACTCAGTTAGGTCTGGGCTGGAGCCTGATAGTCTGCATTTCCCTTAAATGCCAGTGATGCCAATAATGTTACTCCACAGATCACCCTTTGAGTAGCAAAGATTTTCACTAGGGTTTCAACCTCAACCTTAGCTTCATATTACGATTGTTTGTGAGGTTTTTGAAACATCGGATACTCTAGCCACATGCCAGACTTATGACATCACAATCCCTGGGTAGGACCCAGACATTGGTGTTCCAGTTTCTTCACCTTAGAGTTCTTTTAAGGAGTCCATGGGCTTGTCATATAAAACACACTTACAAAGGTCCCTGAAACAAGGAAAACACTTAATATATGGTGGCTGTTACACTGTAACTATTCCCCAAAAATGGATTATGCTTCTGAGAATGCTGCTTCAACAAGATATCAATAATATTTGTAAATAAAGTGTACTATAGTTGAATATGCTTTGGAAGTACTGCACACTATAGCTTCCTCCAGGGGACACACAAATAGTATCGGGTGTCTAAGTACTCTCTGGAGATCTGTAATGCAGAAACCTATTGATTAACCTGTCATTTACCCAACATTGATGATCTTTGAACCCTTTATTTGGTACTGCCTATTACCTTTTTTGTTTCAAAACATTTTAATAAAACAATACATTTTTAGATCATTAAGTTACATGCATTTTAAGAAATAATCAAGATTCTATGTGCCCTTTATCAAGCTTTCCCCAGTAACATTTTGCAAAATGGTAATACCTAAACTAAGAGGCTGACCTTGACATAATCAAGAAGATCAACACAAGATCACTAATGTTACACTTTTGTAGACATACTTCCTCCCCTCGCCACTCCTACCTATCCTGAAGCCTTGGCCACCAATTTTCTGTGCTCTATTTCTAAAAATTTAGGTTCCTGGGTGGCTCCGTCGGTTAAGCGCCCAACCTCAGCTCAGATCATGATCTCGCGGCTTGTGAGTTCGAGCCCCGTGTCGGGCTCTGGGCTGACAGCTCAGAGCCTGGAGCCTGCTTCGGATTCTGTGTCTCCCCCTCTCTGTGCCCCTCCCCTACTTGTACTCTCTCTCAAAAATAAACATTTAAAATATTAAAAAAATAATGTTATATAAGGAACCATATAGTATGTGACCGCTTGGGATTATTTTTTCCCCCACTTCATACGTTTCTGTAGATTCATCCATATTGTGGCATGTATCAATAATTTTCTCCTTTTCATTGTTGAGTAGTATTCCATGATATGTATATGCCATAGTTTAACTATTTACCCACTGACTCTGGGTTGTTTCTAGTTTGGGGTTTCTATGAATAAAGCTGCAATAAACATGTGTGTAAGGGTTTTTGTATGAACATGTTTTTATTTCTCTGAGATACTGCCCAAGAGTGTAATTGCTGGATCATACAGAAGTTAGACAATTATTAAAAACCCAAAACCCTGTTAAACTGTTTTCCAGAGTAGCTATACTACTTATCCCCACCAGAAATGTATGAGTGATCCAATGTCTCCATGTCCTTAACACCATTTTCTCTTTTGCCTTTCTTATAAGTGTGTGGTAGTATCTTGTTGTGATTTTAATTTTCATTTCCCTTATAACTCATGACATTAAACATCTTTTCACGGGATTCTTTGCCATTTGTATTCTCCTTTTGGTGACAAGTTTCTTCATCTTTTTCCCATTGTCTAATTAAATTGTTTGCTTTTATGTGTTGAGTTTTAAGAGGTTTTTTTTAAATATTCTAGAGACTAGTTGCATATTGGTATATGGTTCGGAAATATTTTCTCCCCATCTGTAGTTTAATTCCATCTTCTTAACAGTCTTTCAAAGGGCAAAATCTTTAATGTCAACCAAGTCTAATTTATCACCTTTTCCTTTTAGGGATTACCTTTCCGGTGTGAAGTCTGAGAACGTGTTTGCCTAGCCCTACATACTGAAACTTCTAAAAGTTTCATAGTTTTACATATTACAATTGATTTCATGATCCATTGAGTTAACGTGTGTAGAACATGTGACACTAGGGCAATTTGGGTGGGGGGTGCTATGGATATCCTGTTGCTCCAACACAATTTGTTGAGGGGGCTCTCTGGCTGGTCTGCCTGCTTCTCTGTACCTCTCACAGTCTTATGTTTGCTTTATATATAATGCTCAGGCATTTCTATTGTACTTAGTGGGAAGGACAGGTAAAATTATTTCTATCCTCCTGGAAACAGGAATCCCTATTAACATTTAGTTATGTAGAATTCTACAGTTTGGAAGAATTGAATGACCACATGCAGCACACCAGACAAGAGTCATGCCCATTATGGTGGAATTCTAGGATCATGTAAAGGTGGGAGGTGAGAGAAAACATAGATTTATTAACATGCTCAAAAATAAAGAAAAAAATGTTACTGAATTGCTTGAGGACATCTCTTTGAAATTCATGTTTGAAGAACTACATAACTTTTTAGTCCTTTGGTTACACTCAGAAAATTTCTCAATATCTGCTAAGTTTATAGTATCAAAGCATGCCTTTGATCAAAATTCTGTTCTTTAATTCTACTGTTCCAAAAGCACCATACTGAAAGTCTGTGGCAAGATCACCAAAGTACTTTAGACCATCATAAAAGAGCCTCGGACATTTCTGGGCAAGAAATTAGAGAACTCAAGCTTGTCACATGCTGGTCATGTGCACAAATATAAATTTCAAGATTCAGATTCTAGTCATACCACCTTGGGAAAATGATTTATCCTCCAGGATTATTTCTCTCATCTATAAAATGGGGTGGATACCATATACCTCACAAGACTGTTGAGATTTAAAAAATAAAAATAAAACCAAAGTCCCTTTGTAAAATGCTGCTCCAGTGAGTGTGTAAAATTTACCAAAAACATTCTCTAGCAGTGGCTGGTCAAGTCCAGAAGTAATTCTACCTTCTGTTATAAGCTTCAAATTGTGGATGGTAAGTGCTGAATAATCTAAAAAAGTCCATGTAATTTATTTCATCATGGTGAAAAATATAAAACTCCTTGAAAGTTATAACATTAGTATTTTACTGGTTGATATCTTGATGCAAGGTTTACATGTGTGTAACTGGGAGTTTGGACCATTGACAAAGAAGGAGATTTTCTTCCTAGACGCTAATGGCACGTTACACTGCCAAGTAGGAAAAGAGGTTTCAAAGAGTATTGCCAGAGGAACACCTGAATTTGACAGTGTGGCTCAAGTCAGCCCTAAAGCCACCTGGGACCAATGTGCATCCCCAGTCAAAGTTGCTGATTAAAATTATTCATATATTTTACAAACAACTTATTCAGTGTCTACTATGTGGAAAGTCCTATTCCAACTGTGAAGATACAGCAGTGAACTTTTAATGAATAATTTTCCAAAAAAAGGTAAAAAGAAGGACCTCCATGCAGATACAAAATGAGCACGTATTAAGGACTTTGTTTAACTCATTAAGGAAGAACCAGGCAGATGTTAAAACAGTTCAAAGGTAGAAGGTACATTTAGGAATTAAATGTAAATGAATTTGTAAGTGGATGCAAAATTGTGTTCTTCCACAACAAATAGGAAATCAGAACAAAAATGCTCACCCTCATGGGCTTACATCTTAATGAAGGTATTGATAAACAAGGTGAATATGTACTATATGTAGTATGTTTAGTTGTGTGGATGGTGGGAGGCACAAGTATCGATCAGCTGGCCAGAGGAGACTCTGGAAGGGTACAGGAATTGCAGGAATATGTGGACATTCTGTCAATTCAGGAGACTAGACTCCAATTTCAGTGAACTTTAAGTTCCTTTCAGCTCAATTATTTTATGCCTCTAATTTCATCCTGGTGTTGTGAAATCTATCTTGGAATATTTTATCACAGGATTTAAGTCTCCCATACCAACAGATTTAAGGACAAGGACTGCTGAACCTCAGGTAAAGGAGTAGTGAACTATGCTCTCGTGTGTGCTCACAACACATTGGTTAGCACTGGAAGAAATCACACAATCAGAATCTAGGCCAGGACAAGTACTACTCACACAATCCAGCTGTCATACCAGACTCTATTGTGCCTGCTTATTTTGGCTTCTCTGCTTACTCATTTATCCCTAATGTCACTTACTTACTCATACATGTATTCCTTCGCTCAATGCAGAAGAAAACTTAAGAGTTAATGATCTAATTTATAGGCGTGGCCCCTCCCTTGCATTGCTCACAGATTGGAGGGGATGACTACACAGACACACACGTATGGTCACGTGACTCACAAGGACATGTGACACACTGTTCAGACAGCAAGTATCAGAGAAAGTTAAAGGCAGGAGGTGGGTAGGGCTTTTTAAGGATGAGTATACTTTGACAAGGTAGAGAATATAGGGGCATTTAGTCCAGGTAGGAAGAAATACACAAGCACATGTTTCAAGTCTAAAATGATCATTCATAAGGCACCTGGGTGGATCAATCAGTCAGGCATCTGACTTTTGATTTCAGTTCAAGTCATAATCTCACAGTTTTGTGGGTTTGAGCCCCAAGTCTGGCTCTGCACTGCTTGGGATTCCTGTCTCCCTCTCTCTCTCTGTCCCTCCCCCACTTGTGTAGTCTGTCTTTCTCAAAAACAAAATAAACTTTATAAAATAATAAAATAAAATGATCACTCATAATCATAGGTATTTGTTCTTTTGCCTACACAGTCATTATTTTTATTCTAGTATAGAGCTTTGATTTTATTTTGGTGAACTAATCCCTCACTAATGCTCAGGTGGTACCGTGCTCTGGGCTCTAGGAATGGCCCCTGGCTTTGGCCTGGCTAATCAACACTGGATATATTCTCTGTGGCTTCTTAGCTCAATATGAAAAGGATGTCAATTAGCAACTATTAGGAATGAAAAAAATTTTCCATAAAGATTGATAGGCTTGTATAGGGCATAAACCTAGAGTCAAGGAGAATAGTAAACCTAGTGAGAATGGGCCTGAAGAAAAAAACAATACAGAGAGAACGAGAATCAGAGTGATTTTCTGATCAGCACCTGGATCCAGCCATGCCTAAAACTAGACTTAGTCCCTAACCATTTCAGTTATGAAGCTTGAGCTAAAAAATTCCCTTTTTGCTTCAGCCAATGTTACTTAGGTTTCTTTACATAAAACTGAGCAGTTCTTTATAACACATGAAAAAGCTGATAATGGATCCTGTGTTCTAGAATTATGTATAACAGTGTGAAATAAGATGGAAAAGTAATTTGTGGTAGGAATGCTTGAATAGAAGACCAAGTGACAGAATTTTATCCTAGCGTAGCTATACTCAAACAGTAGCATGTATCAAAGTTACCTGGAAGGCTTGTTAAAACACACATTGTTGAATTCCATCTGCAGAGTTTGACACCAGGCCCAAAGGCAGCCAGCCTGTGGTCTGGATGGTGATCTACGGTACAAACTAGCTCAAAAGAGGAGTAAAAACAATGTCATTTCCTTTCTTGATCACACTCACTAAAACATATAGTGATTAAGACAGTTGGCAGTGGAAGTTTAATTTGGCAGGTCTGGATACAAGGAAAAACCCCAGTGATCCCAATGAGCTACAAGCAAGCTCCAGAGTTAGATTCCACCCCTTTCTGGGGCAAAAGAAGAAAATACTGTAAATATTCCCTGTCTCAGCTCTCCTTTAGCACTGTGAATGCTTTATTCTCAAGTAGGTTCCCCAGGAAATGGTGATAAAGATGGTCACCAGCATAGCCAGGCTCACATCTTCATAGCCCTTGCAAACATAGCAAAAATTTGGCTTTTCTTTCTAAATATTTCAAACCAAAGTCCCAATAACACATCTAATTGGTCTGGCTCAGGCCACACACCCATCCTTCAAGTCATCACTGTGATCAGTGAATGGAACAGACCCACTGACAACAATATTCATCCACTCACCCACCCACCCACCCACCGATCCTTGTAACTGGGAGTGAGAGATGGCCTCACCTGAGCGGCATGTATTGGGATTGAGGAGAAGCATGGTTTGTAACCAAGACAAAATCACAATGTCCACTTTAACACATGGCACACACTGCCTGCCATAGCGGTCACACCATGCTTAGAGAGGCCCCTTATGCAGCCATGTTTTTTACTGCCTGAGCAAAATAACATTCAGAGGATGTTTCTGGAAAATCTATCATAGGGCCATGTTAAAACTATTACCCAGTATGTATGACAGAGAGAGCCCTGAAAACATTAATTCTGAGATCCTGAGGAGAAGGGGGAGAAAGGAATCTGGATAGAGGAGGAAGAAGAGAGAAACAAGACAGGGTTGGGGGCAAGTCCTGCTTTGGGTCACACCAGGTTAGCAGGGGTATTTTTTTTTAATATGAAATTTATTGTCAAATTGGTTTCCATACAACACCCAGTGCTCATCCCAACAGGTGCCCTCAATACCCATCACCCACCCTTCCCTCCCTCCCACCCCCCATCAATCCTCAGTTTGTTCTCAGTTTTTAAGAGTCTCTTATGTTTTGGCTCCCTCCCTCTCTAACCTTTTTTTTTTCCTTCCCCTCTCCCATGGTCTTCTGTTAAGTTTCTCAGGATCCACATAAGAGTGAAAACATATGGTATCTGTCTTTCTCTGTATGACTTATTTCACTTAGCATAACACTCTCCAGTTCCATCCATGTTGCTACAAAAGGCCATATTTCATTCTTTCTCATTGCCACATAGTATTCCATTGTGTATGTAAACCACATCCTCTTTATACATTGGTCAGTTGATGGACATTTAGTCTCTTTCCATAATTTGGCTATTGTTGAAAGTACTGACAGGGGTATTTCTAATGTTCTTCACCTCATGGTGCATATGAAGCAAGTGAGAATGTACCTTTTGTGAGAACTCGTCCTTCTAATAATACTTTGATCTCACAGGACCTCAGAGAGTGTGACAAACCTAGGGTTCCTGTGATCTTCGACTTCTTCCTCTCAAGGCTGAGAAACTGAGGCAAACAGAAATCCTGGTATTATCTTACCTAGGCTAGGAGTCAGAGCAAGGATGTGGTCAGCCTTCTAAGACATTAATGCTATTTTCTCTCTTAATCCAAGAGGCTATGCCAATCTCACTTTTGTCAGGGTCACAGAGTTCACTGAGTGACAATGTCAATAAAGGGACTTCGATCCTGTCTCGTCTCTAATGTTCCCTCTTCCTTCTCACTCCCAAGAAAGTGTTCATATTGGAAAAAAAATATAAGGGGAAACTTTGTATTTCCATTCCACCAAAGTTTACCGCTCCTTTGTATATATTTTGAAAAATAACTATCCTAATCTCTTTAAAAAATAAGCGAAGAAAGAAAAATTGATTTGTGTTCCTGCCTTGGATTCTGGAGCTGGCACAAACCAGACATAGCCAAAGTCCACTGCTATTTTGATGCCAGTCTGTAGGCGGCAAATTACTCAAGGACACAAGAGTGACTAAGACTGTTTTCTTTTTGATGTTGATAGAGCAAGTCAATCCAGTGGTTAAAAAAAAAAAGTCACTGAACCTGATGAAAGAACCGGATGAGGACACAGCTCTCACACGTACTGCATTCCTACTTCAGTTAATGATGTCTGTACTGCCAGAAAGATCTAACAGTGGCCATAAGAAAACCTGAGCAGAAAGCTATTTTGTAGGCATTAGCACAAGATTGGATTTTTCCTTTCATGAAACTTTAATCTACCTGGACAACTCCTACGGACCCCTCAAAATCCTGCTCAAGCACCTCCCCTTTTCTGATATTTTCCTTTGACCTGGTCCTACCTGACCTTGGGCCCAACTCCTTTCTCACATAGGTCACTTTGGATAGAAAGGATTTATTTACGTGGCTATCACCCTCCTTGAGCCTTTAGTGACCCCATTAAGTGTTCACTTTTGTTTTCCAAGCAAAGGACTGGCCCGGAGTAGGCCATTTTCAAAGGCTGTGGGGTAAGTGAATACATATCCTGAGAAATTGTGAAAACTTTATTTTAGGAGACAGGAGTCCTGAGATCAAAGTGAAGGGATTGAATCTTTCCAGGGGACATAAGACATACATTCATCTCAAAATCTTTATCCACAAATTAGGGAGAGTAACTCTTTTATCAGGATTTATGTCAAGACTACTAGAGATAATCCACTGGATAAATGTTTCAGTAATTGCCAAGACTCATAAAAGATAATCATTATTGTTTGAAGTCATAGGGTCTAAATCCCCACTTGAGAAAACACCAAACTGCAAAGGAATCCAGGGCAAGGCTGGGACTTGCTGTCTTCTGGGTTTTTACCTAGAAGACATTTTGGTCAGTGTGAATGAAGGCCATGGACACCGAAGTCCCACCACCATAAATGAACTAGTTTTTGCCACTCAGTACAAGTGTAACTTCAGGCAACTTGGGTAGCTCCTCTGTGCCTTTCTCATCTGAAAACAGGATAACGACAATAGTTTGCTCAGAGTTCCTGTGGAAGATAAATCAACTCATTTAAAGCTCTTCAAACAGTGCCTGGTTCATGGTATATAGGAAAAGCAAGCTGTCATTTTGTTCAACTCTACCAGCTATTCCCTGATGATTTAAGAGAGAGTAAGAAGGCAAACTGTCGCCTCCCTCTGCCCTCCTACAATCAGTGGAATTACTGTCTCCTGTATTCCTAGAACAGGTTTCCAAAACCATGTCTTTGTCTTCAAGTGTGTCCATATTCAGGTTTGCTCTCAACACTGAAGATGGCATTATTTGGCCACATAAAAGGTGAATTGGTTTTTGTAACCCCCAGTGGGCCCCTGATCCTCAGATTCAAGTGCACATTCCTCGATGTGGCACACACAACACTTGGGAATCCCTCCCTCCACTGCCCTCTGGATGCACTCAATGAACCATGTGTAATTCTGTCAATTCGCCAAACTGTTGTTCATCCTGGGGCCATTATACACGCTGTTCTTACTGCTGAGAAGATCCTTTGTCTTTTGCTAAACTAATCCCTACTTGTCCTGATCAGGTCTCAGATTAAATATCTTTCTTTGCTGATCCCCCTAATCTATATAACCCAAAATGCTTGAATAGTACCCCATGCTAACTCTATTACCACAATAATATGTGTAACAGGGACACTTGTGCATGCCCTGTGTCAGGTATTCATTCATTCAACTGGTACGTATTTATTGTGTGGCTACTGTATGCCAGGCACTAGGTATGTGGGGAAGAATAAAGGAAATGTGTCTCATTAGTATTTTATATATTTAGCACTCCACATACATTATCTCATTTAATTCTTAAAATGATCCTGCAAACTGCCTTGCTTCTAGATCACCACATTATGCTTGAATTTCATGCTGCAGATTCAATCCCCATAACTAGTATTTAAGGTCCTTCAGAGGATAATCATTTATCGTACTTCACTCATTCTTGACTCCTGCATATAGTGCCTGGAATAGGGGTTCAAAATAAACTTTTGTTAAATGGTTATTACATACACATCTCACCTACCCTCACTAGTTTAGCACTGCTGAAAAATTCCATTTCTCCTTGTTGGGTAGAGACAGGATTTTTCTAATGAACTTTACTGTAATACGCACAAACACACACTTTAAAGAGAAAATAAAGCAGAAAACATGTATTTAATGCTTATATGTTCCAAATTCTGTGTTAAGTAGGTTACTTTTATATGGCACTTATACTGCCATAATATCCAAGAGGTAGGTATTAAGATGATTCCCATTTCAGCAATGAGGAGATAGAGGCTCAGAGAGTTCAAGAAATTTCCTCTAGACCAACAGTTAATTAGTAACTCAAGCGGCAAAGTTGAGAAGCAAACCCAGGTCTAGCACATCAAATGCCCAAATTATTACTTATTATATTACCTTTGTAGGAAAACAAGCAAAATCCCTAAACAAAAAATCCCAGGAATGAATGCGTTCATACAACAAAAATTCTTTATACTACAGTTCACCATGTGGGGAAAAGGTTGTCATGAGCCCCTCTGAAGGTCAGAATTGCATTTAAAGATACATATTGCAACAAAGAATCCCATAGCAACCAGTCTCACAAACAGCACTGAGGGAATTCTACAATGTCACCCATGGAGAGCCTTTGAAAAGCATCAGATACTGCTCAATCTGTAACACTCAAGGTCAGAAGCTGATCCCCTAAACAGCTCAATATTCTTGCTACCCAGGGTTTCTCCCTTTTAGCCTGTATTTACCTTCTCTCTAAAGCCAGGCTCAACCTTGTGTGGTCCACACCAACTGGTCCATTTTCTCTAATGCTCCCTTTTCCAGATCCCCCTTAAGGTTTGGAGACGAGGCCCATGGAAGTGTTATAGGACGGTGGAAGAGATGCTGGTCCTTTTCTCATGGAGTCCAAGAATGAATCTAGAGGACAATAGAGAGTGAGCAAAGCTACAGAGTTTACTGAGGGAAAGCATAAAGCTCTCAAGAGTGAGAGGGGTCCCAGCTGGGGAGCCACCGAGGATTTTTGTCCCTGACTTTTTATTGGGACCTTATCGGAAAGTTTGCAAGACTCCACACATGGCACCTAGCCCAGGCAGGTCTGGAATACCTTCATCCTTTTTTTTTTTTTTTCCCACCCACCCCCAACCCTGCTTCTTTAATCTCCCACTTGCAGCTGCAGCCTGTCTGAGGCTCTCTGATCTCTCCCTGCCTAATATGAGCCCTTTCCCTATTCAGAAATACCCCAGCAGCAGTGTTTTAATAACCGAAGTCCTCAGTACACATAAAAAGAGACAACACGAGCATGGAGGGATGGTGCCACAATTTTGCTCAGGTTTAACTTAAGTTTTTAAAAACAAGACTTTTCTCCACTCCAGCCATATTCGAATTGAGAATCCATGACCCACAAAGGCAAGGATAAAAATCACACCATGAAATAGCTCCAAAGCTGGGAACACAGCCTGTAACTCCCTACTTACAGTCCATGGGACTTCCCAGAAGACCAGACTGCAATAAATACAGCCAACAGAGACATGGGGTGCTGAACCCAAAGCCGTGGAGGGGAGGCCTCCAACTACAGTTTCCAGGGAGACCACCTACTGCTGACCACACCTACCAGAGCTGCAGGCACTGGCCTTCCCCACCCTAAAAACAGCAACAAGAAATACCTCAGCTTCTCCTGCAATCTCCTACCCTCTGCAGTTCTGTGCTGCACACTCTACAAACAGCCCAGCTTTCTCCATTTAATCAATTGCAGTATGCATTTATTGCCTCGTTTTTCATCCTGTTGTAGAGATTATTACTTGAATAAGTCTTAGTGAATTGGAAATGAGCAGAAAAGAATCACTTAAAGACTTATTAGGAAGACAGGTTTTTCCTTGCACAGACCTAAAATCTTCATACGCCAGGGGTAAACTAAATTCTCCCTCTTTTACGTCAAAGAAATGCATATATATCCATAAAGCTACAAGATGCCCTCCCGGGGATCCCTACTCTGCATACTTCTTCGGAAAGAGGACACCCTTCCTGAAACAATGGGAGGTGCTGATGTGAGTCACCCTCAGCACGGTTGGACAGTGAGCACCTCCTCTCCCTGCCCTTCGCTGGTGTCCACCTGACAGTGAAGCAACATCAGGAGCATCTCTGTTTATCCTCAGTTGTCTCAGAAACACGTTCTCAGGTCTTCATGATGCCTGGTGAAGGAGCCACGTATTATCCCCCCTTAATCAACTCATCCGATTCGCTCAAGGTCACATGATTAATTCAAGGCTGAACAGAACCCTGAATACATGTTTTCTAGTACTTAGGCCAAAACTTCTTGGACATTTACAGACTCTTCAGTTGGAAGAAATTGAAACCTAACAGTGTTTCATTGATAAAGATTGTGGGAGTCCACACAACTGGAGATCTAGAGACGGGGTAGGCTACCAGAGCCCTTCAGTCATGCCTGTGGAGGAAGGGTAAATGGAAAGAAGAGGAGAAAGCAGGAGAGAGGGAGTGGGGAGAGGGAGAGAAGAGGGAGGAGGGGAGGAGAGGGAGGGGGAGAAGGAGAAATGGGAAGAGGGAGAAAAGGAAACAAAGGACAGGAGGGACAGGAAGGGGAAGGACAGCAAGAGATGGGAGAGGGAGTTTGCTGATAACCAGTGAGCAAAGTCACGTCTGAAATGGGCAGGAGACATTTTAGAAGCGTAGGTGATGCTGTGTTTGGAACGGAGTGCCCGTAAGTGATGGGCTCCCGTAGGAAAAACAGGCTTGCACTGGGCATTTGCCAGCAGAAAGTTCAGGAAGAACTTCAGGGGGTCGGAGGACAGAAAGATTCCTGCGTGAATCTAAGGCATCCTTCTCCGGAGGGCTGGGGCTTACCCCGGCACTCTAGACACAAGTCGAGTAGGCAGAAAAACAACGTTTAGTCTCCACCTCCAGAGAAATGAGCTTGCGGCTGACTTTTCTACCCTACAGCGGTAATATGAATTTCTGCCTTTTACAGTTAGATGAGAAAACAGTAGCAGGTCCACTTGTGGAGGACCATCCAGACTGGCACCGAGGCGGAGACACAGCTGGAAGGATCATCGGGAATACCTAGAAGCTTCTGCGACCCGTCTCTCACATTTGCCATCTGCTCAGTGCTTGGAAGAGCCCTGGAAAGTGCCCACACGCACTGGGGCCTGGGCAGGTTGCAAACAAAAATGACCTTTGAAACACCCTGAAGGTGCTCTTCCCCACTTCTCCCTCATTTGAAACAGTTAGTTACAAACTAATTTAACACATAGGAAAGCACAAACAATCAGAGTTACGGAGAATGAGAGAGAATGTGTGCCTCCTTCCTGGAATGCAACAACCAGACAGTTTGCCATGCTTTTTGTTTTGTTTTGTTTTGTTTTTCTACTTGGGAAAAAAGTGTTATAAATTCACTGCCCTCCCCTCCACTATTTCCCGTCCAATTTCTCCCTCCCCACAGGAAGCCACTATCCTGAAGTAGGTGCTCTCCCACCCATGTTCTTACGTTTGTTATCTATGCATATAGCCCTGAAGAACAGATATTCAACATAATATTTCTGTGTATTTTTAAAATTTTCATATGGTCCCTCCATTTTACCATTTGCTTTTTCAGGGCAACAGATAGGAGTTTTACCTGTGTTGACACATGTGAATGAACCCAGTTCATTGATTATAAATGCCACATAGAACTGCCTTGCATGAAGTTAGCACAATTCGCTAAATGTTTATCAATTGGTGACTGGATGAAGTTGTTTCCAGTTTTTACCATGGCAACAATGATACAATGGGTATCCTTGGACAAGTCTCCTTATGGACAGTGTGCTAGTTTTTCTAGGATATACGCCGAGGAGTACAATTGCTGAGCTGTAGGGTATGTGCATTCATCTTCACTAGATATTTCCAAATTGTTCACAGTGCAGGATACATCAGTTTGCCTGAGTTGCACCAAAATGCTCACTCCTCTTGACGGAGGAGGTAAGGCCTGCAACTAGTGTTGTCTCCTTACCAGAAGCATAATGATTTTCTACAGGAGGTCCAATGAAGGTATTGGTCAGCTTTAGAACGGCGTCGGTAGGATGGGGTAAAACTACAGAGACCTGTTTTCTGCTGTCTCCTCTACCAGGGTGACCTCGGGCAAAGTCATGTCTGTAAGTCTCTTTCTGCCATGTGCACGATGGGGATAAGATTGCTACCGCCTGTGATAGTTATGAACACGATGTAGACAATGCACCAGGGAACAATGTCAGACACCTAAGGCACACTCAGTCAGTGTTCTCGATTCTGTCTCCCAAAGTGTTGACCTCCATGCTACAGATCCCCAAGTGCTTTGGGGATGACCCAGGCAATGCAAAAACGGACTGATCACGAGAAGCTAGTGACAAAGTGTCATTTCCAGCTCTTCCCTGGCACAGAGGTTCCACAAAGGGATCGGGGACTTGGGTATATATGTTCCCTGTTCATGAAGGGCTGTGGCCACCACCCATCTTTATTCCATTCCAGTCAACTTTTGCTTCTGTTGGATTTTGTGATTTCTCTTGAAGCATAAGTGTGGGGTTTGTTTCATGCTGCAGATAACGGGGCTGCATTGTTCTGATCCAAAATACCATGGGTGTGAGAGCCTGGTTGGCACTGGGGGCTTTTTCTTCTTTCTTCTCTTTGTTTCAAAAGAAAAAAAAAACATCACAGGGGCTTTTTAAAAAACTTCCCCAAGGAACCCCATGTGGCAAAGAAACCTGAAAGGGACACCTCCTCCTCTTCTGCATTAAGCCTCCAGGAAGCCACTGATTCCTTCACAGACCTGGCAAAGGTCTCATACACCTCCAATGGCACCACAGCTCTCCAGAGGCCGCAGGAGTCAAACAAATGAAAGGCCTCTCCCTCTAGGATGTTAGCAGAGGATGCCAGCACCCAAAACATGAGTGGGAGGGAGCCAGGGAAGGAGAGAGAGATGCCGAGGAGGCTGAAAACGAATGAGCCAGTAACAACTGAGGGCAGAGAAGGCCGAACACCTCTAACTGACTCTTTCACAAGGCAGCTCCCGGAGACTTCTTCTCCCCTGAACACTTGAGTAATGGATCACCTGCACCGATAATGCATCCTCCCCTTTACTTCCCAGGGGAAAGAAAAGCACATTAAGTAGATGCCCAGAAGCGCAGCCGCCTAGGAGTCCTGAACAGGAGACAAAAAATAGAATGCCAGTTTGTTTGGTCATTACTAAGCGTATTGGAGGAATTGAATCCAGGCGTGTTCAGATTTGGAACAAGAGAACGATCCTGTGAGTCACAGAGTCTAATAGGGTTGACTTTCCTTCCTGTCTAATACAGACGAATTTAACTGTGAGTAAAGATCCTGATGGGAAAGGTCAAAATAAGCATTTCAGGTACGTGCCCTTATTGCCATCCCTCATCCTTCCGAGCTGAACAGGATGAAAGCCTCTGAGCCTAAAATTATAAGACCAATTAGCAGGATGGATGGGAAGACATTAAGAGAGAAATGTTCCCTAGTTCAGTAAAATCTCATTAATTCAAATCCCATTTGATAAGTTGAGCCTAGGCTGGAATGGAATTTACAGTATAGTGCGACTCTGAGGAACGTGGACACAAGTAAGGACCTGTCTATTAACTTCCCTAAACCTCAGTTTTCTCACGGATACAATGGGGATTATAACTCTATCTCTTTAATTAGTAGGTTCATGCAGTAATTAAAAGGAACAGGGACCATTAGTTTCTTAGCACAGTTACTGAAACGTAGTTAGTGTTCAATAAATTGAAGTTATTATTTTTATTAGTAATCATCATTGGCGTAACTCAAGTCATAGAACTGTAGAAATTCTGAGCTCTATATGTCCTTAGCAATCATCTGGCATAGCACTCTTCCAGAAAATGAAAGGAGCCTAGAGAGGCTCACTGACTTGTCTGAGGTCCCTCAGCCACTTGCTGCTGCTTCACATCTTCCAAGGAAACTTGCATAGGTGCCTCTGCCACCAATGCGTCACACAGAGTTAGCACCTTACAGTCAAAAGGGAGCGGTCCTTAAAAATGACTTTATGCCTTTAGTGTGTCCAAGTCACCTAGAGTTCAATGTAGACGTGTTTGTTAAGTAGCCAGTTCACGGTATTTCAGCACTTAAAAGAAAGAAATCTGTTCTAAAATAGAACAAGAAAGACACCCCCCTCCTGAACAAAAGAGAACACACAATTCAGACTTGCTGTTAATGGAACCATCTTTCTTTTGTAAGGTGGTGTGCACTTTTGCTTAGTAAAAATAACTCAATTTTAAAGATAGATAAATAAATAAAATGGAAGCCACTTTTGTAGAAGGTAAAAGGTAGGAAAGAAGAGAAAGGCAAGCAGAGAATAGAGAGAAGGACAAGGGGTAGATATCCACAAAAGAAGGCTTTGTAAAGACTTTAGCATTTGAACAGCCATGAGAAACTCCAGTTCCAAGATCCTATAGTTAAGTACCAAGCTGATGAGACTACTGTTTTGGCCTGTCGCGTAGGACTCCTGTCTAACACCCATGCTCCACATCCGTGTAAGGTACTTCTATTTAAAAATACAAAATTATTACAGTGACTTGGCTTTTCAACTAAAATGTTTTTTTGCTTGACAGACTTAAAATATCTATCTGCCTTGAGTTTTTGACTCATTGTATTTGATGACCCTGACAAATCAATGATGTTATTTTGTGGGTTTTTTTCCCCCAAAATTCAGTTCTTGATGAGTGTTTTCAGTGCATATGTACACCACGTGGCAATGGCATGGAGATTTGAATTTAATTCAAAAGCAGGTTAATTTCTGGTTATTTCTACTTTAACCCAAAACAAACAGTTACTCTTTCTTCTCTTAATTCCTTCCAAGGGACCGACACCTAATGGCACATCTTTACTACGACTCACGAAAAGTGTGTTGTCTTGAAGAGGAGACTCAGACTAATGCATTTTTTTTAATCTATCTTTTAGTATATTCTCCTACTCCCCCCCCCTCCAAAAACAGGAACAAAACAAACAAAAACAAAAACCAAAAACACAAACCAAAAACCAGCATCACACTAATGCCTTTTTCCTAGGCCTGACACATTGCATATCCAAGCTCCAGGTTCACTGGGGCTTTAGTCTGCATGTTGGCTGCCAGCCTCTGACAAACCATGCCAGCAATCCTCACTTCTATCAGGGCTGCTTGTGGCCCAGAAAAAAGGGAAAACAAATGAAGTTAATGATCTGGAAAAACAACACTCTTGTAAGGATCAGCATAGAGATTAGGTATTTCCTCTTCTCAGGAAAAGGAAAAAAGCTCAAAAAAAAAAAAAAACCAGAAACAAAAATCCAAAAACCCAAAATCAAAGTTCCCCTACCCACACCCAAGCATTCACACCATGGGTAGCACCACAGCTAGCAGCAGTGTGGGTCCCTCACCTCCCTCCATCCCCAACATCATAGGACCAGGAGATGCTATGTTACAGAGTTAGTGAGCAGCATCTCTTCAAAGACCTAGTAGAACCTCCATGTAGATTGTTCAGACTTGAAGTGTCTCTATCTTAAGAGCTACAAGTGGGTAGGGGAGAAACATCAGGATGTACAGAGTATAGTGTAGCCTTGTTCTGTCAGCCAGCAGCTGTGTGCCTGCTGTCACACAGACATAACAGGCCTGTGGGCCTTTCTGTTATCCTTTTGCCATGGATTAAATGGGTAGTTTGAATTCAATAGTGTCTAGTAAAGGAGGTATATCCAAAAGAGGTGGCCAGCACAGCTGGATTCCCAGCCAGTTGGCCCCGAGAGTGAAGTCAATGAGGGCAGAAGTAGTTACAAATCCCAGCCCGGGGTCTTGACAGTTCTTGACTTACAGGTTAATATTCCAGACCAGAACTGCCCATATGCTGTGACCAGAGTAAACCTCAGTTGTTTTTATTTACCCAGAGTATAAGTTTCCTAGGGCTACTGTAACACACATCACCAACCAGTGGCCTAAAATATTAGAAATGTATTCCTTCACAGTTCTGCAGGCTAGAAGTCTAAAAAAAGATCAAGGTGTCATCAGGTTTATTGGAGGCTCTGAGGTGGAATTTGTTCCACATGTCTCCCAGATTCCAGTGAATCCTGGCCATCCTTGGCTTGTGGAGGGAACGCTCCCATCTATGTCTCGGTCTTCATATTGTCTTCTGTGTATGTCTTCTTTTCTAAGGGTACCAGTTATTAGATTTAGGGCCTACCCTAATCCAGGATGATCTCATTTTAAGACAAATTAGGTCAGGAGAGATCCTTTTCCAGGTCGACATTCATAAGTTCCAGGTCGACAGATCTCTTGGGGGCGGGGGGGGGGCATCATTCAACACACTTAGGTCTGGCATCTATCCTGTATACTGATAATAACACTTCAATTTTGCTTTAGCGAGCCTCAATTTCTCCATTCCCAACCCATGGAACTTGTATGGGCTTGCTTGGACTCCAAGAGGGAGTCTGCAGCACAAATCAAACCAATCAATAACCCAGCCCTACTGCTTCCCTGCCTGGATCAGCCAGCAACCCAGCTGTCCAATTACATTTAGTCTTGGATTTTTTTTTTTAATTCATGAGGATAAAATCTTCTTCTCCTGGAGTTATTGGGAGGGTTAGAGGAAAAGCATGCCCAACTCAGGATAAGAACAGAGAGTTCCTGGACCCACCTGTGCCCGAAGACACCCTCAGATTTCATTCACAGTTACAGGATCTACTTAGATCCTCTCTGGCTTTACCTAGTTGTGGGTGGTGTGGAAGGGGGAGTGTGGAGTCCTTTAATTTTCGTGTAATTAAAAAAAACAGGGGTTCCTGGGTAGCTCAGTTGGTTAAACGTCCAACTCTTGGTTTTGGCTCAGGTCACGATCTCATGGTTTGTGAGTTCAAGCCCCGTATCAGGTTCTGTGCTGGCAGCACAGAGCCTGCTTGGGATTCTCTCCCTCTCTCTCTACACTTCCCTGCTCACTCTTGTTCTCGCTTTCTCTCTCTCTCTCTCTCTCTCTCTCTCTCTCTCTCTCTCTCTCAAAATAAATAAACATTTAAAAAAATCAAATGCATTACCATTCATTCCACAGATATTTGGATGCCAGTCATGAGCTGTGCATGGTACTACTCCCTGGGGATAAAGTGGTAATAATCAAAGACCTGGTCACTGCCTTCAGGAATTTATCATCTTATGGGGATTGTTAAGCTGCTGTACTGGGATTTCTGCAATGGGTAGAAGGAAAGCTTCAGGAGGATGTAGAGCTCAATCCCATCTCTTCACAGAGACACAGAATATAAGACAAAGATGTGTAAGACAGAATTGTCTGAGGGCCTTTTCATTAGTTTGCTAACTTGCAAAGCAATGCCATGACTCCCAAAGCTGAGGGACAATGGTATGGAAATGAGGACAGACAGGGAAGATGGATGACAGACTGGCTGGCCCTGTACAGCCAGGAAGGAGCCTGCCCTCTCCTCAGGGTATTTTTAGCTTCCTATTCTTAGAGATGATCACAGCATCCTGGTCTGCTCAGTACTTCCAGATGAGGAAAGACCAGGAGTAACAGGAAAACACCAGCTTCTGAAGTCTGGCATGCCACAAAGGAACTGGGTGTCCAAAGAGAAAATCTAGTGACAACCCTTCCACTCGGTGATCTTCCTAGGCAAACAGACCAGTGAGCTGGTTAAAAGTCCGCTGACATAAAATGGGCATGGTTTACAATTGTGTAGCGTATTTAAAACAGGATCATCTATTTCAAATGACTAAAAATCCCTCAACGATAGGAAATCTAAGGGACATTTTTCTATTGTTTAGGCACTCAGTGTTTGAACTTTTTTTGTTTCTATTAGGTAATCCTGTATTTCACACAACCCCACCTGAGACCCTTCCTAAGCTAAAAGACCATGCTGTCTCTTTCCCAGCCTCTTTTGTGCTGAGGGTATGGGTACAAGGCTGAGGCTCTGCAGCCAGACACATGGGCACCAAATGTTGAGCTGTACATCAGTGATGTGAGGAATGGGGGCTTTTCTACTGTGGGTGGCAGAGGTTATGGTTGGTTATTGTGTTTATTAGAGCACTATGCATGGTTGCCTTTTTCAACAGCAGTATAAACTGAGGCATCTCATGCCCAGTGACAGTGACATCTTAGCCAATCAGGCTGCATGATTTTAGATGATGTTTCTGGCTGCACAGCTTCTGAACCTGCTTCTTCCAGCCTTCTGAACATTCAGATCTTCTAAATTCCTTTGCCGTTTACTGAAAGGATTGGTTTCTGCCTTAACAGCTCGGACTTTGCTCCTTGATCTTGAATACCTCAAGAAAGGAGGTATTCAATAAATAGTTCTTTATTTAAACATGTTTTTCTCTTTGACACCCCCATGTTATTTTCACCAGGTATGTTAATTCCTCCCTTCCCCTCAATAGGTGATAGGAGTCCTCGAGAACTTAAATGACGTACAGTCACATGGCCAACAGGGATCAGAGGCTTTCCACACTGTAGCTGAGGCCACATATGCTGCTGCTTGTGCATTCAACACACAATAATCAGGGCATCTGTCATTTTTAACCTGGATGGTCAACTTCACTTTCAAAGTCACATAAGGTTAGGCTAGCCCTGCACTCCAGCTCCAGATGGAAGTGCCAGCTACAGACATGCAGACCACTGTCTAGAGACAGAGCCCATACATACTGTCTAGCTCACAACAGTGCCTGGCACGCTCCTTACCACTCACTTTACTCTCTTCATTCACATTATCTTCCTGGCTGCTGAACTGAACCAATCTATCTCCAGGGAATACAGAAAGCAAAGAAAACATGAGTCCACATCTTACTGCTTCAGCACCAGATAAGTCTTCTGGATCTCAAGTATAAAAGCTCAAAACAAAACAAAACAAAAATCCAACTAAAGAAACCAAGATTCTGGCCATTGGGTCAGGGTCTGACAAGAGGTACAGGTCAGAGGAAGGAGGGTATCAAAATTCCTTGCCTTTGCTTCATCCTTTACCTCTTATGTGCTAGATGTTTGTTTGTTTTTAAATAAAGTTCAAATGAGCTCATGCAGACTGACTTTAATTTTTGTTCAATAACAGTCTTATTTTTGGATTACAAAAGTATTATGTGTTGTATAGTTTACTTAGAAAATAAAGTCGAGTGAAGGAGAAATAACAAACACCATTCAATTCCTCAACTGCCAAAAAACCATTGTTGGATATATATCTACAATTTCCAATTATCTTGAAGTATTTTAAAGTATAAAGTTCTCTACAAAACTACCTTTTTTCATATACTTCAACCATTGCTTAACTCCTACAAAAGATAGAAATGGACAATGTGGAGTATTGGAAGTCAAAAGCAGACATCCACAGACCTGGATTCCAGGCAGAAGAGATACCCTGGCCACAGAAAATGCCCTGAGACCATCAGAGAAGGAGGAAGTGAAGAGAGAAATTTCCTTTATCAGTCTTCAGAGATGACAGAGCCTGGCATCCTACTTGGCAGAGGTAGGGATGCAATGATGTGGAATAAGTGCCCTAGAGCTTGGGATGGAAACAGACACTCCCCCCAGGAAGGAAATATGGAGGCAATGAGGCATGATGTGGTTAAAAGAATAACATTCTGGAGGTGGGAGAATATATATAGCAACTAGACACACACCCCCATCCCCAAAGAAAGGATAATCAAAGCTGAAACATTATGAGGAGGGGGGTGGGGGTGTAAACTCAAATACTTCCAGGAGGCAGGCAACCAAAGTAAATGAATGACAGTTGGCCAAGTGTAAGGAAAACCTGATAGAGACTTAGGTGGAATTTTAAACACACAGAAGCCATCTTCATTTCTACTGAAGGGAAAAGAATATGTGACCCCAAAATATGCCACTTTGGCAGTGAATTATTTTGAGCTGAAGGCAATCAAGATCCAGCAGGATCAAGAAAAACTTTTAGCTCTCTTGCAAAAGAATTTTTATCTCTGCCCTGGCTTAGATACAGAGCTAAGGACAACTTTTATCTGAATGGCCTATGTCTGCAGCAGGGACAACATCTAACTACCAATCCCCTGTTCTTCTTATCACCCTGTAAATTACCCTCCTCCCATTTAAAGCCCAGCCCCTACCCCATTCTGTAGCTCAGGATGGCATAGAAGCCCCAACTGTCCACTTTGGTGTTATGGAGCTTCTATACATACAGATATGTTTTTCTCCTGTTCACTGGTCTTATGTCAATGTAATTATCAGACCAGCCAAAGAACCTAGAAAAGTAGAAGGAAAACTTTTCTCTCCATACACTAGAAACAAGTATTGAGTCTCCCTTTTTGGAAACATGGCAGCCTTCTTTCATCTCCCATTTTCACACTTTTCAGAGAGAGATTTCTTCACAGTGGGAAAGACAGCAGGTCAGATTCAACATAAAGGAGAATGGACAATGGATCCTGAATTCAGGGAGACAACTGGAAGTGGTGGAGCATCTACAAGACAGACAACTCTTCTCCCATCTGAAGTAGGCCTTAGCTAATAATAAGGAATCTGAAGATGGTATGTGGGAATACAGATGTTCCACTTTTTTAAAAAAAGTCAGAACTACAGATGTTTATATGCATTCTTGTGGGGTTTAAAGTTGCTTCACGGTTTATTTTTAAATTAAATAAATGAAGCAAATTAAATACACTTCTGTGGTCCCACAGGGCCCCTGAACTGCCCATCTGTGGCTACTGCCTCATGCCTTTCAAGATCTAATACCACAATGATACGGCCACTTAGAACCCAGTGAGATGGGTTCTAATGTGTAGAACAATAAAGAATGATTTCTAAAACTGGCAATTAAGAGAGACACTGACAAATTCAATCATGATCAAAGGACAAGGAAGGGACCTAAAACCAGATGCATCAGGGAATAGTTCGAGGAACAGACATAAATAATTCACTCTGGTCTAGTCATAAAAAGAACAATTGCTTAGAATTTCATGATGTTTTCTAGTTTAAATGGTATTTTCACATTCACTATGTCATTAGAGCAAACAATAAATTCTAAAGGTAGACTGAAAGATATTATTGATACCATGAATAGGAGAGATGGAAGGGAGAAAAAGAATGAATGAACAAGAGTGATGGCTTAGAGATTCTATGACTTGCCAATATCATCATAAAAATAAGTACTGGGAAGAATGACTAATTTGTAGGAAAAAATGGGGAAAATTTCATGATGACTAAGTATAGAACACAATAAAACTAGTGTTTTTTCCTATAAGACTACTTAGACAAAAGTACTAAATTTGATAATATATAAATAGTTGGGAGAGAAGAAAATAGTGTTTTTTTATTTTTATTTTTATTTTTTTGTCTTGCAAAATTTACTCATGCTTTGAAGAATGAATACTAACATCTACATTTATTTCATGGAAAGGATTCATGATTTTTCTCTGCAATTTTTAACTGTAAAACAGAAAAGTTCAATATATATTTTAGATCACTATCAAGGACGTTTTTTCACATCAGGAATTATTCAACTGAAGAAAATAAAGTAATAGCAAGAGTCTGGAGGTTGTGTTCTAGAACCAGCATCGCAGATGGCCTTACCTAGCAACAATCTTCTGAGCTCAGTTGCCTCTGTTTATAAAATGGGCATAATAATACCTGGGCATGAAAAGGGAAATGGAAGCTTATGAACTCTCTGCAAATTGTTAAGCATTCCACAGATGTACATATGACATAACGTAGGTTCACATGAATGAAAATCTATAAATACATGTAAGGTATTTTATATTCAATTTAAACTCCTTGTTTTAAAGTTCAAGGATCTTATGTCATCCGGTCCAACCCTATCTAACTGATCATATTCCCACATGTCTCACCCCAACCACACCTTCTAGCCCTAGCCTCCTCCAGTTCCAGAGCCAGGAGACCCACACATGTCTGGGAACTTAGCCAACATGCAAGGTACTCAGTTGCTTTTCTCACCCCAGTCCCATACTGTTGCTTCCATCCTTTCAGAAATTACCTGTGGACCATGCCTCCCCTCCACACCACTAAGATCTAGCTATGTATCCCCTACCCAAATCCTCTGTTGTGACAAGGCTCAAGTCTCCTCTCCAAAAACATTCTATCTCCACAATAAATAGTATATTCCTAGAGTTAAGAATTAGACCAAACTTAGTTCAAAATCCAATTTCACAATCTTAGCCTCTCTGACCCTGTTTCTTTAACCAGAAAACGGGGATCCTTATTTAAGAGGTTATTTTACAGGTATAGATATGAAATGTAAAGTACCTCTTAGAGCCTACCACAAAGAAATTATCCAATAAATGGAACTTCTTGTTGGTTTTAATATTTTTTTTGTTATTGTTAATGTTAACTGTACCTGGAGATTTCTTCCTTCTGACATGGAAATTAGTTAACCCTTGATCACTCAGAGCTGTGAAATATTATGTAAGTCAAGTGTACATGCCCTGTCATCATCACAATAACTGTATCACATGTTTCTTGAGGAAAAGAATCACTGACACATGTATTGAGTACCATCTCTCTGCTTACACTTTTGTCAGACCTAAAACTCTCAGGGAAGCTGGCTTCTTTTGCTCCCATGGATCTTACATTCTGAGGAGAGGCAGCTGATCAACAGCTAAAACAAAAAGTAAAAAGCAGCTCATAGCAAATGGTATAAATGGACTTACCAAATAATAGGATACAGATACCCTGGATGAAAAAGACATGGGGCTACATTTGATAGAGGGGGTAAGGAGGGCTCTTTGAAGACACAAAGTCTGATAGAGGAGGAGGAGCCAGCCACGCACAGATCTGAGGGGGAAAGCAATACAGATTAAGGAAGAGCAAGTTCAAATACTGAAGAGGGAACTTGCATTGTACCTTTGAAGATCAGCAGGGGAATGGGGAAACTGAATGAGGGGGAAGCATTATACAAAGTGGTATTGGAGGGGTGGGAGCCTACAGATCTCATAGGGCTATAAGCAGAGACGGGTTCCAAGAATATTCTTCTGATTTCATCATTGAGTCATACATCGTGTCCTGGTGGCTGACCTCTAAGATTAATTTTCTTGTTTGCAACAGCCTTTCATCCAGGTCATCCTTGCCTTAGCACCTTGTAGGGAAATACCTAAAAGCCTGTCACTCTCAGATTTCCAATTCCTCTGCACCCAATCATCTCCAGAAGAGAAATATCAGGTGAGGAAACTTTGACCCATTTCAAAGTCCTCTCCTTCCACCCACCAGAGCTGTACCCAATGTGACAGCCCAGGGAGAATTGCTTCAACCCATATTCTACTTCTCTCTGGCATTTGGGAAGTTGGCTCTGTTGCCTGAGGGAGACATTTTAGGAGAGGTTTCCATAGAAACTCAAACTTTCTCTCCAGCTGCTCATGTAGTTTATCCCTTTATTTTTAAATACACATTATTTTTCTTTCTTCAGCTTTTGGGCTCTTGATTCTTTGGGTACCAAAGAAATAGTACCAAATCTCTAGGAAAATAAGCTCTCATTTTTCATTCAACAATTCCTCTTAATTGTGCTTCCGTAGCTGACAAGGAGGGGTGTAGCAACTTAGCGGCCATAATTAACCATTTCTCGGATTAATATTTCTTTTCTCTCAGAGTCCTTAGAAGGCTAGCCCTTCATCACTAGTTACTGCTGAAAGCATTACAGCATTATTTACTGCTGAAAGACTTACAGAAAAGTGTTACTAAACCATTGTCCAGTCTCAGTCTCCTTCCCTAGCCACTGGCTCAGGGCACCAACCTCCCCCCTGGATCACTACATTCCATATATAGAAACACCAGCACTTACTTTTTTATTCACAGAAGCTTCATACCTATTCTTAATTTATGTTAAATAGTACTTAGCCAAAGTAGAGACTTGCTGAGCTCCCAAGACCAGGTTATATTCAGCTCTCTTTTTCTCCTAACAATTTTCAATTATAATAAAATCATTATTTTTGGCAGTTGTACATGTGGTATCTGTCTCTCTCCATTAAAATGTAAACTCTTTAAGGAATTAGACCTTAATATCTATAACCTCTAGTATAGTGTTTTCTGAGGAATGAAAAGGAAATTCGGGAAGCACTTATATTTAAGCCCAATAAGGAAGAATCAAGTAGCTAAATAAATTTTCCTTTGTGCATTTGAAGGAATGAAGATTATTTTTTTTCCAAGGAAACAAGAATATGTGTCACCTGTTGTGAAATAACTGGGAAAAATAAATCTGTCTTGGTTTTAGTGAAACCATCATTTGATATGCTACAGATCAAAGCAAAGGGTAAGTGCTTTCAAGAGCTATATGCAGTGGTTTCATGTGGGAATAACGTGCCTCTCCACCTCCTCTGTGTATAGCTGAGACCACAAGAGAGCAGGACTGTCAGCTGGGGTCAGAATTCTCACCACCCAAAGACAAGAGAGAAAAATGAAAGAGAAGAGAAGGGAAAGGAAAAGAAGGAAATGAAGGAGATGGAGGGACAGATACAATACTCTGGAAAGGAGAAGAAAAAGGGAAGAGACCACACTCAAGAAGGAGAGAAAGGAGACTCACACAGAGATTCCAGGTCCACCTTGTGGGGAGAGGAAAAGGCCACATACAAAGTCTGGGGATTAGGGGCAGGGGAAGTCTCCAACCTGCATTTCAGGAGACAGAGAACTCTTAACAATTACAATTCTATTCTAAGTGGATGGATAGGTACTTGACTAGCTACCTGCCAAGAGGCTGACATGCATGATGATTTCTCTAAGCCTGCAGGTTAAATCTGATCCCAGCAGCCAAGATGTAATGAGTCTCTGATATATACGCTTTAGACACAATCCTATACCTAGTCCTCACCATAACCTATTTTACCAACAAGGAAGCTGAGGCCCAGTGAGCTTAAGATACTTGCTTCCAGTCACCCAGGCAAAACGTGGCCAAGTCTAAGTTTCTCTGACCTCAAAGCTGGACTCTATCCATTATGCTACCTTGACCTGGCTGATAAAACAGTCTTCAAAAACAATGAGAACCATTGTTCTGCAGCCCAATGGAGGAAACCCTACAAAGTGAGTATTATCTGTCACATTTAACTATAGTGCCTGAGAAAATAATTTCCCTGTGAAGAAGTAACCTCACTATGGGAAATCCAGTCTGGTGTTCTTTAAGAAGCAAATCTTACTAAGTTACCCCTCCACCTTACACCCACCAATGAATGATTCCCCATTGCACTCAGAATGAAAGTTAAAAGTTATCATACCTGCAAGACTCTGCCCCATGTGGCCCATGCCTACTCCTACAGCCTTATCCAACACTCTGCCCTGCAGGTTCTGCAACCTCTTGAGCCACCCAGATCCTCCTCTTCCTAGTCAGCACCACACGTCTGTCCCAGGGATTTCATACTGACGCATCTGCCTTTATGGAAGATTCCACCCTCCATTCTTCACCTGGCTTCAGGAGACTTGGACTTTCAGAAAAGCCTTCCCAGATCTCATGATGTAATTCAGGCCCACACTTTCTTTCCTCTTTTCTGTTGCACCTTGTACTCTGCCTTTATATCACAATATTCTGATAACTTCCACATAGTTATTTATAGAATAATTTGGTTAATGCCTGCCTGCCCCATTCAGGGGGATAAGCTCCAGATAGTAAGCTCCAGAAGTGCAGGGAACATGTCTCTTATTTACTGTGGTATCCTCAATCCACAATGCAGGGTCTAAGACACTGTGGGAATATAAGAACGCATGTGGTTTTTGTTGATGATTTCATGAACTTCATGAGGATGCTATAAAAGAAATGAGTGGGGTAGTAAGATGACCACTAGAGAGACTTCCAGTTAGAACCATGACCCATGCTAAGACCTTTGCTTGCAGAGTCCATTCCCACAACAAAAACTTAAACTATTTATAAATAATGGGCATCATTTGGAAAAAAAAGTGGAAACTAGCCCCTGTTCCCCATTGTACCCCCAAAACTGCTATCCACACCAGCCTGTTTTCACCCTATCTTATGAGCTTTTTTTTTTTTTTACGTCTTTGTCCTTATGTTTTAATATCCATTTCTTCTTTATTCCACCCATCAGAAAGACAATACCGTGGAGATCCAGGTCTTCAGCTATCATTAGGAAAACGAAAAACAAGATGAATCACCGACAACATTAGCATTAAGACAGTGTCTGAGCCAGAACAAGGTCCAAATCTACTCAGGGTCATCAAGGCATTTCCACACAAATGATTCTGATATCACAATCCTAGGATTTTCGAATTCATGTGGGGCCCAAGGCTGAAACCTGAACTCCACGAAAACAAAGAATCTGTTATTATGCAAATAATTTTAGACACTAAAAAAGAGAGGAAATGAAAAGATAAGCAAACATAAGCTGCATAATGCCACCTGGCTTCTAAAATAGTTCCCTCTCCAAAGTTTTAATAGGATGTGAGCTAATCTGAAACAAAGGTCTCTAATCACATAGAAAGTGTTTTACTCAAATGATTTCATTTTCTATTTTGGTAGCTCTTCCAATGGTATGATTGTGCTTTCAGAGAAAAGGATAACAGGAGACCCTGGATTTTTTCCTTGTATTGAGAGAAATTTCCACTTCCGCTGCCAAATACCAATGGGCAATCATGTCCCATGCTTGTCCAGCTAGCAATTATTGTGTGCCAGGCACAGTGCTTGGCAATGAGGGCTCAAGTACAGAGCAGAAACAGAAAAACCCTGTCCTCCTGGAGCTGGAAATCTAGTAGGAACATGTGCCCAACTTATAGATCACAAAGATACCTATCTTGCTATTACAACACATGCAGTATGGTGCTTTGTGATTCACAAAGACCTTTGTCTGTAGCTTTGTCATCCTCCCTACAACCCTAGAAGAACAGCATGGGTGAGTGTTTGCAGGGTCTCTCTTTCTAAAATCAAGTGAGGCTCAGAGCCCAAAGAGATAGCCACATGTTGCATAAGTCATGTTCTTTTGGCTACACCGATAGCAACAAAACATGGCAAATGTTTTGGTGGGTGATGAGGATTAAGGACTGCATATGTTGTGATGAGCACTTAGTGTTGTATGCAAGTATTGAATCACTAAATTGTACTCCTGAAACTAATATTACACTGCATGTTAGCTGGAATTTACATAAACGTTTTACAAAAGCATTTATAAATGCTATGTACTTACATGATTATAGTTAATTATGGCAACCAACCTATGATCCCTGCTTTAAAAAAATGGTAAAAAACTGAAGCTCAGAAGTTGACTAACTTAGATCTAAGTCAGTCATTCAGCTAAAAAAGAAATAGAGATTTCAACCTAAGCAAGGTGACTCTAGAGCTAGCACAGGGACTTGCTGACAAGAGAGAATAAACAAGTCATATTCCTCATTTTAATTGCAACAGCAATGATTATTATCAACTTGTAAACAGAGAAACTGAGTCTACAGAGGTTCAAAGCCACATTCAAGGTCAGGTAGTCCAGAGTGTTAAGGTTAAAATAGCATATAAGAACTCAAGATGCAAAATCCAACTTACTTTTCCCCTGAGCCAAATGCTCTCACCTTTGTGCAACTCCAAGAGAAGAAAATGTTGAAAGAGATCATTTGGTCTAAACTGCTGGTTTCACAGAATAAGAGATCTCTTCAACTGGACCTAGCCTTGGTCAACAGGCTCATGTGGAAGGAAGAGTCGCAACAAGGCCATTTGGAGAGACAGAAGGCCTGGGACTATCCAACACTTCATCAGTACTGGAGCCCTTGTTCTAAATGAAATTTGATTCTCACTGAGGTGTCAAAGTTTGCCTATCTAAAGAGACTAACATCTTCCTTCCAAAGAAGGGTGTAAAGAGAACCATTCTGATTAGTAAGAGTGTAAGAATATGGGGGGTGCATTTAAGTCGCATCGGGTACATGCAAGAGAAAAATAGGGACACAAACTAGAAAGAAAGGTGAAGTTCAGATTATTCATTCATCCAAAAAATACTTTAGAACTTTCCTTGCAACCAGTACTATGTTTAGCCCCGAGAAACAAAAACGAACATGACAGACATAGTCCCTGACCTCGCAAACATTACAGTCTATTAGACCATGAATCAGAGGACTCAAAGTTTACATTTTTTTCTTCAAGTACTGGAAAGTTACTGAAGGTTTTTCAAAAGGGAAGGATTTGACCAAAGCTGCTCCTCCCACAGATTCAGATACAGTCAGGGTTGAAAGGGACTTCAAAGGTTACAAGCACCTTCTCTCCACTTCCAGAGCTACTGTTTGCAGTACCATAGCCACTAACCAAATATAGCTGTGACTGAGCAACTTGAAATAAAGCACATCTAGATTTGAACTACCTGGAAGTGTAAAAAGCATACCAAATTTTTAAGACTCCGTATAAAAAAAAAATAATAATCAATGGGGCGCCTGGGTGGCTCAGTTGGTTAAGCGTTCAACTTCGGCTCAGGTCATGATCTCGCGGTTCGTGAGTTGGCACCCCGCATCGGGCTCTGTGCTGACAGCTCAGAGCCTGGAGCCTGCTTCAGATTCTGTGTCTCCCTCTCTCTCTGTTCCTCCCCCACTCGCACTCTGTCTCTCTCTCAAAAATAAATAAAAATTTTTAAAAAATCAAAAAAAAATATTCAAGTCTCAAATTTTTTTTTTGTATTAACAACAGACATGATAGTATTCTGGCTACATTGAGTTAAAGGTTACTAAGTTCACTTGTTTCCTTTTCCTTTCTTAATGCAGTCACCTGGAAATGTAAACTAACATATCTGGCTTGCATTATATTTCTTTTAGACAGTGCTATTCTACCGAATTCCTAATAAATATTCATCTAGGTTTTCTGAAAACTGATGGAGCGTTCATGGTCCTAGAAATTCTATTCTGTTCCTCAATAGCTCTGACTACTCGGAAGTGGTTCTTTTTGTTAAACCACAATCTTTGTTTATGCAGATTTTACCCATTGAGAATCATGGTGCTCCAGTGTTTCCTCCGAGAGAGACCTTCCACTATCTTTTCCAGCCCCTCTATTTGCCCCAGCTCTATCCAGGATTCTCTCATTTCAGTCAATGCCTCCAGTTGGTTTTCTTATTCCTTGCACACTGTGTTTTCCAGCTCTCTGATGATCCTTCTCACTCTTCTCTACACATCCTCTAGATTATCAGCACTCCTTCACAAAGAAAAAAAAATTCTCTGGTTGTCTTGTTGAGGGTAACAGCGTGTGACAGTTGAAAGACTTTAAAGTGGAAGACAAGGTAAATTTGCTTCCCAGCTCTCATACCAGTGTGCAACCCTAGGTAAGTACTTTTACCTCATATACGAAAGCATAGGAAAACCCACTTAACAGGAAAAATAAACAAACAGAAAAACATGGCCAAATATACTCTATGCAGTGAAAAAAAAATTAATGTTTATTTGTGAGACAGACAGACAGACAGAAGAGGTGGAGAGGGACACAGAATCTGAAGCAGGCTCCTGGCTCAGAGCTGTCAGAGCAGAGCTGGATGCGGGGCTCAAACTCACAAGCGGTAAGATCATGACCTGAACTGAAGTCAGAGGCTTAACTGACTGAGCCACCCAGGTGCCCCTGAAACTTTGTTTTTATTGCCCGGCATTTATATCTCCTGCTAATAAAAGCCATCTTTTCCACTTTCAGACTGTGTCACTTTTTTAGTTGTTAGGACAGAGTAAGGATAAATTTACCCTATACCTTATTCTTCAGGGAAGAATAAGGCCAGGCTTGGAGAGGCAAAGTCACAGAAATTTGTTCAGTAACAGGCACAGTACTCAGCTGAGGCAAATGTATTACATGGAGAGAATCTGCCTGAGAATAAAGCCAACAGAGGAAGAAGAACTAAAATACATCAGGGTGGAGGAGACCTGATAACATAAGAGTCACGTCATTTGAGCCTCCACGTTCAGCTGTGCTTAAAGTAATATACCCCTTGGCTTTTTAAAAACTGAATTAATAAATTCTTTTTTTTTTCCAGAGCTGATTTGAGTTTATAACCGAGAGCCCTGACTAATGCATTATTGTCAGTTACTAAAATACTTACAGGTCACCTACCTCATTTCAAGTCCTTCTGATTTGTCGTGCATGTATCTAGCCTCACAAATGAGCAGCAATGTTTTGCAAATAAACAGAGAAGGACAGGCATGTTGAGACGGTAGAAGGCAGGGATGGTAGAGGCCTGAACCTGAGTCTCTGTCCTTTCCTCTTAAGAAGTATATCCATCAGTCTTTACCCATGTCGTGAAAAAACTACATGGTCAACATCTAATTTACTCAAGTTGTCATTTCATATTAAAATAATATCAGTTATGTATTTTCTCAGAGGTGTGCAGCCAGTATTTAAATAGCATTGCAGCATGCCTCATTTTAGAAGATCAATGTGTATGCAAAATAAATGGACTTCCATTAGAATTCACAAGACTATTTGCCCTTCTGATTGATAAGTAGGCAACCCCTCCCAACACTGAAGCCTCTGGTTCTTTCCCCTGAGCCCTCTCCCCATTCTAACAAGTAGGTTTCATTATAGCACCCCAGAACTAGAAAAAGGTCTAAGAAATGGCTGCTGCCTGACTCCCTCAGTGTAAATAAAGAGTTCCAGAAGATGAGAAGTAACTTTCTCAATGTACAATGCAGTTGGAGACAGAGTCTAGACAAAAGTTGAATGCTCCTGAAATAATATCATATACCATCTGTATTCTAAATGGAGCCCCTTGTTTAAAGGCCTCTTTGGGTTATGCAAATCATCTCTAAATTTCTTTCTTTCACAAGATCAGATTACTCCATTTTGGTTTATATAAAGTGGGTTTATCTTGGTTTGGGTGCGTAAGCTATTAACATGAGTAACCGCTACTATTTATGGACCGAGCATCTGCTGTGTGCTTACAGGAACTATGTGGTTCAATCTTCATAAAAACCACTTTGAGGTGGGTACTATTAGAATCCCTCTCTTACAGAGAAGCAAGATGGGATTTAGACAGGTCCTGTACTTGGCCTAAATCAGACATCTAATAAATGGTAAATAAGACTGACTTCAATTTCCAGCTGACTTGAGACCCTGAGCTTTTAACATGAATATCTCATATCCTCAGGAAGATTAAACAAACTTTTCATTAGAAAGTGTCCAAAAAGAGACAAGTCTTTAAGATTAAAGCTATCGCTTCTTAAGTCCTTATTGACCTGTAAAATTTTTCAACATATTACCAGATATAGTCAGGAACATCCCTGTCCAAGTCCCCTGACCCTCTATTTAAATGCACAATGGAGCACCTGGGTGGCTTAGTCACTGAGCTTTGGACTCTTGATTTCAGCGCAGGTCATGATCTCACAGTTTGTGAGTTTGAGCCCCACATCGGGCTCTGCGCTCACAGTACAGAGCCTGCCTGGGATTCTCGCTCTCTCTCTTTCTCTCCTTCTCTCTGCTCCTCCCTTGCTTACACACACTCGCTCTTTCAAAATTAAATTAAACAAGATTAAATGCACAATGAACAAAGGCCCTAATTCATGTATATTTGAGCTATGTATGCACTAAACCAATTTTTATAGACATTTAAAAAGAGACAGAAACGTAAAACAAGAGATGAAAGGGCAAGAAACATCTCTTATTCCCACTATAGGTTCCACCCTCACATCATGCAGACTACACTTGTTTGCTTGTTAAGTGTCTAATTTTCAATACGTAAAGAAGATTTCACCTGAACAGCCCTGGATTAGCTGTATAGTAGTTATACGTTGCCATGTAACAAACTACCCCCAAATTTAGTGGCTTAAAAAACACATTTTTCCCCATCAATGGACAAAAGTATCTTAAAGTTCATATGAAAATTCAAGAAATACAGATACCCAAAGTAATCTTTAAAAAAGAACAAGTTGGAAGACACAATTCTCAATTTCAAAACTTACTGCAAAGCTACAGTAACCCAGACAGTGTGGTACAGGTATAAGGAAAGGCATATAGATTAATGGAATATAATCAAGAGTCTAGAAATAATTTTCCTGTATAGTCAATTGGTTTTGAATAAGGATTCCAACCCAGTTCAATGGGGGAAAGAACAGTCTTTTTAACAAATAGTTTCAGGACAAATGGAAAATGCAGAAGAATGATGATGGCCCCTACTTTGTATTATATACAAAAAAAATAATTTGAAAGGGATCAAATATCTAAATGTAAAAGTCAAAACTATAAACGTCTTAGAAGGAAACATGTAAATCTTTTTAACCTCAAATTAAGCAATGGTTCCTTAGGACACCAAAAGCAAAAATAACAAAAGATAAAAGATAAACTTGGTGGTGCCTGAGTGGCTTAGTTGGTTAAATGTCAGACTTTGGCTCAGGTTATGATCTCACAGTTGGTGAGTTCAAGCCCCACGTCAGGCTCTGTGCTGACAGCTCAGAGGCCGGAGCCTGCTTCAGATCCTTTGTCTCTCTCTCTCTCTGCCCACCTCCCCACCCCACCCCACCCCTGCTTGTGCTCTGTCTCTATCGCTCTCAAAAATAAACAATAAAAAACATTTTTTTAAAGATAAACTTGTCATCAAAATTAAAAACTTTTGTGTCTTAAAGAACACCATCAAGAAAGTGAAAAAACAACCCACTGAATGGAAGGACATTTTTGCAAATCATGTTTCTGATAAGAGACTGATAAGTAACATACACTATTACAACTCAAGACTAAGAAGACATATAACCCAATCTGCATAGACAATTCTTCAAAGAAGATATGCAACTAGCCAATAAGCTTAAGAAAAGATGGCCAACATTACTAGCCATTAGGAAAATGCAAATCTAAAACCACAATGACATACCAATTCCTACCCACTAGAATGGCTAAAATCAAAAAGACAGATAACTTTCAGTCAGGATGTGGGGAATGTAGACACTTCATCTCATTGGTGGGAAGGTATAATGGTACAGCCACTCTGGAAAACAGTTTGGAAGTTCCTCAAGAAGTGAAACATAGAGACCTTATAATTCCATTCCAACTTACACATGCACCCAAGACAATTGAAAACCTAAGTCTACCCTTCATCATGGAGAAACATGCACCCGGCCCAAAAATGAAAGAAGCAGAAAGAGGATCCATCAGGAGTTTTCACTGCTACAGGCTCAGCTGCTAATCTGGACCAGTCAGGTCATTGGCATCCATGCTACTTTGTGTGAGATGCCATTGTGCCCTGTGGCCTGGTGCAACTTTCTGAGTGTATGAGGCCAAAGTGGTTATAGTTCCATTTATAATTTCCAAATTTCATGCAAAAGATTTCTGGTGGCCCATGGTAACTCATCACCATGTAAGAAACAAAACTCTGGAAAGCATAGTTCTAGTTTAGCTAAGTTAATACAATTCAAATTGACCTCAATTATCATTAAGTAATTTGGAGGATAAGGAATGCTGTGCAGTACACAAATTACATTTCACCCTTAACCGGAAATGTAAACCTGTGCTAAATTTCTTCTGAATTTAATAAGGCTTCTGCAAAAGATATATCCTTTAAACAGGGTTTCTCAAATTCAGCTCTATTGACATTTTGCACTACGTAAGTGTTTGTAATGGGGTGGTGGGGGTTGTCCCACGCATTGTAGGGTATTCAGCAGTACCCTTGATCCCCACCAACCAGATGCCTGTAGTACCTCCCCAGTCTGAACAATCAAAAATATTTTCAAACAATGTCAAATATCCCCCAGGGGGCAAAAGCCACCTCTAATGGAGAACCACTGCTTTAAGTGATGCTAAATATGCAGCAAGTTTGTTTTAAAATAAACTCACTTTTAGTTGATAAGAGAATACGTATTGTGCTGCTTTTGCATTTAATTCCCTGATGTTTTTTTGATTATATAAAATCCTGTCTTACATAAATATTAATTCACTACATTGGAAGAGACTGTTGGTTTGACTTTGAGTCAAAGCTTAAAAACAGGGCTCGGTTGGTCAAGGTCAGTAATTAAAAACACTATGAATGCGCTAGCTTCAGAAGATTCCACCTTTTATCTCAAAGGGGGAAGGATACAGCAGAGCATGACTGGCCCTAGGCAAATGTATGCCTATTTCAAGAAAGTTTAGCAAGCTACTTCCCTTGCTATAAAAGGCTGCAGAGATGATGCTCTTACCATGGTGAATCATCTCTCTTGGCCATTTCAAATTCTCTTCCATTATTATAAACAAATTGTATTTAAATAGTGAAGTGGTTATTCTCAGCCATATGGTCTTGAATAGCCCATCCCACAAAAGTTTCGCCTATTTCAAAAATGAATAGCTGGACAAAAAGGACTAGCTAACATTATCAAAAGAGAACTGGGTGCATCTTGCCCTTTGTCAAATCACACTTTAACCCAAGCACAGAAAACTGGAGGATCTTCAGGGGTCAGGTAGGCAAAATTAAACCCACAGTGAGATTTAGGGACTATCGTGAATAGGTAACTAGGCCAACCTAAAAAGATAAGCCATTTAGGAATTGCTGATCTTTTGAGGTAGCCAGGAATCTGTGTATTTGTATGAAGTTAGTTGGCAACTGATTGGATTTTTTTACAACCATATTACCTTCCCTATTTTTTCTAATTTTTATTTTTTTATTTAAATTCAAGTTAGCTAACATACAGCATAGTCTTGCCTTCAGGAGTAGAACCCAGTGATTCATCATTTACGTAGGATACTGGGTGCTCATGCCAAAAAGTGCTCTCCTTAATGACTATCACCCATTGAACCCATCCCCCATCCACCTCCCCTCCAGCAACCCTCAGTTTGTTCTCTATTTAAGAGTCTCTTATGGTTTGCCTCCCTTTCTGTTTCTATCTTATTTTTCCTTCCCTTCCCCCATGTTTATCTGTTGAGTTTCGCAAATTCCACATAGAGTAAAATCATAGGATATTTGTCTTTCTCTAGCTGACTTATTTCATTTAGCATAATATCCTCTACCTCCATCCATGTTGTTGCAAATGGCAAGATTTCATTGTATTTGGTTGCTGAGTAGTATTTCATTGTGTGTGTGTGTGTGTGTGTGTGTGTGTGTGTGTGTATCACTTCTTTGTCCATTCATCAGTCAATGGACATCTGGGCACTTTCCATAATTTGGTTATTGTTGCTAGCACCTCTATAAACATTGAGGTGCATGTGCCCCTTCAAAACAGCATTTTTGTATCTGTCAGATAAATTCCACTAAGAAACACTACCTCACACCTGTCAGAATGGCTAAAATTAACAACTCAGGAAACAACAGATGCTAGTAAGGATGCAGAGAAAGGGGAATCCTTTTGCAGTGGTGGTGGGAATGCAAACTGGTGCAGCCACTCTGGAAAATGGTACAGAGTTTCCTCAAAAAATTAAAAATAGAACTACCCTATGACCCAGCAATTGCACAACTGATTCAAATTTTAAAAATTATAAGACAACGCCATACAAGAAGAAATTGTATATGTGTATTTGTGGGTAAAAGCCAGGCTCAGTTGGTCAATTTGGTGTGTTTGTATATATGTATGGCTTATGTACATATATGTGTATATATGTATATGTACGTACACAGGTATTGGAGTGTATCTATAGGCTGAATTCGCCCATCAGGAGGCTAGATTATCATTTTTATTCTAACTACAGGGTTATCAAGTTTATTAATAACAAGAGAGGTGGCAAAACTAGTTATTTCAAAGGACTTTCCTCACCCCACTAAACCCTCAGTTTCTCATTAACATGAATATCTCAATATTGTCCCACACAAAGTATCCATGGTAGGATTACTGTTATAGAGCTCAGTAATAAAAGTATTTCCAATTTTAACAAAAGAAAACTGAGCATCAGAGAGCTTAAATGACTTTTCCAAGGTCATAAAGCTTGGAAGTAGTGAACCTTCAAGTTTGAAGGATCAGACTCAAGTCTTCTGAATACTGACCCAGAGCCTTTTGGCCACAGTCTGATTGTGTCAAGGACATTGCAGTAATTACCTGCCTTCAGTTAACATAAATCTATGAGGGCTCTGTGTGCCATTGTCCTTCTTGAAAAACAAACCAAAAAACAAAAACTATGTGGTCCTTCACGTCCCCAGGTAGAAGTCTGACAAATGTTGTGCTAAAAACAAATTATGCTGTACTGTGTGTGCATAAATTTCTTGGCTAATATTTCAGTTCACTACACTGTAAACCCCTTCAGAGCCATGACGATCTGGAAGCATGTGCCTCATTGCTTCTAAAGATTTGAATTCGAATTTCAAGGCCTGTCAATCTATCCAGACTCATAAGCTGGCTAACCTGATTTTCTCTGCTTCATGACAATAATGTTTAGTATTTGCTGGGCTGTATTTGACATAAGGAAATTTTAAATTACATTTAGTCAGATAGATTGAAAGCTGCTAAAATGGCCCCCTCTCCTCAAATTTGCATAGCATTGCATCTTTTTTTCTTTTTAACACTGATGAGACTGTTACCAAACAATTACAGAGTTTATCTACATTGGGAGCTGTCAAATGCATAAAACCTAGCATGGCATGAATCTCAAGTTTTAAAAGAGATTGTAAAGAGTTCCTTTTACTTTGTTGAGAGCCTTTTCACAGAGAAAGCACTTAGATCTGCAGATAACTTGACTATCAGGTACTTTCCTTCCCAGAAAACAGAAGTGATATTGATAAATCAAACGAATAAATAAAGTCACAGTTCTCCTATCTAGTAAATTTCTTCATCTTTTCCTTCTCACTTGTTAACACCAGTAAGAAAGAAATTAACATGTTAAAAATCAAGAAGGGGCACCTGGTGGCTCAGTCGGTTGGGCATCCGACTTCAGCTCAAGTCATGATATCACTGTTTGTGGGTTCAAGCCCCACATCGAGCTCTGTGCTGACAGTTCAGAGCCTGGAGCCTCCTTCGGATTCTGTGTCTCCCTCTCTCTCTGTCCCTCCCTGCTAGCACTCTGTCTCTCTCTCAAAAATAAATAAACATTAAAAAAATTAAAAATCAAGAAGCCACCCTCAATTCTTTGACTGCATACCTAAGTGGGGTAAATCTCTGTAAATCGTGTTAATTCTGGCTTCAGAATAAATCAAGTTTATTATTTTCTCCATCTTTAACTTTTTCCCCTGACCACCCTCCTTTCTATTCTAGTTTCAGCGAAAGAAAAATGGTTTTCTACATCTTTTGGATCACAATGGTCCCTTTCTTTTTTAATATTTTACCACCTACAATCTATTCGCCACACAGCTTTTATAGCAGGAAATGCTGGTTGCCTTTCCAATAAGTATTCTTACTTCATAATAGAAGTATGTTTTTCCTCTGGATAGAAACGTGCTTAGTTTTGGAAGGATGTATTTTCTGTCTCTCTTGCAGCTTTTAGTATCTAATTATTTGGGAGTCAGAGGACAAAACTTCCAAGAATGGACATACAGCCAGACAGACAGTTATATGATCCTAGGGTCCTTCTCTCTTCCCTTCTGCCCCCTGTGTGGAAGGGATGTGGGAGCTCTAGCAGCCATCTTGTGTATGTGAGGATGCAAGTCAGGGCTAAAGATACCAGAGCAAAAAGCGAGGAGTCTAGGTTCCTGCTGATTTCAGAAAGTTGCCATGTCAGCCTCAGGCTGCCTTTTCCACTTTTTCCTCCTGCACTAGAACTAACCCTACTGTGCTTGAACCACTGTCATTGCAACTGAAAAAAAATCTTTCAAACATACAAAGTAATTATTTTCAAAGGTAAATCTGACCAATTCACTAAGCTTTGTAGATCACCTGCTTTCCATGGCTTATGTGGCCTTGAATTTCATTTCAGTCCCCCTCAAAGCTCCTGTCACACCACACCTGTGGGTGCCTCCTTCCAATTCCTCATCCTTATTTGGACTTTTCCCTTTGCACATGCTCGTCTCATGCCTTGAGGGTGTGACTGGCCCCTTTCCCATTCTTAAGATGTCACCTGGAATGAACCAGCCTCTCCTCAAAAGTGCTCTTCACTTTCCCTGGCTAAAGGCACCTTCTCTAGATCACTTTCTACCACATCGGTCATCTTGTCTGTTCCCATCTGAGAAAGGATCACAGTCCTAAAATGCCTTATCTACTCACTTGTTAGTTGCCTATCTTCACAGAGCCCCTTGTACTAGAAGCACATAGATTTTCAACAAATATCTGTTAGATGGATGCTAAGGGAATGAAGTCTCCATTACTCCTGTCTCCAAAATCTTACCCCCAGCCCCAATGCTCTGGTTACATACATCTGACTACATGAGGCCCTCAGCTTAAACTCCTCTCATGGTTATAAAATAAAAATAAACTCCCATCATCCAGTAAATATGTTCTTTTGTTATTTAGCCTTGTATCTATCTACTACCCACATTTCCTGAAATGTATCTTTTATACTCTCTACTTTGAATGTGCAGTTCCCACTAACTCAAAGATTTCACCTGGCTAATAATTCCTGACCCCTTGAAACTTTCTCTGAGGTACCACCTCCCCCAGAAGACCTGTGGGAGTCCAACCCTCAAATCTGTGTTCGTTGTCCCTTCTAATAGAGGTGCAGAGATTACCACCCAAAGCAGCGTACTTCAGGAGCGGGTCTTTGGCTTTGCAGTCAGCTTAGGTTGAAATCCTGTATCTGGTACTTAGTGGTTGTGTGACATAGAACAGTTCTGGTTGTCATCTCTAAAAACAGATGATTGCAATCTGGGGCAGGATAGAGGACTGGCATCACAAAATGCATATAACACACTTGGGAAGATAGGTGTTCAATCAACAGTGGCTACAGTTATCAAATAATTACCATCTAACAGTACATAACCCACAGTAGCAGGCTACTATCATTTAGTTAGTATAATAAATATTACATATCTTGATCGTCTTCCCACTAAATTGTGAGTTCAGAGTTCAGTAAAGAGTGGGATTTGTTCAGTCTCTTTCTAACCTACAGCATAGAGCACCATGCCTTGCACAAGGTAAGTGTTCAAGTGATAATTAAATCTGTGATGGTGATTGGATTCAACTCGGGTAAATATAATACAGTAGTAGGTTCAGTCCTGTTCTGGCACAGGGCTCAAGTCACAGCAGCTAAAACAGATTGAATTGTGGTGCTCACCTTCATGGAATCAGAGTTGACTATTAGAAGATAATGCCACAAGTAATTACAACTGTGAGAAAGGTCACAAAGAGGAAAGCACATGCGGCTATGGGAACATACAAGAGAATTAAACCTTACCTACAGGGACAAGGATTCATCACCTTTTGCATCTTTGAAACCCCCTAGTGCACATCCCAAAGGTGCCCAGTAGTGGTTAATATCTATGTGACAAGGGTCTAACATACACTATTCTAAGATTGCTCCCCTTCAAACATTAGCTCACCAGATACCAATCAGATTCCACAAACTTGATGAAGTTTGATGTTCCATAGAGGATTAGATTCCTCAAAGAAACAAACAAACAAAAGGTAACATCATTTTGTTTGTAACAAAATGTAACATCATTTCCATTTGTAACAAAATGGAAACATCATTTCCCTTGCTCTTATTTGGAAGGAGCCCATTCCTGGGCCAGAGGGAGAAAACATATTTTTTGTTTAATGAAACCAAAAAATAACCCTCACCACAGGGTATATGTTAGGATATACATATACATACAACAACAACAAATAAAAACAAAACAAGACAGAGAGGCATAGAAGAGAGAAGGAAACTGAAAAATCACCAGAAAGAAATGGAAATCCTGGGTGGTTAATGTGTTAGGGAAGCCTCATAAGTATTGTCGTTATCTATATAAACAAATTTTTAAAAATAATAACAAATAGTTGCAAAGGCATAGATTTGAGGTTTGGGCACTTTTTTCCAACCTAGAATGTTGATGCCACTTAACAAGACCATCAATCTCAGCTCCCTTCTCTGAGTGATGAACACAGACTATACAACAATGGGTTAAAAGTATACACTTTGGTGTAAAACAGAATTGGCCTGAATTCTGGTTGTGACACATAATGGCCATGTGCCTGGGATATAATAACTCTGTTAAAATTAATTTATTTCTCTGAAAAACTGAAATAACCCCTACCTCATAAGGTTGAACTCCACCCAAAAGAAATCACATGAACGTATGCTGAGGGTTAAATTTCCTGTCAATGATGTAAAACAATTTTCTCTAAAATTCATCAAGCTTTGTAAAACACAGCAGACCTCAACTTCCCAGGGGCAGCAAGGCAGTTGCAGGTGAAGCAATTACCAAGTTGATTGCACGGGTGGGGGGCTGCTGGAGTGAGTCACTGATTAAGAGATTGATTTGGATTTCTGTTAGAGCTGCGTTCGATTAGCTTGTCCACGACAGTGAGCAATCCAGTCTCCATGGACACATTCTGTTGGACACAGAATCATTCTATATTCTCAGCCCCAGTTGCCATTCAAGAAAGAGGTATGAGTTGGTATCATTAGCACATGTTCATTTGTTTTAATGGAGCATTAAGACTGATTTATATGGCAACATTAAAGGAGAAAAATTATTCCAGAATTACACCTATATAAGGATACTTAACATTATCTTGCCAATAGGCCTTGTAAAAGGATGAATGCCAATGTTCCCGATTCAAGAAATTTCCATTTCACTCTACCATCAAGTTGATTGACCAGCAAAAAGAAAAAAAAGGGTGGGGGGCAGGAATACACAGGGAATCAAGTTCATCTTGTAGGTTTCTTTTCTGCAATGGAGTTCGTATTACTGCTGGAGTACTCGAATGTTAGCATAAACAAAATAATACTTATTCCCCTGAATTTCCAAGAACAGCCTAAAGGCTGTTGTAATTCCTTTTAATAGATGCTTCTCCTTCTTTTATTGGTAATACTTTAAGATAATAGTATAGTCATTATTGATTTTACTACCAAGCATCATGACAGCATTAAGAGAGCTCAACTCCCTATATCTTTACAAGAGTCAAGTCAAGAAGAACACCATTGCAGATTAACAATCTCCTTACACAACTTTCTTCTCAGCATTAACTCTTCCCCCACTCCTGTTTGCTATTCCACCTCCTCTTTTCTGGTGATAGCCCCTTTGTCTTCATTATTAATCACCAGTGGTTCTATCAAAAACAACTAGGGAGTGGAAAACTACAAAAATCATGCCTGCTTACATTAGGCTGACTCCATTGAAAATACAGCAAAAAATAACTTTTTAGAAAGGTCCCTGAAATCACTGGTTCAGAAGATTTTCTCAGTGCCTGTATTTAGTACATGTAAATATTTAGTAATTTATTAGTAAGCTGCTTGTTAAGCCTGACTTGCCCATTAACCTTGAACTATGAAAACAAGATTGGACTCTGAACGTTCACCAACAGATACCAGTTCTTAGCATATTTGTCACATAAGGTGCTCAATAAATCCATCTAAGTAATGAATGAGCAGGAGGCTTAGTTTCCCAGGACTGTATTTTCCTGTTCATGGTCATCCCTCCTTGCTGGAGGAATAAAATTGACAGGCAACCATCTACCAATTCAGACCTTCTCAGTCCCACAGGATGCATACCTAACTCCTCAAGTTTACCCCTGGACCTTGATGCAAGCATCAGACAATGGAATATTTATAATGATAGACCATAAAAAAAAAAGGAGTTTGAGAATTTGAGAGCTGGAAAGGGAGACAAACGTTCAAAACTTCAGCTCTACTCAAGTCTCTGTTTATTTTCTGACCCAGTAGGATCAAAATTTTATCTTCAGCCCAGGTATGAAATCCAAATTAAATATTAATATTTACAAAAGGTACACACTTTTCAGTACAAGATTCTCTCCATTATTATTTATTATCGAGGCAAAAGCATCTCAGGATGTGGGACATGTTTCATATGTGAAACCACATTTCTGCTTGCTTTGAAACTCTGGGAATATACCAATGTATAAACAATACCTCGCCTTCCAAAGATGAGCAAAATCAGGCCTCCAGATACTTCTAAACATGCTGTACTTTACACCTAAACACAAGACATCTCCCAGGTGTCTGTGATCTTTACATATTAAAAGTAAGGTATAAGTCTCATATCCACCTGATCTCTCACATCTCTGATTTAATAGTTTGTTAGTCTGAAGTAAATCCATTTTCATTTTATCTTTCTTTCTGTCTTCACACCATCAGTAACTTCATGAGAATCAGTTCTAATATGCTCATATCTCATCAAGAAAGATAATGGCCCTGCCAAGAAGATATATTTCTTTGGGTAGGATTCTTCAATGAATGAGAGCTTTGTAGAAGCACAGAAAGAGGCTCAAATGACATTTCTGATTTTTGTAGATTTAACGGACCCTGCCATAGTCTCAGGAAAAATGGCTCTGTCAATCAGAGAAACATCAGATTTAAGTTGCTTATTTGGCATTGCTACCTATAGCTTCCCTTTATGCCAAACATCCAAGCTGGTAAATTTATTACTGAATAGTTGGTGGTTTTATCCATGCTGTAAAATGAAAATAATTCAAGTAAGTAATCTCAGGGAACAAACCATTATTAGCTCATGAAATCTGGATCTCTCAACCAATATTTTAAGCCCTGAAGTCTTTTGAACTGTCAAAGCAATGGAACAATACTCACGATTTCTCTATTTATAGGAACTTGTTCAGTTCATTATTTTTGAGATAAATACAAGAAAGAAACTGTGACCATGCAAGTAGATTGAACAAAAAGGAATGTTTTTGGTGAGATAGAGGAAGTTGGCCACATATAAACACAGTAGGGGTGGGGGTTGAGACAACAAAAACCAATTTCTGGTTCTATCTATAGGACATAGATCTCTGGATTCTAGCCTAAGCTTAGTTTTAATGAACTAATGCGTATACCTCCAAGCACTCCAGAGCCAAAAGTACGTATGTCTATTATTAAAGGGTACTTTTCAGGAAAAGGCAAAACCATGGTTCTTACATATAAAAAAAATAACATTGTTAATGAGTTCATTTGACTCATGAGGGAAACAGCAGATGTTACAACCTGTGCAGAGGAAAATTCACAGATGCATGTATTTATGAAAAGTAATCCTGAAATGAATTACAAAAGGGAGGCAAAACTGGTTTTATTTGTCCCTTACAGAGGAGGAGCAGGGAAGGAAGTCAACTGAAACTCTGCCAGATTGGGCAGGGTTTCCATGCCTATTAGATACCTATGGTTAACAGAATTTTAAAGTAGCTTCCCCAGAATCAGAATATAAGGCATGAGGTAGAAGGATGTGCTACAGATCATGCCCACTTTTCCACTGAGGCACACATTTTCCCACAATTATAAATTAAACACTAGGAAAAGAAAGTAAGCGGATATTAGGCTGCAAACATCCTCTCTGGATGTTGCACTTGTATCTTGACTAGCTGTTGCCTTCACTCCACACATACCTCAGTTACCACTGCTCAAAATAGCACTTGGCATTTTCCTACTTCCACGGAAATAGACAAATACAGGGAGTAGACCCTCCAGACACAAACCCAGGACTCTAACAGTGCTCTGCATGTATAGATGCATGCATTAAATACTCAACTACTTCATGAATCTGTATCAGTCACCTGTACGGGACCCTCTCTTGAAAAGTTAGGACATCTTAAGAGTATTAGATAAAAATGAAGACAGATCAGACTATCTCAGGGGATTTTATTGGCACAAGTGGGGGGGGGGGTGTGTGGAAAACCCCCAATCCCCAATCCTATCTCAAAGCAAGGGACATCCATAAAGAACATATGCATGATTCACTACCCCATGTCATTAGGTCTTTTCTAAGTTCCTCCCAACCTGGCTTTTCTCCCATCATCCTAATAAACCATATCCTGTAGTGATTAGAATAAAGACTATGGGTTTCTCTTGCTGGGCTATTTGTGACATCCCAGGACTGAACAGAATTCCTAATTAAGACAGGAGGGAGAGGGGCATTGCCAGCCACTCTAAATTCACCAGTCTCTTGCCGTATTTAAATTTGGCACTATGCTTTAAAACCCCCAAGTTACAACTATATTATATAGCAGGCAAGTAAGTCTTAAATTTATCAGATAAAGGAAACGAGATTTCTATCAGGCAGCCATGAAATGGCAAAATGGCAGTAAAAAGGTGAGGGGTGTGGGGGTGTCAGCCAGGTAGTCAAGCAATTTCCTAAGAAAACAAAGAGAAAAGCAAAAGACCGTTAGTCAAAGATGCCATCCAGTCTATTCCTGACCAGAGGAAATAATCTCCATTGCCTGGTTCCAAACTAGGAAAAGGGAGGAGGAAGAAGATGCATAAAACTTACTTTCCTTTACTGAAATTCTTTCCTCTTCTAATCCTTGGCCTCTATAACCATATTAGGATTTAATAGTAACCAAATGAGTCCATAATCAAAGGCCATTTTTCTTTTAAGTTTATTTGTGCAGAAATTGATTCCAGTCAGCTGGCATTAAACTGGAAGTGGTTAGGAGCTGGCAGGGGCTCAGGGAAAGATTTTCAGAGAAAGAAAAAACAGAAGCAAAGGAAGGATTTGGCTGTAGCTTAAAGTCTAGCTGGATCTTTGTGATCGGTTATCCTAGGTTTCAACGTAGTAATCTTGAGGCATTTAAAGGTTCAGATTTTGGTTTGCTTACATACACTGCCATGGCATTAGAGCCACCTCAGTCTAATGGGCTCCTGGTTGAGTTAATAAATCCAAAATAAAACTTTAGAAGCAGTGTTTGTTTTCTTCTCATGGCTTTCTCCAAATTCTTTTTGATTTCATGTTTCCACCTGACTGCTAACTTTGTCATCCTTTGCTCTAGGCTAATGGTTCTCAACTGGGGTCCATTTCATCCTCCAGGGGATATTTGGCCATCTTATATCTGGTATAAGAGAAACTTTTTAAAAATAAACTTTCTTCGCTTGTAAAGGGAAAGGAAGCAGCTATCCTCTCTTCCTCTCTTGGAATAGTCTTCTAGAAATCGTGGGGGGCCTGAAGTCTTTCTGTAACAAGTCTGTAACAAATGGTAGACCAGTCTTCCCAGGTACTAGAAAAGCCCCATCTATAGTGCAGAGAAGTCTCTAAAGCCACATGTCCAGAGCCTCCTGAAGTGTAAAAACTTATTTTTTAAACTTTTATTTATTTTAAAAGAGAGAGAGCAAGCAAGGGAGGGGCAGAGAGAGAGGGAGAGAGAACCCCAAGCAGTCTCCAAGCTTTCAGTGCAGAGCCCAACATCCCACAAATCGTGAGATCATGACTGTGCTGAAATCAAGAGTTGAAAAGTTTGACTGAGCCACCCAGGTGTTCCGTAAATGTTAAAAACTTCCTAATGGACTTAACCTAGAAGCCCATCTCAAGATGAAACTCTTTCAGGGAGAACCAAGAGGTCTTGGAGAAAAGACATGTTATTCTTTCAGAGGAGAACAGTTTATTAAACAAATATCTACTTTAATTCCCATGAGAATTTTGTACTTGCTCTGTATATATTTTGTAATTTTGTCTTTCTTATCTCTTACATGCATGTAAACTATTATGTTAATTAAATAAGAAGTCAGTTTCCTTCCTTTCCATATTGGCATGGAAAGGTCTGTGTTGGTACAAAATTTATTTCTCCCCACACTGAAACCATTTTTTATCAACACAGTGATGGGAGGCAGGGCGGTTACTAGTGGGAATCTGGTAGTTAGAGGCCAGGGATGCTGCTAATGCTACAGTGCACAAGATAGCCTTCAATGGTTAAGAATTATCTGTCCAGAAATATTAATAGTACCAAGGTTGAGAAGCCCTACTGTGGGCCAGTGCTCTTTCACGGGGCTACTAGAATAAAACACCAGGTAGAAACACTAAATACCCAATCAACTCTGCTAAGAAATCAATAAAATATATTGAAGTAATTACAGATTTTTTTGAAATATGGATTCATACCTATAACCTCTAATACTAAATATTATTCTATTTTTTTTATTTTTTTAGAGAGACAGAAAGAAAGGGGGAGAGGGGCAGAGGGAGAGACAGAGAGAGACAGAGACAATGAGAAAGAAGAGACAGAGTATCTTAAGCAAGCTCTATGCCCAGTGCAGAGGCTGAGGCAAGGCTCCATTCCACAACCCTGGGATCATGACCTGAGCTGAAATCAAGAGTTTGATGTTCATCCAACTGAGCTACCCAGGTGCCCCAACATCAAATATCATTCTAAAGTGTACACACATGTTATGACTTGAGATCACAGATAAAGGGTCTTAAGCCTTAAGAATAAAATGTAAAAAGGTTTATGTGATAGTATGAAAAAGCCACCCCACCAAAGATATTCATCACTTATTTCATGGAACCTGTAAATGTTCCTCATATGTAAGAAGCGTCCTTGCAAATATGATTAAATTGAGGATTTTAAAATGAGATTATCCTAAATTATCAGGATGGACCATACACTCAATCATGTGTATCTTCAGCAAGAGAAGGCAGAGGGAGATATGTCAGACACAGGGGAGAAAGTGAAATAAAGATGGAACAGAAAGAGATGTGAAAATAAGAGTGATGTGGTCACAAGCCAAGGAATGATAGCAGCCACCAGAAGATGGCAGAGGCAAAGAATAGATTCTCCCCAAGGGCTTTGGAGGGAGCATGTCTCTGCTAACACCTCAGCTCCAGCCCATTAAAACTGAGTACTTCTGAATTCTAGAACTGTGGGAAAATACGTTTCTGTTTTAAGTCACTTAATCTGTGGTAATTTGTTAAAACAGCCATAAGAAATGAATAAGGCTGATCTCCTCTAATTTTCTTTGGGGCTGAACATAGATTTAATAACTTACATGATATTAGCCATTTTTTTACATATAACCTATAAATAAACATTCTTTGCTTCAAACTGGCATATGATTTATAAAAAAAAAAATTGAAAATTGCTTCTCCCCAGAAGTGGAAATTACTTGAGATATTTGTTTGTTGTTGTTGCTGACAAAGTGCTTTAAAACAACTTAAGCCAGCATTAAATACCAATTTCAATAAACATTTAACAACACATGGGGCACCTGGGTGGCTCAGTCGGTTAGGCGTCTGACTTTGGAGCAGATCATGATCTTGCACTTCTTGAGTTTGAGCCCCGCACTTCTTGAGTTTGAGCCTCTGCTGTCAGTGTAGAGTCCACTCTGGATCCTCTGCCTCCCTTTCTTTCTGCCCCTTCTCTCTCTCTCTCTCTCTCTCTCTCTCTCTCTCTCTCTCTCTCTCCCTTGCTCCCTCCCTCCCTCAAAAGTAAATAAAAACATTAAAAAAACTTTTAACAACATGAAATACCATTTACAAGCAAGCCAACTCTTGGAAAATGGGAGATCTGGTAACCTAGCACCCATCATCTTGCAGAACAACAGTTGGCTGATGATGAATATCAGCAGCTCCTTTAGGGATACCTCTCCAGTTCCTACCTCCCCATCCCTACCTGGCTGGCCAACTCTGCTCCTTGTCCCTACCCAGCCCTTGGATGGGAAAAGTCATCAGCTCCTTATCTTTCCTGTCACTTTCATGTTCCTAATCTCATGTTCTAGGTTTTGTCTTCTGATCAGTAGCACCAAGTCTATTGTGGAGGGGCAGGGGGGACAATTGGGTGTTCCAACTGTTCAGTAAATAATAACACATTTATCAACTAAAAACAACCTGGATGATCCTATTCAAGTCCTACTGTTACAGCACCCCCAAGTAATCTTAAGTATTGACTAGCTTCAAGCTTATGCACTCCTTGCTTGCTGACCTAAGTCCCTTGGTCTGGAGCAGAACTAATCTACTTTCCTGGAGATTTCCAGACCACTGGCTTTGAGGAATGAAGGACCAGATTTCCCAGAAGGGAAGTCCTGACTACATTGGAAAACAGCTACTGCTGATGCCAAATCTGTTCAGGGTTATCTCAACATAGGAATAACCATCTGAGCACCAGCCCTGCTATACTGGCCCCATTTCCAATGCCTTCCCTTTTAAAACACTCCAGCTTTGCCTTGATGGGGAAGATGGTCTGTGGGACGTTAGTTCACCTTCTTCTCAGATTGCTGGCTTCCGGAATAAAGCAAGCTTTCCTTTTCAACCATCACCTCTGATACTGATTTGAGTGACAAGGAGTCCAATCTTCGTGTGGAACAAGTTCTCTGGTAGCACTACCAATCTTCTAGAAATTATTCTGAGAAAGACGGCCATTTGGAAAGATGGCTTGACTGGGAGTCAAGAGACCAGGGTTTCAGGTTCTGCTGTGTGTAGAAGCATTTTTTTAATGTTTATTTTTGAGAGAGAGTGAATGAGCAGGGGAGGGGCAGAGAGAGAGGGAGACAGAGGATCTGAACCAAGCTCTGTGCTGACAGGATAGAATGGATCTCAAAGTCACAAACTGTGGAACTACTCAACCATGAGATCATGACCTGAGCTGAAGTCAGAGCTTAACTGATTGAGCCACACAGGCACCCCAAGCTCCACTATGTCTAACAGCATGAGACTTTGGGCAGGTGCAGGCCACTGCCCTCTCCAAGTTTCCATTGCTATTTTCTAAAAAACAGAAAATTAAATTAAATAAAAAAAAAACAACAAAAAACAACAAACAAACAAAAAAACTCACAAGGTTTACAGCATGGCTAGGAAGATACAAAAACTAGATGCATGTTCTGAAGGCCACATGCCTGTGTGTGGAGGGGTGGTGGGGAGGGGGGAAGAGGTCTATGGGCTGAGTTTCCCACCTTCATGCCTACTTCACTGAGGGTGTCCTGCAAGTTCATGTGCGAGCTCCCTCCTGCCCAACCAAGCAGCCACATTTCCTGTCACTCTCTCCTTTATGCTCTGCCCTTAACCTTCCCTTGCTTTCTTCCACTTCCACCAATGCTCCAGCTTTCCTCCAAGCTATTGTGCACATCTGACAAGATGATGCTCCTGTGATAAGTGTTTGAAATACTCCCTGGTGTTAGGATGCAGTTCAGCCTCCTGGCTGTGGCCTCCACTCCTTGCATGGCCTCTCATTTGCTCACTTCAGCTTCAGCCTGTGCCACTTTCCCTCTCTTCTTTTGAACGATTCCATGACCTTCTCCTTCCCTTTTTACAAATCTGACACACCACTTCCACTTGGAGCCCTCTGTCCTGCTAGACCCTCTGCCTGAAACTTTCCTTACCCTTTCTTTCCTTCATCAACAACCCTTCTTCTTTCATAATCCAGGCCCGACACCTCTTCCTCAGGGAAGCCTCCTTATCATTTAAGAAGCTCTCAGCTGCAAGCAAGAGAACGCTGTGATTTAAATGGTTTAAACAAAAAGAAATGTACTTCATGTAGCAAGCCATCTGGAGATAGAGAGTTCCAGGGTTGATCCAGGTGTTGGTAGTCCCATCAGGTTGCAAAGCTCTCACCATCTTTCTGTTCCCACCTTATGTTCATAAGGTTACTACACAGTCCTAGGCATCACAGGGAGACCCTCCACTTCCATGGGAAGAGGACGCATGTGCCTGCCGGCCTGTCTATATCAGGGACAGAAGTACCGCCACAGACTTCTCAGCTCCACCCAGCCAGCACTAGTTACAGGTTCTTTTTCTAACTATAAACAAAATGGAGAAACAAGGCATATTTTTAGCTTCCAGAATGAGAGGCAGATTCTGCTAGGAAGAGAACATCAAAACATAGAGGCAAGCTTGGCTCTCCCAGTGTAAGCACTGCTAGTCCCTTATACTCTTTATAATACTTAGAACAATAGTAATCACATAATGATTTTGCTAACTGCTTTGTCAATGTCCAGTTTCCTCTACTGCACTACAGGATTCTTAAAAACAGGCCCAACCCACTGTTGGTGGGAATGCAAACTGGTACAGCCACTCTGGAAAACAGTGTGGAGGTTCATCAAAAAATTAAAAATAGACCTACCCTATGACCCAGCAGTAGCACTGCTAGGAATTTACCCAAGGGATACAGGAGTACTGATGCATCGGGGCACTTGTACCCCAATGTTTATAGCAGCACTCTCAACAATAGCCAAATTACGGAGAGAGCCTAAATGTCCATCAATTGATGAATGGATAAAGAAATTGTGGTTTATATACACAATGGAGTACTACGTGGCAATGAGAAAGAATGAAATATGGCCCTTTGTAGCATTGTGGATGGAACTGGAGGGTGTGATGCTAAGTGAAATAAGCCATACAGAGAAAGACAGATACCATATGTTTTCACTCTTATGTGGATCCTGAGAAACTTAACAGAAACCCATGGGGGAGGGGAAGGAAAAAAAAAGAGGTTAGAGTGGGAGTGAGCCAAAGCATAAGAGACTCTTAAAAACAGAGAACAAACTGAGGGTTGATGGGGGGTGGGAGGGAGGGGAGGGTGGGTGATGGGTATTGAGAGCACCTTTTGGGATGAGCACTGGGTGTTATATGAAACCAATTTGACAATAAATTTCATATATTGAAAAAAAAAAACAACAACATGCCCAACCCTTGGTCACAGCTTGGTATTTTTGCTTATTTCTGACATTTGTTGATCAGAGACTCCAATTCCAGAGGTCTCCAGTGGTTCCCAAACTTCCAATAAAACAAAGCACATCCTGCCTACAATTTATAACACCTACACTTCAAAAGTCTAACATGAGATAGATTCACTATACCATGGGCGAGTATCAAGTGAATGCTTGCTAACTCTGAATAAGGCCAACTCTGGAATCAGACTGCAAGGGCTTGAATTCTGGGCATGGTCGTTAACTCACAGTATGACCTTAGGCAACTGCTAAACCCGGTACAGAACCTTTTTTTCTCAGCAGAAATATGGTGATTATTATGTTCACAACTATAGAAGGTTCTACTGAGGACTGAGTAAATGTGGGTAAATAGCTTGGCCATACTTAACTCAAATGATTACTATTATTATTATTATAATGACTACTTATAGCTACCTTATAGTAAGATACTTGCTTCATGTTTTCCTTTACCTAAAACCCAAGCACAGGATCTCCAGCAAAAAGGAAACACAAAGGTCTCAGTGGCTGCACCCACCCCTAATATTGGAAGGAGTGTGTAAGAACTATCAGAAACAGGATGGGGCACCTGAGTGGCTCAGTCAGTTAAACATCCACCTCTCGGTTTTGGCTCAGGTCATGATCTCATGGTTTCAGGACCTCAAGCCCCACACTGGCCTCTGGGCTGATGGCATGGAGCCTGCTTGGAATTCTCTCTCTCCCTCTCTCTCTACCCCTCCCCCACTCAGGCTGTCCATGTCTCTCTCAAAATAAATAAATAAAACCTTTAAAATTAAAAAAAAACATAACTATTAGACATGGGAGAAACAGAATTCATCAGCCTCTTCTCAGAAGGAAAGGGCAAAGTCTGCAGGTTTCTGTGAGTCTGGGTATCAGGCCTCCCCAGAGCAAACACTGGACCTCTTTAACTCCTTCCAACTGAAAATCTTGCAAATCTACTGGGGGGGAAAAAAGCAGCTAGCTTTCTTCCTGCACATTTATCACCCTTGTTATCCTTGCCCTAGCCAGTTCTGAAATTCAATTCAATATGACAGAACCCATGGTATTGCTTTTCTTTTCTTTTTTCATACTACTATATCCTGAGAAAATGTAAATATATGGAGAGAGAGCAGGTGCACAGGTCACTTGGGGGGAAGCTGACGATGCATTATGGCTTCCAAATTGCCATCGCACCTCTCAGAATCAAATTTTCACCTGCCACCGAGCCTTGCTTTCAGAGTGCTCTGTGTCTCTGACTCTCCCACTGTGATTTCAGCCACTCCTGAAAAAGTCATCGTCACCACTTTGAGAAGTGCTACCGGCCTGGGCAAACATAAGCAAGAATAACTGTGTAAACAAAACCAGGTGCAACTTGAATGCAAGTTTAAAAAAAGACCACCTTTCAAGGGAGAAGACTAAAGATCTGGTTTTGTTACAGACTCCTTAACATCCTCATCGGGAATGAACACTGGATTTAAGATTGGCAAAATGGAGGGGGTGGTGGGACGATAGGGTGGTAATATATTTGCATTTTCTTTCACCAACACCGGGCTAACATGTATCATTGATAGTTGGAGTGACAGACGTAAATAGTTAGACTGATTTGACAAGTTAAAACATCAGTTGACTGCATCTATACATGAACTTATGGAAGGGAAAGGCACAGAACTAGTTAAGTGTAGAGACAACTCTTAATTGAGTGCAAACAACTGAAAAATATTACTATGAATAGACAGGCTTCATATCAAATTTGAAAGTCTGGGTGATTGACTGAAATAGTTGTCATTCATATCAGAATATTTGAACACTTGTCCTCACAAGAAAATCTAAGTGTCTAGATGAGTGCATTTTCTATGCTACCTATACACCACTTGATGTGAGCTCATTATATGTGGAAGAGGTCTTTGTGTTTCTTTATTCATACCCAGGGTTTAACTTTTTCAATAATAGTTAAAATGGAGAACATCTTTCATAGTGTCAAAAATCACTACTGGCTTAAGCTCAGAACTGTATTCATTATTTGTACTAAGCTTGAAATTCACATTAAACCTAAAAATAGTTGACCAATCAGTCATCTAACTGGATATTTATATGAACCTAAAACAAAGACAATTTCATGGATAAGTATGCCCTCCAAATCAGAGTCCAAAATAACATTCAGGATCAAAAATGAGTCTTTACCAGATTTTTTGTCCTCCCCCACAACAAAATTTGCTACTGGATAAATTTTCAAGAAATAAATCACCCAGGAATGGAGGAGTGAGAAGAAAACATATTAAGGAGGGTAATGTTAAAAGCAACAAACACAAAAAATGGAAGTAATACAAGTACTACTATTCAAGTTGTTTGCTACCCTGGAAACTGTGTCAATTAAATAGCATCAATGAAATCTTCAGAGCATCATTGTCCGAGAACAATACCAACAGATGTTCTTCTATTGAGTTAAATAGCAAACCAACAATAACAAAAACTTCCCATTATTAAAGAAGGGGATAGAGCTCTCTGTGTTGTAAACATCTTATCCCAAACACTGCCCAGCAGGCAACAATAACCAGAGAGATAAAGAGGGGAGAAAGAATGATGAAAGAACAAGAAAAGATAGGAAAGATAGATTGAGCGTTCTAACACATAAAAGGAACAAAGAAGCAAAGATGAAAAAGCATTAGTTGAATATAAGTAGATTTTTCTTTTCTAGAATGAAAGAAAAAAATCACATTTTGGATTAATAAAGAACTGCCGGTGGCAAGAAGGATAATTAGAGTTAAGTCCACATGTAGACACAGTAGAATCACCCCCAAGGGGGGAAAAATCTTACATATTACCAAGGATCAGAGACCAAGTATCTTCAAAGGAATGACAATTAAATTGAAAACGGACTTTTCATTAGCAACAATAGAGGTCCATTCTGGGCAGGGCTGAGGAAAAGCAGTCATTCAAGAAATGTTACCAAACCAATCACTGAAAATCCAGAACAAAATAAAGACTTTACAGGCATATAAAGACTAAGATAATTTATCCAAACCAAAAAAGCTATTAAAAGAAAAGTGAACTCAAAGGGAAGGCATGAAGTTTACACAAGTACGATGAACACAAATCTTGATTTAAAATACTGGTAAAATTTTAGGTGACTACAAAAACAATTACAGTTGTTTTAATTAAACTTTCATTTTGAAGTCACTAGATTACCATACAGTCCTAAGAAAGAGGACAGATTCTGGAGGGAGGGCTCTTGCTGACAGTAAAATATTGAGGGCTGACTGACAAACATAGGGGGGCGGGGTGAGGATGATAGAAAATCAGCATTGTTCTTTGAACATAACAGACCAATGTGTGCAACTATCATTAATGTGTGATATTATGCTGAGAATCAAGACATGACTTCTGCAGTGAAGAGCCTGACTTCATTATTTGATGTTTGTCAATAGGCTGTAAGCCTCAACCCTCTCTCTTCCCTTTCTGGCCCCCATCTGGGAAAGGTGATAAGAAAGCCAGGTGTTCCCTCTCTTGGTGCTGACAGGAGTTTCAAGTCAATTAAGCCTCCGCCCACCTATGAAAACCTTCATCCAGGCTACACCCCCTTCCCTTCCTTATTCTCTCTCAAGCCGTGTTTGGACCAGCTTGGGAAACCTGTCCTGTTTCCTCCAAACAAATAAAAAACACCTCTTTGGGTAACTTATCTTGTTCACCCCCTCTTGATATGCGTCTGGAATCGTCAATCAAGCTCAACATCCACACCAAGTTGTGCGTGGGGTCTATGCTGTTTAATCCGTCTTAGTCAGTTGTAAAGTAAAAAAAAAAAAATAAATTATAGACATAATTATATACATACACATAACATATATATCATTCATTAGAGACGTAAGACCACACTTTGGGTAATCAAACTTGAGATCACTAATGAGGGGCAGACAGGCATAGGGTGTCTCCAAGGTGATGCCTTGAAAATGACATGCTACCTAGGTAGTTTGTTGACTGAGAAGTCATCATTTATAAACCAATCCTAAGCAAATAACATATAAAACCAAAAGGAGAAACATCGCATTAAAAAAGGGAGGGGCTACATATTTTATTCTTCAAAAATGTCAGTATCATAAATGACAAAGAGAGACTATGGAAATACACCAAATTAGAGACGTGTCAGCTAAAGGCAGTATCAACCTTCAGACTGGGTTCTGTGCTATCAGGGCAAGATGCTATCAGAGACATAGGGTCAACTGACAAAAATGGAACACTTAAGTATACTATCCATATTCCACCAATATTAAGTTTAATGAAGCCAATAACTACTCTTTGTTATTTGAGAAAATATCGCTATTAAAAAAATACATACTTAAGTATCCAGCTTTAAGGGCCATGATATAATTTATCCTTAAATTATTAAAAAAAAAGATGTGTATATACATTTGCAGGCATAGAGTATGCACATAAAACAAATGGAGTAAAATAGTAACAGTTGGTGCCTCTAGATAAATATGTATACATTCTTTTACTATTATTGCAATTTGTTTGGCAGTTTGAATTATTTTCAAAATTAAAAGATCTTGCATGCTCTTGAATATGCTTGGTCATGAAAGTGTAAGAAAAAATTAGTACAAGATTTCTAAGCTACTTGTAATAATTTCATTTTAATATTATTTTGAGCAGTATTAATTTAAGAAAATTTAGTAGCACACTTGAGTATACAAGTTCCTGCCCCTAATAAGCAATAAATATACATGTTTCAATACTCAGGGAACATAAAGAAAGCTAGACTAGGTACCATGTCACAAAGGATCACTGACATGGTAATCATGCAATAAGAAGAGAGTCTTAAATTTGGAAGCTTAAACTCTCTTACGTGATGCAAAGAAAATCAAGTTACAAATGATAATCTTATAGCTGAATGACAATTGAAAGATCCTATGTTACAACTAGTAGGAAGCAGATTTTAAAAATGGTACTCGGAAGTAGAATTATAGCCGTGCTCAATTTTTTTTTTAAAGAAAGGTTTTAAATAAATAGAAATATTCATCTACAAAAGCTGAAATAGTACATTATAAACCAAATGAAAACCAGATAAAAGCAGAATCTCATCTAATAGAAGACCTAATGTGAAAGTAAATAAAAGCAAATAAATTCAAAAGCTTTATCTTTAGAAAATAGACAAAGGTTTAGCTAGGGCTTATTGGAGGAAAACAAATACTAGGAAAGAAGAAAGAGACCTAACTGGTAGTAGAACAGAGTTTCTATCTGTTGTCTGAATATCAGAGATAAATAGAAAACAAAATGGAAGGTTTTCTAGAAAAACAGCAATTATCAAAACAACCCAAAACAGTAGAAAATTGAAACAAACTAATTAAAAGAAGTAACCAGATTTCACCTCAATGAAAAGATTTTTAAACATCCACCCTAAATGACACTATCCAGCAAGGAGAACTTCATTGTTTTATTATCAGATCAGTACAAAAAATAGAAAAAAAAGAGAAAAGTTCCAATTACCATGATGCTGGTATATAGTTTGATGCCAAACCAAAGAAGGTTTTAGTTAAGAAAATGAGACCATTTCCTTTTTTCATGGATATAAGAAGATGGGGGACAAATTTAAATACATTGTTCATGAACATTCTAAATCAGTAAAGAAGACTCACTTTGTTCTAACTGTTGAGATATTTACTAGTCCTTGCTACTAGGCTGTTAACATCTCAAGAACAAGCACTGTGAATTTTCCATTTGGACACTATGGTTAAAAAGCTATTAAAAAGGAATGAGCATAGAATCAATTATGGAAATTTGTGTGTGTGTGTGTGTGTGTGTGTGTGAGTGATTATTTTGTTTCCATCTAGATCTGCAGACTCTATCCCCAAAGAAATTGATTAGGTATAGGTAGGTTTGGGCAGGACCCAACATGGTTATTTTAAAATAAAACAAACTACAGCTGATCCAATGCCCAGCTCTAACTACTATGCTTGAGCATAGTGCAATGCCTACACATAAAAAATGTTCAGTAAGTGCCTGTTAAATAAAACAATTTGTGATGTACCTAACCTGTCCTTGTTTCGGAGTCTTCTCAGAGTGTGGTGTTCCAATTAGGTTTCTATCTCCTTAGCCCACATCTGCCTTTGCTTTTACTACAGTGGGCTCTCAAGACTCACTCTTTCTGCTTCCATGTCAAATCCATGGATTCCTGGGGCAAAGATGCCATGGGAAGAACACAACAGAGAAAATAGAAACTTTCAGTCTAAGGAATCAATACTCCGGGAGTACCTGGCTTAGGCATGAGGAACCAGACAGTTATATAGACATTTTCTTGGTGAGATTTGCTGTCTCAGTGGCTATAGTATTCAATGTCTTCATGGTCAGCCTCCTGAGAGTCAAGATTTCAGCATTCGATTTTTCCATGAACAAGGACAACATAAGTTGAAGAAATAGAAAAGCAGGGGTTTATTAACAGTCCTTTCTATGCAATATCTTTGATCAGGTTTAGAAGCAAATTAACATGCTCAGGAAGTGATTGGGAACAAGGGACATTATCATTTAAAAGTTTGAGGTCTCAGGACAGGACTACTTGGAAGGGTCTGTCCTCCCACTTCCTTTTTTCACCCCCATACATTCAAATCTCCTCCTCAGCTTGCTGAAGCTGTGAATCCCTTTGAGTGGAGGTCCAGGGCCTCCTGCAAGACTGTGCATTCCACAGAATGAAGATACCAAGAAGAACCATCTTGATGTAGTAGTAATGACATAGTCATCACAGCAGAGAAATCCAGATCTGACATACACTGGGATAGCGGTTATGGATCCATACTTACCTGATCCTAAATATGTCAAGACAGGAGTTGAAAGAGGGAGAGAAGAGGCAGGAAGAAGATTCTAGTTACTCCTGAAAGACTAAAGAACTGTGCAGTTTCTTTATTAGAAGAAACTTGGCAGACCCAAGTAGCATGCTTTGAGGACCATCTAATGATTAACTGCTAAGGGCTGAGTAGCTTTCCCTCACTTGACTACACACCACATACCTTGTACAGCCATGATGCCAGGGAGGCTCCCACATTAGCTAATATACCCCGTGCAGCTTGGTGCTCTGCAGCATAGACACAACAAGCATCCATGCACACCTTTCTGGTGATTTGAGAAAACCCTCCTCATAGGTAGGGGAAGAAGAGGAAAATTCTATATCTGGATTTCAGAGGGAAGATCATTTGAGGGAAATTTGAAGGGAATTAATTTGTCAGATAACAACTAGTGTGATCTCATCTGTTCTCACAGGCTGTTGATCAGATCAGGGAACCCGAGGTTACTCAAATATCGAGTCCTTTGCTAATGACAGATTTAAATGCAAAGGAATTACTGATGTTTGTTCAAACTCTGATGATACTGGAGAAGAAAGTATAGATACATTTCCCTAAATATTTCAAAGACAGAATCTGATAGACACTATTGTGCAAGGGACATCATTAGAAGAACAAGCTCACAAGAAAGTTTCTATGAAGTGTTCACTTATGTTCTATCCCACTGTGCCTACCCCAAGAGCACAGAAAAATTATGGAAAAATTTCAAGTGGGGTCTGCTGTTAGACAAAAAGACTATTTATCTGATTTAAATATGATCTTCCAGTCACTTTGAAAGTGATTTCATAGTTAGAATAGGTCACACATTTTTCTAAGTCTTTCTCCAAAGTTTATTTCCTCTGTGATTGAGTCCATGCTGTGTTAGCTTCTCATCTTCCTGCTATTAAATGCTGTATTTATTATGCTTATATTCATCTCCCAGACCACAGGTAGTGATTTTACCCAGAAAAATATAAATTACCGAAACCAAGCAACAAGTATTAGCTGATGACCTCCAACAGAGCCACACATGATCTCTGACACTTAGGTGTATAAGTAGCCAATTTTTGACAATTGATTTTGGGAGAACAGACAAATGCACATGAGGCAACTGCAGACAGGCCTCAGTCTAGTCATGAGATAGACTAGAGAGAAGTCAGTGTGGTTTGGGTTACTAAGAAAATTGTAGAGGAAACTAAATTTGGGTTGGCACTTGAAGAATGGTTAAGCACTATAGAGGAGGCAAGAAAAAAGTTAAATTAAAAAAAAAATTGGTCATGTAATACTTGAACCTATTCCCAAGTTTGAGGAGTTTCCTACCATCTAAGGCAGAATTGGCCCACCAGTATTGAGGCTGCAAATACTACACGATCTTTCTTCCAATCAGTCCTTCCAGTTCAGATATCAACACATGACTTCGGTTTGCCAAATCAAATGTTCCTATTGCGAGCTCTTAGTCAGAAGCTGGAAGTTTAAGGAGGTAGGGGCCATTTCCAAGCAACCAGGTATAGAATATCTTCACTGGAGCAGTTTGAGACATGATTTTGAGTATTGTTCTTGGCTTCAGAGCCTCAAAGCTTGGCTCACTGGCCCCCTGAATATTATTGTTAACTACCATATATTCTTTCAATAAATTTAATTTTCTTTTTAAGATAACTAGAGGCAGCTTCTACTGTTTTCTACTAGCAACCCTGAATGAAGTAGGAATATTGCACATGCAGAGGTACTAGAAATAATACTAGAGAGAAAATTTGGCACACATAAGAGTTTCAGGAGGCTATAACCTGGCTTGGTGGATGTTGGAAAAGGGACAGTCATCTTTTCTCAGATCTACCCGACACGTCCACGTGATCAAATTAATCACCAAACACCAGACAGTTAACAAAAGACAGGATGTCAGTTTAGACCAAAAAAAAAAAAAAAAAAAAAAAAAAAAAAAAAAAGTTAAACCAATCACCTATTATTCTTCCTCTCCCAAGCCAGTACCAATACATGATAGTTTCAGGATATGATCATTCTCTCTAGTTGGACAGGGTAGCAAAGGAGGTACTATCAATGACTTCTTCCACTTAGATTTTAATAACCTTTCTTTGGGTCCCATCAAGACAGTGCTCTGGAGAGTCTGTGAGGTATTAAGTTTGAAAATATTCCACATGGATTACTTGAAAAACAAACACTGGGAAGCTTGTTTAAAATGTCAGTGCCCTGGGGTGCCCGGGTGGCTCAGTCGGTTAAACATCTGACTTTGGCTCAGGTCATGATCTCACAGTATGTGGGTTCAAGCCCCATGTCAGGCTCTGTGCTGACAGCTTGGAGCCTGGAGCCTGCTTTGGAATCTGTGTCTCCCTCTCTCTCTTTGCTTCTCCCCCACTAATGCTCTCTCTCTCTCTCAAAAATAAATATTAAAAAAATTTTTTTTAATAAAATGTCAGTGTTCTGGTGCACCTAGGCAGCTCAATTAGTTAAGCATCCAGCTCTTGATTTAGGCTCAGGTCATAATCTCATGGTTCATGGGCTCAATCCCCATGTTGGGCTCTGCCCTGACAGTGTGGAGCTTGCTTGGAATTTTCTCTCTTTCTCTCTCTCTCTCTCTCTCTCTCTCTCTCTCTCTCTCTCTCTCACACACACACACACACACACACACACACACACAAATAAAGACTATAAATAAATAGTCAATGCCCTGGTCATTTTTCCTTAAGGTGATTCGACAGATGGCTGTGAAAGGCCCTGGGATCTGCATCTTAATAAGCTTTTGGGGCTAGTCTTGAACACATGAAAGTTAGGGAACCAGCCACCTAAGGGCTCAGGCTGAGTGTTAGCATTCATCCAAAAGTAATATTTCATCTCCTGACAGGTCTTGGTCTTATATAGATTTTTTCTTCAAATCCTGTCCAGCAGAAACAGGTTCTGCTTCTCTCTGGTCTCTCCATTGATCATTCAATCCAAACTGTGATTTCTTTATTCTTGTAATCTCCTCGTAGAAGGAGGATCTAATTATTGCTTTACCCTCTTCAATTTAATTACATATGCTAAAATTTATGTTAATATAGGAACATATTATCTCTTATCAAACTTTGTGGAATGTTATAAAATATTTCAGCAAATATCAAATCAGCCAGTTTATACCAGAATGCATCCATCATGACTCTTAGGTTTATCCCCATCAGGTGAGGGAAAGACATATTCTTCAGAAAGTTTGCCATTCACATAGATCAAAACACATGGGAAAAATAAATAAGTCCAGGTAGATAGAAAAGAACTAGATGTATGGAAAATTTAAACTGAAGGTCATGTGGACACAGCCAGCATAGTGAAAATTATGCTGCCCCTTCTTTGCACATGTTTCTTAATCTTGAGCTCTTGAGAGCTTCATGCTTACTTTCTCAAGTAGGGGGTTCTATTTGTTTCCTTTGGCTGCTATGATGAATTATCACAAACTGGATGACTTAAAGCAAGAGAAACTTATTATTTCACAGTGTTAGAGACAGAAATCCAAAATCAAGTTGCTCGTGTGGCCATCCATTCTTTGCCTCTTACTGCCTCTGGTGGCTTTCGGCATTCTTGACTAGTGGCCACACCATGCCCATCTCTGCCTCCATGGTCATATTTCTTTCTCCACTTGTGATTGCTTCACTCTCTTGGGAACATTTATCATTGGATTTAGGGCCTACCTGGATAATCCACATAAGATCCTCCTTTCAAAATTCTTCACTGAATCACATCTTTTGGCATATAGGTTAATATTCACAATTATCATATAAAGTAATATCCATAAGTTTCTGAGACTAGGATATGGACACATCTTTTTGGGGGCCACAATTTAGCCCACTACAGGGGTCTTAACATTAAAATGAGGGGAAGGCTATATCCCATTAAATGCAAAATTTAGCTCTCTACATGTTTTTCTGGGGAGAAGATTCATAGTTTTGGTTATATTCCCCAAATGTCTTTGATTCAAGAAAATTAGTTATTGCTTTACTAAAATACAAAGCTGGACATACCTGGAGAATATATAGTCCAACTTTCTCAACTACCAAAAGGAGATTTATGGAAACATTTCCTTACACCTCTCCCCAAAGCTGTCTGTCCCCAGGAACTCCTGGGCTACTTAAACACCTTGTATGCATCCATCATCAGCTCCCAAACTGATGAAAAGGGGAATTTTCCAGTCACTGTGTGGCTTCCCTCAAGTCACTGCTTATCTCTGGGCCTCAGATACTCTCATCTTCAAAGTAGTCAAATGGTCCCAAACAAAATGATTTTCTAAGGTCTTTGTGGATTATTTCTAAGACTAGGAGGTCATTACAAAGTGATGCCAGTCCCTCGGCCCACCATGACTGCTTCATGACTTTTACTGGATAAAATGTCATGCCTTCAGATTTCCTGGAATTCTTCCCTCCTTATCTATTTCCCACCCAGAGGAAAAAATAAATTTATTTTTTTTTTTTTGGTCCCAAGAAATGAGGATGGGATTTATCTCAACAAACAGCAGCTGCAAAACTTTTCTAACCTCTGGTAATAGGGCTTCCTAGACAGGATGATGGTAAGAACCCAATTAATAAAGAAGAGAGGATAAACCTATAGACAAAACGTGGAATAACCAGCGTTCTTTACATTCATAGCATCAGGCATGGATCTTTTCCTCCCCTCTTCATTTCAATGGCTCCTGCCTCTACACTCAACACATCTTTTCTATTTCTACTTGAATTATTAAAATGTACATCTTATTAAAAATTCACCTACTGTTTTGGAAGACAGAGTTTCATCTGTTAAGTATGAATATATGCCATATTTGTTCAACTCTATTTTCTGCAAAATAACTCACTTTTACTTAAATTTTACTCTAGTGTACACTTTCATGTGTTCATTTCTCTCATTCTAATACCAATTAAATATAACTATTAAAGTTCAGAAAATGTCCATGACACCCCAACCCACCTGCATATTTGTGGTATTCATTCCACCTTTAGAAAATACTGCCTTCATTAATTCATTTATTTATTTGACACGTGCCTGCTATGTCCCCTAATCCAAAGGTTTCACGTCCAAATGGTATGAATTTTTTACTACCCCTAAGGGATGAAATAGTTTAACCCTTACTTAAGGGCACTTGCCAATCAAGGAAAAGAGCTGAGTAGCCTTTAAGGGTCATTTGAAGCATATCTGGAGTTACATAGGTATGTATATCTCTGTTCTTAGGAAAACTGTTATAGAAAAAGAAAAGATTCCAGGAAACTGACTAGCAATGACTCATGAAATCCTTGTCAGTTTGTCAGCTTTCAGCCCATTTAATGATGCCCTACCTAGCAATCAGTTTTATCACTCCATTTCACTCTGTGCTATGAACTGGGCAGCCTCAGAAAGCATAAATCCCTAGCCTGATCACATACTTGCGAAGAGAAAGGTTGTGCCAGGACAACTGGAACACATGTTTTATTGAAGGAGCTGTAGGTGAAAAATGGAGAGCATCTTTGTACACTGGCCTGGAGAAATCAAGCAAGAAACCATGTGGATGAGAAGCACTTAGGTTCTTACAGAAGACAAGACTGGAGATAGAGGAGACCATCTCAAACCATCAATGGCCTAAAATGTACAGACCAAGCACTTGGAAAACAAAATCCAGAGTCAGAGGAGTCGTTACAAGCCTTTTCCATAACTGACTATAAAATTATTGTCCTTGAAACCTTATCTTCTGGATTTGTGTCTTTATGTAATTAAGAAAGCTCAAATAAATGAGTCTTGATATAGCATGGTTATCAAGAATACAGGCACTAGGGTCAAATATACCTGAGTCCAAATGTTGGCTTCATCACTTTCTAACTATGTAGTCTGGAGCAAATAATTTCAAGTTTCAAAGAATCTTGAGCTTCAGTTTCCTCAAGTACAAAATGTATGATTGGGAGAATTAAAGTAAAAAATGCACAAACCCATGGTTCAGATACGTTATGCAAAAAGTAGTAGAGAAATGTATCCAAGAGTATTGCCCCTTTATTAATCACCCCAGGTTGGGAATTGGACCTGAATAACAGAACTTGTGAGTGACCTGGAACAGGACGAAGTAGATATGGAGTAGATACTTGCTGGACAAATTCTTGCTTAGAGTTATACAATAGAAGCAGACTCAGGAAATAAGTTTTCTAGAGGCTGTATATAAAACCTACCCAAGGACATCTACCAGTGTCTCCAGAGGAAATTTCGATAATATGAGCCTTAGGTCATACTGTAGGAGAAAATGACCTTGTCAGTAGTTCTAAAAGGAGTCACTGAGACCTCCTTTTGTTCTTGGCCTTTTAAAGAGTTAGGGATAAACACAAAAACTATGACAAAAATACTTCTGTACCTACCATCTAGAGCTGAAACCATTTTCCTATTTGTTTCCAGGATTTGAAAAGGCGTTACAACCTCACAGATGAAGTCCCCTTTGTCCTTTATTTGCCCAACAGGTCATTCTAATGAGCATGGAAAGGGGAAACCCCTATTGAAGGCAGGCCATCTTACCCAGTCACACTAGGTTTCCCAATCACCCCCCTCATGCCTCAACACAAATCCATGCACACCATAGCCAAAATTAGCACGCTACAGTTACTAGAAACTGAGAAAAAAAGCAACGTGCTTAGTGGTCACAGACTCTCGCCCTGCTTGATAATTCACCATAAGACTCCACACATTTCAACTTGGTTTTCTCTCCCTTACTGCTGGGAAGCAGATTCCTAGCAATGGACTCATCAGAGAGGAGTGAGTCCAGAGCTCCACTCTCCTACAAAGGTCTGAAATATCCACATTTGCTTTTTAGTAGTTCAACTACACACCTCCCACACTCTAACGTAATTCTTCCCCAGAGAACCCCTGAGAAAGATGGAAAATCCGAAAAAAAAAACATCAATGAATTGGACCAGTGACACCCCAGAAAGTGAGAACAGATCAAATCTCCTTTCCGTCAGTCTGTAGCCTTAATTACAGCACCGCCGTTGCTCATTATCCATCTTTCTTTGCAGGCTGTGTAAGCAGGGAACCCGCAGAACACTTAACAAATGCAGGGGTTATAGGGCTCGGAAAGATACTCCCTTGGGACTCTATGAAGTATGTTTTAAGCAATTCTGAGCATAAATTCAGCCTGTAGAGTTATTTGGATGAAAGATACCATATAAATGCGGCTCATTATCATTATCATTAAGCAACTGTTCAGGAGGAGCAAAGCTCTGTCTCTGCACCCTCTCCTTCCCGTAGTAAAGAAAATGTCTGAATTGGTCTGTGTCCATTGATAGCAAAAAAAAACGCAGCTCAAGAGGAAATTTTGACCCTTGATTTTGCAAGTCCGGCGTCATTCAGAGGCAAAGTACCTTACTCTCCACGTACGAATGCTTTGAAATTCTTAGGCCGGGTTCTGACCCAAGTCCTTGTTTCTCTTCATAAATGAGATACATTTCACATCTAACAACCAGAAGTTACTCACCCTGGTGTTGGTCTGAGGGTAGGTGCACGTTGTGAGCATCAAGGGAAAGATGGACGAGCAGGCATTAGGGTCCACAGGGAGGACTGGCTGGAAAAAGACTGGCAAGAAGAGCAGGACTCAGCAGTTTGGTCAAACAGGACCTCAGAGCTGCTGATGGACAACACCTGGTTAACATGGGGTGGGTCACGCCATATAATCAAGGAAATTCCTAACACCTGTAGTAAGGGCACGTGCTATTGCCTGACTGCCACGTGCTGACCCAGCAGCTCTCAGAGGAACGCAGGGGAGCGTGGTGGTTCTCAAATCAGTATGCCTAAGGACCACCTGGAGGGATGGTGAAATCCAGATTTCCGGGCCTTGCGTTACTGATGCAGTGAGTCCAGGTCTGGGTCTAAGAAGTTGCTTTTCTTGTAAGACCGCATGTGATGCTGATATTGCTGGTCTAGGGGAGACCAGCTGGAGGGTAAGAGGCCGGACCTGACAAGGAGAGAGCGGGACAGGACGGGGACTACTGTCGCCCTTTGTAAACCTCAGTGCTGGGCCTCAGCTGAGGCATGTGAACTGGACCAGTGTTTCTCGGCGTGGTTGTCCATCTATTTGCAACTCAATCACCCAGGGTGCCAGGGAAATGCACAATCCTAGGCCCAAGCTTAGCTATCAGAGTCCTGGGGCTGGTCCTTAGGCATCTGTAGTTTAACCATCATCCCAACTGATTCTTATCCTCACTAAAGTTTGAGCATTGCTGAACCACACAGCTTCTAGTGCTCCTAGTAGGTCAGAAATACCATAAACTCTGATAATAAAGAAAAACAAAATCATTTTGTGCTCCTGAGGAGACAATCATCATCATCATCTCCATATGGAAACAAACCTTGCAGATTCTAATCCAGACACATTATTTTAAATAAACCAAATCCTGGCCGTATATTAAAATCACCTGCATTGCTTATAGAACAAAACACAGGCGCAGATTCTAAGTTGAAACCCACATTTTTGGAATCAGAGTGGAAGGTAAAGAGGTCAGAAGATTCGAGGGAAAAAGCAATAGGCTCTCAATCACTCTTTCCCATTTCCTGTTATTTCTTACAATGCTTATCACCTGTATTAGTCAGTGGTCTCCAGAGAAACAGAATCAACCAGTGTGTGTGTGTGTGTGTGTGTGTGTGTGTGTGTGTACAGAGAGATATTTTAAGGGATTGGCTTACGCAGTTATGAAGCTGACAAGACCCAAATCTGCAGGCAGTAGGTGGGAGACCCAGGCAGGCACAGATGCTACAGTTAAAGTCCAAAGGCCATCTTCTGGCAGAATTCCTTCTTATTCCGTGGAGGTCAGTCTTTGTTCTATTCAGGCCTTCAACTTCTTGGAGGTGGACAACTCACATTATGGAGGGTAATCTGTTTCACTCAGAACTCTCCCCTTTCAATGTTAATTTCATCTAAAAAACACCCACACAGAAACATCCAGAGTGAAATTTGACCAACTATCAAGGCACTTGACAGTTGGCCAGGTTGACACACAGAATTAACCATCATTTCACCCCGTCACTTACTATATACTGTACTTCTTTATCCTGTTTCTGGTCTGCCTGATACGGATGGAATGGAAGCTAGTTCCACTGGGGCAGTGTTTGTTTTGTTCACTAATGTATCCCCAGAGTCAGGACTAATGTCTAATGCATTTGTAGGCACAGAATAAATATCTGTTGGATGAATCTTTATCATCGTCATTACGATTCTCCTCACCTTCATCCAATGTCACATGGTCACTTTTGGAAAAAACAAAACCAAAACCCCAGTCTATTACCTTATATATATATATATATATATATATATATAAGGGTACCCCAGTCTATTACCCTTATATAAGGCTCTTTCCATTTCTGTAATGGAAAATCCATCTTCAAAATTATCTGTAAGTCCCAGGATTCTCCCAAATAAAGTGGATGATTTTTATTTATCAGACAGAGTCCATGTTCTTTAAAACCCACAGATTACCCTTAGACTGGGCTATGGGTATTCTCTTTTTCCAGAGAGGGCCTGAGGGCTTTCTTTCTTTCAGCATAGTGAAGGAGGATCCCAATTCTCCTGTTACTAACAGAAAGCTAGAGCTAAGCTGCCCAAGACGTAGATAATAGTGCTAATTTGAAATTATTTACAGCTTTAATATCCCTTTTATATCTTGACTGTCTGAGTTACAGGATTCCTATTGCCAAGATTCACAGTGACAGGCTATGACTCATTTCATTTTTTTCCCTCTTCCTTTTGCTGTCTCAGATTCATGGCCCTGAACGCAACAGTTATTTATGGATAATTCCTGGGCAGGGCCCTCAGTGGTAAAGGAAGAGCATTTGATTCAGAGTGCTTTGGATATTCATAACCTATGCAAGGATATGTTTTAATAAATGACTGCCCAATCCTTTCAAAGAAAAAGTGAATGAAAATTGATACACCCTTTTGGAAACCAATCGGTAATAATGCGTGTCAAGAAATTTAACAGCAATCTTATCCTTTGACCCAGTAATTCCACTTTAGGGAATCTATCCTAAATGTCAGGAAAGATTTGTGCTCAAAGATGCCCATTAAGATATTTTCACTAATAGCAAACATTGGTAACAATTTAAATACTCATCATTATGTTTACTAAAAATCTAGTACACAAAATTATTTTGTAAAATATGACCCAATATAAAACAAAAGAAAAGATAGTGTTAAGACTGAATAGGGAAAGAAAGACATTATTAACATTTTTTATTTGGTTAAATAAATTATGAATGATTTTCCAGGCTTTACATGTAACATGTATATCGAACTTTTTGGGCCCCATTCTGAGGAAGTACACAACTCTAGTTATTAATTTTTAGGGGACATATTTTATTAATTTTTCAATCTCTTTTACCCATAACCAAGGCCAAGATGAACATGTTACAGTTTGTCTCTCTTAATTGCTATGTGCTTTTTCTTTTTCCTTGTGCATCATTTTACTACATAGCCATTGCATAGAATGACAATGTAATTCATTGTCCAAACTTTCCTATTTCTAAGAGGGAAGCAGGTGCTATTAGCAATTATTCAGAGACAATAGGCATAAACCAGGACTGTCCTGGACAAGCCTGGTCACCCTCCATTGAGAGTCTTCATTTTGCTGGTTAAGCATTGGGGTGGGGTCTCATTACCAAATATCCATCAGGTGTAGTTACAAGGCCTTGTCACCTGCTATTGGTTTTACTGTTGAAACCAGAGGCTAAGGCTCCCAGTATCCCTGAGGGCAGTTGTGCGAGGCTTAATTCCTTGGTTTAATAGTCTGGATTCCTGCGTTTTGTTTTTAGATCCTGTGTATTTGCCGCTGGTTCTAAAAGATGTGGTTATTTAAAGAAATGTTCTTTGTATTTTATCCAGGATCCTTGGTGCTTTGTAGTAGAGGTCCCACCACTTCCTCCCTACCAGTCCAACTTTCTATCCCACAAATTGCCAGAATTCTGCAGAGGTCAATTAATGGTTATTAAATCTCCCAGGAACTTTTGGAAAATGTGTTTTCCAAGCTTGTGTCCAGAGTTAGTGGGTGATGCATGGACCAAAGGTGAGACCTTGCATGACATTGCATAGTGCATGGGCAGAAGTCATTGCTGAAGTCACAAACCTTGGCACTTTGGCACAAAATACACAGCAAGTATTTATAGTATATACAAGTATAAAAGAATAAGTGAATGAATGAACAATCACTTACAAAACTACATGATGTTTTATTGTGCTTTACGACAATATCACACTTTCTAGCTCAAGAAGTATGCAGTTCAATTATTTAACCTTAAAATAGTTTAAATAATTGCATTAGATTATTTTAACTGCTTGTAGTCCCTATTACAGAATAAGTACTTATTCTGTTTTATATCTACGACACTTTATCGAATGTGGATGCTGTGAGAAAGTCAACTTAAAAGAGATCTGATGGAGAGATAAGATAAAACTGTCCTTGTTTGTCCCAAGATGGAATGAAACCCACTTTCTATTAGCAAACTAAGTAGATCACTTTCAGAAAACATTAACTCAACTCTCCAAGAGACATTTTATTGTGGCAAAAAAGTGTGAACCAAGATAATGGGTTTGACAACGAATTCTTTCACGAATGCCACTGAGTGGAAGGGTTAAATCAAGACAAAAACTCCAGTTTCTTGGCTCCCTGTTAGATATTGCACCCATGGCTGATTCACAGCACTTTTCCTTAGTGAATAATCTGTGCCTGCTTCTCAAGATCCTTCGCACATATCTTTTCTCCTACTCCTCCCAATCTGGCATTTAAACAATAAAAAAATCTCTTCCCTTACCCACAGTTCTCCTTCTTTAATTCTTGATCTTTGTTACAAGACAGTTCTATTACAATCTTTACTCCCTTCAAATGAAACCAAAACTCAGACTCCGTGTGTGCTTTTTATTTATAAGTAAATATAAACACATAAATGAATCTGTTAGATGTTGTTTTACATTCAGTTTGTTGGAAAAAAAATATTTGCCTGACATTTACAGTGTATCAGACATTAGGGTAGTATCTTGAATATGAAAGGGCACAAGAAGGGTCTTTTCTCTCATGGAATTTACTATCTAGGGGGAGGGTGGAGCAGGAGGGGAGGGAAGAGAGACAAGACAGGAAATCAGGGCATTAGGATGTAACTAACAAATGTATCAGTTGGGTGACAGAAACCAATGGCATAGGTGTTCAGTGGTAGTAAAGAGGCTGTTTCCCAAAGAGTGGAGGAAACCCAATAAGGAATAGTGCAGTACCCTGGAGCTGGGAAGAGGCAGGAACTCTTAGGATCGATCCCTAGGTCTGAAGGGGCAAGAGAAAAGACGGTAACTGTAGGGAGACCTGCGTAACAGGAGCTACAGCCTCAGGTGGAGAGACACAGACAACCCACTGCAGCCCACCCTCTCCATCACTCTCCTCCCATCCCACTCATCTGCCAGGCAAAACTAAACTGGAAACTACAGGGCAAAGAGCCCAAAGATCAGCTCTCTGTGGCACATAGAAGAATGATAAAGCATGAGAGTGGGTCTGAAGTGGAAGATTGACGAGATCCTGCACACTAAAGCAAGGTTCTATTATAGTTCTTACAGTGGCTCTTAAATGTACAGTTGGAGGGCCAGAGGAGGAGGTGCTGGGTAGAGAAGGCACTATCTCAGCTGGAATCTGAAAATTGACATCACTTACTCAGAAAGACCATTATGAGATGTCCACACAGGAAACAGCCTGTGGCTGAGGACCTTTAGGCACAAGACAGTGTGGGCTCTGTAAGGAACTAAAGGAAGGCTACCACGAGAATAGAGAAAATGAGCATGAGAATGAAAGGAGATGAGGTTGAAGAGGTAAGTCAGTGGGAAGCAATTGGGAGTGTTTCATGCAGGGAAATGGTATGGCTGACTTTGCTTTATATTAACAGAGAACTGAAGCTCAAATGGAGAACATCTGGAAATAACAGACCAAAATTCATCAACTTGTGTTGTGGCTTGGGAAATATTCCATCCCCTTATGGGGACTCCTCTAACTTCTGTACTAATCCATTTTGTGTAGATAAAGTACTTAGTTCTAGAGCAGTGTACATCTTTGACTTCCAGCTTCTTAAAGGGTGCCTTACTACCACTTGTGCACAGCCTACATCCTCCCTGGGGCCTCATGGCTCTCCATGGCTAGGTTCCTATAACTGGATGATTCCTGAATCTAAAAGTGGGCTTTAGTACTATGAAGTAAAACAAAACAAAACAAAACAAAACAAAACAAAACAAAACAAAACAAAACAAAACAAAAACCATAGGGTAGAGAATCCCTGCCTTAGTTTTTGAATTCATACTTTGTTCATGAAACAGCTACTGAATTTCTCTATCAGATAAGAAAGTGACTGTGCTTTCATTATCATGCAAAATTACATTTTTTCTGATTCAAAAGCAGTTCTTGAGTAGGAGTAGAATGGAAAACCCAAATTCTAAAAGTCCAATCAGCAGGGACTGCCTACTCTAGGTGGAGAACTGAATTTTTCCTCTTCCTTTGTTCCTAGGCTAATTTGCCAAAGTAAGATGTCCTTCTATAATCTTTGAATGCATAGCTGTTTAATAACATCTGGACTCCCTATTTGGAAATGTGTCATAATGTGGTGGCTGAGATAGAAACCAAAGGAGAGGTCAGGAGACCTGGGTTCTATTGGGTGATGGATCCTCTCTGCCAGGAAACTTCTCTATTCACCCTGGAAAAGTCACTTCATTTCTCTGGCCTTTTGTCTGCCTATGTATCATATCAATAATTTATTCATTCACTTATTTGACAATATATATCAAATGAGGCCATGTGAATACAGCAATGACCAAACAGGCAAAAGTCTCTGCTGCTCTCATGAAGTGTGTATGTCAGTGAGGGGGCAGAAAATCCTCAAAGTAGATCAAAGTACAATACATAACTTGTTAGATAGTGGTGGTTAGTGCTATAGAATAAGATATAGCATGGAGGTGGTAGGTGGGGTGCAGTTGTAAACAGAATAGACAGTTGATAGGCAAGGTCTCACCAAGGAGATATGTTGGAATAAAGACATGAAGCAGGCAAAGGGTTAAATCATATGAATATGTGGATGAATACAGGTCTAAGCAAGAGCAAAGGCCCTGAAACAGGAGGATGTCATACATGATTGGGAAACCGCCTAGAGACCAACATAACCGGAACAGAGAGGGGGGATACTAAGAAATGATATCAAAGAGAGAATGGAGAGCCAGTACAGCACAGCCTCATAGTCCACAGTAAGAACTGGGTTTAACAGTGAGTAGCTAAGAGGTAGATCTATTGACTTTTATATTACTTTTGAGTTCTCCTGAAACAAAGAAGCTTGGAATGAGTACTTACCATCTCCTACTCTGCCCAAGGAAGAAGGCAGGATTGATTTTCCCAGGCCTTCCTTGGCATTCCTGAATAATGTTTAATAAATGGGAATGGTTTCTCAATCCCCAGGTTGCTTCTTCCTCTCCTTCACCGTGTACTGAATCGCACCTGGTTAATAGGTTTTTCTGTGGTGTTAAAGCTGGCAGTTCCCTCATGGTATATTCTGCTCTTGTGGCTGGACTCAGGGACTTCTCCGAGGGCCAAGTTCTGCCAAAGTCTTGGGCAAGGAGATGAGTTGGGAAGGGATAAGTAGGTCCTAATCAGCATCAGGTCTAGGGTTCATTCACCCAATCCATTTTTCTAGAATTCTCTGCCTTTGGTAGATTATTGGGTTGCCATTGTGGATGTTCACAATGCTGTTACTTTTATTAAACTGAACTAATGACCTGTGTGTGTATTCTACATTTGTTTAGAATTATGGGAAAGGATACATTCCAATATTTGTTCTATCTTTAAATTCTCTGGTCTTCATTACAAAGGATTCACAGGTTACAAATGTTAGAGGAGAGGAATATTGTTTATATGACTTGAAAAACCTAAAATGAATAAGCACATATTAAAGTTCAGCCCTGAATGTGGTTTTGTGCTGTTATGAAAACAATCGTGGTTATCAAATCTAGAAACCTGCGTTCTAGCCTTAGTTCTGAAACTAATCCATTGTAAATCATTTGGATGGTCCCTGTATTTTATTTTTCTCATCAGCAAAAATGGAGAACTTTCCTACTCATCTATCCTACGTACTTCACCTTCTATGAGGATTAATGAAGTAGTATTTGAACCATGAAAATAGTTTGGAAGAATAAAATAATTACACAGCAATAATTATTGTAATTATTAAGAAAGAGTAATACTTTCTATTTGTTCTTGGTTATACTGAATGTAGTTTGATTATCAAATCCTCAAAGCCAGATCCCATCAAAACTCAAACCCCACTCCCTGGGAGATTCTCCCTAAGCTGTCACCAATGATATTAATGATAGTAATAATAATAATAACAACACACAAATTATGTAGAAGAAGGATACTGAACTTGAGGTTCAATCCAGCTTTGGGAAGAGACTTGCACACCATTAGAGAACAGTATAAGATGCTCTGCAGTCCAGCTGAATTGTACACTATAAAAATAAATGCTCTGGGAGTTTCAAAGAGAACAATGTGGATAAGAATTTGGGGGGGGGGTGAGCCTCCTGCTCTTGTTCCTCTTGGAGAAACAGAGGCAACCTTTCTAATGAAAATGCTTCCCTTTAGTCAGCTCAGAGTGGCCTCAATGGGAAGTTTCAGCAGCTGAAAGAAGATATGGTTTTAGAGGAGGTGAAAGGACCCATTGTCAATCTATCAACATGGCTGTTTTATCAAGAAAACAAGGGTAAGAGAAGGGTCATTCACCAAGGATGAATGTCATCCTTTTCAAATCCATGTTTCTTCAGTATTGTCAAGTACTATTGGGTGAGATTTGTTCTTTTTCCTTTGATACCTATTCTCTTATTTTTTTAAAAATATCTTCTTCTTGTTTTACAAGCAACATATATTCACTGTTGAGAAATCAGAATAAAAACATACAAGCAAAACGATGAAAATTAGATAACATATTATTCCACCAACTAGAGATGCCTATTGTTACCCTGTAATATACAGTTGACCACTGAATACCATGGGTTTGAACTGCACAGTCCACTTATATGTGGAATTTTTTTATATAGTAGAGTCTTATAAATGTATATTCTTTTTCTTATTTTCTTAATAGCATTTTCTTTTTTCTAGCTTACTTTTTTGTGAGAATATAGCATATAATCCATATAATATACAGAATGTGTGTTAATCAGTGTTTATGTTATCAGTAGGTCTTCTGGTCAAGGTCAAGGCTATCAGTAGTTATGCTTTTGGGGAGTTAAACCTTATATGTGAATTTTCAACTGCACTGGGGCTGGCACCCTTAACCCCTGCATTGTTCAAGCATATACTGTATATGTTCCAGACTCTTTTTTGATGCATATGTACTCAGTGGGCTTCATTTCATTTTTCAAAAATGTGTACTATTTGTAATCTGTTTTCCACTTAAAATAAGTATTAACTTCCTCCTAGTAATTAAAGGTATTTCTATAATACCATGTTTATAGTAGGTATATCACTTTGTGTAAATGACCTAATATGTACTTAACTGATACTCTATTGATGAACACCTAGATATTTTCATTTTTTCACTGTAATTCGCTGTATAATAAACATCTCTTTAGCTAAATTTTTAAACAATTGTGTTTGGTTCATTAGGATAAAAATCTAAAAGCAGAACAATTATTATAATAGGAACTAATTACTTCATATACTTAAGTACAAGAGATAATATAACCTTATTTTCTTAGATCAAATCATTCCAGCCCTGAATCCCCATTGGCTTCAATATTCATCAGTCCCCTGATTGCTCTACCACTACCTTGAGTTATAAAATTTCCTAGGCTTCAAGTATTCCAGAAAAAAGGGGGGGGGGGGGCAAAGTCTCTGTGGTTTTCAGGGCTTTAGTATTGCCATCATTATGCTTTGGCATGGTCACTTCAGGATCTTCTTGGGTCCCACTCTAGCCAGTAGATAAGGAATACATAACTGATATTCAGAAAGTAATTGCCTCATAATGTGGTCAAAGGCCCTTTAAAGTGCACCTGTGGCAAAAGGCATAGAACTCATGGTTCCTTTATTCCTCTAACCTGGTGGGAAGGTAGGAGGTATGGGGGGGGTACCTCACTCTGTGTCACTTGCATTGATTCTGGAAGCTGCGTTGCTCACTTGTTTCTTTCTCTGGTGTGTTTTCTTTGTATTGCATGTTTGCTGGTAATTCAGCAGTCAATTAAAGGAAGGTAACTTGAATGAAGATCGAGCTGTCAATCTCCCCACTTCTGGAGAACAGCCCAGCTGCCAAGGTCAAGGTGATGAGTGTCCAGTCCCCACAAACATCCATTCAGGTATCACCCATTAGAGGTGTTATAACCTCAAGGGCAGTACACTGAGAGATTTGGGTCTCTGCTCCAGAAGCCCACATAAATCTATCTCCTGTCAGAGTCCCACAGGGTAACACCAACCAAGCCGTCACCCCTAGGAAAAGGGCTACCCATTTTCTGCTTTTGAAATACAAAGTTTCTATCCCCTTCTGTTCCAAATAATAAAACTTCAATGGTCTCCTTTGGCCTTCACAACATTCATAATCAGTGTTTCTTTGGGGTCATCTTACTGGGATTAGGCTTTTTTTTTTTTTCTGCCTCCACCTCTGTTGTCATTCCCACCCCTAGTTTTAAATGGTTTATTAAAAGTTGTTTAACTCTACACTTGGAATAAAAGGGAAAAAAGAGTAGAATTAAAACACCAAATAGTATCTCCAAAATTTCATCATGCATATATTTTAAGAATTCAATGCATACTTATTTTCAGTTTTCTTTTATATTCATGGACATCTTACCCATCTAAGGATTCTGTTAAACTGACACCTCTCCACAGGAGTTTTGATCCCTGTGTGATCGCTATAACCACAGATATTTTTGACCTGGGACGGTTTTACTCCCAGGAGACAGCTGGCGATATCTGGAAATACTCCTGGTTGTCACAATTGGGAACAGGAACCACTGGCATCTAGTGAGTAGAGGCCAAGAATGCCATTAGATATCTGTGATGTGCAGGCATCCCTACAACACAGAATTGTCTGGCACGCAATGTCAGCAGTGTCAAGGTTGAGAAACCCTGCTCTAAACTATTAACATGTATTTGATATTTTATTATATTTATTTTGATATGTAATTGATATATTTTGATATAACTTGATATATAATATATATAATTATTTTGATATATTTATTATATTGCCTACAGTCCATATATTGTTTTGTAACGTCCTCAGGGTGAGTGAGGGGCTGGTCTGAGAAACTTCTATATCATCCTTCACAGCTGCTGTCTCCACATCTTATATGTAGCTGGCTTTCAGTGATTGTCAACTGCCTGGCAGATCCCCCTGCAAAAATACCAAATAATAAGAGGGATGCCTTGGAACAAGTTGCGTGTTCTTGGAACCCACTCTTGAGATTTTTTTTTTTCAACTCTGGCTATACCATAGCAACCTTGTGAGAGTTTTCAAAATATATCTTAGCTCAGGCCTCACCCCAGACCAATTGAATCAGAAACTTGGAATGGGCCTGGACATGAATATTTTTAAAAATCTTCCCAATAGCTGTAGTGTGCAGCCAGAGTTCAAAATCCCTCTTTACACTGTCTTTCAGAGTCTGCCCCTCTGTCCTCACCTTCTATCTCTCAACACACATTTAAACTCACTGATGGTAATGTTATTCACAAAGACATATAAAAGAAAGAGAGAAGAGCTATAAGCCTTACTCCTCTTAGATGAATTTGCTTTAAAAATAGGGATCAAATTCTTAAAGCTACTGCCTCAGGCTCTGATAGAGTGTGGTTAAATCATCATCGGGTCCAGGAAGCACTGTGTTGGAAGCCATTTCTACCACTTTTCAAACCGCATCCTTCTTCCTGTTACTGAAATTGACTCTCCACTTACATGGCATCACATTATACCTGCCTGTACTCAGACCTGCTCAACAAGGTATTTAACTACTCTGAGTTTTGAAGCCATAAAGGCTAGATTCAAATCATAGGCAGTGTATTTTCCCTCCATTTCCATGCAGGACAGCTGTGAAGATTAAGTTATATCACATGAGTACAAAGGTATATGACTTGTCAATAGTGTTAATTTCCCCGACTGTCTCCCTCTCCTTCACCCTTATTTTCCTTCTATCTTTCACTTTCTTTCCTATTTCCATCCACTTATCCAACACATATTCCCTGAGTACCTACTCTGAGAAATGTACTATTCTAGGGGCAATAAGACAAAATTACTGGCCTCATAGCTCTTGAATTTTAGTGGGGATGGGGAACAGGAGGCTGACAGTACAGTACAAGAAGCCAAGGGTAAGTGGGATAATGTCAGATAGTGACTAATGCCATAAAAAAAAAAAAAAAAAACCAAGTTAAGGACTAGAGGTGGACATGTTGTAGGGGGTGTGCTTTGGACAGTGGGTCAAGAGTGGCCTTTAATAATGCAGCATCATTTGAATTGAGGACTGAATGAGAGGGAACCTTGCATGTGAAGGTCTGGAGTGATGAACCTTTCAGGGGGTACTGACAGAAAGATCAAAGGTTGTCAAGGTGGAAACAAGCTTGGAGTTTTCAAGGAAAAGAAGACAAGTCTGTATGACTGGAACACAGTAAATACAGGATGAGGCTAGGAATTGGGTTTGCAGAGGGCCAGATGGTGAAAGGTCTTGTAGGCCACATGGGAGTTTGTGTTTTATTTTACACATAAGAATGCCATTGTAAGCAGAGATACAGGCATCTCATTTACATTATAAGAGATCTCTTCAACTGCACCTAGATAAGGAAGTGTTTGGGTGCAGGAGTGGCTCCAGGATGTCCAGGAGATTACTGCAATAGTCCTGGCAGGGGTGATGGTGGCTCGGATGTCTAGTTCTCTTTCTGAAAGGAAATGAGGTGGCTCAATGCCCAAATAAAGAGAGGAGGTTATCTAGATCTGTGGGAAACAGACACCCAGATTCTGAGACCACCAAATTTGGCAATAAATCTTGTTGTGTATGAGAAGTAGTGAGGATGCAAAGAATGATCTCTGTTAGATATGACAGGGCAGGATAAATGAACTGGGACATGATCATTTAATTATAGACTCTTAAAGTTAGAAGTTAACAAAGAAATTGTGCCCAACCTTCCCACTGCTTAACTAGGAAAACTGAGTCTCAGCGAGGAATTGACTTGCCTAAGGTCACACAGTCAGCTAGTGCCAGAACCCACCTCTCCCAGCTACCCCCCTGAGGACTTTTTTTTTTTTTAAGAAAGATCACCTTTCAGTATCATAGTAACCCATTTCGATATAAAACCTATGATGAGCCAGAGGGAGACCAAACCCTTGATGTTACCTTATCTACCTTCCCCACAATCCTTGGATCAAGCTGCTTTCTGCTTAGGCTCCTAATATTCAGGGGAGGCCCCCCGCCCCCCGCTTCCTCCAGGGTGGCTGCCTCTATGTTCAGGTGTTTTAGAAAACACAATCCCTGCATAGTGCAGATGTAGACTGCATCCTTTCTCCACCCACCTGCTTTTCCTTTCCTGACTCACAGCTTCTGACCTGCTGGGAGCTGAGCGGGGGCGAAGGTGTGCCTTCACTGTGCCTCTGCTGGCTTCCTGCTTGCTGTAACTTCCAAACAGACCCAGTTTCAGCCAGGGGAGTAAATCTTTCATCAGTATGATGCTAACAGGCAGCCATGGAATAGGAAGGCATAGAGAAAGCAATCATGGAATGAGATGAAATAGTTAAGATTACTGATGAAAATAATTCATCTACAATACCCACAGCTGTGCCTCCCTTGGACAAAGGAATTCTTGAGTGTCCTTTGAGATGAAGAGACTCTCTTTATGCATATAACGTTTGGCAGTTTGCGGCACTTTTCCACATGATGTGTGACTTTCTGACATCTATAGCTTTATCTCCATCGTGAATAAATTACTCTCTCCCTGTTGTGTGGCTCCTCTTTTCCTTGTTCAAACTTCAATTTTGCTATTCATCACACTATTTTGAAATGATATTTGGCTCATTTCCTTTTTGGAATAGGAGTATTTCTTGCGTGGGTAGAAACTGTCTTCTTCATCTCAATATTAACAGTCCCTCGCAGAATGCCCCACACATAACAGTACCTAATAAATGTGTGTTGGCTTTTCTTTTTAGTTTTATTTACTTAAGTAATCTCCACACTCAAAATGGGTCTTGAACACATGATCCCAAAATCAAGAGTCATAGGCTTATCCAGCTGAACCAGCCATGTGCCCCCAAATGTGTATTGACTTCTAAGAGTTGGCCTCAGGAATTCTCTAAGTCTGGACACTCAAAATATAATCCAGGGATCCAGCTTCAGCATCACTGAGAAGTTTGTTGAAATGCAGACTTTCAGCCCCTACCCCAGGGTTACTGGTTCTGAATCTGCACCTTAAGAAAATCTCCAAGGCATTCATACGCACCTCAAAATTTGAGAAGTACTCCATCTAAAAAAGCCCCATCTTGGGGTGCCTGGGTGGCTCAGTCAGTTGAGTGTCTGGCTTCAGCTCAGGTCATGATCTCACAGCTCGTGGGTTCGAGCCCCGCATCAGGCTCTGTGCTGACAGCTTAGAGCATGGAGCCTGCTTCGAATTCTGTGTCTCATTCTCTCTCTGCTCCTCCCCTGCTCATGCTCTGTCTCTCTCTCTTCTTCAGAAATAAATAAAAACGTTAAAAAATTTTTTAAATAAAATAAAAGAGCTCCATATTACAGATGGAAAAAGTGAGGCTCAGAAAGAGGAATGGTTATATCTCAGTTCGTGCAGCTTATCAGTGTCAAAACTTCAAGTAAGACTTGCTTCTTAATATCAGTGCTTAATGCTCTTGTCACTTCCCAGTCTGACTCTGTTTTATAGTCCTCAGAGTCTGATTCATCATGATTAGGAATTGGTATAAACTTAAAAATGAGAGTTCAAAGGCCACAGAATAATTCTTTGTCAATTTAAAGCCTAGTGTCCATTGTCTCCCATAAATAGAATCCTACATTGTATAATTGGAGAAACCTCTGAACACCCTTAGCTTAAATCTTTTGTCCCTGCCTCATGCAGGGTCTCAAATTTCACCATTAGAAATTAAATATTTGGTCTTGAAATGCAGATATTCTTGAGTGAGGCAATGATTGAAAGCCTTGTTATTTATTACCTTAGGGTGATGATCTGATCCCTAGCTAAGGGGCAACAGGTGCTGTAAAAGCACATACTTAGGAATTAGATAAACCCAGGTAACACAGAGTGATTTGGGGCAACATGTAGTCACCAGTCTGTTCACTAACAGGACCAGAGAATATCATCAGAAACACCAACTCTATAGGCAACACAATGACACTACATTCATATCTTTCAGTACTCACTCTAAATGTCAATGGACTAAACACTACAATCAAAAGACAGGGTATCAAAATGGATAAGAAAATAAGACCCATCTATATGCTGCTTACAAGAGATACATTTTAGACCTAAAGACACCTTCAGATTCAAAGTAAGGAGATGGAGAACCATCATGCTAATGGTCAACAAAAGAAAGCCGGAGTAGCCATACTTATATCAGATAATCTAGACTTTAAAATAAAGACTGTAATAAGAGATGAAGAAGGGCATTATATCATAATTAAGGGGTCTATTCACCAGGAAGATCTAACAATTGTAAATATTTAGGCCCCCAACGTGGAAAACAACCAAAATATAAATCAATTAATCACAAACATAATGAAACTCATTGATAATTATACCATAATAGTAGGAGACTTCAAAACTCCACTTACAACAATGGACAGATCATGTAAGTAGAAAATCAACAAGGAAACAATGGCTTTGAATGACACGCTGGACTGGATGGACTTAACAGATATATTCATAGCATTTTATCTGAAAGCAGCAGAATACACATTCTTCTTGACTGAACATGAAACATTCTCCAGAATAGATCACATACTGGGACACAAATCAGCCAACACGTTCAAAAAGATTGAGATCATACCATGCATATCTTCAGACCACAATGCTATGAAACTAGAAATCAACCACAAGAAAAAAATTTGGAAAGACCATGAATACTTGGAAATGAAAGATAATCCTACTAAAGAATGGATGAATTAAACAAGAAATTAAAGAGGAAATTAAAAAGGACATGAAGCCAATGAAAATGAAAACACGACAGCCAACAACCTCTGGAATGCATCAAAGGCAATCATAAGGGGAAGTATATAGCAATCCAGGCCTTCCTAAAGAAGGAAGAAAGGTCTCAAATACACAACCAAACCTTATGCCTAAAAGAGATGCAAAATAACAGCAAATAAAACCCAAAACCAGAAGGAGAAGGGAAATAATAAAGATTAGAGCAGAAATCAATAATATTGAAAAAAAAAAAGCAGAAAAAAATCAATGAAACCAGGAGCTGGTTCTTTGATAGAATTAACAAAAATTGATAAACCCCTAGCCAGATTGATCAAAAAGAAAATGGAAAGGATCCAAATAAATAAAATCATGAATGAAAGAAGAGCGATCACAACCAACACCACAGAAAAACAAACAATGATAAGGGAATATTATGAGCAATTATGTGCCAAAAAATTGGAGAATCTAGAAGAAATAGAGACATTCCTAGAAACATAAACTAGCAAAGCTGAAACAGGAAGAAATACAAAATTTGAACAGACATATATCCAGTAAAGAAATTAAATCAGTAATCAAAATTCTCCCAACAAAACAAGAGTCCAGGGCCAGATGGCTTTCCAGGGGGAATTCTACCAAACATTTAAAGAAGAGCTAACAGCTATTCTTTTGAAGCTGTTCTAAACAATAGAAATGGAAGGAAAATTTCCAAACTCATTCTACAAGGCCAACATTACCTTGATTCCAAAGCCAGACAAAGTCCCCACTAAAAAGGGGAACTACAGCCCAATTCCCCTAATGACCATGGATGCAAAAATTCTCAGCAAGACAAGAGCCAACCAGATCCAACAATACAGTAAAAGAATTATTCTCCAGGATCAAGTGGGATTTATTCCTGGGATGTAAGGCTGGTTCAAAATCTGCAAATCAATGTGATACATCTCACTAGTAAAAGAAAGGATAAGAGCCACATAATCCTCTCAATAGATGCAGAGAAAGCATTTGTCAGCACCCTTTCTAGATAAAAACCTTCAAGAAAGTAGGGATAGAAAGATCATACCTCAAGATCATAAAAAAAGTCATATATTAAAGATCCACAGCTAATGTTATCCTCAGTGGGGAAAAACTGAGATCTTTCCTGCTTCCAGGTTAGGAACATGACAAGGACGTCCACTCTCACCACTGTTATTCAACATACTGTTGGAAGTCCTAGCCTCAGCAATCAGACAACACAGTGAAATAAAAGGTCTCCAATCATCAAGGAGGAAGCCAACTTTCATTCTTTGCAGATGACATGATACTTTCCGTGGAAACCCCAAAAGATTCCACCAAAAACCTGCTAGAACTGATCCATGAATTCAGAAAATTTGCAGGATATAAAATCAATGTACAGAAATCAGTTGCATTTCTATACACCAATAATGAAGCAGCAGAAAGAGAAATCAAGGAATCGATCCCATTTACAATTGCACCAAAAACCATAAAATACCTAGGAATAAACCTAACCAAAGAGGTAAACAATTTATACACTGAAACTAGAGAAAACCTACGAAAGAAATTGAAGAGGACACACACAAAAAAAAGGGAAAAAACATTCCATGTTCATGGATTAGAAGAACAAATATTGTTAAAATGGCAATACTATGTAGAAATCTACATATTCAATGCAATCCCTATCAAAATAACACCAGCATTCTTCACAGAGCTAGAACAAACAATCCTAAAATTTTTATGGAACCACAGAAGACCCTGAATAGCCAAAGCAATCCTGAAAAAAAAAAAAACAAAGCTGGGGGCATCATAATTCAGACTTCAGAATGTATTACAAAGCTGTAATCATCAAGACAGTATGCTACTGGCACAGAAGCAGACACATAAATCATTAGAACAGAATAAAGAATCCTGAAATGGAGCCACAAACATGGCCAACTAATCTTTGACAGAGCAGGAAAGAAAATCCAACAGAAAAAAGACAGTCTCTTCAGCAAATGGTTCTGGGAAAACTGGATGGTGACATGCAGAATAATGAACTGGACCACTTTCTTATATCATACACAAGAATAAACTCAAAATGAATGAAAGATTTAAATGTAAGACAGGAAGCCATCAAAACCCTTGGGGAGAAAACAGGCAACAACCTCTTTGACCTCGGCCACAGCAACTTCTTACTCCGCATGTCTCTGGAGGCAAGAGAAGCAAAAACAAAAATGAACTATTGGGACCTCATAAAGATAAAAAGCTTCTGCACAATGAAGGAAACAAACAACAAAACTGAAAGGCAACCAACAGAATGGGAAAAGATGTTTGCAAATGACATATCAGATAAATGGTTAGTATCCCAAATCTATAAAGAACTTCTCAAACTCAACACCCAAAAAAACAAATAGTCCAGTAAAGAAATGGGCAAAAGACATGAATAGACACTTTTCTAAAGAAGACATCCAGACAGCTAATAGACACATGAAAAAATGCTCAACATCATTCATCATGAGGGAAATACAAATCAAAACCACAATGAAATATCACCTCACACCTGTCAAAATGGCTAAAATTAACAACTCAGGCAACAACAGATGTTGGCAAGGATGTGGAGAAAAAGGAACACTTTTACACTGCTGGTGGGAATGCAAGCTGGTGCAGCCACTCTGGAAAACAGTATGGAAGTTCCTCAAAAATTTAAAAATAGAACTACCCTACAACCCAGCAATTGTGCTACTAGGTATTTATCCAAAGGATACAGGAGTGCTGGTTTTTTTTAATATATGAAATTTATTGTCAAATTGGTTTCCATACAACACCCAGTGCTCATCCCAAAAGGTGCCCTCCTCAATACCCATCACCCACCCTCCCCTCCCTCCCACCCCCCATCAACCCTCAGTTTGTTCTCAGTTTTTAACAGTCTCTTATGCTTTGGCTCACTCCCACTTTAACCTCTTTTTTTTTCCTTCCTGTCCCCCATGGGTTCCTGTTAAGTTTCTCAGGATCCACATAAGAGTGAAAACATATGGTATCTGTCTTTCTCTGTATGGCTTATTTCACTTAGCATCACACTCTCCAGTTCCATCCACGTTGCTACAAAGGGCCATTTTTCATTCTTTCTCATTGCCATGTAGTACTCCATTGTGTATATAAACCACAATTTCTTTATCCATTCATCAGTTGATGGACATTTAGGCTCTTTCCATAATTTGGCTATTGTTGAGAGTGATGCTATAAACATTGGGGTACAAGTGCCCCTATGCATCAGTACTCCTGTATCCCTTGGATAAATTCCTAGCAGTGCTATTGCTGGGTCATAGGGTAGGTCTATTTTTAATTTTCTGAGGAACCTCCACACTGCTTTCCAGAGCGGCTGCACCAATTTGCATTCCCACCAACAGTGCAAGAGGGTTCTCGTTTCTCCACATCCTCTCCAGCATCTATAGTGTCCTGATTTGTTCATTTTGGCCACTCTGACTGGCGTGAGGTGATATCTGAGGTTTTGATTTGTATTTCCCTGATAAGGAGCGACGTTGAGCATCTTTTCATGTGCCTGTTGGACATCCGGACGTCTTCTTTAGAGAAGTGTCTATTCATGTTTTCTGCCCATTTCTTCACTGGATTATTTGTTTTTCAGGTGTAGAGTTTGGCGAGCTCTTTATACATTTTGGTTACTAGCCCTTTGTCTGATATGTCATTTGCAAATATCTTTTCCCATTCTGTTGGTTGCCTTTTAGTTTTGTTGATGTTTCCTTTGCTGTGCAGAAGATTTTTATCTTCATGAGGTCCCAATAGTTCATTTTTGCTTTTAATTCCCTTGCCTTTGGGGATGTGTCAAGTAAGACATTGCTACAGCTGAGGTCAGAGAGTTCTTTTCCTGTTTTCTCCTCTAGGGTTTTGATGGTTTCCTGTCTCACATTCAGGTCCTTTATCCATTTTGAGTTTATTTTTGTGAATGGTGTGAGAAAGTGGTCTAGTTTCAATCTTCTGCATGTTGCTGTCCAGTTCTCCCAGCACCATTTGTTAAAGAGACTGTCTTTTTTCCATTGGATATTCTTTCCTGCTTTGTCAGAGATGAGTTGGCCATACGTTTGTGGGTCTAGTTCTGGGGTTTCTATTCTATTTCATTGGTCTATGTGTCTGTTTTTGTGCCAATACCATGCTGTCTTGATGATGACAGCTTTGTAGTAGAGGCTAAAGTCTGGGATTGTGATGCCTCCTGCTTTGGTCTTCTTCAAAATTACTTTGGCTATTCGGGGCCTTTTGTGGTTCCATATGGATTTTAGGATTGCTTGTTCTAGTTTTGAGAAGAATGCTGGTGCAATTTTGACTGGGATTGCATTGAATGTGTAGATAGCTTGGGGTAGTATTGACATTTTAACAATATTTATTCTTCCAACCCATGAGCCCGGAATGTTTTTCCATTTCTTTATATCTTCTTCAATTTCCTTCACAAGCTTTCTATAGTTTTCAGCATACAGGTCTTTTACATCTTTGGTTAGGTTTATTCCTAGGTATTTTATGCTTCTTGGTACAATTGTGAATGGGATCAGTTTCTTTATTTGTCTTTCCGTTGCTTCACTATTAGTGTATAAGAATGCAACTGATTTCTGTACATTGATTTTGTATCCTGCGACTATCCTGAATTCATGTATCAGTTCTAGCAGACTTTTGGTGGAGTCTATCGGGTTTTCCATGTAGAGTATCATGTCATCTGCAAAAAGTGAAAGCTTGACTTCATCTTTGCCAATTTTGATGCCTTTGATTTCCTTTTGTTGTCTGATTGCTGATGCTAGAACTTCCAACACTATGTTAAACAGCAGCAGTGAGAGTGGACATCCCTGTCGTGTTCCTGATCTCAGGGAGAAAGCTCTCAGTTTTTCCCCATTGAGGATGATGTTAGCTGTGGGCTTTTCATAAATGGCTTTTATTATGTTTAAGTATGTTCCTTCTATCCCGACTTTCTCGAGGGTTTCTATTAAGAAACATTGCTGAATTTTGTCAAAGGCCTTTTCTGCATCAATTGACAGGATCATATGGTTCTTTTCTTTTATTAATGTGATGTAACACGTTGATTGATTTGCGAATGTTGAACCAGCCCTGCATCCCAGGAATGAATCCCACTTGATCATGGTGAATAATTCTTTTTATATGCTGTTGAATTTGATTTGCTAGTATCTTATTGAGAATTTTTGCATCCATATTCATCAGGGATATTGGCCTGTAGTTCTCTATTTTTACTGGGATTCTGTCTGGTTTAGGAATCAAAGAAATACTGGCTTCATAGAATGAGTCTGGAAGTTTTCCTTCCCTTTCTATTTCTTGGAATAGCTTGAGAAGGATAGGTATTATCTCTGCTTTAAATGTCTGGTAGAACTCCCCTGGGAAGCCATCTGGTCCTGGACTCTTATTTGTTGGGAGATTTTTGATAACCGATTCAATTTCTTTGCTGGTTATGGGCCTGTTCAAGCTTTCTATTTCTTCCTGATTGAGTTTTGGAAGTGTGTGGGTGTTTAGGAATTTGTCCATTTCTTCCAGGTTGTCCAATTTGTTGGCATATAGTTTTTCATAGTATTCCCTGATAATTGCTTGTATTTCTGAGGGATTAGTTGTAATAATTCCATTTTCATGCATGATTTTATCTATTTGGGTCATCTCCCTTTTCTTTTTGAGAAGCCTGGCTAGAGGTTTATCAATTTTGTTTATTTTTTTCAAAAAACCAACTCTTGGTTTCGTTGACCTGCTCTACAGTTTTTTTTAGATTCTATATTGTTTATTTCTGCTCTGATCTTTATTATTTCTCTTCTTCTGCTGGATTTAGGCTGTCTTTGGTGTTCTGCTTCTATTTCCTTTAGGTGTGCTGTTAGGTTTGTATTTGGGATTTTTCTTGTTTCTTGAGATAGGCCTGGATGGCAATGTATTTTCCTCTCAGGACTGCCTTCGCTGCGTCCCAAAGCATTTGGATTGTTGTATTTTCATTTTCCTTTGTTTCCATATATTTTTTAATTTCTTCTCTAATTGCCTGGTTGACCCATTCATTCTTTAGTAGGGTGTTATTTAACCTTCATGCTTTTGGAAGTTTTCCAGACTTTTTCCTGTGGTTGACTTCAAGCTTCATAGCATTGTGGTCTGAAAGTATGCATGGTATAATTTCAATTCTTGTATACTTATGAAGGGTTATTTTGTGACCCATTAAGTGATCTATCTTGGAGAATGTTCCACGTGCACTCGAGAAGAAAGTATATTCTGTTGCTTTGGGATGCAGAGTTCTAAATATATCTGTCAAGTCCATCTGATCCAATGTATCATTCAAGGCCCTTGTTTCTTTATTGACCGTGTGTCTAGATGATCTATCCATTTCTGTAAGTGGGGTGTTAAAGTCCCATGCAATTACCACATTCTTATCAATAAGGTTGCTTATGTGTGTAATTATTTTATGTATTTGGGGGCTCCTGTATTTGGTGCATAGACATTTACAATTGTTAGCTCTTCCTGATGGACAGACCCTGTAATTATTATATAATGCCCTTCTTCATCTCTTGTTACAGCCTTTAATTTAAAGTTTAGTTTGTCTGATATTTGAATGGCTACTCCAGCTCTCTTTTGATTTCCAGTAGCATGATAGATAGTTCTCCATCCCCTTACTCTCAATCTGAAGGTGTCCTCAGGTCTAAAATGAGTCTCTTGTAGATAGCAAATAGATGGATCTTGTTTTTTTATCCATTCTGATACCCTTTGTCTTTTGGTTGGCGATTTTAGTCCATTTACATTCAGTGTTATTATAGAAAGATATGAGTTTAGAGTCATTGTGATGTCTGTAGGTTTCATGCTTGTAGCGATGTCTCTGGTACTTTGTCTCACAGGATCCCCCTTAGGATCTCTTGTAGGGCTGGTTTAGTGGTGATGAATTCCTTCAGTTTTTTGTTTGTTTGGGAAGACCTTTATCTCTCCTTCTATTCTAAATGACAGACTTGCTGGATAAAGGATTCTAGGCTGCATATTTTTTCTGTTCATCACATTGAAGATTTCCTGCCATTCCTTTCTGGCCTGCCAAGTTTCAGTAGAGAGATCCGTCACTAGTCTTATCAGTCTCCCTTTATGTTAGAGCATGTTTATCCCTAGCTGCTTTCAGAATTTACTCCTTATCCTTGTATTTTGCCAGTTTCACTATGATATGTCGTCAGAAGATCGATTCAAGTTACATCTGAAGGGAGTTCTTTGTGCCTCTTGGATTTCAATGCATTTTTCCTTCTCCAGATCAGGGAAGTTTGTACACCTTCAGCACCTTTCCCTCTCTCTTCCTTCTCTGGAATACCAATTATGCATATATTATTTCTCTTTAGTGCATCACTTAGTTCTCTAATTTTCCCCTCACACTCCAGGATTTTTTATCTCTCTTTTTCTCAGCTTCCTCTTTTTCCATAATTTTATCTTGCAGGTCACCTATTCTCTCCTCTGCCTCTTCAGTCGGAGCTGTGGTCCTCTCCATTTTATTTTGCAGCTCATTGATAGCATTTTTTAGCTCCTCCTGGCTGTTCCTTAGTCCCTTTGTCTCTGTAGCAATAGATTCTCTGCTGTCCTCTATACTGTTTTCAAGCCCAGTGATTAATTTTATGACTATTAGTCTAAATTCACTTTGTGTTATATTGTTTAAATCCTTTTTGATCAGTTCATTAGCTGTCGTTATTTCCTGGAGATTCTTTTGAGGGGAATTCTTCCATTTTGTCATTTTGGATAGTCCCTGGAGTGGTGTGGAACTATGGGGCACTTCCCCTGTGCTGTCTTGAATAACTTGCATTGGTGGGCGGGACCACAGTCAGACCTGATGTCTGCCCCCAGCCCACTGCTGGGGCCACAGTCAGACTGTTGTGTACCTTCTCTTCCCCTCTCCTAGGGGTGGGATTCACTGTGGGGTGGCGTGGCCCGTCTGGGCTACTTGCACACTGCCAGGCTTGTGGTACTGCAGATCTGGCATATTAGCTGGGGTGGATTAGCAAGGTACACAGGGGGTGGGAGGGGCAGGCTCAGCTCACTTTTCCTTTGGTGACCCGCTTCGGGAGGGGCCCTGTAGCATCGGGATGGAGTCAGACCCACCACCAGAGGGATGGATCCGCAGAAGCACAGCGTTGGGTGTTTGCACCGTGCAAGCAAGTTCCCTGACAGGAACTGGTTCCCTTTGGGATTTTGGCTGGGGGATGGGCAAAGAAGATGGCACTGGTGAGCACCTTTGTTCCCCACCAAGCTGCGCTCTGTTGTCCGGGGCTCAACAACTCTCCCTCCTGTTTTCCTCCAGCCCTCCTGCTCTGCGAGCAGAGCTGTTAGCTTATAACCTTCCAGATGTTAAGTCCCGCTTTCTGTCCGAACACACTCTGTCCGGCCCCTCTGCTTTTGCCAGCCAGACTCAGGGCCTCTGCTTGGCCGGCGGGCTGCCCCTCTGCTTTTGCCAGCCAGACTCAGGGCTCTGCTTGGCCGGCGGGCTGCCCCTCTGCCCCGGCTCCCTCCTGCCAGTCCGTGTATCACACAACGCCTCGCCACCCTTCCTACCCTCTTCCGTGGGCCTCTCATCTGTACTTGGCTCCGGAGACTCTGTTCTGCTAGTCTTCTGGTGGTTTTCTGGGTTATTTGGGCAGGTGTGGGTGGAATCTAAGTGGTCAGCAGGACGCGTTGAGCCCAGCATCCTCCTACGCCGCCATCTTCCCCAACTTTTCCAAGAGTGCTGTTTTGAAGGAGCACATGCATCCCAATGTTTATGTCAGCACTATCAACAATAGCCAAAGTATGGAAAGAGCCCAAATGTCCATCAACAGGTGAAAGGATAAAGAAAATGTGGTATACTAAACAATTGAATATTACTTGGTGAATAAAAAGAATGAAATCTTGCCATTTGCAGCAACGTGAATGGAACTATAGTGTATTATGCTAAGCAAATAAGTCAGTCAAAGAAAGACAAATATATGATTTCACTCTTATGTGGAATTTAAAATACAAAACAGAGGAACATAAGGGAAGAGAAGCAAAAATAATATGAAAACAAAGAAGGAGACAAACCATAAGAGACTCTTAAATACAGAGAACAAACTGAGGGTTGCTGGAGGGTTGTTGGGTAGGGGAATAGGCTAAGTGGGCGAGGGGCATTAAGGAGGACACTTGTTGGGATGAGCACAGGGTATTATATGTAAGTGATGAATCACTAAATTCTATTTATGCAATCATTTTATACTATATGTTAACTAAATTGGATTTATTTTTTTAAAAAAAGGAAAGAAAAAGAACCACTGCAGAATTCTCCATACTTTCTCTTTCTCTCTGCCTCATAGATTGACCATGATTCAGAATGCCCAGTGTATTGGCCTGGGTGCCAGGCTGAAGACATGTAAAATGGAACCTTCAGACAACCCTGGATGGACAGAAGCATAATTACAAAATATGGCTTTGTTATTTAAGTCACTAGTCACTGAAATTTGGGATTCTTTTGTTATGATGCTTTTTGTTTCCCATTCTGGCCCTTTCAGATAAGGTACTTAATCTTTCTCTGCTTCAGTTTCCCTATCTATAAATGACATACTACTACCTACCTGGAAGTTTCTTCTTCTTTTTTAAAAGTTTATTTATTTATTCTGAGACAGAAAGAAAGAGAGCAAGCATGCAAGTTGGGGAAGGGCAGAGAGAGAATCCCAAGCAGGCTCCTCGCTGTCAGCACAAAGTGTGGCTTGATCTCAAGAAATGTGAGACCTGAACTGAAAATAAGAGTGGGACAGCTAACTAACTGAGCCACTCAGATACCCCTTAAAGGTTCTTTGTGAGGATTACATGATAAGGCATATAAAATGTTCAGTATAGTTCCTGGTTCATAAAAGAAGCTCAGTAACTCCTTTCATTGGATGAAATTAAGTCCTACTAGAAAGCAATAAAGTATAGAAATTGGTGAAGAGGGAAGGAGAAATAATAGCAGGGAAAACTGTTGGAATGGGGTTAGTAAAGAGCTCAGAATGTCATTTGAAGAAACTTGCAGTATATTAGATAGGGGAAATAATATTAAAACAGAGTACCACTGAATACCACTGTCCTCAGGGAGAAACAGTCACAAAGAGGCTCCATAGAATTCACTGGGAGAAATATCAGGGAAAGATGGGTAGAAAGTAGCTGGAGGTTAGTGGTATATTCATTACACGTACATGACGTTTCATATACCACCACCCTAATCCTTCACTTTAACCAAATTCTTTCCATCCTTCATTACTCAAATCCAACATCACCTGCTCTGTGATTTCCAGATTCTCAATTTCCAATCTGAAATGTATGTTTCTCTTTGAAGTTCCATGATGCTCAGTCTGAACGATGTGTGTCTGCCATTCAACCATCTATGGACTCGTATAGACAATGGCCTTCTCTCTTTCAATTTTATGTTTTCCAGAACATTAGTAGAGCACATCCTCCAGTGATAATTGCTTCTGTTTATTCCAATAGGTCTGCTCAGGGTACTTTAAATGCCCTATTTGTTTACTTTCCCAGTAACCATATGAAGCAGATACTAATATTATTTCTGCTTTACACATGAGGACACAAAGGCTGGGAGAAGGTAATAAAGTGGCTTGAGGTTACACAAACAGTATTACAACAGAGCTGATACACAAAAACATTTTTAAGAAAATAATACCCTTAATATGTGTTTGTTGAATGAATAAAAGAGAGAATAATTATCAACTCTTTTTAATGCATAGATCAGGCCCAACTTGATTCTCCTGCCTGCCCTGGTGAGCATGGCACAGGCATGTCTGAAGTTCCAGAAAACATACAAGGTACAATAGAGCAGAGAAAGTAGTGCTGAGATGCACTCAAGATGATCTCCTCATTCTCCATGTTGTGAAAATGGAGGCCTGCTTCCTTAACCTCCTGAGTATTCTACAAAGCATGAAGTCTTGTAAGGATCAAAAAGGAATGGGAGCAATGTTTTAGGGGAAAGATAGATTTATTTATTTATTTATTTATATGTATATTTATTTATTTATTTATTTAAGTTTATTTATTTTGAGAGACAGCACATGAGCAGGAGAGGGGCAGAAAAAGAGAGATGGAGAGAGAGAATCCAAAGCAGGTTCCACACTGTCAATGCAGAGCCCAACGTGGGGCTTGATTCCCATGAACTGTGAGACCATGACCTGAGCCGAAATCATGAATCAGATGCTTAAATGAATGAGCCACCCAGGTGCTCCTAGGGAAAGATTTAAAGCAAAGTATGACTTCAGATAAGGAGAAGGCTTCATAAAAATGTGATAGAGGCTGATGGTTTATAAAGCAATTAGGGACATTTCAATGTGTTTCAGAGGTTCATCTCATCTTTAGGCCTGCGGTTTAACTGAACTTTTATCAGACTGACTCAGTACTCTTTCTCCTAACCTGCTTCTCAGTTGGCTGAGATGGTTCCACTGATCTTGTTCATAGCAAATTAGCCCTCACGTGATCTCAAAGTCCTAATGCTAGGTTGCCATCCCCATCTTCCAGTAGACCCACCATCAATCTCCAATAGCTTACTAGCAGCTGAGTTCTAGACACAAAGCAGATCTCCAGACTGCCAACCCAGTGCTCTTTTCCTGAGTGACTTCTGACTACCAAGATCTATTCCCAGAGAAATCTGCCTGCTAGTTATACATGGTATACAAAAACAAATCTACCTACAGAAAACAGCTGTTAGCAAACTCTTTCATCAGAGTCTTTATGATAGTTCTATTATGAATGATCATAATGTATTAGCTAGAATCAGATTCTGAGCCGTCTGAAGAACTGTCATCCCCTCCTCCCCCAATATTGATTCAAGCTGGGTTCCTGCTAAGAAATGCAAGTGAAATTTAAGCACATCATTGCTTGCTGGCAGGCAGTAAAGGCCACAATAAATTAAGATGAGCTCAGTCCCAACAGATGATTTTAGACACCAATATAAATGTAAATAGGTTCCTCACGTCTCAATGTGCTAAATGTTATCTCTGTTGATGGACGCTGGCTTGAGTGTGGTAGAGACCCAGATGTAGCCTTAGATATGCATTCAGGCAAAGGCAACAAAATATGTGATGCTGATCTGAGTTCCATCTGTGGTTTAATCATTCCATATTTAACACTGATTATGTGCAAAACACTAAGTAGTGTTCAGTTAGAATAAAAATAAATCAAAGGTCAACCCTAGCCTCAAAAATCACCAAGTCTATTTAGAAATCAGACAAATATATACACAGATAACAAAGAGGTGGTGGGAAAAGCTCTTTATAAATTTAATTATATTTGTTCTTCTGGATTGGGCATGAGTATGTACATTTGGGCAAAGAAAAGGTGAAATGGAATTGCTCTGAGAAGTAGAAGGAGAGTACTTTGGGGTTCCTAGTGACAATTTCATTTCATGAGAAAATGCCAATGAAATCTGAGTTATTGTTTCTATGGCCCCATCTCTAGCCATGGGATCTCAAATATAAAACATGTAAAACCTAGATACAAAAGTATATCTTGAGCTCATCTATCATTCTGTACAAAATTCCTTCTAGACTAGGGTAATAGCTACATCAAATAAAACGTTACCAGACTTAACCTTCTAATTCTCTGATCAGATCACTTAACCTCTGCAAAGGCTTTAAAATGTATCCCTTTGCAATATAAACAGGTGTAGCCACTGTGGAAAACAGTATGGAAGTTCCTCAAAAAATTAAAAGTAGAATTATAATATGATCAAAAATCCCACTATTGGTTATTTATACAAAGAATATTTAAATAGCAATTCAGAAAGATGTATGCACCCTTGTGCTTTTTGCAGCATTATTAATAACAGCCAAGATATAGAAGCAGTGACCATGGATAGATGAATGGATAAACAAGATGTGGTATACATGCACAATGGAATATTATTCAGCCATAAAAAAAGAATGAAGTCTTGCCATCTGCAACAACATGGATAGATCTAGAGGGTATAATGCTAAATAACATAAGTCAGAGAAAGACAATTACCATCTCATTTCATTCGTATGTAGAATTTAAGAAACCAAACAAATCAAAAAAGTCAAACCAAAAAAGCAGACTCTTAACTATAGAGAATAAACTAATGGTTACCAGAATGGAGGTGGGTGGGGGGAATGGGGCAGTAGGTGAAGGGAAATAAGAGTACACCATCATGATGGGAACACTGAGTAATGTATAGAATTGTTGAATTGCTATATTGTACACCTGAAACTAATGGAACGCTGTATGTTAACTATGCTGGAATCAAAATTAAAATAAAAAACCCAAAAACTAAAGTAAAATAAAATAAAGGGGAAAATGAATACATACATACATACATACATACATACATTCATACATAAAATGCACCCCTTTTGGCTGCTAACACCATAAAATCCACACACCTAAACCTTATGACATTCTAGGCTTTCTGTACCAAATCTCAGCCTCCTTTATTTTGGCTCCTTAATCTTGCTTCCTCATGGGAGACCTGCCAGTTTTCTACTTCAGGGCTTCTGCTCAGCCTGTGCTCCCTGCCTGAAATACCCCTTACTCTAGTCTCCATATGCTGAACCTTAACCTTTCTTCCGGACCTCATACCCTGCCATCCCCAAAAGGATTTCCAATGATTACAGCATATTCTAGCAACATGACCTCAGGCAATTTGTATATATTGTTTCTCAGTTTCCTCATATATAAAAACAGGTAATATGGTACCTACTCCATACTGCTGGCTGTGATGATTGAATGAAATAAAATATGTAAAGTACTCAGTGCACTACATACATAATGAACATTTAAAAGGGATAGTGTAAAGAGCAGCAACATATTATTGTCATTATTTTTATTGCCATTTTATTAGTACTGCTACTTTTCTGTTCTCCCCCTGAATTTTATACTTCTAATATAGCCTTTGCATACCCAGTGGGCCTTGGGTTATATCCACAATCTTTCACTGACTTGTGAGAGAGCCAGATGCCATGGCATACTCATTTCTTTCTTCAGCAGTGCCCAGTGCCAGGCGTAGCATTGCACAAAGCACAGGCTTCATGAACGATTGTTAAATCTTACTGAACATGTATATTGTATTTGTCATACAAGCTACAACTTATATTCAAGAAGAGGCTAATGGCAGCATTAGTCTGAAGGATTAGATAATGCGTCACAGTCTAAATTGAGTCAGACAGAAGAAAATATATTTTCATCAATGCTGAAGAATTTAATTCACAAGGTTAGTCAAGAAAAGTACAACCATGTGGTATGTGTATCCTTGTGTATTTTTTTTCCTTCTTCCTATTAGAGTTATTTGTCCTCTCTAGAATCCCCATGTTGTGCCAAAGAACACACAGTAAGAACAAAGCTATAATTTAGCCTAAGAAGAGAAAGGATGCTAATACCTAGGATGTAGAGAATCAGAAACTACCAAATGCTGCTACTCAGGAAATAGGTATTAGTATCTCTTACAATCAGTGGTATATATTAGAAGGCTCAAAGAAGCACAATCTTTGACTCAGCCATTCTGCCACCAGGAATTTATTCTGAGGAAATCATGACAAATGTGAATAAGGAAGATTATGCAAGAATATTAATTAAATGGTAAATAAACTAAGTCTTCAAAAGTAGGGGATGAGTTACATAAATCACGGCACATTCACATGTTAGAATATTGTGCAGCCATTGTCATCATGATGTGGGAGAATAACTAACATGGAGAAACGTTCAACAGAACTGAGATATTATTAAAGTGGCTACAGAACTCGGTGTTCCTGATATTGGTGGATATGCAGACATGTGGCTAGGTACATACAAGTGCCCTGTAATTCACAAAAATAATGGAGATGTTGAAGTTTTACAGAAGGACAAGATATTAGGCCCTTGAAGCCAACTTTACATAAATCTATCAAGGGAAAATGCAGAAGAAGTGCCAGGTGACACAATTATTGATTTTAAAATCATATACCAAAAGAGTACAATGATGTCGATAAGTATAATGCATATTCATAGCTATATAAATACTTTTTTTGTAGTATTCATAGCTATATAAATACTTATTTTGTATTTTTTTGTATGATACTGCACCAAGTGAGAAAAGCTGGGGAGGTGTTTAATTCTGAAGGATGAGTTTAGGAGGGTATGACCTAAAAATGTTGACTCTGTGGGTTTTGGGAAAACACCCTGGGGAAAAACACAGTACTCTTCAAAAGAAACTAAAAGGGAGATTGAGAGATCAACACCTACTCCCAAGAGGTACTCCATGTACATTAAGATACTATGGCTAGAGCAAGCAAACCATGGTTTTAAGTGAGAATCCCAAGTCTGATCATCGGAATAGATGCCCAGATTGCAGGCTTTGTCTGCTATTGAGTTGCTTTTCATAAGGGCAAGTCCCCAGTAAGAAGTGTAGCAGGAATCCCCTTCTTTAATGATGGTTAAAGATGTCCCAGGCAATAATGTGGAGAGCGGCTGGCATCAGTACAATAAATGAGGAGAGACCACATGAGTCCCGACCGCCTGATCTCTTGATCCCTTGCAATGGAGGCAAAGTGAAAAGATAAAGTTATGGGGACCTAGATGTAAGTTTTATCTGCTTCAGGATGTCCCTACTCCTAACCTGAAGAAATACATAAGATGAAAAGAAAAGTCATGGCCTGGTCCCACTTATGAAGGCCACATTCAGATTATACTTCTCTGAGAAACTTTGTTTCTTTCTTCTGCTTTCTCAGTTGTGGTCTATCAGAATGGGTTGCCTCAGAGCTCTTGTGCTTGGTAGGTCAAATAGGCCTTTGCCTATCATCTGCTTCAGACAGGATTTCATCCTTCAGTGGGAGTTCAGACTGGGTGACACTGGGAGAGCTCTCTTCAAGCAAAAAATCAGCCTCCAAGAAACTTTGTATCAATGAGTATTTTTTTTCTACCTAGTCTCTCTGCACAAGAATCTTTATGTGGGCTGCCCACATTGCTGGGGCAGTGAAAACAGAGTTGCCCCAGCTTTCTTATTAAAGGAACATTGTGCACATAATTAAACTCGACAGATGAAGAATACAAGACCACAGCTAAAAGTGTTGGCCTGGTGCCCAGGCTTCTTAAGAAAACTGCACTGAGAAGAGATTATTAGGGAAGGCTAGGAGTCTCCTAGGGACAGCCATTTGTAATAGAGACTTTTTTTTTTTTTTTTTTTTTTTTTTTTTTTTTTTTTTTTTTTTTTTTTTTTTTTTTTTGGTGTGTGTGTGGCTTTTGAGCAAATCCCAATGGTCATGATAGTTACTGTCTAAGCCTTGGCTTCCTCCCCCAGTATTCATGTTGATTAAGTGGAAGATTCCAAATGAAGGCTAAAATTTTTATTCTTCTAGACATGATCACAACAAAATGTCAAAATATATTATACTTGATAAATCACTAAGAACTCCCAGAGCTTCAGATAGTGGATTGGGCTTGGGGTTTTTGGTCAAGCACAGGCAGGTTCAGACCCTAGCTTCACCACTTACTTTTCTAGATGCTCTTGGGCAAATTTCTTTACATATAAACCTCCTCAAACAACAAAATTAGGATAATGGCATTTACTCATCAGGATAATCGCGAAGATTAATCACATTTAGGGTTGGTTATAGTTCCTGAAGCATGATAGATTGTCACAGATTTTCTCTCACTTGCTCTGCTGCTCTCAGATATTACCACCTAACTGGAGAGACAAATCTAAGTCACTTGGAAATTTCGACAAAAAGGGAAGACCATTAAGGGGTTGGAAAGGCATGCCCCTGACGTCAAGTGCCGTGTGATAGAATTCTTACACAGTATCAACATCATGATGGTTTAGAGGGTGCCACTTCCCTCGTATCCTCCTTGAGCTTTATCATTTCAGTGCGTACCAGCTTACCTTCCAAACATGACTCTGCCTCTCTTTGGCCACATCTTTTGCCAGCCCCTGGAGCCCACTCTGTTCCACTTCCCTGGCAGGCCAGAAGTGCTGGCATTAATGCCTCCAGGAGCACCTCATCAAATCCTTGAAGAGAATTGGTAGATAAAAGTGGTTCTCAAACCACTTTTGGTTTTTGGTGGGCATCAAAACCACCTGAAGAGGTCTTTGTTAAGTCACATACTGCTGAGTCTAACCCCAGAGTTTCTAATTCAGTAGGTCAGGGATGAACTTGAAAATTTGCATGTCTATTAAGCTCCCAAGTGATGTGGATGCTGCTGGTCCTGGGACTACACTTAGAACCACTGGATTGCACATACTCCTCGGTCCTCACTCCTAAAGGGGGATAATTCTGAAGTGTGTGGTCTACATGGGCTACATTCGTCTGCCTGGACTGCTTTAACAAAATACAGAGAAGAAGCGCCTTGGTGTCTCAGTTGGGTGAGCATCAGACTCTTGATCTTGGCCTAGGTCATGATCCCAGGGTTGTGGTATCAAGCCCCACGTCAGGCTACATGCTGAGTGTGGAGCCTGCTTGGGATCCTCTCCCTCTCTCTCTCTCTCTCTCTCTCTCGCTCAAAAGTAAATAAATAAACATCCAAAAACATACAGAGCAAATCCCAGGGGTCCTAAAAGTCTTCTAAACAACAGAAATTTATTTTTTCATAGTTCCAGAACCTAGAAGTCTAAGATCAGGTGTCAGCAAGGTTGGTACCTCCTGCGTTCTCTGTCCTTGCCCTTCACATGGCTGCCTTCTCACTCTGTCCTCACACAACCTTTGCTCTGTGCACATGCTTCCCAGTATCTTTTCCTCTCCTTGTAAAGACCCCAGTCTAATTGGATTATAGTCCCACCCTTAGGATCTCATTTAACTTTAATTACCCCTTTAAAGGCCCTATCTCCACATACCACTGCATTGGAGGTGAGAGATTTTATATATGAATTTGGGGGGAACCCAAGTCAGCCCATGACACTGGCTTTCAGAACTCTCCAGGCAATTAAGCTCCAGCTATTGGAAGTACACCATTTGTCTGCCTTCTTTTGTCTCAGCTACTCACTCCCCCACTGGTGTTTCCCAGAATTATGTTCCAAATAAACTACTTATACTCCAGTCCTTATCTCAGGGCCTGATTCTGTGGCAGCCCAAATTCAAGCAATGTACAGAATTAGAAGTCAAGAGAAAATTGTAATTCCAGGTTTGTTGCTAACTTACTAATCTTAGAACGCTGATTGAATCTCTCTAGGTTTCAATTTCATCATATTTTAAATACATCTACCAATCTCAGCCTTGACCAACTTCAGTGGGTAATGTGAAGATATGGATCACTTCTAACTCTTTGGATGTAAGTAACAGAAATCTATCCAAGCCAGCTTAAGCAGTAAAAGGGCCACTCACTAAGAAGAAGGTTAACAGGTAACTTGCATAATTTAAAAGTCACAGAAACAAGACTGTTTCATATAAGCAGACACTACTTGACTGCCCTGCCTGTAAGAAGGACACTCACATAGCAGGGGGTCATATGAAAGCAAAGCCAGGATGATGAACCCCACAGGGGAAATTATGCAAAAGTATAAATAAACTGAATGTGTTCTAGATGTGGTCTGTTGAATGCATGTACTGTTGAGTTGGGTACCATCTAATTTAATAAGTAGCCTCATCAATCAAGCTTGGAGGAGTCTCACTTTTGAAGTATGTGCCTCCAATTTCATGGAGCTCCACGTCAAGCAAGCTGCTGACATTCTCAATAGAGAAACCAGGGGAAATGGAAATGCACCAAGCAGATGATAAATTGTTGAATATTATTCAAGACCATCTTGGTGAATCTCTGATCTCATTCTTCTTTTTTTTAATCATATAATTAGTAAAGAGAGTTTAATCATATTTTTTCAAGCCTGATTATGCAAACCACTTGTTTCTTAAAGAATAAGCTATTGATATATTTTAGGGCATTGCACCATTTGCATTTTTTAAAATTTAAATTCCAGTTAGTTAGCATGGAGTGTAATAGTTATATAATATAGTGATTCAAAAATTCCATATAATAGCCAGTGATCATCACAACAAATGCACTCCTAGTCCCCTGTTTTACTCAACCCCCCACTTACCTCCCCTCTGGCAACCATCAATTTGTTGTTTGTAGTTAAATTTCTGGGTTTGCTTCTCTCTCTCTTTTCTTTTTTCCCTTTGCTCACTTTTTTTTGTTTCTTAAATTCCACATATGTGTGAAATCATATGGTATTTGTCTTTCTCTGACTTATGTTGCTTACCATAATACTCTCTAGCTCCATCCATGTCATAGCAAATGGCAAGATTTCATTCTTTTTATGGCTGAATAAAATTCCATCATGTGTGTGTGTGTGTGTGTGTGTGTGTGAGAGAGAGAGAGAGAGAGAGAGAGAGAGAGAGACATCTTCTTTATCCATTTATCAGTCTATTGACACTTGGGCTGTTTCCATAATTTAGCTGCTGTAGATAATGCTGCTATAAACATCGAGGTGCATGTATCCCTTTGAATTAGTATTTTTGTATTTTGGGGGTAAATAGCTAGTAATCCAATTGCTGGATCATAGGGTAGTTCTATTTTTAACTTTTTGAGGAACCTCCACACTGTTTTAGAGAGTGGCTGCAACTAGTTTACATTCCCATCAACAGTGCAAGAAAATTCCCCTTTCTCTGCATCCTCACCACGTCCTTTGTTTCTTGTGTTGTCGATTTCAGACATTTTGACAGGTGTGAGGTGGTATCTCCTTGTAGTTTTGATTTACTTTCCCTGATAAGTGATATTGAGCACCTTTTCATGTATGTTGGTCATCTGTATGTCTTCTTTGAAAAAATGTCTATTCATGTCTTCTGCCCATTTTTTAATCAGATTATTCATTTTTTCGGTGTTGAGTTTTATGTTCTTCATATATTTTGGATACTAACCCTTTATCAGATATGTCATTTGCAAGTATCCTCTCCCATTCTGTAGGTTGCCTTTTAGTTTATCGGTGGGGAGGGTGCATACAGGGGAGGGGCAAAGAGAGGGGGACAGAGGATCCCAAGCATGCTCTGCACTGACAGGCTGATGGTAGTGAGCCTGATGTGGGGCTGGGAATTCGCAAACCTTGAGATCATGATCTAAGCTGAAGTCAGACACTCAACCCACTGAGCTACCCAGGCACCCCTGCCTTTTAATTTTGTTGATTGTTTCCTTCACTGTGCAGAAGCTTCTTATTTTGACAAACCCAATAGTTTATTTTTATCTTTGTTTCTCTTGCCTCAGGAGACATATTTAGAAAGAAGTTGATATGGCCAATGTCAAAGAAATTATTGCCTGGGTTCTATAGGATTTTTATGGTTTCAGACCTCATATTTATATCTGGAATCCATTTTGAGCTTATTTTTGTGGGTGCTGTTAAAAAATGCTCCAGTTTCATTTTTTTGCATGTTGCTGTCCAGTTTCTCCCAACACCATTTGTTGAAGATTCTTTTTGCCATTGGATACCCTTTCCTATTTTGTCAAAGATTCATTGACCATATGGATGTGGGTTCATTGCCGGGTTTTCTACTCTGTTTTATTGACGTGTGTGTCTATTTTTGTGCTAGTACCATATTGTTTTGATTACTACAGTTTTGTAATATAACTTGAAGTCAGGAATTGTGATGCCTCTAGCTTTGCTTCCCCTCCCCCCAACCCCTGACCAAGGTTGCTTTGACTATTTGGGATCTTCTGTGGCTCCACACAAATTATAGGATTATTTGTTCTCTGTGAAAAATGCTTTAATATTTGTTTTATTGATTATTTTATTTTATTTTATTTTATTTTTAATTTTTTGGCTGCTTTTTTTTAATTTTTTTTCAATATATGAAGTTTATTGTCAAATTTGTTTCCATACAACACCCAGTGCTCATCCCAAAAGGTGCCCTCCTCAATACCCATCACCCACCCTCCCCTCCCTCCCACCCCCCATCAACCCTCAATTTGTTCTCAGTTTTTAAGAGTCTCTTATGCTTTGGCTCTCTTCCACTCTAACCTCTTTTTTTTTTTCCTTCCCTTCCCCCATGGGTTTCTGTTAAGTTTCTCAGGATCCACATAAGAGTGAAACCATATGGTATCTGTCTTTCAAAACAGACACATATACGAATAGAATAGAATAGAATAGAATAGAATAGAATAGAATGGAATAGAATAAAATAGAAACCCCAGAACTAGACCCACAAACGTATGGCCAACTCATCTTTGACAAAGCAGGAAAGAATATCCAATGGAAAAAAGACAGTCTCTTTAACAAATGGTGCTGGGAGAACTGGACAGCAACATGCAGAAGATTGAAACTAGACCACTTTCTCACACCATTCACAAAAATAAACTCAAAATGGATAAAGGACCTGAATGTGAGACAGGAAACCATCAAAACCTTAGAGGAGAAAGCAGGAAAAGACCTCTCTGACCTCAGCCGTAGCAATGTCTTACTTGACACATCCCCAGAGGCAAGGGAATTAAAAGCAAAAATGAACTACTGGGACCTTATGAAGATAAAAAGCTTCTGCACAGCAAAGGAAACAACCAACAAAACTAAAAGGCAACCAACAGAATGGGAAAAGATATTTGCAAATGACATATCAGACAAAGGGCTAGTAACCAAAATCTATAAAGAGCTCACCAAACTCCACACCTGAAAAACAAATAACCCAGTGAAGAAATGGGCAGAAAACACGAACAGACACTTCTCTAAAGAAGACATCCGGATGGCCAACAGGCACATGAAAAGATGCTCAACATCGCTCCTCATCAGGGAAATACAAATCAAAACCACACTCAGATATCACCTCATGCCAGTCAGAGTGGCCAAAATGAACAAATCAGGAGACTATAGATGCTGGAGAGGATGTGGAGAAATGGGAACCCTCTTGCACTGTTGGTGGGAATGCAAATTGGTGCAGTCACTCTGGAAAACAGTGTGGAGGTTCATCAAAAAATTAAAAATAGATCTACCCTATGACCCAGCAATAGCACTGCTAGGAATTGATTATTTTATTTTTAAAAGAGAGAGAGAAAGAAAGAAAGAGAGGGAGCAAGAAGATCAAGAGAGGGAGACAGAGAATCCCAAGCAGGCTCTGCACTGTCAGCACAGAGCCTGATGCGGGTCCCATGAACCCTGAGAACCTGTGCTGAAACGAAGAGTCAGATGCTTAACCAATTGAGCCACCCAGGTGTAATGCTGTTAGTATTTTGATGGGGATTTCATTAAATGTCGTAGATTGCTTTGGGTAGTTTAGACATTCTACCAATATTTGTTCTTCCAATCCATGAGCATGGGATGTCTTTCCATTTCTTTGTGTCATCTTCAATTTCTTTCATCAGTGTTTTATAGTTTTCAGAGTACAAGTCTTTCACCACTTTGTTTAGATTTGTTCCTAGGTAGCTTATTGATTTTGCTTCAATGTAAATGGGATTGATTCCTTAATTTCTCTTTCTACTGCTTCACTATTGGTGTATAAAAATCCATTCATGATAAAAACCCTCAAAAAAGTAAGTTTAGAGGGAACATATCCATGTAATAAAGGACATAAATGAAAAACCCATAGAAAATATGATCCCAAATGGGGAAAAACAGAGCTTTTCCAGTGCAGCCAGAAACAAGACAGCTACATTCTCACCACTGCTATTTAACATAGTACTGGAAGTCCCAGCCACAGCCATCAGACAACAAAAAGAAATAAAATGTATCTAAATCAGTAAGGAAGAAGTAAAACTTTCACTATTTACAGATGACATGATACTATATATAAAAAAAACCCGAAATATTCCACCAAAAACTGCTAGAACTAATAAACAAATTCAGTAAAATGCAAGATACAAAATAAATGTACATAAATCCACTGCATTTCTATGGACCCATAGTGTTGAAGGCAAGTAAGATGTTAGTTTCTAAGGATACAAATGTAACATCTGATCATCATGGCATAATCTATCAAACCATCAATTTTACATCCAATACAATCTAACGAAATATCTCTACACTTGTCCTCATCTGGAACCACCATGTTCAAGATACATTTCTGGGAGAGAGAGTCTGATTGGAAAACTTAAGTCACATGACTTCCCTTTGGCTGTACAAGACCAGCCCAAAAAACAAAAACAAAACAAAACAAAACAAAACAAAACAAAAACAAAGGATGTAAAGGAATAAGTCTTTTGGTAACACTTTGATCACTATAGTAGGAAAGCAAGGTGACTTGGTTTGCAGTCTCACTGAGACATCACATGATAGGAAAGAAGTAATTCTCACACCTGCAACATACACATACCCTGCTATCAGGAGGAGAGAATGGGTGATTGGGTGCTGGATGGTTCAATATAACCAGTCTCTATTACAAAACCGAATTAAAAAAATATGTACCGGCGCTTTTAAAAATATATAGCCTTATACTAATATGGAAGATTATTACTGTCCTCTTGCTATTGTATATAATTATTTATATAGCATCTGAGAATTTGGCAAAGAAATTCAGCAGCAAAACTGAAAAAGATATTGAATTAGGGACTTGATTAAACTCCTTTGTAATGAGGTCTACCAAAGAATTGCTTTTACATGCCATAAGCCTATGAAAATGCTATGGGGGGGGGGTACAGATAATACCCATCCTCTTTAATATTTTCTAGAGAATTTGACTTGGTGACTACAGTATTGGAGTTTTCTAGAAGCAGGCTGTGCTATGTTCTGTCTCTGGTTTAGTCAGAATCTTGTTATGTGACCCGGGCATATCCTTTCCTCTTCCTAAACCTCCACTTCCCCATTCTTTTTTTTTTTTAATTCCATTTTTTAAAATATAATTTATTGTCAAATTGGTTAACATACAGTGTGTAAAGTGTGCTCTTGATTTTGGGGGTAGATTCCCATGGTTCATCGCTTACATACAATACCCAGTGCTCATCCCAACAAGTGCCCTCCTCAATGCTCATCACCCATTTTCTCTTCTCCCCGACCCCCACCCCCATCCACCCTCAGTTTGTTGTCTGTACTTAAGAGTCTCTTATGGTTTGCCTCTCTCCTTCTCTGTTTGTAACTATTTTTCCCCTTCCCTTCCCTTTGGTATTCTGTTAAGTTTCTCAAGATCTACATATGAGTGAAAACATATGATATGTGTCCTTCTCTGACTAACTTATTTCACTCAGCGTAATACCTAGCTGCATGTTGCTGCATGATTTCATTCATTCTCATTGCCAAGTAGTATTCCATTGTACATATAAACCACATCTTCTTTATCCATTCCTCAGGAATTAAAAGCAAAAATGAACTACTGGGACTCATCAAGATAAAAATCTTCTGCACAGCAAAGGAAACAATCAACAAAACTAAAAGGCAACCAACGGAATGGGAAAAGATATTTGCAAATGACATTGGATAAAGGGTCAGTATCCAAAGTCTGTAAAGAACTTACCAAACTCAACACCCAAAAATCCACTTCCCCATTCTTAAAAAGAGGATTGGATTAGATTTTCACAGCTTGATGCCTGTGTTTCACAAATGAAAGTCGACTGAACAATAAACAGTCCTATTGCAGAGTCAGGGAGTCAATATGCCACATTGGGTTCCCATGGAGGCGAGGCTTGGGCTGGATAGCCCAGGAGATCAGAGAGACAGAGAGAAAGAGAGAGAGATAGAGGCAGGAAGAGAGAGAGAGAGAGAGAGAGAGAGAGAGAGAGAGAGAGAGAGAGAGAACATCAGGTAGTCACCACTGTTAAGAAGCACCACGGACTTCCATGGATAATACTTTGGCTTTGAGAACCAAATTCTGTCCCCGCCATGGAAGCACATTCAATATTTCTATCAAGCGGTAATTGCCCAAGTGGAGGCTGTCGCATAGGTTGGTCCCAATCACTATAGAATAGAAAATAGAATGAAAAATGAAACACAAGGGAGGTAAAACTGCACCTTTATGCTCACCACCTTCTTAACTACAACGATCTTGCCAATACCTTCATTTGTCAGGAAACTGCAGGAACAATTTTGTCTCCATAAAATGTCTATGGTGAAGGAGGTGGGAAATTATTTATCAGATGTTAGCCTTTTTAAATACTCTATTGATGATTTGCCTGAGACTTGTGTTTCTATGACACTAAATCAGATAAAGGTAATAATGACAATGCCTGTGTGTGAAAACCTTCAGTCTGAAAGGAGAATGACAACATTTAAAAATTCTTTCTCAGAGCTAACTGTGGTGACAGCCTGATAACACTCAGGCAGAGCAAATTATGGACCCCAAGAGGAAATCCAAGTTTCTGAAAAAATTATCTCTCAGAATAAACCTCTTCCAAGCAGCAGGAAACAGTACTAAGTGTGGTGGAGGGAAAGCAGGTTATTTCATTCATTCACCTGCATTAAGACAGGACCACTCTAAAACATCCCATAAATGTGACTTTTAAAAAATAAATTCCAGACTTCTATGTCAGACCAAAACGAAGTAATAGGGACCAAATCTGTCCTCCTGCATAAAACTACCAAATACAAACAAGCAAATGAAATACATAAAACAATATTTTCAAGACTCTGGATGCCAGGCAGTGAGACAATAATGAACAAATTCAACCCTATGACTGTCCAGGTTATTGTACTGAGAGAGGAGAACACTTTCCAACCACCTTACAATCTACAGACCCAGAGAGAGCAAATGGTCGTGGGAAGTAACACCTAGAACTCCTCTCAAGTTTACATTGTTGTTTAAATAAGTTTCCCAAGTGGGAAATGTTCTCAACAACAAGATCTGGGGTAGAGCTTCTGTCCTTGTCTGTAGCAGATTGCATTGTCCAAAGGAAACCACACAAATATCCTCCATCCCACGTGTTCTTCTTACAATGTGACCTCGACATTTCTTCTTCAAGAGACAGTCTATTCTCTGCCTTTGAATCTGGATGGGCTTATAAGTACAATGGAAGTGATGTTGCATAATTTCTGATGCTAAACTATGAAGGGTATTAGAGCTTCTGCCTTGCTCACTTTCTTAGGACATGTACCTGGGAACACTGAGAACACATATAAGAAGTCCAGCCACCCTGAAGCCATTATGCTGGAGATATCACATGGTGAGACCACATAGTGATAGAGGATCCCCACACATTCCAGCCCCCAGCTGCTTGTCCCTACCCAGACCAGGCACCAGACAGGAAAGTGAGTAAGCCTTCTGTTGCTTCCACCTCCAAGATTTTGAGCTGCCCAGGTGATTCCAGATGGGACAGAGAGGGACAGTCTCCACTGAACCATGTCCACACTGCTGATTCACAAGAAAATAAATGCTATTTTAAGCTATGAAGTCTTGTGTTTGTTTGTTAGGTAGCTGAAACGTTATCTCACCTGCTTCTTGTTTGGAAAGGCAAGTGTGGACAAGTTCAATGATCTTTGGGGGTGAGAGTAATAGGGATCAGGATGATGAGGTGGCCATTCTGGCATCTCCTCTTTACCAGATTAGCCATGTTATAAGGTCAGAGCATTTAAATATAACTGCTTTTGAAATCTGGTTCAAACAATGATTCCACTCCGGACTATCAGGCAAAAATTAAACAGAGGAGGAAGTATTCCTGGAAGGTGGCATGCAGATAAATGAATCATTTGATCTTCTCCAAGATGCAGTGGTACAGTTTCTAAAGATGGGTGCTGTTTTAAAATTCAATAAGTCATTTCAAATAAGGCAAAAACTGAGATTAGGATTTCTGTGTATATATTTAGAAGATTGAGAGCCCATGCCTTTTCTTCTTGTGGGATAATATTACCTAGAATGAATTCATTTGCTGTCAAAAGAAGTCGTTTACAAAGCAACTCAAAACACTTTCAGGCTAAACCTAAAAGTAGTAAAAAGATATATTATCTGACATTTCATTAATTAAAAATTACTGAAAATTAAAATTTCTTATATCCCACAATTCAATTTTTCAAGCTAGTAATTGGCACCAATTTTCACACTTAATGTGAATAATCAAGTGAATTAGATTTAGAAAGAGCCCTAATAAGCAGATATTATGTATTACCCCTATCATATTTAGGGGCAAAATAATTTAATCTCTTCCTCACAGAGATTAATCACAGGTTTTTCATTACAAATCTCAACTTTCACATACACTAAGGATAATTTAGAATGAAAAGAACATGGGTTAGCATTTAGTAGACTCTCAGTTGTGAAATCTACAGTCAGAAAAATTATGGATTTTTTAACTTGGAGAAGAGCAAGAGACCTTGAGAACTTTTTCACTATCTCAAAAACTATTATGTGAAAAAGAAAGAAGAAAGTATCTGTGATGCTGTGAGTATACTTTCAGGACAAGGAAAAGGACACTATAAGGAACTTTGTTTTGGGTTAATAATAATAATACCAATAGCAATAATAAAATCTCTGATGATTACATCTATTCAACCAAGAAATGTGTTCCCCATTACTAGTGAATTTAAGAAAAAGATAACCAATGGCACATCAGAATCAAGCAGAAACTGAATGAAAACTGCATTCTCTGATGGAATTTAAGCACCATGAGGTCAAGGATCATGAGCAATCATTCTGTCTTGTCAAAAGTCTTCGGCTCACTACCTGGCACAGTGCTAGGCCCATATAATGGTCTCAAAAAATACCTTTGCAGAGGAGTTGTGTTAAGTGACCCATTCTAAAGGACAAATACCATTATTCTACCCTTCCCTTTGTAAAATCCTGAAGACAAGACTATTTGAGCAAATGATTCAACTTGCCCAACCATATGCAAACAGCTGATGTGACACACACAAGCTGACGAAGCAGAAGTTATTCTTTGGATTCCAACTTGAGACATTTTTTGCATGTATTTTAAAGTACCAATCTAGCTGTCCAAAATGCTTTTGTTCCAATAGAATAATAATCAAATTTTAGTTCAACAGCTGTGTGCAATGCATATTTTAAAAAGAACATTTTTGATTTACTCCCATTTTCATTTTTCTATACTTCTCAGTTTTTCAGTGTTGATGCCATTAAAACCATAGTGGAGGAGAGTGGAAAAGAAGAAAGGAGAAAAGTGAATACTGACTAATCTTCCAGGATATACTGTTTAGATACGAGAGCTTTTCCTCGTAGCGTTAAAAAGATTGTCCTAATTCTGAACAGAAGGTCAGCAAAGTTTTATCATAATGGTCTATACAGTAAATATTTAGGCTTTGTAGACCATATAGTTTCTGTTGAAATTTCTCCCTTTAGCATAAAAGCAGCCATAAACAATACTTAAATGATTGGACATGATTATATTTCAATAAAAATGTATTTACCACAATAGGCGGCAGACAGGATTTGGCCTGTGGGCCATAGTTTGATGACCCCTTTTCTAGACCATGTATTTTGCTTATATGGTGCTTTATTTTCACCTGGGCCCATGCCATATATGGTTTCATTTGAGCTCCAATTGGCAGTTTGAGACAGCAAGTGTTTTTAACCCAGTTTTAGAAATCAAAATGCTAACATTCAGAAGGCTGAAACTATTTGAACAGAGTCATACAGAAAGTTGTTCCTATGGTCAGATCTAGAACTCTGGGCTCTGAACATATATTCTGCAGCTGGTAAACCACAATATCTTGTTTTCTTCATATCTACACATGGATAAGTATTCCATCAATAGATAATGTGATTTAAAAGGACTGAAATATAGTTCCACACTGGTATGACCTTGTGCTCAGATTTTCACCAATAGAAATTTATTTCTCTGAGTAAGGACACAGTCTACTTTGAAAGAGAAAATTTCTTTTAGAAGTTGTATTATTGAAGGCATTGTCAGAGCCAGAGATAGAAACACAACTGAAACTGGCTTAAGCAAAAATGAAAAGGATGGGGATTTATTGGCTAACATACCTGGGAAGTTTAGAGATATATTGGCTTCAAACATGGCTGGATCCAGGGTATAGTCTCTTCCCACCTGTTTGTTCCACTGTTCTCCATGTTGGTGTCACGTTCAGGAAGGTACTCACCATGTGGTGTCCTCCAATATTTCAAGTTTAGACCTTTGTAGCTCTAAGCTAATGGAAAAGGAAGCCTATCTTCCTCAGCAGTGTCATCCAGAGGCTTAGGGTTATCTCTTATTGGCCCCAGTTGGATCACACGCCCATGCCTGCGAAGTCAAGCAATCCAATCAATCCAGGTGAAAGCCATGGGCTGATTGGCTAATGCATCACAACTCACTGACCCCTGCAAAGATGGGGTCAGCCCGTCCCAACCATATGGACTAAAGGTGTGGGTAGTGTAGCTTCTGAAATGAAAATTGGATTCTCCGTTACCAGAGAAAAAGGTAATAAATGGATTTTGGTAGCAAAAAGTACAGGTGCTCACTAGGAAGGGACAAAACATAAAGTCTATATTAATCAGTATCTAAATAGTGTAAAATAATCCCATAGAAATTAGTCATTCAATGACTTTGCAGACCTTGAGACAGGTTAATTTTGAGGACAGAGTTGGCCAAACCAATCTAGCACTTAGGCATGGAAAAAATGATGCTTAAATTCACATGCCTCAATGGCTCTCTGCATAAAAATGTGTGCTATTTTGGTTTTCAAGTTGAACTTTCTCTGGAATGCATTATGAACTGGCCTCCCCAAGTTTATACACACTCCAATTCTCTCTTTGCCTTTCTGTACTACAAAAGATGGAAAGCTAAAATTCTTGATTTCCTGCCATCACTTGCACATATAGATGGCCCTGATGCACAAAGGTGAACAATGAGATTGAGAAAATGTTCCTGAGAACGGCTTTTCTTTCTGTATATAAACAAATCAAGAGTTGCTAGAAATGCTAGATGTTTTATTCCTTCTTCCTGCCAGAAGATGGAAATGAGGCCTAGAGATGCAGCAGCTATCTTGTAACCAGGAGGCAACATATATGAAGACAATGGATCATAGAACTACTATAGAAGCCCCAGATGGCCTACCTCCTGACTCCTTGTAACATGAGATAATTAAATTCCTATTGTGAAAGCCATTGAAGTCAGGTTTCCTGTTTTCTTCCAGCTGAATGTACTTCTGTCTTATACTTTCCAAATGAATCTAATGTTGCTCAGGGATGCTAAGAAACTGGGACCACAGTCACCCAAGCAGCATCCCCTACGTGCTAGACACTAATAGATCACTCATAAACTAGAACACTCTGGCTTACTGCATTGGAAACATATTACTACCAAGTTTTTACTATTTTCCTCCTAAATGTTTAGAGAGACCCATGGGAACTCTTACAGCCATATGTACCACAACCTGAAAGAAGATAAACCAATTTTCTGTTTATATTTACACTGGGACATGGCATTTACTCAGCCATTTTCTCTGGCAAGTGATGCTGTAAAACTGCAAAACCCTTTCCAAAAGAAATCTGTTGACTTTTTTCTCCCATGATTTTACCTAAATGATACTTGGGAAATGCTAGGAGGCAGAGGAGATAAACATTTTAATCTTCATTAAGTTTCCCAAAATATGCAAGGATTTAAGTCCAGAAAGACACAAAGATATAAAAGTCTCAAGACAACATAGGTAAGGAATTGCACAGAGAAAATTTTATGCAATTTCTTCAACAGGTTTAAAGGACAACAAAAAAGATTTCTCTAAACTGAAAGTGAACAAAACAAAATGTATCTATAAAAGAAGTTTTTTTCTGTAATTATAACCTACCCCTCATCAGGAAGCAAGAAAACATCCAAATGTGCTGTTTCTTCCTGGGGAAACCATTTCAACTCTTTTCTGATGGTTTAAATCCTCTTCCTCTTTAGCCCGAGCCAACACTTCTCCATAAACTATTCTCCAGTAGAGATCTGGGATAAAAAGATTCAAAATATAACTAATTATTTAAAATAAAAGACTAACAATAACAAAAATCTTTGTGTTGGTCTTATTATTTCACTACTTCACTTAACTATAAAACATTCTCTGTGGTATGATTTGGGGTTTTCAGCCTGTGTTTTTCTTTTTGTATTTTTGGCATTGTTAAGTTATATTTCCAATATTTGTCTCAATTCCCTCCCAATACAAAGGAAAAGAACTGAATTCTCTGTAGGAACTGCACTTTAGGTGCAATAATTTTCTACTTAAACCTCAATTTTCTCCTCTTTTAACAAAGGAATCTGAATGTCATTAAGTGGATTTCAAATAATTTCTTTTAGTTAAAAAAGCTTTATTCAAAAAAATATATATTTCTGGAGGTACTTGAGTGGCTCAGTCGGTTCAGCATCCAACTCCTGATTTCGGCTCAGGTCATGATCTCAGGTTCATGGGATTGAGATCTGTGTCAGTCTCTGTGCTGACAGTGTGGAACCTGCTTGGTATTCTCTCTCTCCCTCTCTCTCTGCCCCTTCTTCACTCATATGCTCACTCTCTCTCTCCAAATAAATAAACTTTAAAAATACTTGCAGGAAGTCCAATATTCAAAAGAAACAATGCACAGCCAGCCTGATTGAACATGGTATGCCACCTAGACATCCCTAACTATATGAAGAGTTCCTAGGCACCTCCAGCAACCTCTAAGATTCTGTCAAGCACTGTTTTAAAACCACTAATTTGTGATATATCAGATCCCTTCCAGCTCCAGTTTTCCTTGTATGATTCTAATCTATTGTTCCGGCATTCTCACTCTTAATTTTGACAAGATGCATCATCCTCAACCTAATTATACATCTCTCAGGTGTGTTTATCTCCCCATTTATTTGGGAAACATTTTCAGAGCAGGGATAATATCTTATTTATTTATCTCCCACATTTGTTCAATAAATTTTTGATCCCCATATTTGTCCCTAGTATCATATGAGGGGTGAATAAGCTAGGAATATGAGGTGACAACATCTGGAACAGTGCTGGAAGCCCACCATTTTGTGCTGGTCTCATTTTGTTCACCTATAACCTTCCATATGTGAATAATATATTCAAACATGGATTTCCTCTAGTGGATTCCTGGAAATCTTCCTATAAATTTGAGAGGCATTCAGTACAGAATAATGGCTGAGCATATATAGCCAGCCCTCCATGAAAGAAAATTCAGATACAAGACATCATTTGATCCTCACAGCAATGCAGGAGGACAGATCAGGCAGCTACCATTGTTCCCTTGGCCAGATAAGGAAAGGAAGTCCTAGAGAGATTTATAGTGACTCCTATAAGATGGTGGAATTGAGCCTTGAAATTGATTTCCTGGTACCTAGACACATTGCCTAGCTCTGTCTACTAAATCACACTAACATCTAGGGGGAAAATAAAAGTGTGTATCTCCTTATGCCTTCAGTCTAAATGGGTAGAAGGGCAGGTTGAGACAAAATCCAAATTAGAGAATTTATGAAGATAACTTTTTAAGGTTTGCTTTTTTTTTTTTTTTTTTTTTGAGAAGTAGTACATCAGTGGACAGTGTATACAGTAGTTAAAAATTCAGTCTTGGAAGCCAGACTGCCTGGGGCCCATTTGCGGTTTTCCCATTGACCAGCTGCAGGACCTTAGCAAGTGGATTAGCCTCTTTCTGCCTAAGGTTCCACAACTGTAATTTGAAGATAATAATAACACATTGGCTCAGTCAAGTCGGGTGTCTGACTTCAGCTCAGGTCTTGATCTCGTGGTCCGTGGGTTCAAGTCTCACATTGGACCCTGTGCTGACAGCTCAGAGCCTGGAGCCTGCTTTGGATTCTGTGACCCCCTTTCTCTCTGCCCCTCTCCCGCTTGTGCTCTCTCTCTCTCAAAAATAAATAAACATTAACAAATTTTTTAAGATATAAAAAATAAGATAATAATACATACACTGGAATTATTTGAGAATCATGAGTTCACATATCTGAAGTGTTTAGATGGGTGTTTAACCCATAGTAAATGCTAAATAAATGTTTATTATTATCCCGCTATTCAACAACTACAGAAGTATACAGAGCAAAACAAGAAAACCCTCCTCCCCTACATCTCCCCTATACAACACTACCCATTGGTAATCTCAGTCAACACTGCTATGTATATCCTTTCAATAGGTTTTCACATATATATAAGCCATATATACACCTAACTTTTATTTGCAAAGACAGTATCGTATCATACATAGATTTAGTAATGTGCCTTTTTTCCTACTTAACAATGTTTAGATATCAATCCATATTAGCATGTAGTGTTTTGATTTTATTCTCTTAAATGGTTGCCTGTTAGTCCACAGTATAAATGAAACATGATTTATTCAACCAATTACCTAGTGATGAAATTTTAGATTGTTTCTTCTTCTTCTTCTATTACAAACAGTGCTGTAAGAAACTTACTTGGACATTCAGCACTCAACCATAGAGTTTGGTTTGGGCTGAATTGTGTCCCCTCCATCCAAGATCACATGGTGAAGTCTTAAACTCCAGTACCTCAGAATGTGACTGTATTTGGAGACAGGGTTTTTATAGAGGTAATTCAGTTAAAATGATGTAATCTAATATGGATGGTATCCTTATAAGAAGAGAAAACTAGATGCAAACACACACAGAGGAAAGACCACATGAAGACAGAGAGAAGACAGCCATCTACTGTGCAAGATAGAGGGAGAGAGGCCTCAGAAGAAACCAATCCTGCCGATTTGTTGGCCTGAGATTTCTAGCCCCCAGAACTGTCAGAAAATAAATTCCTGTTGTTCAAGCCCCTCAGACTATAGTACATTGGTATGGGAGCCGTAGAAAAGTTAATATCAATTTCTAGAAATGAAATTCTGGGGGCAAAATTCTGCCAAATTGCTTTTCTGATTATTTCACCAATTCTCACTCCCTCCATCAGTGTAAAAGACTGCTCATTCCCCTATATGCACACTTACCAAAATTTTAACGTATTCTAAAATATAATTTATAATACTTTCAAACACTCTCAGAGGCACTTCTAGCACTCAGGATGCAGGATGCAGTTTGCCAAAAAGAAGTGCTAAAGGGTCAATGACAAAAAAAAAAAAAATATATATATATATATATATATAGTATATATACAAAATACAATATATATTATTGTATTTATTTATATATTTATATATAGATAAGTATTTATATATATTATTGTATTTATTATTATTATTAATTTAGTGGAGAATCTGTCATTAATTACACTTCCACCTCTTCATTTTCCAAACAAACAATTGTCACGAATCTCAGTGCAATTCTTGCACATCCATTGTAGTATTATTCACAATAGCCAAGGTATGGAAACAACCTAAATATATACCAATGGATGAATGTATAGAGAAAGCACACACACACACACACACACACACACACACAATGGAGTATCATTCAGCCTTAGAAAAGAAAGAAATCCTGTTGTATGCAACAATGTACATGAACTTGGAGAACATCATGGTAAATGAAATAAGTTAGACACAGGAAGAAACATCTTGCGCGAACTCACTTAGATTCTAAAATAGTCAAAATCATAGAAATAGTAGAATAGTAGTTGCCAGGGCTGGGTGGGAAAGTAAATGTGGAGATGTGGCCGAAGTCTAGAAAGTTTCAGTTATTCAAGATGAGTAAGTTCAGGAGATCTAATGTACAGCATGGTGACTACAGTTTAATAAGACTATATAATAAGACATTATAGTTGAAATTTGCTAAGAGAGTAGATCTTCACTGTTCTCACCACAAAAATAAAAGAGAAGAAGAAAAGAAAAAGAAAGTTACTACAAGAGTTGGTGAATCAGATGAGTTCCTGAGGCTTCATTCTAATCCTTCCTTTTATTCTCTTTCACCTAAATTCTTGTAACCGTCTCCTAACTGTTGTCACCACCTCTGGCCTCTCTCCTCTCCATTCCAATTCATCTACACATTACCACTAGTGATTTTAGTGTTTTTGTTAGCATAAAAGCAAATGTCAGATAGGTTAAGATGAAATGATCACTAGTTCAAATTAGTGGGCTCTGATAATAGCCACATCTTCCTAAAACATAACTGCAGGCAGTGCTAACATTCATCATTTGTTTCTTAAGTTAGAGCTTCCCGTTGGTGTGCCTGGGTCTTGATCCCTTAGCCTTGGGGGGGAACTGTTGCCTTGGGCCAATTAACTTCATTTAATTACCCCAGTGTGTGTATAAATATGTTAATATTTTATGTGTTACAACATGAAAGAGTTCAAAAAGCACTGGCTTGAGTCACTCCCACTTGATATTTTATAAAGCAGCTAAATGTAAAATCTTACATTTGTTTTTTTTTAATTTTTTTTAACGTTTATTCATTTTTGAGACAGAGACAGAGCATGAACAGGGGAGGGGCAGAGAGAGAGGGAGACACAGAATCTGAAACAGGCTCCAGGCTCTGAGCTGTCAGCACAGAGCCGGACGCGGGGCTCGAACTCACCGACCGCGAGATCATGACCTGAGAGGAAGTCGGATGCTTAACCGACGGAGCCACCCAGGCGCCCCATTACATTTGTTTTTTATGTCCAGCGTATTTTTTAGGAAATTGGCAGGTAGGAAGAATAAATTTTGAAAATATCTGATAAGGATATGTATATGCTTCTTTTTAGTTATCGTAACATAAAGTTCAAAGGAAATGTGCCCAATCTTCCAATGGCCATCCAGTCTTCTTTTAGCTAGCTCTAGGAATTCCTATTTCCAATGATAGAATTCCCACATTCACTCAAGACATTGCCATCCAAATGGTACAAATGAGGTGATACCTTGATAAACTGATTTCCCCCCCCCTTTTTTTTTCTCTCAGAGGAGTTTATACCTGGTCCAAGAGGCCAGATACGGGTGGGATGTCTGTTACCTCCATATTTCTCATTACTTAGGTATATAGACAGACATACACACAGCCTTGAGCCTAGGCTAGAATTTATGGGCAAAACAAGGAATTTTGACACAGCTGCATAAGACTGAAAGGGATTCCTGCATGATGTAATGAGGAGCATAAAAGGCCTGTATGACCAGATATATCTCTCATTTAAATGAACTATAACGTTTCAAATTTTCATCAGTAGGAAGGACTAAGAATGGTATATTTGGGCGGATTTTTCTTTAAGTTTACTTATTTTGAGATAGAGGACAGCATGAGCAGGGAATAGGCAGAGAGAGAGAGAGGGAAAGAAAGAGAGAGAATCCCAAATAGGCTTGGCACTGATATGTGAAGCCGGACACGGGGCTCGATCTCACGACTAGGAGATCATGACCTGAGCCAAAACCAAAAGTTTGACCCTTTACCAACTGAACCACCCCGGTGCCTCAATTTGAGTGGATTTTTAACCACATAAAGCACCCTTAATTAGAGTATGGATTAGTGCATTGATGTCAAATTAGAGAGTAGTCTCCGGTATCCTGCCTAACAGTCTTGTCCTCCACCAATCCCCAGTAAATATTTTTATTCTGAGTTGGGTAAGGACATTAACTGCATTTGAATTGAATTTGAATTTGTCTGTTCTACAAGCTGGAAGGAGCATTACATATATGTATGATCATTTTAGAATTCTAAAAGTTCTCAGTGTTCTACAGTAATGGAAAGAATTTTAAACTTGAAATTTATTAGGGATGAATACAGACTTCTAGAGAATTAGCTAAATGATTACTTGGGTATCTCTCAAACCTTGAAATACTACTTTTTGAGTCCAAAAGCAGATGGGCCTTCTTATATACAATAGAACTATATTCCAGAAGATGCCATTCACAGACACTGCAGTGTGAATGCTGTTCTCCCTCCCCCTACCTGTGTAGTACAGCAGGCCTTTAGTGTGCCAAGTTCATGCAAATCTCTCTGTCACCACTGTCATCATCTGGTCCAGGTCACCATCATCTCTCTCCTGGAACATTGCAATAGCCCATGAAAGATCTCCTGTCTCCAATGTTGCCACGTTGCCACCCCCTCAAGTTTATCCTCCACACATAAACTAGGATAAACGTTTGCAATGTACAAATGTTTATATCATGCTTCTTAAATGCTCTCCAGTGGTTTCCCAATATTGGAATGTGTTTTTCTTTTTAAATCCTGATAATGGCCTTGAAACCCTGCAAGATTATCACCTCTGTGCCCACCTCAATCATGCCCCTTTTTATGCAACATTCACTCTGTTCCAGCCACAATGGGCTTCTTTCTTTTGCAAAACATATGCCAAGCTGGGTTCTAATTCATGGTCTTTGACTTTGCTGGTCTTCCTATCTAGAACATCATTCTCTTAAATCTTTACATGACGAGCTCAAACTCATCATATTTTTAATTTTTTTCTGTATCATTTATAACAATTAAACTGCTTTTATATTTAATTATTCATTTTACTATGTCTTTATTTTCTTTTTCTTGTTAGAATTTAAACTCTGGGAGATCTAGGGATTCATAATGCTTTCCTGAATCCCCAATGTCTAGATAGAATGATGTCTAGTCCAGAGTGGGAATTCAATGTATATTTATAGGAAGTAAGAGAAGGAAGAAAGAATGGAGGGAAGAAGGAGGGAGGGAGGGAGGGAGGGAGGAAGGAAGGAAGGAAGGAAGGAATGGAGGGAGGAAGGGAGGAAGGAAGGGAAAGTAGAAATTACCTGTTAAAAATTTCTTTAGAACTAGCTACATGTCTGATTATATGAGAACAATAACTCTATGATACCAGATTTGTAATCATAATGGTGCACCCACCCTTCAAAAACAGAAACAGAGAATTGAGCGATTTATCTTTTATAGAAGAGAACATTAGTTGTCTTTAAACAAGGCATTTTCCACATTAAGTTGTCATTCAGAGCTAAAGTCCAATTAATTAAGTTCCTAGTAATGAATTTTCACTGTAAGAGTAAAATTAAAAATCATTATAAACAGTTATGGAAAGAAGAAAATCAAACAATAGTGGGTTACCTCTTTGCCTCCCAATAGATAAATAAACAAATACATAATAAATACATTCCCTACATACGACTTAGGGAATTGGGTATGTCAGATGTAAGTAAATTTCAGGTAAGGGTATTACCAGTTTCTCTTTATTAATTGGTGCCAGATTTAGTCTTGAAGTGAAACCTCCTTTGGAAGAAATACTAGGGATTAGTCCCAGTAAAAGAAGGAAAAACAGGAGACAGATTTGACATTTTCATAGAGAAAATATGGAAAGTACGTGTTCTCCCATTAAAAAATGGTATTTTAGTGGCTTCCTGCTCTGAAGAATGTTCTGTACCTTGTCTGTGTCTTCTCAAGTTGAGGAGAAAAACAGTGATTTTAGCCTCAGGTGTAAGTAATTGTATGACATCGTCTGTAATCTATATGACTAGAATGTTCCTATTCAACAAACGGTCCTTATTTTAACAAGCCATGGTGACCATGCTAAGGAGGAAAAAAGAGAGCTTTGATTATTCAGGATATTATAGATTTTATTGTGTCTCTACAAAGGTTTTTGCCATCAATTATCCAAATCCTGTGTCCACTTGAATTTCTTTTCCCTGAATGAGAAACATCTATGGTTACTTTCATTTCTACCCATGCACGGGGTGGAAACTTAAGCTTATCTTTCTTGTCCTACTCAGTACCCAGGACTGTGCTCATTTATCTGTTAGTTCAACTTATATTTATTGAGTGCCTCCTAAGTGCTGGGAATATGACATGACCCAGACAGAAACAGTCACCACTTACATGAAGTTTATAGTTCAACAGGGAAGAAGATATTAATAAAATAATCAGATGTGCAAGAAGCATTATGAAAGAGGAGGTGGTGTGCCATAACAGTCTTCTATGAGGAAATGATGTTTAAGCTGACATGTGAAGGATGACGAGGCATTATCCAGAAGAAAGAAAGAAAAATAGGGGTTGGGATGAGGGGTAAGTGTCCAGCAAAGAAGTGAGGGCTAAGTTTTCTAGGGGAAAAGAAGAGGGGCACTTCCAAGGAAGTAAAAGAAGAAGACAGGAAGGAAAGATGTGAAGGAAAGAGATCAAACTAGGCACCCTCGTTCCAACAGTGGAAAGCCTTTGAAGATCTTCACAGTGGAAGAAGGCAAGCTTAATAAGAGATAATCGCCATACTCCAGGTAGAAGATGGCAGAATTGTGCAGCGCTGGAAATAGATCTGCAGATGAATGGAAAAATGAGAGAGAGAGATTTAAGTAAACAATGAAAATGGATGATTTTGTGGGGGATGATGAGTCTGCTTTGGAGAAGTAGGTGATGAATGATCATCAATGTAAGATGTCAAAACCATAAGTCACAGTGACCTTTTCAATCCTACATCAAGGACGGATTGTCTAAAAAACAAGTCCATATTCCTCAATATATCTATGCCAAGTTTTCTCAGCACTATTGCTATTTGGCACCAGATAATTCTTTGTTATGGGGATATGTCCTGTGCACTGTAGAATGATTAGCAGGATCCCTGGCCTCTACCCACTGGAAGCTAGAAGCAGCCTCCTCACCCCAAGTTGTGACCACCCAAAATGTCTCCAGACATTGCCAAATTTCCTTGGGGGTAACATTACCCTGTTGAGGACCATTAACCTGTGCTGATTCCCCTTACCTATCCAACTTCTATCACCCTTTCCCCAACACATCCCCTTCCCCCATATCATCACATTCTTCTCCTCTATATTTCCTACATATGTCAAAAGACAGTAAGAAATTTTGTTTAATAATGTTTTGGGCATCATACAGACCTGGGTTATTCTAGCCCTCCAATTCACTAACTGTAGGAACTGAAATAAGTTACTTAACCATTTTTGGTTCTTCGCATGTAAAACAAGGATAATATCAGTTCCTCCTCAAGAAGTCATTCTGAAGATTGTCACAGTCCAGTGATACATGCAAAGCATAATACATTTTCAGTTCTCAATGCATTTTAACACTATGAAAATATGTTTATTCCATACTTCATGTCTTCATCCATGGCATTTGAATGGTCTGAAGTGATATCTATCTTCCTTGACTTCCATACACCCATCCAATTCAAATTTGACTTCTCTTTCAAGACCTTCATTGGCATTTCCTCCCCATGGAAGACTTCTATCAATTATTTTAATATACGCTGATTAGTACCATTTCCAAACTATATTGGAACTCATATTACGTAATTTAAAACTTTAGTACATATTAACATATTTTCCATTTGTTTTGTCTATGCAAGTTTTCAAACCTCCTAATACATACAAATTCCATGATGTTACAGAGATGATATATTGTTGTGGGCAACAATAGATGTTGAATTGATGCCAATAGACTGAAGTCTCCCACATGTGGGAGGAAAGTCAACTTCTCATTATAGCTAAGTAGCCACAGGAGTACCCTATGCAAGAGCAGCTGGATGGATAAGATCAACTTATTCCTTCTGATCTTTTTCATGCACATGGATGCCAATCTGCATGAAATATAAATGAATTCTCTGCAAGAGTGAGCTTGTCTAGGAGGCTGACATTTTCTCCTGTGTTTGACGAGATTGAGAGTTCCAGAAACTCAGGGTGAATAAATGGCATTGCCGCATACCTTCACAGGAGGTTCTGGCTGCGAGCTAGGATCTCACCTGGCTTTGAACTCAGCATGAACCCAACTCTCAGATCCACTGTAGAAATCAAGACTTTAAAATTATTCTTATTCTTTGACCTTGACTTTACCAAGTCACAGAACAGACTTAAGCGAAATGGAAGTATTGACCATGTAACCATCTAAACCATGAGGCTGACTTAGAAAATGTGGCTTCTGTTGATATCCATATCAAGAGTCTTGTTGTATCTATTATTAGCTGACCTCACTTACAGTAGGTGCTCAATAAGTGTTTATAGAAATAGATTCTCTAACTCTGTATCTATGTGGCTTTGGATAAGATATTCTAACTTTAATTTTCCTATCTATAGGTGTTGAGTTGACTCAGCATCAAAGGGTTTCAAACTAAGTGTCTAGCATTTCATAGAGGTATCCCAAGGTCTACTCAGGGAGTTGGAGACTGATCAGGAGACATTAAGTAACCCAAATTCTGAACTTGACATTCTCAATTCAGCCAGAACATCAGCTTTTTGTTACTGTTGCTGTTGCTGTTTTATAGTTTTGTTCTCTGCGTAAGGTTTCATTTGAATAAAGGAGTCAGCTTCTTAAAATAAACAAAAGCTTTCAAATCACTGACCTAGACAATCTTTAAGGTCCTTCCAACTGTGTTATGTGATCTATGATCTTCATTATGGATAAACAAGAAAATTGAGGGGAAAAACACTTTGAGAGGGATTCGGGTTATATTCAGGAAAGAGTTTAACTGGGAAGTATAAGGGCTCTTGATGGAATAAGGAAATTAGGCAATTCCTCTTGACTAAATAATTTAAAATTTGGCCAAGAGCTATTGTTGTAAATAGACATTCTGGGGAGAAAGATCAATTTCACTTAACAAACAAACATTAATACCACATTGAATATAATCCTGTATTGGGCACTTTAGAAGAAATAATTGTGACTCAGACATGGTTCCTGTCCTCAGGGTGTTCACAATCCAAAATGGGAACTAAGGCATCTAAAACAATTAACTGAGATAAAAATAGGAAATTATGAATGTCATCTAAGATACATGGGGGAAGTACAGAGGAGTTTTAAGATATATCCAAGATGGAATAATTAATTTTGATGAGAAACATCACAAAAATACTTCACTGAGAAGTGTTTTTCCAGCACAAGAGAAACTTGGAAAAACGTGGACGAAAGGTCAGGCAGGTGGAGAAAATAGCAGGAAGACAGTTTGTTGAGGGAAGAACTTAGTCCTCATTTCTGCTCTGCACCAAATATTTCCAGTTTTTTGTTTGGTCATCAGGTATCAATATCCTTCCCAGGTTCCTTAGAGGTAGCCATGTCACTTTCTTCAACCACAGAGATTTAAGTAAAAGCAAGATTTGCTACATTTTATTTCTCCTACCTTGGCAATAGTGGAGTGTGAAGTTGGCGGCTTCCTCACACTGGTTCCCTGCCAAATATGCAGAGCCAAGGCCCTCAGCCAATCTTTAATAGACATAAGCCATTGTTGCTTTAAGGAACTAAAATTTAGGGATTGTTTGTTATCACAGTGCAACAGGCAGAATTCTAAGACGGCCTCCAAGATTCCTGCCCCTGGTATCCATATCTTTGTGTAATCCCCTCCCCTTGTGTAGTGACCCACTTCTAACCAATAGGATGTGGCAAAAGTGATGGAGGATAAAATCACTCCCGTCATTACATTATGTGATGTAAGACTCCATCTTGAACAGATTCTCCCTTTGGCTTTGAAGAAGAAAGCTTCCATGGTATGAGAAGGCCACATGATAAGGGGCTCTTTAGAAACTAACAGTGACCTCTGGCTGACAGCAACAGGAAAGACAGGAACCCCTTCACCTACAATTGCAAGGAACTGAATTCTTCCAGTATCCATGCAAGTTTGGAAGATTCCCCCAAGCTCCAGAAAGAATGGCAGTCGAGCCTACACTTAGACTATACCCTTTGAGACTCTGTGAAGAAGATCCAATTAAGCTATGCCCAGATTCCTGACCCACAGAAACTGTGAGATAATAAATATACATCACTTTCATTTCTGTTACATTCCTGGTAATTTGTTATACAGCAACAGAAAAATGAAGCACAAAACATAAACTAACCTCTTCTGATACAAAAGTGATGGGAATTAAGTCTAGAAAAATATTTGAGATCTCTTCTTCAGAAGTCCTTAGAGGCTACTGAGTCTGATCTTTTCTGTGGACACAGAGAGCCTTTGAAGGTGTTTGAACAGAGGGACAGCTTGGTTAGAACAGTGCATTCAGAGACGTGATTTGCAGGCATATGGAAAGAAACATAAATTTGAACAAAGATGGCCATTTATAATTTTTAAGATATCTAGGAATCAGGTATATAGAGAATATCAAGTTCTCGTATCAAATTATTCACATGTAGAAAGTAACCTGTTCAAAGGAATAATGTTGGCATTCTTTCCTGTATCAAATATGATGCTGTTTCTACCTGTAATTCTACTTTAGCGTGATTAAAATACCTCAAGTCAGCCCCTGGAGTTAAAATGACAAATGTACCCAGTCGCACGCCTCCATCTTGTCACCAGGGGACTGTTCCATTTGTTAATAGGCATTGCTTTTTGCCAGAATCTCATTTTCAGCCCAGAGTAAATTGCCTTTCATCTACACCAGAATTTGAAGCATGTACAAAAGTGGTTTATGTTTTATTTACCGCTTGTTCTGTCAGGGAGATGGGTTTAAGAGAGCTTAGATTCACTTTCTCAAGGTGTGGGCTGCAATAAGAAACTGTACTACAGGCTTTTATTTTCCATGCTATAATGCTCATGGGGATAAAACTATTTGGCTTATGGGCATCCCAATACAAGTACTTCCAGATATATATCCAAACATGAGACTTTTTATTTTGTGAAAAAGAAAGAAAATCCTCTTCAAAGAAGTATAATCTGGCTGATCTTGAGCTTCCAGGACTTTAGCGGTCACTCTTCCCTTTGAAACATTAGAGTAGACATCTATTGTTCTTGAGCCCATTGTTCATTCTTTCTACTTCATGTTTCTTCTGGAAAGACACCCACAACCCCACTTCTAGTCTATATGGCTTGGGTGGGTCATTATCACTAACTTGAGGGTCACTTGGATCTAAGCTGAAAAGTATCTTCCTCCTGAGACCAACTTAAACCAGGCCAAACAGGGGGAATATCTTTGAGGAAAGTACTAGAAAAGGAGCTCCTTCTCCTCAGCTTATTTGAACATAAAAGAATGTGAACCCAGAGCTGCTGTAGCCATCTTACTGCTATACGAGTCTGCAAAACTGGTTAATAGAGGGAGGATGGCAGCTTATCAGGTCCTCATGACAGTGTTTGAGCCTTGAACTCCAGCAGAGCCTAAAGTCAGTTGTACCCTTATGTTCAGCTGTTTTTATCTGAGCCAATAATTTCCCTTTTGGTATAATCAACTGCTAGTTGGGTTTTCGTATACTTACAACTAAGCCATCATCCCACAGGTTTCCAGAGGTTCATTTTTCTACCAGAATATTTCTTCTCGCATCCCAAATGATTTCTGCTTTTTCTGAGGAATGCACACTGGGCATTTGTCCCTTCTGTTGATGAACTTTGTTTTTATCCACAGTTGTTTCAGCATTATCTGTATCAGCTCTTTTCCTCTCAGACACATGTCTAATCCCAGTTGCCCCTGCTATCCCAGAACCCTTTCTTCCAAATGTGCACATATAACATCCCATAATTCTCCAAAGAGAACAATCCAGGCAATAAGCCATCATAGTAGTTGATGGTGTTATCTCCCAAGGTCTGCCCCGGAATAGTCAATTCACAGATCACAGACACTTAAGTGTGCTAGGGTAAGACAGACTAAAGACTGTCATTTTGTACTCTGCTTCACTGATTAAAATCACAAGAGTACTACCAGATTACCTTGTGCTCTATTGGCAGAAACTGATTTTTTAAAAAAAAGCAACAAAAACCCTTATTAATTGGTACTTCACCAATAGGGAACTAAACAGTTATACATAAAGAGTTGGGAAGCTAAATGAATCATCTACCTATCATCTATTTATCTATCTATCTGTCTGCATGTATGTGTGTATGCATGTGTATAAATAGTGACAAGAGATGCTGAAGAGAAAAACTGTTAGCTGTCTGCCCAAAAAGCCTTCCTACCCCTTCCTTGCTGACAGAAACCCTCTACACACATAGTTGAAAATGCCAGATCCTTAAATTCTTAGCTTCCTCTACAGGAAGCAAAGTTTATCTGGCTAATCTAGTCAACGGAGCCTGAGAAGAACTGGGAGCTCTGAGAAATGTTCCCTCTCTTCTCTTAAAGAAAGAAGAGAACTGAAGAGAAACTACACCATTTCTGTAAATGGAACCCATTGTGAGATTATGAAGCTTAGAGCTGCAGCAGCCAACTGGCAGTCCTGTCGTGACTGAGTTAAAAAGGAAAGCCATCACACAGCAGAGGCAGAGACAAGAGGAGAGAATTTGGTCCTAATGACATTAATGACTCAACAGGATTGATATGGAACTACTCTGGCTCTGGACTTCTTAGGTGAAATAGGAAACATCTCTGTTGTTTGAGCCATGTGTAAGTCTATTCTCTGTGGCTTGAAAGCGCCTTTGCTGATGGAAATGAAAAAGGCCAATCAGAGATATTGAGAGACCAATCTGAAATGCAAAAGAAAAAAATGTGTGTAGAGAAAAAAAGTTTATCCTCAAAGTCAGGCCAACTATGGAGGAGCATAAATATATGGCAAATGGATTTAATGCAAAGTGCTATAAAGAAAGGAACTAGGGGTGTTCTTATAGAATACCAGATTTGGAATGAGACTAACTGAAATTAGGTCCTATTCTTTCCAGTTACAGTGGAGTATTGGGCAAGAGACATAACCACTTCAGGATCTTTATTTAACTTTTAAAACAGAAGAAATAACACCAACACTAACTTTTTTTTTTTTTTTTTTTTTTTTTTGGTATTTTCAGTGGCGGTCATGGTTGTGGTGTGTATATGGGTATTTGTGTGGGGACCAGATGAAAAATACAAGTGAAAATACTTTTAAAGATGAATCTCAAATACATGTGAGATTGATGAGAAGGCAAGGGACATTGTCTTCGTCATACTGTCCTCATCATCACCATGTGTTACAGATTGCTGGTACTCTATCCAGAACCCCTTACCTTGCATGTGCATCCATCCTGTAGCTGCCAAGAATCTAGGCTGGTAATGGCTCACAGCTGCCCCCTGCTCTAGGACCTAGCTGACAGGACCTGCCTTCCCAGAAAAGTCATGCTTTTTCTGCAGGTAGCCTACAGCCAGTGACTGCCTCAGAGAGGAGGTCCAAGTGGTCACCTTACTCTGTGGTACAATTCACACTCCAGAGCTCTCCATGGGAGCAAAGTGAAGCTAGACCCCAGGTGAAAACCACATCTTTGCCTGGCTTCTTCCCTTTTCCTGCCCTGCTTACCTCGCTCCTTTATATGCTCCTGCTGGAAGCACAGCCTCTGCAAATCGCATGCACAAGAATCCCCATTGCAGGCTCTAGTTTTAGTAAATTTTCCCTATGATACCTCTCAAATACATCCAGAGATGGCTCTTAGAAATTAGGGAGGAAAGAGGTGGAGAAAAAATGTCTTCAAGTTACAGAGGGAAGTTTAGAGGGTTCCTAAAATTGATAGAGAACAAAAGACAAATGTGCAACTGTATCCTTTAAAAGTTAGAAAAAAATGAGTAATTGAAGAAATCAAAAAATTAATACAAGTATTAAACATTGGGAGGAAACAAGAGGCTAAGAAAAGACTAGTGGAACAAATTAATCTTTGATTCTTACATAATGGAGTAAAAAGATATTGCCTACTATTAATGAATCAAGAAATGCGTACAATTTAGACAAGAGTACCCTCAGAAAAAAAGAAAAACAGTAAAGAGAGGTTTCCTCCAATAAATGTGATAAGGAACAGAAAAAGGCAAACAGGGACTATAGCTTTTCATCCTTAACTTCCATTTACTAGTTGGTATTTTGCTTTATACCTGCACCTGTGTGTCCAAACACACCACACACACACGCACACACAAGCAGCAGCCATTTACTTCTGGAATTGACTGCAGTATATCTCTTAATCAATATATATAATAATATTGGCTAAAATTTTAAAAGATTCAGGTCTTGAGCTAAAAGCTCTATACAGTCTGTTTGAATACCCAGAGACACCCCATGTTGTTACTGTAATCCCCATATCAAAGGCTGGAAGACCGAGTCTCATAGAAGTTAAATAACATTCCCAAGTTCATGAAACTAGCTTTTCAGGTTAGAAATGAGACTCAAAACTGAAAACCCACACCATTAACTTGTGGGCAACACTGCCTCCCAGATCATTTACAATGTCCAAGCTTGTCTGGGGAAAGGCCTACCCTGAAAGCTAACATCACTTGGACTCTGCCCAATGATTTTATCTGCAGTGGTGGTGTTCATTTCTTGAGATGTAATAGTGAAAAAAGAATGAGTTTTAAAACAGCTCATGCACACCCAAATGTCAGTATGCAAATACTTTGCTGTGTTTGAATTCATACAATAGGAATGAACTCTTTTAGTGGATGAATTGAGTACCTTGCTATTTTCCATTAGTCGCTGAATTCCTGGCTTTTCAAATCTGTTTCACAGCCTTGGTTAGCTTGCATATAGACTATTGAGTGGTTTCATGTAAGCATCAAATAATACTCTGAAAAATTTTAAATCATTATCTATTGAATAATACTAAACATACATCATGTGAATTTTTCCAATTAGTTACCTGTGTGTGTGTACATTTTAAAAAAGAAAATTTTGTCCCTATTATATCCTACTAAAGGGTTATTTTTTTGCTTTAGAAAGAACTACCAGTATCTCCCAAATAAATCTTGTCATTCTTTTTGTACATTCATTTTCATTTTTCTCTAGCTGAGAGGCCATAAAAACCATCCAGCTCAACATTAGAAATTGAAAATGATGCTGGAGCATGATAATGGCTAAGAATAAGAGGAGACTATCCTGGAATCATAGTTGTTTCTTGCAAACAAGCCAAAAATTAAAAAAAAAAGATAATTTACTGCTGTGTGAAGGCCCACAGCTAGCTTAGTTGATTTTTTTTTTTTTTTTTACTTTTCTGAGAAAAAAATAAACAATTGAATATCTGAGTATTTTCTAGCCCATCTCTGTGGAGAATCTGGACATGGTCTTCCTCACAACGTATAGAAGAATGGCTCCTACTATGAGTTTTCATGAGGTAAATAAGCAGGGTGCATTCAGCACATGCAACCTCAGGACCAACCCATCCCAGTCAGGCATTCTGAGAGCACCCAAAGGTCCCTGATGATCTGTCCCTGCCTTCCAGCCTGACCTCATCTCCTACTTCTCTTTTCTTGCTCACTGGGCTTTAGACACACACACTCTTTCTTTCCCTCAAATCCCAAGCTGTCTATTGCTTTTGCTACTGCTTTCCTCCAGCTTGAAGAGCTCTGAGTTCTTGGCATGTTCTGGGTAAATTTTAAATGTCAACTCCTCAGAGAGACTTCTCAGGACTCCTCTCTGAGGTATCTAGGCTCCTCTCCAACACATATTCTCTTATCTCAATTCCTATCTCATTCCTATAACATGGACTGTGGGAGGGGAGTCTGAGACCTGGCCTAGTTAAATGTCTGCAGTGAAAGTGCTGTGTGGCTTGTAGCAAGATTTCACTTGTAAATTGGTGCCTTGGATTATGAGATCCAAACTTGTCTATCCCCACACAGTTTACTGTTTACTCTGATATGGCTTACCAGTTCCCTGTCTTCACCAGCATAGATTCACTATTCCAGGAAATTTTATCCAGAAAGATAAAAGTTGCAAATAACTTAATTGTGAATTTTAAGAAGTTTCTGAAAGATCCATCAACTCTTCATAGGAAAATGGGTGACTATTCCTCAAGACTTTCAGCCCCTTGCCTCAAAATCCTGCCCTCTTGTGTTTACTAATTCTAAACTGTTGAATCATGATCCTCATCCAATCCTAACAACACGTCCCTATTCCCTTGAAGGATGCTCCTTAAACCAGACTTCAAGGTCTCAACAAATACCCTGACTACTCTTGGCTTCCGAGATGCAATCAAGACTTTCTAGGTAGGTAGTGTTTTCTCTTACCATGGTAGTTGACAATCTCAGTTTTGACTAATCAGCAGGTTGTTCTGATGAATTTGGGAGAGTCTGCTATATGGTTATGTGGTTTACACTGAATCTTTCCTGTCCTTAGGGTTTCTATAAATTAAGGAGGTTGGACTGGATAATCACTCAGAGACCATCCAGCTTTGATATTCTTTAAGACCCTTTGGGAAGATAATCCCTTTCCCTCTTGGTGGTCTCTTTCTAAGCTTGCAGCTTCTTAAAGAAAAGGACAATTGCCTCCTGTGGTTGTCAGAAAGTAGATTCAGGTCAGGTTCTTGGGGTGGCAGGGAGTTCAATGGTTGAGTTTTCAAAAGCTAGCTTTATACTTTCCTTCTGCTTGTCACCTCCAGGAGAGAGGAGGTGGCCATTGTTTGCTTTTGTCTTGCTACACAAAAAAGGACCTGAGTGGGAGGGTAGAAAGAGGCACTGCCTCCTTGGCCAAGAGCCACACTTGATGCCTGAATGGAGCTTCCTCCTAGGGATACCACTTCTCATCCCCATGGGGGAGACCCTTGGCTGCAGCCACAGCAGTGAGTAGCTAATTGTCTCCAGTGCTCCCCTGGCTGCTCAAACAGAATCACAAAGCCTTGTGAAGGTGAGAGCTGAACTGACCCCATGTCTCTTTGAACAATGCTAAGATGGATGATGAATGGGTATTTGGGAAACATAACAACTACAATGATTTATATTCATGATGGGCTAATCCCAGAGGGACTTCTGGAATGGGCATAAAGCATAGTTCTTTGATCTTTCATAGTGTGAACCGAGTGAAAATGATTTGAAAAGCCATTCCCTATGAAGTCCAGAGACAAGAGGCTTGGGCTCTGTATAAAGAGAATTTCCTTTTCAATCAAACCTAAGATTTGGAAGGTTGAAAGAAGGGCAAAGTAAGTACTCAAATGTAATTAAACCATTTGGGGGGGGGGGAACACCTTTGAATTTGAAAATGAATGTTTTTGTTGTCATTACTATTATTATGGGAAATTTAAATTAGGTAACTAAATATATTTTAAGTTGCACAAGCACTTGTTTGGTTATCTGATTCAATCATTGTGAAATCCAGTTTGGGAGTTTAGGTACTTGGTTTCTTTGAGGCTAATACAATATAATCCTAGCTCCATGTTCCCACCACTAACCCCATTCCTCTATTCAATTTTTCCCCTTATCTCTTAATGTGTCCCCTTGGTATATTTCTAGATGTGACAGGTGTATTCACTATTCTTTCAGTTCCTGTCACAGGAGGAATCAAGTCAAGAGCTCCTTCCATCTGTAAAATGGGAGTACAAGTAGTTGCTCCCCAGAGATTTCTGAAGACTCAGTTAAAGAATGGGTGTGAGTGATCCTAATATAATGCTTTACAGAGTCACACTCACTGAATGTTTTCTTTATCCCTCCCTCCTTTTTCTTTACCTGAATGAAAGATAATCCAGAATCCACCACATAGAGGAAGGCTTGACAGAGTTCCCTTTGCCACATTGGTGGCAATCTGCCTTTCTATGCTCACCAAAAGATCACATACCTTCACCTATTTACAAAGAGTATGTGCATTTAAAAGGGGGGGGGGAGGAGGTGGAGGGAAGCAGTGCATCAAAATCAATTTATCTGGTGTGATTACTTTTTCTCCCACTCTGAAAAAAATAGAGTTTTCATTTAGCCTGTTTTCACTCAGCCAGCATCTTGAGCATTGTTGCAAATTAACACAGTTGACAATAGGAAAGAAGTGCACAGCCAAGGCTCTGAATAATCTCATTACATATCTCTCAACAATTAAGTGCATTAATTAAGCCCCTGTATCAAAGGGGATGTTGGTGAAGTGGCTCATATTCAGTCACATCTTTCCGTGCTTCCTGTTCGCACAAGGTTTTGGATAACTCTTCATCGCACGTCAAAGGGTTTGGGATAATTACCAACAACATGGCCCTGGATTATTCTGCATGAGTGACTGTCAAATCCCAGATGTTTTTCTTTGACTTCTCTTTGCAGCAAGAAGGACTTCAGTATAGTAGTGTATAGTTTAGTTTCAGAGATCAGAAAAACCTGGGCTCACATCTTGGCTGACCCATTTATCAGATCTCTGATATCTCCATGTCTGATTCTTCATCTGTCATAAAAGAGCAATAGAAGTATCAACTCAGTGAGGTTGTTGTGACGATTAACTGATCTAATTAAGAGAAGACACCTAGCTCAGGGGTTGTTATGTAGTAAGTGCTCAATAAACCCTAGATCATAGAAGTAGCAGTAGTGAGAGTAGTAACAGCAGTATAGTTTTTACAATAGAGGCCTTGTGGTCTATCAGTAGAGCAAGGGGCTGGTAAACAGAAAATTTGAGCCCTGATCCTGATTGACTCCTATCAGTTCTTTCGACCTCCTTATGTCAACTCTCCTTCGCTGTGCACAATTGTGCAAAATTGTTTTAAGAATTAACTGTGATAATAGATGCAAAGGGACTTCGTAAACTATAGAAATGTACACGATTAATGCCATTCAAAGCCATCTGTGAAAGTCATTGTTTTTTTCCAAGACTATCAAGAGCATAGTTGCCAAAGCACCTAAAAAGTATAAATTTCTGTGGAGAGGGGAAAGCTTTTAAGCCAACATGTGAAGGAAGAGCCCAAGGAAAGCTTTGCAGGTGGAGGGGAAGCATCTTCCAAGTCTATAAAACAGGAAAAAGCTTGGCAAACTGGAGAAAGGAGTGATATTTAGTGTGGCAGGGGCTTGGTTCAAGATGAATGGCTTAGGTATGGGCAGGAGACACAAATCCAGTATATTTGTTCACTCACGCATTCATTTAGCACATATTTACTATCTACTTCATGTCAGATACTGCTCTTGACCAGACAGTGAAGATTGCCCAAGGTGACTGCCCTACTCATTCAAATAAGGAATTAGACAATTAAAATATATATATATATGTAATATATATTTATATATATTTATTTAGATATTTAAATATATTTCTATATATTGTATATAATATATAATTATAATATAATATATAATATATATTATATAATAAATATATATTTTTAATTTTCTAATTATATATATCTAATACATAATTGTCTAATTATATATATTATAATTATATATATAATATATATATTATATATACATAAAAACTTATATATATATATGTGTGTGTGTATATATATATATATATATATATACATAAAAACTTAAGATATATTAGCATATAACTAGTGTTAAACTGAGATCATCTAATGAATATGTCTCAGTCCATTCAGGCTGCTAGAACAGAATACCATAGATTGAGTGGGTTATACACAACAGACATTTATTCCCCGCCGTTCTGGAGGCTGAGAAGATCAACATGCTGGCAGGTTCAGTGTCTAGCAAGAGCTTGCTACCTGTTCTGAGACAGTTGTCTTCTTCCTGTGTCCTCACGTGGTGAAAGTGGTGAGGAAGATTTCCAGTTCTTTTTTTATAAGGGCATGAATTACCTCACAAATGTCCCCAGTTCCAAATACCACCATACTAGGGATTAGATTTCAACATATAAATTTCAGGGTAGGGCACAAACATTCAGTCCAAAACAGGAAATGTGAATAGAAAAGAGAAGGGAACTAACTACATTTTGAGATCAAGTGTAGGAAAAAAAGCCAACATAGGAGACAAAGAAGTGTTCTGAGGGCTAAGAGAATAATTAGAATTATGCCATAGATCTATTTAAAAAAAAAAAAGCCAAGGAATGAGTGATCATTCCTTGTACATGTACAACCAGTCTGCCTAACTCCAGGGACTGGAACATCAGGAATGGATACTTTTTGCTTTTCTGGGACACTGCATAGTTATTTCCACTTGCCTATTTCCATTAGCAGATTGACTTCCTCTGGTGATTCCTGGCTACCAACTTAGAACTTAGGTTTGCAAGGCCTTTACCTGTGTCTCCTGCCACCTCCATTCAGCTCCATTTCTATGTGAGATTTAGTTCCAGTGCTGCTATCAGACCCAGCTTCTCACTGTCGTAGTTCAGAACTTCTGAGAGAGAGAATCCAATTGTCTCAGACCAGGTGTTGGCTTCTGCTCTATCCATCTGTGACCAACATAAGGCTAGTCTCATAAAGTACCTAGTGCTATCTAGCTAACTCCTCCCCCTTCTGCAGGGCTGTGGATAGGAAGAGCAAATAATTTTGAAGAATTGAGTATGACCCGGGCAGGTATCCCAATATGAGATACTCTAACACATAGCTCATAGAGTAGAGTAGCTACTCTACTCTAATGTACTGTGTTACACGACATTCTCTCAAATTATTAGTGGATGCATCTGTTTCTACTAATCTGCTCATGATTGCTGTTGCCAGACAAATCACACTGAAACATGATGTTACATTCTAGGCACCATATCAAGGGATGACAGATGCAAATACCTACTCAAATACTGAAGGCAACACACATGAAGTAAAGTAGTGCAAAAGCAAGACAACAGAGAATGGTGGAGACTGTGGCAAAGGGATAAGCCATTCACTTCCAAATGATGACTGTTATGCAGGAGTGTGGGCTTGGTATGTGCCAGATGTTCTGCTATTTCAAAACATTTCAAGAAATGTAGATTATAATGCCAAAAAATGCCTTTAAAAAATATTGCCAAATAACAGCAACAAAAAAAGCAACCTGACCACAGCTGTAAAGGGCAGACAAAATAAGCCTGCAGGTGGAATCCAGCCCATAGGCTATCTGTTTGACACCTTTGCTCTATCCAATTACGAAATTTTTCAAATGTTACTGTTATTATTATTGTTATATAAACTAAGACATTGTTCTGGGAATCATCCCAAATATTCTAAATGTGAAATCTATTTCATTTTATCTTCACCAGAACCCTAAGACAGACGTAGATACCCTATTAACACTAGAGGGCAAAGAGGATTCAAAATGTGAGGTAACTTGTCCAAGGTCACCCATTTAGTTAACAAATTTGATTTATGATGAAGCAGGAATCTAAGCTATGCCTATTCCTCTCCAGAACCTATGCTTGTTATCAAATTAGTTAGGTGTCATTACATAACATTTATGATACCTTCCCTAAGACTCTAGGATTTTCTTAATCATAATGCTGAAGCTTACACAATCTTCAAGTTCTTTTCAGGTTCAAAGTGGTCATGTCAGTCATTGGACCCTCCATCTAATAAGCAGCTCTCAGTGCCAGCCCCATCATTTAAGGATCCCCTAGAATCCTCCTCATGGGGAAGTCTTCCAAGTAATTTCAAGCACCTGTGATTTCAAAAATGAAACATTTTAAGTATGACAATCACCACAAAATCCCTAGTTCCTTCATTTATTCTTTTCAAACGATGATTGGGGGGGGGGGCGAGTGTCTATGAAAGAGGGGGTGGGTATCGTGGCATGAAATGGGAAGGAAGTGATTCATATACACGTGTATGTATGATTCAGACAGAAGCTGACAGATGCTTAGAAAATCCTTCAGCAAATGGACAAAATCATAGACTCCCAAGCACATTTGTTTAAAAAAGCTAAAGCTCTGCACATCAGAGACTCAAGAAAATACGTCAACAGGAAATGTAGTGGTAAAGTTCAGAAGACTTGTCCTCCCCAGAGCTGGCCAATCTGCCCTTTGTCCTGATTCTGTGATGCTGGCTCCAATTTTGCCTCTGATGTAGCCCATCAGTAATTAAATCACTGTCCTGGCTCTCTGTTGCTAAAAAGGACTGGGTTTTAAAAAAACTGTTCTGGGCAGTCTTGTGGGTCTGAGCTTTTCATCCATTTCCGATAAGCTTTCTGCCATCTACTGCTCCCTGTCTTATAGTTTATTAAATGGGGAGCTCCATTCTTTGGAGCTCCTTGGTACAACTCACAGCACTGAGTCATGTAGGGGAACTAAAACACATTCCTACATTCCTAGGATGTTTGGACCAAGAAGGAATGAGTTCAACCTTTTCACTGGACAAATGTGTAAACTGAGGCCCAGTTAAATATATGATGGCCACATTTGCAACAGTGACAAAAAGAACCTACACCCAGTCTTCCTAATTTTTCCAACTGCCTCACCCATAAATAAAGAGGCAAAGACTCTTACTGAAACACGATCCTTCACAAATGCTCTGTTTTTCTTTAAGCCAACAATAATTAATCATTAGAGTAACCACAGAGTATTTACTATGTGCTTGGATAAGAATGTTACAGTGATGCCATTATCTCATTCAGTCTTCTCAAAAAATGCTCATGTTTCCACTTTGCAGATGAACAATCTGAAGTCCAGGGTGGCTCAGTAACACATCTAAAGACAGAGCCAAGATTTGAACCTAGGTCTCTTAGATGCTCAGGCTGTCCTCTTATCCATACACCATGTCAAGGCTGACATTTTTTGTCTCTCTGCTTGTTCAGAGTGACATAGAGCCTTGCTATAAAAGCGTGGTTCCCTCGACCAGCAGAACCAGCATCTCTTGGGAGATTGTTAGAAATACAAAACCTCAAGACCCCACATCAGGCTACTGAATCAGACTCTACATTTTCATAAGATGGCCAGCAAAGGCACAGTAAACACAATGACATTTCAGAAGCTTTGGCCTAGGGGCTTTTGTAGTTAGAAACGCTTTTCAAGAGCATTTGGTTCAATATTCTCTGATTTCCTGGAAAATACACTGGGGCTTTTATAAAGAGGGACTAACTGGGCCCACCTTCTAGATCCTTGAATAGTCGATTCAATGCATTTCCTATGGATAATAATACTGAATGAGGGATGAAGATTGGAGTGTTTTCCCTGTATACCCTCTCCACCTTGCCACCTCCACCCCTACCTCAGATACTAGGTAAGGGACAGAGTGCTATAGTTCATCATCTCGGAAACTGTTCTTCCAAAAGAGACCAATGGAACTGTATGTAGTTCAGGGTCATTGTCATATTCCATTTCTCATGTTCTTATTAAATTCAGGCCCAGCTAAGAAGATTTTAAAAAACCTATATTCAGAACGTTGATATTTTTCGTCTTGTTAAATTGAGCTGTGGGAGGTATCATATGCTGAACTAGTACATTTCAAAAGACAAAAACCCTAATGTTTTAAGGAGTGTTTTTCCCCATTAACATGTTGCTAAGCAACATTTTTACAATATCAGCAGCTCTATAACTACAAGCTGAATGAATGTCTGAAAACGGATAAAGAATCAGAGGAGCAAAGGAAGAGAATTTATCGCCTCTGTTACTGTACATGTTAATTCCTTTGTTACTAGAGTTTCAGTGATCTCAAGTATGTTAAAGCAGATATAATGGACACTTTCTCCCAGTTTAGTTAACAATAATCATGTGATATTCAAGAGAATTATACCTTAATTTTAATAATAAATTTCTTTTAATTTTTATATTGAGAACATCTGAAATACATGCAAAAATAGAATAGTATAATGAAATTCCATATATCCATGAGCCAGCTTCAACAATTTTCAACTTATGGCCAATCTTGTTTTATTTATTTCTCCCCTTACTTCCCGCTTATTTGAAGCAAATCCGACACATCAGACCATTTCATCTGTAAATATTTCTGTATTTGTCTTGGAAAGGCAAGGTCTCTCTCTCTCTTTCTCTCTGCCTCTCTCCCTCTTTTAAGCAAAATCACAATATCATTGTCACATCTCAATCAGATGTTAAAATAATCATTATTTAATGTTAACAAATATCCAATGTTCCTATTTTCAATGATTTCACGGTTTTTTTTCTTTTTACCATTTCAGTGAGGACACCAGTAAGGTCCATATGTTGACTGGTTAATATGTGCCTTAAATTCATTTTAATCTATAAGCTCCTCTCCATCTTTTTTCTTTTCCTTTAATTTAATAAAGAAACCAGATCGTTTGCCCTGTAGAGACTCCTGAAGTCTGTACCTTGCTGCTTGTATCTTTAAGCTTCTGGCAAATTGTTTGGATCTAAAGGCTTGTTCAGACTGAAGATCGATTTTTTTTTTTTTTGGCAAGACTAATTCATAAATGATATTATATCATTGTATCAGAAGGCATGTAAGGTCTGGTTGCCTTTTTGTGATATTAGCAGACTTTTATGATATATAACGTGATCCTTTAATTCATTACAGATTGCAAAATAATGGTCTTCATTTATTAGCTGTAATATTTCTACATAGAGAAGTTTGCCATCACCATCCATTTGTATACCAAGTTATGTGGTTCATATAGAAAAGGCAGGAGAAATGCCTCATTCTTACGGGCTCTTTACCAGTTGTCAGAATAATGGGTTGATTCACTAGCACCTGCCAGTGGTGACCAGATAGGATTTATTTGTTTTGCTATCATCACAGATAAGATATTGTTCGGTTATTTGCAGCTATTATCTTTGTTTGTGTTTAAATGTCCTATATTTGGCCAGTAAGAACTTCTTCAAGTTGGCTAGAGTCCTTTATTAGTGTTACCATGTGGGGAGAGACAAAACAAAACAAAACAAAACAAAAACCTGGGCATGATGTTTTCTTTGGATGACTTAACAATATTTTTCTATTTCTTCTATGGATGTCTGATCTTTTCAGATGTTCAGTCTTTACCATGGTCAATTTTGATAAGCTATATTCTTCTTTAAAATTACCCATTTCACTTAGGTTTTCAAACTTAATTGCATAGAGTGGTGCAAAATCATCTCTGATGACTTTAAAGTTCCTGTGTTTTGAAGATTATGTTTTCTTTGTCATTTCTAATTTTATATACATGTATGTTTTCTTTGTTCCCTACTTAAGTAAGCTGGTAGTTTGTCTATATTTATTTTTTTCTTTTTAAAAAATCAGCTTTGGACTTACTAATCCCACTCATGCTCAGTTTTCTAACTGAATTTCTTCTGTTTTCTTTTGCTTTGCTTTTTGTTTTCTATCTTTTGAATTTAGTCTTTAACTTATATACTTTCAGAACTTAATTTTTAATGTTAATGTTAAATGTTGTCAAATTTTCTCTGATTTTAGCTGTGTACCACAGATTCTGATTTTTCACGTGTGGTCAGTACTGTGAATTTTCAAGAAATTCTGTGATCCAAGAATTTTCTTAGTAAGAGTGCTTTTTTTTTTTTAATTTCTAGGTAAAGAGACTTCATGGTTTTGCTTTTTTATAGTTTGTTTAGTGCATGGGAGCTAGAGGATGTTCTTCATGTTATTTCTATTCTTTGGAATTTATTAAGCTTCTCTTTGTGGCCTGTAAAATGATCAATTTTTGTGAACATTACATGTGCTCTTGAAAAGAAGATATATTCTCTAGTATGTGAGTTCATAGTTCAGTATCTTAAGATCTATTCTATTGACTATGTTCTTTAAATCTTTTAAGTTCCTACTCACTTTCAGATTGTGCCATTTTGAGAAATATGTTAAAAATCTTTCATAATTAGTGTGTCTATGTCAATTTCTCTTTGCATATTTTTTGTTTCTGCTTAATGAAAATATTGCTGTGTTACTAAGTATTTAAATACTATTAACTGGCACACCTTCATTATGAATCATAGCCTCTAGCATTATAAGGTTTCCTACTTTTTCTATGATGCCCTTTCTTTATATTTTGCTCTGCCAGGATAACAATATCATGATCTTCTCTTTCTTTTTTTATTTGCATTTGCTGAGTTCAAATTTTCCCTGAGTCCCTTTATTTTAGATATGTATGTTGCATGTAGCCGCATTTCCCTTTGCTAATCTGTCAGAAAATTGTTTTTTGTTTTATTTTGGTTTGTTTGTTTGTTTGTTGCCTTAATAAGTTGGTAAGTCCAGTTACATTTATTTATGTGATTGATAGGTTTGGCTGATATAAGTATTTTACCTGCATAGATTTTTTTAAATCTGATCTATTTTGCTTTCTTTGTATATATATTTTTGTTTTATGAAAACGTGCATTATTTTGTTGACTACTTATGGGCTTTTGCTGCTGTACCTTTATGTAATACCCCTAGGCCTTTTTTATTCCTTTTAGTTATTTTCTATTAGTTCTCAACAATGAGCAATATTGAGTTAGCTAGTAACTTCTTCCTCTCCCTTCACTTTTGTCTAGCATCTAATGAGAAGTACCATTCTTTTACTTCTAATTAATAACATATTTTTCATACACTCACAACATTCTCTCCCCATTTGTGGAGTTATAATGTATTTATAATGTCAAAGTATACTATACTCTCTCCCTTATAACCATCATTTATTATTAGTTCCATAAAAATACATATTTAATGCTCACCATAAGACTTTATACAAATGCCTTTCTAGGCATTTTGGTTATGTAAAATTTATTTGCTATTACATTTCAAAGCAAAGTTCCATGGAAACAATGTGTCCTGAGTTTATTAAGGCCATAACAGAATGTTTGTGACCTCTATACTTGAAAGTGAGTTTGGCTGTATATGAAGTCTATGCCTTAACTTTTCAGTCTCTGAGAATCTTGAAAATGTTATTCCATTGTCTTTTAACATAAAGTTTTTCTATTGGAAAATCTGAAACAAATTTGATTTTCTTTCATGAGTGGACATGTATCCAAAGGATTGCCTTTTCATTTCTTTTTTTTTCCTTTTCTTTTTTTTTGGGGGGGGGGTCAAGTTCAGTAGATGTAGATGACTAGAAAACGAGATGAGCTAGAAGAAGACTAAGATATCTTGTTAGTCACAGTGTTGATTTCCCAAATTCACAGTGTGTCTTTTTAATATGTAGTCTCAAATTTTGCTTTTATTTCAAGAAAATGTCCTATGTAGTTTTTTTAGTTTTTGTTCTGTTTCATTGCTTCAGAGATCTTTTTAAAATTTCTTTTAATGTTTATTTTTGAGAGAGAGAGAAAGAGAGAGAGACAAAGCACAAGTGGGGGAGGGGAAGAGAGAGGGAGAAAGAGAGTCAGAAGCAGGCTCCAGGCTCCAGGCTGTCAGCACAGAGCCCGACAAGGGACTTGAACTCACCAACCATGAGGTTATGACCTGAGCTGAAATCAAGACGTGGACGCTTAACTGACTAGCCAACCAGGTGCTCCTCATAGATCTTATATTGTTCCCATGTTAGATATTCTTTGCTTATCTCCTATATATCCCATTTTCTTTCAAGTTTTTTTTCTTTAATCCTTTTCAAAATTTTCATAATTTTCTTCAACTTTCAATTTCCATTAAGCTATCTCTGCTCTATTTATTTGTTCTTATATGCCTTCTAGTTTAGTCTTCATTTCTGAAATAATTTTTTTTACTTATAAGTCTTTCCTATATTGTATCACATTTCTGATTTAAAAAATTTTTATTCTGATTTATGTAGTCTTTTTATTAACTTGTTTTATTATTTATTGTTTTACGTTTGCATCCGAATTAGTTAGCATATAGTGCAACAATGATTTCAGGAGTAGATTCCTTAGTGCCCCTTACCCATTTAGCCCATCTGTCCTCCCACGTCCACTCTAGTAACCCTCTGTTTGTTCTCCATATTTATGAGTCTCTTCTGTTTTGTCCCCCTCCATGATTTGTGTAGTTTTTATAATTATTGTGTCACTTTATTTCTTTTAGCTGAGTGTAGAGATGTTTTTCTTCTCCTTTTTCTCCTTTACCCTCATAATTTTGTATGGGATTTGAACACAATTATTTTCCTATTGTTGACTTCCACGTAAGATTAGTTTTTGCAGCTTTATTGATCTAGAGCTGATGTTTTTTCAGCACACAGGTGTACCTGCACCCACAAATGAGCATACACATCCATATAACCTTCTATTTTCCAAATATCCCTCCTCTATGGTTCTTCCCCAATTTTATCTGAACTTTCTTTTTCTTGTGTTCCCATTAAACCTATTCTAATCCATTTGCATTCCACCCCTAGTAATTTTCCTCAGTCCCAGAAGGGAGCTTCAGTTGGGCAGTTTTGAGAATTATGGGGGCTCATTAGGTTTTGGTGCCCTTTGACCTTACCCTCAGGCCCTTGTGCTCATTCTTGAACTGGAATGTGCAAAGAATACTTTCATGTCTTCTGTTCTTCTTAAATTAATCTACCATGCTTTCCAGTGATTTCCTACTTGTGGTTTTAGAATTCTCCTGTTCCCAGTTACATCCAACACTCCATTATTTCCTTGTGAACAGAAACTAATATGGCACACACAGGATTCGTAGCTCTTGGTGGTTTGTCTCCAGCCTTCCACATTTTGTGTTTATTGTGCATATTATTGATGAATGTTCAGTTTTGTTGCCTTAATTCTGTGTTTCTATAGGCTTGTTTGGTGATATTCTTAAATGCACATGGTCATTATAATTTTCATCATGAAAATTTAAAATTGTCTAACAATACAATGTCTGATCAATGTAGAAAACTACATTGGCAATAGATCCTGATATGGAATCAAAAGGTTGTAGGAATCTTAAGAACCATGTTGTTCCTCTACATTTTATCTTCCTGTAAGTGCTTTCATACCTAATGACTTGTCAGCCTCTGGGAAACTCATTCTATTGGCAATAGTCTATATTGATTAAAAGAAACTTTTTAGGTTGAAATTAAATTTGGGTCATTATTTCACACTCTAGGATAACTGTGGGAATGTTTTTCTGTCTGGTTCACTTGAGGAAAGCATATTAAGAATAACAAAACAACAATTAAGAGTGTAAGATAAATGAAAGAATCTAATTCTCATGTGCATTAATTAGTGTTATAATTTTCTGGCAATATCTGTATCCTAACTCGGGTGAGCTTCATCTTAAATACAGAATAATATAGCCAAAAACTACTGAGCATTTGCTATTTGTTATTCACTGTCCTAAGCATCTTATGTTTTAACTAATTTGGCTCATAAAATATTTTTTAAGACAGTCCATTATTATTCCCATTTTACTCGTATGGAAACTGAAGTGCAGAGAATGTAAATAACTTGCCCAAGATCACACATAGTAGAGACAATTCAAGTAATCTGAACTCAAGTAATCTTATTCCACAACTCACTATCTCTATTATTATGTAAATATTTTCGCTGGGAGTGTATTTTTATAGAGTGGATCAGAGTCTTCTGCTTATACCAATACGTTAGTTATAAACAAACCCTGCTTCTCAGTCATCCATGTTTTGTTATAATTATAAATATTATTCTATTAGTTCCCATAAGTCAAGGATCAGAGAGAACAGTTTATGGATATACAATATTATTGTCCTCTAACAGTCATTGTATTTACTTCAAAAAGCATTGTTTCTACAAAGTGGAGAGGCTGCTTATCCTTCAGAAGTTGTTGTTCATTACTCTATAATGTCTTTAGCAACTAATCCTTTTTTGCTGCTATGAAAGCTACTAACAGTTATTGTTTAAAAGCTTACTATTTTTCTGAAACCATTAAGTTCTTTAGATCAATTATGCCATTTAATCTTTATAATAACACATTGAGGCAAGTAGTATTATTACCCTAATTTTACCAAGAGGAAACTGAATTCATACAAGTTTTTAAAAGTGCCCCATATCAGAGTGTCTGGTGGCTCAGTCAGTTAAGTATCCAACTGACTTCTGATTTCAGCTCAGGTCATGATTTCATGGTTTGTGAGTTCAAGCCCTGCATGGAGCTCTGCACTGACAGTGTGGAGCCTGCTTATGATTCTCTCTCCCTCTCTCTCCACCCCTCCCCTGCTCTCTCTTCTCTCTCTCAAAACAAACAAATAACAAAAACATAAAAATTGTCCCATATCATGTTCCTAATAAACCAGTTTGAACCTCAGCCTATTGGGTTCCAGATTCATATCTCTTAACACTTACCTTAAACTGACCTATGTTGTATTAAGTGGTGGTGTGTTTGTGATGGCACAGTATTGGCCTTATTTTCAGATGAAAATACTGTCCCATACAACTGATGCCTTCACTCAAAGTCGCAGAGCACCAAGAGGAAGTAGATGCATTTTGATGTTTAGAGATTTACTGCAACTTTGCCTTCCAGAGTACAACAGCTCAGTAAATATTTATTTAAAAAACATGAAAACATTTTTTTAGGTTAAGAAAAAATACCCTTCAAACAGGATATCAAAGAGATGTATACACTCTCATATTTCTTGTAGCATTATTCACAGTAGCCAAGATACAGAAACAACTTAAGTATACACCAGTGGACAAATGGATAAAGATTTTGTGTACACACACGCACACACACACACTGGAATATTATTTGGCCATGAGAAAGAAGGGCATTCTGACAGTTACAAGAAAATGGATGGATCCTGAGTACATTATGCTAAGTGAGAGAAGTCAGAGAAAGGCATGGACTGTATGATATCACTTATACGTGGAATCTAAAAAAAAAAAAAAAAAAAAAAAAAAACTCATAAAAGCAATAAAATGGTGGTTATCAGGAAATAGAGAGTGTGTGTGGCAGGGGGATAATACAGTTCTTATTTAAGGTATAAACTTGCAACAAGTAATAAATTTGTTCTAGAGATATAATGCATGTATAGCCAATATGGACAACAAAATTGTATTAAAATCATCAAACTTGCTAAGAGACTAGAACTTTAAGTGTTCTAGCCACTAAACAGAAAAATAAATAAATCTTTAACAGGACCAAGGTGCTAATTATTACTATAATAGCTGTTATAATATATAAACGTATCAAATTGACATGCTGTACACCTTAAATTTCTAAAATATTATATGCCAAATGTATTTTTATTGAAAAATAAAACGAGGGGCGCCTGGGTGGTTCAGTCGGTTGAGTGTCCGACTTCAGCTCAGGTCACGATCTCACGGTCCGTGAGTTCGAGCCCCGCGTCGGGCTCTGGGCTGATGGCCCGGAGCCTGGAGTCTGCTTCTGATTCTGTGTCTCCCTCTCTCTCTGCTCCTCCCCCGTTCATGCTCTGTCTCTGTCTCAAAAATAAATAAACGTTAAAAAAATTTTTTTTAAATAAAAAAAAAGAAGAAGAAAAAGAAAACGAGAAAAAATAGTCTTCTTGATCATAGGATTTTATCACTTTTTGACTCTTCTCCCTTCATATCCAATGTCAGTGCATTTATCCAACTTAGCCAAAGGGCAGAGACTTTAAAAGCAGAAGGTTTCAAAATCAAATGCTTATAAAGGCCGCCAGGAGAACACAAAATGAGTGCCAACAGGCTGAGTGAATACTTCAACCAACACTCTGGAAAAGGGGAAGCTACCATTTGGCTCTAGCCTATTGTTGCAGAATGAAACTTTGAACACATGTAAATGGAACTTAGACATAAGCCTTGGTCTTATCAAAGCTTGCAATTTCTCATGAGAAACTAGAAATCTGGCTTTGATTATTAAATCACCAGACTTTTAGATGATTGACAACAAAGTTAAAAAAAAACCAAAACATTCAAATTCTGTGTTGGCTAACAAAGAGCTCTGCAATCTCATGTGTTGCTGATTCTTGGCATATCCCTGAAGGAAATATCTATGAATGCCTTTAGAGTCAGCAGAAGAAAGAAAGCAGGATGAGAAGACAGTGGTATAAACAGAAGTTCTCATTCTTTTAATGTACTTCTATGTACCAGGCCTTGTTCTGGCTGGTTAGGATGTAACAGGGAATAAACCAGGTAACATTCCTTACCTTGGTGAAGCGCAGAGCCTAGGATGGCGAGCAGGCATATAAACAGAAATTACGACACAGTGAGGCCAGTCTTCGGAAGAGCAAGTTCTGGGTGCCGTGGAAACTCAAGGGGCAGAGAACTCAGACCTGGAAAGAGTAGCATCCCAGCTGAGACTTAAAAGACTAAGTAAAATTACTCATATTAAGTACATGCAGGGCATGCGGCTCCTTTCATCACATTCTGTGTGTAATTTGATGATGGTGGGGGTGGACAGGATGGGGACATACCTTTTACAAAAAACAAAACTTCGGTTCCTTGCTCAGGATTACATAGCTAGTAAGTGGCCAAGCCAGGATTCAGATTAGATGCAAGGGCATCTAACTCCAAAATCCAAGCACTTTCATAATGATAATAAGGTTTATCTTTACTGAGCACTTATCAGGTGCCAGACACTGTTTTAAGTGTTCTACATGGGTTGATTCCTCATTTATTTCTCATGACAATCTTATCAGATACTGTTATCATTTCTATTTTCTTGAAGAGACCACTCCAGATAAGACTTAGAAAGGGTCAGCACTTTTCTCATAGCATTGGAGCAAGGGAGGACTGCTCTTAACCATGGGGCAGGCAGACGGTGTGCAGGTCAAGGGTGGTGAGTGTTCAGGTAGGAGCCTCATATATGCAGATATGGAGGTAAGAAAGAATATGACCCATAGGAGAGACTTTTTTTTTTTTTCAAAGTTTATTTATTTTTGGGACAGAGAGAGACAGAGCATGAACGGGGGAGGGGCAGAGAGAGAGAGGGAGACACAGAATCGGAAACAGGCTCCAGGCTCTGAGCCATCAGCCCAGAGCCTGACGCGGGGCTCGAACTCGTAGACTGCGAGATCGTGACCTGGCTGAACTCGGACGCTTAACCGACTGCGCCACCCAGGCGCCCCAGGAGAGACTTTTTAAAATTTAGCATGCCCGGACTTCACAAAAGAAAGTTATGAAACAATTTGATATTCACCTTGGGTACAAAATGATAGTTTATAAGGCTTGATATGCTTTTTTGTTTCTAGTAAGGGCTTGGAGAGCTTCACTGTTGGATAGAAACAGCTGAGCGGACACCAGCTCCAGCTTAATTCCATCTGCTGATGTGCCTCGGAAAATTATCTTTCTGTCCCTGATGGACAGGATTGTGGAGTACCAAAATACTTGTAAATTAGAGTCTGGTTCTTAAGAGTTCAGGTTAGCAAAGGCATGATTCCTAACAAAGAGGCTCTTGAATTTTGGTTAATTCCATTTGTCTAGTGCTTCCTATCACCCCACCTCCTTCTCCAGAGAACATTTAGTCTCCCAAATTTGAAAGCACCATTGTAGAAGGCAGGGTTTCATCCAGGAAATTTTGAAACATAATGCTCCAGCTCCAATTGACAACACCAGGAGCTTGACAGCATGTGGTCCATTTGGGGATTTTTTTTTCTTCTTTATGCAGCATTTTAAAAATGTAAGAGAGAACAAGCCCAGTGGAGAGGGAGGGGGAAGAAGAAAGCCTATTTCTCCTTGCATAATAAAGGCAAGACTCAAGAAGACTTGTTTAAAAGGATAAAGCAGACTTTCCCCATTATGTATAGTTTTCATTTTTTTAAGAGCTACGTGTGATCTTTCCATAAAGATAAGAAAACAGACAGGCGGTTGTCAACCAGGGGTCAGATAACCAGGCATCTAGTCCTACCTGTGCCTCTGACCTGCTTGATAATGTTTAGAAAGTCAGTTCACCTCTAACGGCCCCAGATTTCTTATTTTGTATTCTATTCAGCTGTGCCTTTGGTGGGGGGGGGGGGGGGTAGCTGAATTTATATCTGGTTCTTTGTTGTTGCCCTCCACCCCAGTGTGTAACATCGCTGAACCAGAGTATCTGTAAGGTCAACAACCTCAAATATTCAGTGATTCCACAACATTAGCAAAGAAGAAATAGTCTAAGGCTGTTTGCAGGAAAAAAAAAAAATTAGATCACAAGGGAAAAAATTTCTATAAAACATTGAATTTCTGGCCATAGTACACACTGAACATTCAATTAATTAACTTCTTATCTAGCTGCTTGGCGTGGAGCCTTTATTTATAAACCAATTTCTCCTGGAGGTAGAGTGAATCGAAGGCTCAATTTTAATCATGAAAAACTTGAGTATTCCTAGTTATAAATTCTCAACTGAGTTTCAGGAAGGCAGTATATCTTCCTAAGTAATAGGGAGCCGAGTTGAAGAAACAGGAGGTGACAGAGCTGGGTAGGGTCTGCGTAACCCATGTTGATTGTCTCCAATTAAGCAACTTATCTTTCCAGCTGTTACTTTTTGCCTGAGGATACATGAATGGTGTGTCTCATTATCCAATTTCTATGATGCCATGGGTGAAGTATGAACGCTCAAACTATGTGCCAGGCACTGTGCGAATCCCCTTACTTCAGTGAACTCATTTAACCTGCATAATAATCTTATCAAGAAGGTACTATTAGTTGTCACATTTTATAGGTAATGGTATCAAAAGTTTGAGAAGCTAAATAACTTTCTCCAGATGAATAATGAAGTGGTAAAGCCGTTTATTCTCTTATTCAATAAATATTTAGTGAGTACTTTCTATGTGCTTAGACACCCTTTCTGGCACTTGGAATACACTGGTGAATAAAATTCACAATGGTCCCTATCCTTGAATAGGGGAATAGATAAACCACAATCAGCAAACATATCAAATAAGCAAATCAAATGGCATATTAGAAGGTGAGAAGTGCTGTTAAAAAAAAAAAAGAAAAAAATAGATTAAAGATGGTCTAGCAGTGCTGAAAGAAGCCAAAGGGTAAATCAATTGCTGTCACTGTAGAATAACCCTGAGGGAACTAGGGGAAAATAAAACAAACAAACAAACAAACAAACAAACAAAAACAGCAAAAGGTAGCCTCTTCAAACCCTCCTGCTCCCAGAGTCTAAGCTCCCTTGAAAGTAAAGCACAAGGCCTTAGATACAAATAGTTTATTTAGAAGATGACCTCAGGAAGCAGGCATGAGGAAGTAGGAAAAATGAGATGGGAAAGGAATTTTTAAAAAAAGCCAAAAATGGATGCATTATAAAGGTTGTTGATTTTAGGCAATAGGGATTGGATTCTTTCTTTGAGAAATATTCAGAATTCCTCCTGGAATTTATTATATGAAGGCCAGGAGGCTTGAGTATTTACCCAATTCTATTGGTTGACAGTTTCCTGCAGGGGTCGTTATTTCACCTGAATTTCTGTGCTGCACCTGTATACAGGCCAAGTCCTCTGGCTTGGGAGAAAGCCCTGAGGGGTAAAAGCTGAAAGGCAATGACAAGCCCTCAAGGCAGAACACTGCCATGCATGGCACTGTACCCCACACTGCAGCTAAAATAAAAGGTGACGGGTCAAGGACAGATGAGGCAAGGTACCCAAAGGATCTGCTATCCCTACCTTCCATTCACTCTCAAGACATTATTTGGGAATATCTAAGCGAAGTCAATGGCAAGGAAGTCTAGAGAATGTAGTTTACAGTTTCCCCTGACCAACGTCAACAAGCAGAATTTCAGAGTAGATTTTGGGCTGAGAGCCATTAGGTAAATAATAAGCACAATAGTCAAGTGGAGACGCTGAGTAGACCATTGGATATAAAGATCAAGAGGGAGTCTCAGTGGAGATACACATCAGAACATAGATGGTGTTTGAAGCCAAGATGGCATGATAGCAACAAAGAAGCTTGGAGAGATAGAAAGAGTGGACTGTATGTACAATGACCATCCCATCATTAAGTGAGGAGGAACCAGCAAAGGATATTCAGGAGTGGTCAGGGAAGTGGAAGAAAAACAGAGAGAGTTGTGTCCTGGAGTAGGTGGGAAGTTGGATGTAACTAGGCTGTGTTTTGCCAAGCCATGGAAAGGGAGATAAGAAACAAGAAACTGATTATAACAACTGATAAGGGACAAAGAGGAGAATGAGGGCATCAAGGCAAAGAGAGTTAGGGAGAATTTTGTAGACTCATGGATTGAAGGACCTAGGAGGGTTAAAGGGTTATGGGGTCAGCATTAGAGGCAGTGAGATAGAAAGAGAAAAGGGATTGTCAGGGAGAAAGGTGTATGCAATGAAAATGATGGAGGGTGTGAAGTGATTGTTCATTAAATTGAACTTAGGAATTCCTCCAGAAATCAATTCATTACATTTTACTTTCGTTTGGATTTTCCTAACAATTGCCTCAGTTCTGATCTATGCCTACTCTGCACATTTAGACTCAATATAAATTAACAAAGCTACTAACACACCTTTATAAAGCAATATTAGATTGGAAGATACAGGACAGAAAATTCATTTATTTTGTTGTGCATCAAGATTGAGGGAATTTCACACTGATGTTTACCTATGTCCTTCTTATTGCCTCTAAATGACCTTTAAAAAGTCCCAGGGGAATTCTGTGGTTCCCAGTTGATGTATGATTTTACAGTGGGTTCAAAATGTTTCCTTTAAAGAGGAAGCCAATTTCAAGGCTCCAAAAGAATGAACATACTGCTGCTTTTGATACTTCAGGGACGCATCGTTCTGTTGCAAACTGGTGTTAAGTTAAAGATGAAAAAGCAGATTTTGTTGTTTTCCTCCCAGCTTTCATTGCAACAGTCTCCTATCTGGTTTCTCCTTTGGTAGCATATTCCCTGTGGCAGCCCATCAATCTTGCAACGTCTTAAGGGGCAGTTTTACCATGTAATTTCCTTCTTCCGAAGCTTCCAATAGTTCCCAGTGATTTAAGGGTAAAATTCAAATATCTTCGTTTGGTACTTAAGGCAATTCATGACTTAATTCTAGTCTTTTCTCTTTATATCATTACTCAAATTCTTTCCAAATTTCACCCAAACTAAGTATTTACCATTCTCAATGTATGACCAATATTCACCTAATTTGATGACTACTCATATTTTTTTCCATCTGCCAAGAAGGCCGTTTTCTCTGCCTCTTTAAATATCTAATTTCAATGCACCTTTTGAGAGTCAGTGAAAGTTTTACCTCCTCCCTATGCTTGTATGATCATCTCAGTTGGAAGATGATCATCTCATCATCTCTCCTCAGATGGCCCTTTGTTATTCACACCATATTGCTTCTGTGATATATGATTTAGGGATAAACTCCATTATTTATAGGTCACAGACTTTCTGTAAAATCAAGGCCACTTTACATGTACCCCAAACCTTGAGAAAGAGGGAAGAAATGGATTGGTACTGGCCAAAAGTCATGAGCAGGGGATGTGAGGAATCCAAGTCCCAGCAAGAAAGGATGGTAGGTCCATGATGATCCTGAACAGCTCAAAGGCTCACTAGGTAAAGATCTCTTTCCTAAGTATGGAAGCTATTTATTTAAGTCAACAATACCATGAAATAAATAGCATATTTTAGACAGAAAGGTAGCAGAGAAACAAATATGAAGATTAAACTATGAATAGGTGGAGGGTCGGGTGGGGTGCTAGGGATCCACAAAACCATCTTCAGTTTTAGCCTTCTAGTGAATCATCAGAGAAGGCTAACAAGAATTCAGATAAATTGTCACATTCACAATATCAGTGTATTATAGCAAAACAATACGGATTAAAATTAGTAAAGGTAAAAGGCACATAGGACTGAGTACAGGAGTAACCAGGTACAAGCTCCTAGCTATTTTATCCCAGTGGAGGCACACAGACAGACCACAATTAATTCTCCCAGCACAATATGTGAAAACATGCACAAAGCATTGCCAGCCAGAGAAGCTCACCTGAGCGTTGGTATCCAGAGTGGAAGTCATTCACACTGGCATGGGGCACCTGTGTGAATGACCTTAGCTAACTCATCACCACCTCCTTAGAGGCCAAATATCATGACCCAGAGCCACAGGTGAATAAAAATAGACATTCATCATAAATTACATTGTTGGTGTAAACTCTATGGCATGACCGAAGTCCCCATGTATCTAAGGACTCTTATCAAGCAAGATAATCCAAGGGTTCAGAGTCTGTCTTTTAGGAACTAATCAAGGATTGCCCAGGAGCAGCCCAGGTCTGCCAAGTTAACCCTGTACTACACAGGTAAGATTTCATTTCCCTTGTCATAAAACAAAGATGTTGGATAAAGGCATTGGTTCCTAAGGTTTGTGGGCATAGGTGCAGATAGGTTGGGAGTTTGTAGATCAGGATTCCCAGTGCACTAGGTCTACAGTGAAATTGTGGCTATTGTAATTTTTAAGAATTCCTTCTCTTGATTCTGACATTTACTCTTTGGTCTAGGACCACTGGACATAGTGAGGTAGTTAGAAGTCCAACTTCTGGAATTAGATGACCTCATTTTGAATCTTATCTCTGCTACTTACTAGCTGTTTAACTTTAGGCAAGCCTCTCTGTCCCAGTTTCCTCATCTGTAAAATGAGGATAATAATAGTATATGTCTTTTAAGATTTTTCTTTTTATTAAGGAGTAATACATATTTAGAGCAGTGCCTGGTCTAGAGTAAGAACTGTATAAATATCTATTATTATTATTATTATTACCAAAAGATTTCCTACCCTAGTATTCTAGCATTCTGGAAATCATAAGTACAGCAGAAATGGACTCCAGAGATTCTTTCCCCTCATAAAATTAATGTTTTCCATTTTGCTTTTTTCTGCCAATTATGCTCAGAATTGGAGAGCCGGATAACAAGAGGTGATGGCCAGAATCCTTATGGTTAAGCACTTGCTTAGCAACCATTGATCATGACTAGCACCTGAAAGCACTGCTCATCTTTTGCAATTGATGCCTCACTATAATTTAACATGTGGTAATACACTCTTATAAGATCACTGGTCTCATGAATTAAAAACCAGCTAATAGGGGCTCCTGGGTGGCTCAGTCGGTTAAGCATCCGACTTTGGCTCAGGTCATGATCTCGCGGTCTGTGAGTTCGAGCCCTGCATTGGGCTCTGTGCTGACCGCTCAGAGCCTGGAGCCTGTTTCGGATTCTGTGTCTCCCTCTCTTTCTGACCCTCCCCCATTCATGCTCTGTCTCTGTCTCAAAAATAAATAAACGTTAAAAAAAATTAAAACAAAAATAAAAACCAGCTAATAGTTCTGGTTCAAAGAAATCTTCTCTTGACCAAAAACCAATTCAGTATTTTAGATTTGAGTAGCTATTCAAATGCAAGGTAACCTATTGACAACATATAGAAATGGGTTAGCATTAACTCACGAGTGGTAGGGCTGACATGTTGCCTGATAGACATTAGATGGATTGGTCCATACACACAAAAGAGGTCTCATTCTCAAATAGCATCCCCATGACATTTTGGACTTCTTAAAGAAGTAATTTCCAAAACTTTTTTATTGACACTCATATCAATGAAAATTTTATTCATAAATGTACATGCTTATACTCTGGCATATGTATATTCATAAATTATATATGAGCATTTCTATTTTAATATATCATGTTCTGTAAAAATTTTTCAAAGTTTTAGGTGGTAAAATAAACATTATTAAAAGAGATTATAAAATAATTTAAAGTAAGATTGAATCATATATTATTTATTATTGGTATAAAATGTGATAGGATACTTCTTCATTATTTCTTTAAAACAACTAGTTTAACCTTTTGTAGTAAACCAATTTCAAGCTTTGGTTATAAGGTTCAGGTCAAATTTCTATTTATGTCTATACTTTAAGAGCTGAAAAAGATCCTCACAAAGACATGATTCTCCATAACTTTACTGACTGAGAGAACAGTTCAAATCATACCACCTGAATTTATTCTGGTTTATCTACACAGAGGCAGAGGCTATCTATAATCAGTGTTTTACTTTTTTAATGTTTATTTATTTTGAGAAAGAGAGCACATGTGCAGGTGTGAGTGTAGGAGGGACAGAGAGAGAGAGAGAGAGAAAGAAAGAATCCCAAACATGAGCATGGAGCCTGATACAGGGCTGGATGCCACAACCGTGAGATCATGACCTGAGTGGAAATCAAGAGTCGACACTCAACCGACTGAGTCACCCAGGTACCCCATGTAATCAGTGTTTTTAGAATATCAGTTTCTTTATTTCCAGAAACAGTCTCTAATAATGAATATCAAAAATCCCTCTTGATATCTATCCCTCATGTCAAATACCTATGAGTAACAATTCACATGGTCCCTGTTGCTTTCAATCCCCAGTGAACACAAATCTAGGTTCTTCTTAAAACTCAGTTTTGACCACATCACTTTCCTTTACTGTATGGTAGACAAGTCTGGACAACATAATACCAGCCTAAGATTCTTTGCATTCTATAGTGGAGAAAAAAAGGGAATAAACTTCTAGAGGTGCATAGCACTTGGCAAAAGACAGCATATTCTCATATAAACAAGTACATATGCCAACCTGGAAAGCAGACGGGACTACCTGGCTGAGAACCCCTAAATTATCAATTTTCATGTTCTGGGTAGTGATTCTCAAAGTGTGCTCCTGGGACCAGCAGCATCAGCATCACCTGGAAACCTTGTAGAAGTGCAAATTCTCAGGCCTCACTCCAGACCTACTGAGTATCTGAGGTGTGACCAAGCCATCTGTCTTTCAACAAGCCCTCCGGGTGATGCTTATGCATATTAAAGTTTCAGAAATATTGGGTCAGAATGTCTTCATATTCCTCATGCTTATTTTAAAAATTCCTGCTATTTGTGATGGCTCCCCACTATCAATGGCTATTCTTTCAAGGTACCATTTATACATAGGTCAAAGCTCATAGCTAGAGATGGAAGACAATTGCATTTAAAGCTTCCCAGGTAGGGGCGCCTGGGTGGCGCAGTCAGTTAAGCGCCCGACTTCAGCCAGGTCACGATCTCGCGGTCCGTGAGTTCGAGCCCCACGTCGGGCTCTGGGCTGATGGCTCAGAGCCTGGAGCCTGTTTCCGATTCTGTGTCTCCCTCTCTCTCTGCCCCTCCCCCGTTCATGCTCTCTCTCTGTCCCAAAAATAAATAAACGTTGAAAAAAAAAAAAAAAAAGCTTCCCAGGTAGAGGCACCAGGGGCTCAGTTGGTTAAGTATCTGACTTTGGGTCAGGTCATGATCTGTTGGTTTCGAAGTTTGGGCCCACGTCGGGCTCTGTGTTGACAGCTCAGAGCCTGGAGCCTGCTTTTGATTCTGTGTATCCCTCTCTCTCTGCCTCTCCCCCACTCATGCTCTATCTCTGTGTCTCAAAAAACAAACAATAAAATAAAATAAAATAAAATAAAATAAAATAAAATAAAATAAAGCTCCCAGGAAATTCTCAATATGAATGCAAGGTAAGAGAAGAAGGTCACGTTAAATTATCTGGGCAGAGCAAACATGAAAAGATGTATGGGAATGGTGAATATTCAGGCAAGGAATGACAAAAATTTAAGCATTATTTCAAGGTCCTCCATTTTGACTATTATCATGTCAAATAGGAAAGTTAAACACTTGAATGATATTAGCAAACTGGAGCATTCTTGAAAGTATCAGAACATATTTTTAAGAACATTTTCTAAAGTATAGTCTTTGAGATAGTAATTCTGTGGAATGTATTATTGAGATTCAATAGTCATGTAAGCTCGGGAAACACAGTTAAACAGATCTCATGACTATTTCATGGTAGGACTTCTTAAAGCCTTTCATACTATTAATCTCCTACAGGAAGATTCTAGCATACAGTATTTCTCAAACTTTTCCCCTAAGAATTCCTTCATCTAGGTACACCTATCAGCGGCTTCAGGGATATTACAACTTCATGTGAAACACTTTGGAAATGCTGCCTTGTGACTGTCAAGAATTTATTGTATAAGTAGCAGAGTAGACTTTTATTTTATTTTATTTTATTTTATTTTATTTTATTTTATTTATTTATTTTTGGGCTGCTCAGCTTCTACTTCTAATAACACTCTGATTTCCTTTTGAGTAGTTGTATCTCCCTCTTAAGGGAAGTCTCAGTAGACTCGTAAACTAAGATGCCTATTTTACAAAATGGAGCTAACTAGATTCCAGGAAAGAAATAAGCCTTGAGGCCTAAGGCATCCATTGTGCACAATTATTTCTCCCCCATGCATATAGAATGGTACTAATTATGCATCATTCTTGAAAAAATTGAGAAAATGGTCACATAAATCATTTTCTCTGTTCTATGATTTCAAATGTAGTACCTTGCTTGAGATAGGCTGCCAGGGGCGCCTGGGTGGCGCAGTCGGTTAAGCGTCCGACTTCAGCCAGGTCACGATCTCGCGGTACGTTGAGTTCGAGCCCCGCGTCGGGCTCTGGGCTGATGGCTCAGAGCCTGGAGCCTGTTTCCGATTCTGTGTCTCCCTCTCTCTCTGCCCCTCCCCCATTCATGCTCTGTCTCTCGCTGTCCCAAAAATAAATAAACGTTGAGATAGGCTGCCATGGTTAAGGACTTCTTTGGGATTGCTATTGCCAAATCCATACTCTTATCATCCAGATTAAGCTTGATGGTAGGCATATGACCAAAATTCAAGGAATTGGTTTTGAATTCCAGGAATTGGACTTTGAATCTTGAAAAACAGGCAGAATATGAATTGGTTTCTGCATATGGCCACTCCTTACCCTCTAGACTTCCCATTGGTCCTTTGTGTTGTCTAGGTTTTTTAAATAAGTGTGTTTGTGTTTGAAGTAATCAGATTAGGTTTCTCTTGCTTCTAATCCATGATATCAACCTAATACCAGTAGCTTTCTATATAACCAACAATTTGGGGGCTTTTTATAAAGGGCAAGACAGAAAAAGAAAGACCAAGGTACAATGGGTAGAACAATAAACTTTGAGACATGGTTGGAATTTGACACTACACTTAAATCCACCTTGATATACTGAAGCTCCATTCTTGCCTCTCAACAAACAAAGTTCTTAGCTTCTTTGCCTGTTTTTCACTGGTGGAAAGAGGCAAATACAATTTATTACTAAATTCACAGTTGAGTCCCTGGATGAAAGAACTGTATGAAGACAAACATAGAACGCCATATGCTTCAGATATAGAAGGCTTTAGGGAAGGGACAAAATCAATCTTCAACAAGTGGAAAAAGAAAAGAAAAATTAAAGTGAAAACATGTACAGAAGACAGATGGCAGTGTATTCATCATGTTGATTCTTTTAAGAGTGGCCACTTGATCTAGGAGAGAATGAGGAAGGCTTGTAGCAAAAGATGTGCAAAAGTACATAGAACATTTATTTGGATTTTTTAAGCAGACCACCTGCTCTTTTTATAAGTAATTATTTGTGCCTTAGCAATGAAAGGCAGTTATACTGTCAGCAGGGAAGGTCTCAATTATACCCCCATCTTGGTATTGAATATGAGGTTCTCCTTAGAAGCCAAAAAAGAAAAAAAAAGAAAAAATTAAAAAAATTACAAATGTTCCCAACCAGATGTTCACTTTGAAATCTAATGGAGATCTCCCAATTATCCTTCTTTCGCTAATGAAACTATAGAGTGCTAGCATGTGGTTTCACAAGCAGGAGGTCATGCAGAAAGTACCAGAGTGCTAGGAACATTTCCACAATGAGCACAATATTGAAGCTGTGATGGGAGGTTGACTGGGGAACAGACGCCCTAGACTCATCTATGATTTCTTCGGATTTCCTCACCACACCAGTTCAAGAGTTTCTACACTGCCCCAGATAAATTACAAATTATCCCCCCAAATCATATTTGACTTAGTTTGGTATTTTCTACACCATGAGGGAAAAAAATGTATTGATCATGTTTTTTAAAACCAGAGTATGTGCTTTCCTTTCAAGAGATAGTCTCTGAAGATGAATATGGAAAAATTTCCCTTGCAGATTCTGATTACACACATACAAAACAACACCTCGTATTGCTGGGGGAGAAAAGGGCAATACATTTCAAATTAATGTTCTCAGAATAGGTTTTAAGACTCTAAAAGGTCGTTTTCTCAAGTTAAATAACAATTGATTTTAAGAAGCATATTAGCTGAGGAGTAACAACCAATTAATTTATCTAGATCTGCTATAGAATGCTTAACCTACAGTATTTTTCTGTTATCAGTTATGTTTGGAAATAATATAAGTTTTAAAAATTGCATGTGGATTAGGAAATGACACAGATTTTAGATCTGACGGAGGAGATTCTTGTGACTTACTGAAAGAATATTTTGAAAGTTTATGAGCACCTAAACTTTTGGTAAAATGGGATCTTTACTCAAAACGCTAAAGATACTTCAGAAGTATGTTTGTTGTTTGTGTGCTTTTTGTTTTATTTTGTTTTGTTCTTTTCTTTTGGGGTGTGTGTGTCTGTGCATATGTGTGGTAGATGTGGAGGGGATAAAAGAGACACAACACCATAAATGAATACTCAACATGAAAGTAGCAAGAGTAAGATTCACTTATATTGACTTATAACAAGCTTGGACAAATAAACATACATTGATTCTTAAATCCATATTGTGTTGGTTAGACTTGGCCAAGGAAACAATGATATGAAAGCTAAGCATTAGGAAGAAGAGCCTGGCAGATCAGGGTCCAGGAAAAACAGAGGGTGATATCTGATACTTAGAGAGCTATCATAGTAGTCCCAAGAGCTGATAATAGAGGCAGGTATGGGACAAATGGCAGCTAACTTTGCAAGGAAGACTATAGTAGCAAGAGGCATTCGCTCCAGAGGCAGGAGTTCCCAGACACTTCCAAAAGAATGTGTTCTTTGTAATGGCAACATTTTTGTTCACCTGACACGACAGTATTGTCTATACAGCATTTGTTAATAAAGAAAATATATCCACCTACTGCTGGGCTATATGCCCAGTGCGTGGTGGAATGTCTTAAATATATATAGTAGGCACTTAATTAATGTGAACACAAATACTAACATAAATTCAATACATAAATGTGTATTTTTCTCAGCAATATGCACTGAGATTGGAAAACAGTAGTATGAACACATCTGGGACAATTATTTGACTTACAGACAATGATTCCTGTGCATATGGATTTAATTAATCCTTGAAAGTCTTCTACAGCTCATTTTGTACCTGCCTCTTAATGGTATCTACAGTTCATAAATTAGGAGCCATGATCTTAAAGGAGTGATCAATAGAACAGTCATGCTTACCATTTCCAGGTCTAGAACCTGACATACCTTTACTATTGCCTTTTTGGAAACTTCAATTCCTCAAGTAAGTTGCTTGATATGCTATAGGCCTCAGTTTCCCCATCTATAAAATAATAACAGTTATACCAACTATGGCTTTAAGAACACAATGACAATGTATGTAAAGTGCTTAGCACAGTAGCTGGCATAAGGTAAGGGCTCTTTAAAATAGCTGTTATTTTAATTCTTTTTCCTCCTTGGAGAATGAGGCTTTTAGGAAAGAGTGACTGAGGGACAGATCTGGGTGGCCCTTTAGGGCTCATTCCCCGTCCATCCTTTTTGGGGAGTTTTGCAGAGTGAGCTCAGCACATCTGAGTTAGCTCCCGAGATTTCATCTTTCTAACAAGGGCACTTCTCTAACCAGAAAGCTTCCATGATAACACAGTTGCAGTGATGTGCCAGTAAAGTAGTTTTCAAAAAAAAAACAACAGTCCACACTTTGTAGTATTTGTCAATTTCTGATGTGTAAACACTCTCACCATGGCCAATACCAAGCTAACAATGTGAAGTCATGAAGGCACCACTGGGAAGAGGTGAGTGCAATCAGCTTTTATGAGGCAGTGTAAGCCTCCTCCAGTCTACTACTGGATGCTCCCTGTCCATCTGACTCCTTAAATATATACAGTATTATACCATGGCCCCTCTCCACTGGAATGCTATCCATGATGCTTTCAGAACAGTTATGGCTGGCCTAAGTCTTGGAAGTTAGACTTCAAGAGACTGTATACACTCTACTATTTAAGTCTTCCCCCAATAAATCCTATATTATATTTGCGCTGCTTGGTGCTAGTGGCATGTGACCATGACCTCTTTACATGGCAAAAGTAACGCCTGACCCAAAGAACATTAGAGTTTCAAACATCAAAGTCATATGCATGGAGGTGGTAGAGATGAAGCATCTCCGTCACTAACAAGCAGATGAACATTCACTTTACTTTTCCCAAGCTTAGACCTTACAATCTGGAAGCTTATAAAACATTTCTACAGGAGAATCTGGTTTCCTGCTATCAATCACTTTGGTATCTTGGTTTCCCATATTGAAAATGACCTCTAATAGGATTCCTAAGGACACATCCAGCTGTGACATTCCTTCATGCTGACCCATATTCAAAACATTACCCAAGCCTGTTAAACCCTTTCCCCAAAGAGCAACTTTATTTCAAACACAGAAAAAAGCATACAGAAAACTATAAAGGGTGAGGCATAGAATGAATTCTTTTTGTTGTTCTTATCGCTGATTAAACGCATTTGGGAAGAATGGCCGATCAAGAAAAATTATTAGCTTTTTGTACAAACTTGAAGTGCAGACTAGTAAAAAACTGTCAAACGCAGAATTTTGTTGTGCATAAATCTATACCTTAGCAGATATTCATTAAACGGGTCTCTCACTGTTAGCAAGTATGTTCCACCTTGGCACACACAACTTTCAATTCATTTAACTCAGTGGGTTTTTTGTTTGTTTGTTTGTTTGTGCTTATTTATTTTTGAGAGAGAGAGAGCAAGCGAGAGACGGGCAGAGAGAGAAGGAGACACAAAATCCAAAGCAGGCTCCAGGCTCTGAGCGGTCAGCACAGAGCCTGATGTGGGGCTTGAACTCTCAAACCGTGAGACCATGACCTGAGCTAAAGTCAGACGCTTAACTGACTGAGCCACCCAGGCACCCTTAACTCAATGTTTTCTTTTGCTTCAAGTGATTGCCTTTGGCTATGGGCTTATTTGAAACAGGCTTAGGGGCATGTTTCTCCTCTGATTTAACTCAACATATATTCCAAGTTTCCTAACAGGTTAGATTTCCTCTCCTCTCCTTTGGTCTCTGTCTCCAGGTCCATTCCCTTCCATTGTATTCTCAAATGTCCATCAGGGGATTAAGACAATGGAGGACTGTGGGGAACAGGATGTAGACAACCCAGCTTTAAACAGACAAAGCTAATCGGATTATCAGAAACCCTTCCGAGAAAATATGGTTTGAAACTAAATGATCTCTAACGCCCTGACCAGCTCATAATCTGTTTATCTCCATAGCTGAAGAAGATGTAATAGACACAGAAAGGATCCTGTACAATCTGCCTCTCTAGGTAACTACACGTAAGGTACAACAGCACCCTAGGTACAAGGGTAAGAAAGACAGCTATATTAGATGTTTAATAAGGGCTGGGCTTTGCCTTTCTATGTGGTATCTTATTCAGTCTTCATTGTAGGCCATACAAGCTAATATTCCCCCATTACTGGTGAGGATGCTGAAGGCTACATATTTGCCCAAATTTTTGCAGCTTACCAATGTCAGGCTTGCAAATGGCACCCCGATCTGAAAGCAAAGTCTGTCTTCTCAACCATTCTATGCATGACTCCATTCTGCACCTCCAAAGCTATGGAAATTCCATCAAGGGTGTCAAATCAAATGCTACTTTCCACAGCTTGAATAGACTATACGGTTATATTAATCCTTATCTGTGACTGACCCTCAAAAAACAATCATCAAATTCAGCCTTATATTTCTTCAATGCCCTTCTCTTTCCTGGGATTAAAAAAAAAATTGTAGACCAAGGAAGTTTATGTATTTTCAATGTAAATACATAGGAGAGCCATTTTTTCTTCAAAGACTTGGAAGAATATTGTAGTGCAAATAATTGGTCCTAATTTTTTGTTCCCTTAGGTTATATTCTTGTGGATTATGTATATTGCTTTATGTTCCATCCAAAGAATAGGCTACAACAATGCTGAGATATCACATTTTCTGGGTGGATGAATGCTTATAACATTGTCCTTCACTTCTAATGACAATAGTGACTGTTTACTGGATATATTTCCCCTATATTATCTATTTTACCCTATATTATCTATATTTCCCCTATATTATCTATTTTACCACAATCCTATGGGGTAGCTGCTATAATTGTACCCATGTCAGATGAGGAAAAAACATAATTCCAGCTTTGTCACACACAGCAAACTGATCTTGCCAGGACTGGAAACTTAGTTCTCTTATTCCAGATCCCATTCTTGTACTATACAACATCACTCATAACTCCATATTTGAAATACTCACACACTTGCAACTATGTAATGAGTTTTATTTCCACTGGATTATTTTTCTCATTCCCTTCTTTCAAGCTTTCATTATAGTTTTCTGGGCAGGCCTACAAAAATAGTGAAGCTTAGATATGCTTAAATTGACCAGGTTCCTCTACCTTAACCCCCCAGAACTAAATTAGATTTTTTTTTTTTTTCTGGAAGGAGGTCATATAAAACAGGAACAAAACTTTCCTGATTAGAACACAGTGAGCCTAGGGTTGAATCCTGTTATAGCCCAACACCTTGGAATAGAATGTCTTCCACAGTCAAGCTGTTCTGTCTTTAAGGGGCTGGCTAAACTACTTGAAAGTCATCAAGGGAAAAAAGTTATTCCTATTTCAGATAAAATGGGGACAAAATGATAGTTGCTGAACTGCAGACAGCTTGGCTGAAGACTTTAGCTGCATAGTTATTTGCTGATTGGTCACAATGTTTTCTATTTTCTTTTATGTATTAATCTGCATGTAATAACACACATAATTTTTTTAAAGATTTCATTATTTTTAAAAAATTTTATTCTCTATTTTTTAAATGTTTATTTATTTATTTTGGGGGGAGGGGACGAGAGAACATGAGCAGAGGACGGGCAGTGAGAGAGAATCCCAAGCAGGCTCCACACTCAGCAGGGAGCCTGACACAGGCCTGGATCCCACAACCGTGAGATCACAACCTACGCCCGTATCCAGAATCAGACACTTAACCAACAGAGCCACCCAGGAGCTCCTTAAGATTTTATTTTTAAGTAAGCTCTACACACAACTTGGGGCTTGAACTTAAAACCCTGAGATCAAGAGCTGCATGCTTTTTCAACTGAGCCAGCCAGGTGCTCCAGTATACATAATCCTTACTGACTATTTACTCTATGCTATTCAGCATGCCACAGAATTTCTGTAAGGTAACTCAATTAATCCTTATTAAAAAAAAAACAAAAACAAAACATGAGGTAGATACTATTAGTATTCCCATTTTACAGACAAGGAAACTGTGACAGGCCATATAGCCAAAAAGTTCTTGGGCAAAGACAGAAATAGTAAGAAATGCTCACTTCATTCTCTTACTCTTAATTCCCATATCTGAAACATGAAATTAATAACATAATCTCAGTAGGATCCTGGGTATTATGAGATCGACAAAATAAATCTATTATATCTGCAGTTTCAAGAAGCTTAAAGCCTAATTTTAGACAGAAGCTTTTCACATGCTAAAAAAATAGATAAAGATAAATTTCACTATAAAATAGAAAGTGAAGTAAAATGTGATTAGAAATCAAAAAGCATGGAAAAGACAAGAGGCACTGACTACTAATTTCCCCTCCTTGAGATATAAGGGCTCTTGAGTCCTATAGTAAAGGAATCTGAGCTTTGCTCAGTTTAGAGTTTCCCCCAAGTCATTGATGGATGGGGTTGAGGTGAGGAGCTTTTCTGAATTCCATGTAGGGTGATGGACCCCTAGATAAGAGATAGGAAAACAACCTGCAATAATTAAGCTTCTATTCTTTTTGAAAATTATTTCTGAAGCTAGAAAGAAAGAAAGAAAGAAAGAAAGAAAGAAAGAAAGAGAAGTGGAGGGGGGACAGGGGCAGAGGGGGATGGAAAGGAGAAAGGAAAAAGGAAAAGAAAAGTAAAGAAAAGGGAAAAGAAAAGAAAGTGTGTTTCTGATAAAGTTCAGAAATTCTGATAAAGATCAGGAAGAGAGTGAGTTGACATGGGAGAAAAGATTTGAACTTGACTATGAAGAGTGTGTTTGGGACCAGTAAGGCAGAAAGGGGTGGTGGAGAGCATTCCGGTTATAAAAAAGCACAGATTTCCATTTCTATTTATTCCTTTGGAACATGGTTTGTTCCAACTGGTTGTGCCTCGCTAATGATGCCACATTGCACATGTCTTAATTAACAAGCATATAGAATAATTCCATCACTGCCTCCTGATGAGAGTCCAGAAAAAAAGCCGAGGAGATTCAAGAGAGTAAAAGACATAGACCGCCATCTCCTAAACTGATGTTGTCAGCATGTGGCTGAGGGTGACAAAAAGTCATTATTCTCCTATTACTGGGCTTCTGGGATCAATTAATTCAATATTTCACAGACCTCCTAGACTAGAGACAGGAGGTAAGCTGCAATTAATTATCTATTCTTTTCAAAGATCACTTCTAAAGCTCAGTAGCTGAACTAAAAAAAAATAAAAGGGAATTGTAATAAAAGAAAGGAAAGGTGCTTCTGATAAAGCTTATGGTTGTAGTTAACTGGAAACTGGATCGACAGTAGAAAACTGAAGAGGAGGGCAAAAGCTACTCAGAAAAATCAGCCCCCTGTTCCCTCAGCTCTGCATTAGGTATCCAAGGCCAGGATTTCAACTTGGTGCTAACACTAACTCACTGAAATTTTTGAAGTATTGCACTGCATCAGTTTGCTTAATTGCAAAGTGAATTCTGTGAGTTTGTTTCCAAACCCTCATGGATTGTTCTGAGGATAAAATGAGATCATGGCTATGGACTTTGAAAGCTTTGGTAGGCTGGTCATACTAATGCAAGAGATAAAAGAACAGCCTGGATATTTCAGGGTATACACTGGAAATGTGCTTTTTAACTAATATTTATTCCTTCAATTACCCTCTTATCATTTGGTTAGTGATTGTCTAGTTTATCCCTTATTTTGTCTATGTCTGTTCAAGCAAAATTAAGTGGAGCCACAGAGACACTCACTACTCAGAGATTTTTTTTTTCATTCATCACTTATATATAACACCCAGTGCTCATCACAACAGGTGCCCTCCTTAATGCCCATCATCTTCAACACCCCCATCAACCCTGTTTGTTCTCTGTATTTAAGAGTCTCATTGTTTGCCTTCATCTCTGTTTTTATTTTATTTTTTCCTCCCCTTCCCCTATGATCATCTGTTAAGTTGCTCAAGTTCCATATATGAGTGAAATAGTGGGTATCTGTCAATCTCTCATTGGCTTATTTCGCTTAATACCCTCCAATTCCACCCACATTGTTGCAAATGACAAGATTTCATTCTTTTTAATCACCAGCTACTCAGAGATTCTAAGTAGATTCCGGGTTGATAGGTTCAGCAGGCATTGTCAATTTATGGAGAATGTGGAAGCCACATGTAAGTGTAGCCTTCACCTGCTGTCTAATACGGGCACAAAATTGAGGTAGTAAAGGCCTACATGCCAGCTATATACAGCTGCTTTATCTCCATTAAGTAAGTCATACTATTCAGAAAATTATATATTTCAAATTAATACCACTTAGGGAATTTGCTGTCTTCTATGAATTCTATCTCCCTTCACTTTCCACCTAAATTTGCAATAATTCTACTTCATGTCTTGTCTTACAAACCACACCAATCTCCTCTACTCTGCCTATGCTCTGTACTCTCCTAACTGCCTGTGTTTGAGTTCTTCTTTCATTAATATTAACAATTAACATTTACTGAGTGGTTATCGTTTGCCAGGTTTTTTCATAATTGCTTTACATGTACTAACTCATTTAATTCTTATAAATGCAGTAAAATGCCATAATGACTCCCATTTTACAAAGAGCTGAGGCTTACACATATTATACAACTTGCTGCAGGAAATACCACTAGTAAGTGTCAGTCCAGAATTCCCTTCCTGCCATGTCCAGTCGTCCAATCTTATTTAACTACCACTTGCTCAATAAAGCCTTTCTTGATGTTCCCAGTCCCAAGAATCCTTTCCTTCTGGTGACCGCTACAGCAATCTATCTGTTCTACTTCCTTGACACTTACCCCACTTAATCTTTAAATGCAGATTAGTTCGAGAATATTCACAAGGAGTGAACCATTCTAGGCACTGGGTATTCAAAGGTGAATAAGACATAGTGTCTGCCACTGAGCAACTTATAGTCAAATAGAATATTCAAAAGATATAAGAATATGGTATAGTATTTAATAATTCATACATACACACAATGCAGCTAAAATCTCTGGGAAGAACAGTAAAGAATAGGTCATCTGAGCTGAATATTGACCAAAAGGAAATATAGACAATTCCTAGGTTTCTGGCTGGAGCAGTTGGGTCAAAGACGGTTTCATTCACACATACATGGCATCCAGTAGGATAAGATAGGGCTGGGTTATAAGTTTATTTGGGGATGTGTTAGGTGTTTGGTATTTATGGGACATTTAAATGTGACCATCCATTTGATATTTGGACATGGTCAGGTAAGAAGTCTAAGGAAGTTCTAGAGGTTTAAGAGTTAAAATTTGAGGGACAGAAGTGGGTGGCTTCATCCAATCACCAGAAGAAGGTAAAAGAAGTATTATTGATTTTTGTTTAACACATTTCTCCTTTTGTTGAAGATATAAACTCCATGACCTAACTCCTTCCACCAAGAGTTTCTTCTCTGCCTCCTCACAAGGGCTTGGCTGTTCCTCTGCTTTACGTGGATGTTGGGACTACAGGGTAAAATCAGTGAAGGATGGCAGTGAAACATTAACTTTTAAGGGTCAGGTAGAGGGAAGTGAACCCCTAAAAGACAGACAAGGCAGAGCCAGTGGAGGATGAAGTAAGCCAGAAGAGAGTGGTCATGGAAACAAAGGCAGAGAGAAACTCAAGAAGAAAAAAGTAGTCGATGAACTACTGTGAAATGGCAAAACTGGTAAGAGTTTAATACTGGATGTTGTGTGGGAATGCAGTAAGTGATGGAAATAGGAAGTAACAATAACAGTAAAAAGAATATAATAATAAATAAAAATAATAAAAATGTCAGAAATCATATTACGGAGTTCAAAGCATGATAGAGTTAAAATATTTATATTTCCCCCTTTTCTGATAATGTGGTAAGTTGCATTAATTGATTTTAAATTTTTAACCAATTTCACTGAAGTTTTTGGGATGTTTGTGCGTGAGAGAGAGAGAGCATTTATAGACCGATTCTAAAATGTTATAGAGGGGCACCTGGGTGGCGCAGTCGGTTAGGCGTCTGACTTCAGCCAGGTCACGATCTCGCGGTCCGGGAGTTCGAGCCCTGCGTCAGGCTCTGGGCTGATGGCTCGGAGCCTGGAGCCTGTTTCTGATTCTGTGTCTCCCTCTCTCTCTGCCCCTCCCCCATTCATGCTCTGTCTCTGTCCCAAAAATAAATAAATGTTGAAAAAAAAATTAAAAAAAAATAAATAAAATAAAATGTTATAGAAATTCAAAGATACAAGAAAAACCAAAACTATTTAAAAAGAAGAACAAAGTTGGAAGACTTACTAAGTATCATGATTTATTACAAAGTAATAGTAATAATGATCATGCTACATCAGCATAAGGATAGAAATAAAGAGACCAATGTAGTTAACAAAATGGAAGAAAAAGAGTTCAGAAACAGACCTTTTATACATACGATATATGTATAGATGATAGATGATATATGTATAGATGATAGATGACAAAGGGGACAGTTACTACAGTGAAGTAGGGAAACCAGGGTCTTTTCAGTAAATTATGCTAAATAAATTGGATATCCATATGGAAAAAGTATATCTCAAGTCCTATTTCATACTGTGTGCAAAAATTAACCTAGGTAGAATGTTCACCTAAACAGAAAAAGTAAAACACTAAGTTTTTATGAGATCATAGGAAATTATCTTTATGCTCTTGAGGCAGGTGGGGGGAAGAGTTCTTATACAAGACTATTTCAGACTTTAAGAACTCCTCTCGGGGCACCTGGGTGGCACAGTCGGTTGAGCGTCCGACTTCAGCCAGGTCACGATCTCGCGGTCCATGAGTTCGAGCCCCGCGTCGGGCTCTGGGCTGATGGCTCAGAGCCTGGAGCCTGTTTCTGATTCTGTGTCTCCCTCTCTCTCTGCCCCTCCCCCGCTCATGCTCTGTCTCTCTCTGTCCCAAAAATGAATAAACGTTGAAAAAAAAATTAAAAAAAAAAAAAAAGAACTCCTCTCATCATAAAATGAAACAAAACACCATAGAAAGAGTGAAAAGTCCAACAGTGATGTGGGAGACTATGTCTGCAATACCTTTATCTAACGAGCTCACAACCAGAATACATAAACTCCTAAACATCAATAGAAAAACAGAAAAATGGCCAAACAGACACTTCCCCAAAGAGGATATTCAAATGGATGAAAAGGAGCTCAAATCCATTATTAAAGAAATGTAAATTAATACTACAATGAGATACCAGAAAGGCTAAAATGAAAAACAAAACAAAGCAAAAAAAACCAAAAAACAAAAATAGCAAGTATTGGCAGGGATTTGCAACAGTAGCAACGCTCATACAGTGTTCATCCAACATAACCATTTTGGTAATACATACATATATTTAAAGTATAAAATACTGGGGCGCCTGGGTGGCACAGTCGGTTGGGCGTCCGACTTCAGCCAGGTCACGATCTCGCGGTCTGTGAGTTCGAGCCCCGCATCAGGCTCTGGGCTGATGGCTCAGAGCCTGGAGCCTGTTTCCGATTCTGTGTCTCCCTCTCTCTCTGCCCCTTCCCCGTTCATGCTCTGTCTCTCTCTGTCCCAAAAATAAATAAACGTTGAAAAAAAAATTAAAAAAATAAAGTATAAAGTATATATCCTACTACCCTCCTAAATACTTGCTCTACAAAACACCTAACAATATGCACCAAAGGACACGCGAGATTATTCACAGCAGCATGAATCTTAATAGTCAAAAGTAAAAACAACTCAAATGCCAAATGTCCATCAACAGTAGAATGGATAAACAAAGTATGCCGTATTCATACAATGGGTAATATCCAGAAATAAAAATGAACTATTACTATACCCAGGGATCAATCTCAAATACAATATCAAGCAAAAGCAGCTAGATATGAAAGAACACCTTCTGTATATTTCCATTTTTTGTAAAGTTCAAAAACAGGTAAAACTAAAACCTCATGAAAATTAAAATTGAAATATAGGGATAATGACTCAAATTGGGCTTGAAGTGGGTTTCTGTGAATATTCTGCATTCTGATCTGGTTGCTGGTTTCATGAGTGTATTCATGGTGTACAAATCATGATGATGTCTACTTTTGATCTATGCAGTTTTCTGTATGTATATTTCCAATTAGTTAACAGAAAAAAAAAAATGTTGGATTTGATGAACTTGCCTAGGTAAAGGAGAGTGAAGACCTTGACAACCCACAATATTTATAGCCTAAGCAGAGGAGGAGACATTCAGTGAAAGGCATCAGGAAGAGACAAAGATCTACGATCCAGGTCTAATTCATTTTGGCTTTCAGCTACAGAACCCATAGCAGTGTCTTCATTCAATTATTCATGTACCAATTCAACAAACACTTTGGAGCACGACCCTGTGCCAATTACTGTGCCAAACTCTAGGCATAGAACAGTTACCAAAAGGAAGTAAATGCTGCTTTTAAGGAGGCATGTGCTTTGTACATTGTACATTAAATTATTTTGAGTGAACAAATTAGTGAATGAATACAAAGCAACATTTGAATTTGGAAGTCCTGTTAATTGGTAAACTCCTCCTTTTGATTTACAAGCTATGGACATAACCACAGGCTCGCTGAAGCCAGATATAAATGTCTGTTTCTGCACTGGAATTGGATTTTGTGATTCCTGATTCCCTTATAGGGTTATCAAATGCATGTTTACCCAATTTTTCAAATTCTATCTGGTTTTGTTCTTTATGGCATCTTCAAAATATAAAATATTAAATTTCTCTCTGCAATAAAGTAGAAAAAAACAGAATTCAAACTAAATATTATATAGTAGCTCTCTGTATTCCTCTCTCCATAGAAAGCTCAATATCAAGATGAAAGTGAATGAAGTTGTGCTACATGAATACAAATATGGATAATTACAATAAAGTCTGAGACACCCATTTTTTTTTACCAGTTATATTTTTACCTATTCATTTGACAAGAAAAACATTTCCCAAGCTTGTGATGACTTAAGAACTCCCTCAAAATGTTTTTCCAGAGTATTCAAGATTGAAATGTGTTAGCATTTGTGTTTGTGTGTTCATACAGGAACAGTAATCTACACAAGTCTTGCTCGGAGGATAAAGAAATACACAATGATGGTTCAGTAATTAGCATCTTCATTATGCTTTGTGCTTTACAAATTATCCTACCACCTTTAGAGCACATCCACCATGATTCTCTCCTTTTTTTCTTAATGTTTATTTATTTATTTTGAGAGGGAGAGTGTGTGTATGCAAGCGAAAGAGCACGAGTGGGGGAGGGGCAGAAATAGAGGGGGAGAGAGAGGATCCCAAGCAGGCTCCATGTCACGGGCTATGAGATCATGACCTGATCCAAAATCAAGAGTCAGATGCTTGACCAAATGAGCCACTCAGGTCTGCCTCTTTCATTTCTTACATGATGCCATGAGAATGGTTTTTTATCTGTATTTTACACGCACACAAACACAGCACACAAAGGCCCACCATTGAGACACGTGCGGTACCTCGCCCCAGGTTGCCTAAGTGTCACAAACACCACTAGAATCCACAATTTTCAGTCTCTAAATCCAGAGTTTTTTCTACTTACCCCATATAGTACAAAATCTGTCTCAAGTTGGATTTTCTGGAAAGCAAATTCTGAAACAATGAAATGTGCAGTATATTTATTGAGGGATACTCTTGCAATTAACACTTGTGAAAGCGAAGGGAAGAAAACAGGTTTCCACAGAGAGAGAAAATGAGCTTGGTCAGCCCACAGGGGAGTCAGGAAATAAAATGGCCCGCATTCTTCCAAAATGGCCAGGCTTTTATATCCCCAGCCTCAATCAGTCATTGGATGTGAGCCACCTAGGAAGGTGGGCCACCTGGGAAGACCATGAGATTGGATGGGGTGACTCTCTACAGCTGATGCAATCCTTGAAGTTGCTGCCAGCTGAAGACTGTTTACTGACAAGCATTTTTGGTAGCCTGGGCGAACAGCTTCCTTGAAGGGAAAACTGAATAGCACATTTTTCTTTTGTCACCAATCTTACCAATGATGGCTTAAGTCAATCAATATTTTTCTGGTCTTCCTAACTTTCCAACAAGGATATCCTGTTGCTTCCTAAATACTATGGAACTTGTTTGTGGGAACATGTCTCTGGACCACAAATTAACATGGAAATACGGACCTATGGTTATCATTTTTACTCTTCCTTTTAAGCCCAAAGTAGCCAGAGATAGAAAAACTCTCATTTTAATACACAGAAAGTGACCCTTTCTCAATCATACATGGGACAGGCTTCCTGGCTTTTTTATATTTTGTTAGACAGTGAGTAAGTGTAATGGACATTCAAATGTGAAGTCATTTTGGAGAACTTATATCTATAATCATACGATAGAGTAATCTCCCTTAAATTAACTGTGGTACATTTAGTAGTTAGTCTCAATTAATGTCATCTCCCCAAAACCTTATTATAGTTTCAACCTGTAGTACCTCTGTATCCAGCATGCTTTATACATTTCCCTGTGGAGAGGAATAACTTTGTTTTGTCTTAAACGTGTCTGTAACTTCTGCCAGAAACCACTGGCTGCCATCATGATTATCAGCCTCATCATTATAACAACAGTTATTAAAGTTTTCTATTTTCTAAGACTTCGCATGTTTACCTCATCCAGCTTTCACAACAATATTACCACTAAATAAATATGGTAGAAAGACAACATATATTAGAATGGTCTAGAACCTTTGGAAGTATGGTAGGGGCAACGAGAAGATCTTGACTCACCCCAGGATAGACATTAGTCACACCCCCCCCACCCCAACCTGACCATAGAGTTTTTGCTGTGCTTGGGTAAAAACTGCTTAGCGCATGTTACTTAACATCATGTTATTGGTTGGTTGGTAATACAGAAATCTACATCAACTCTAATAAGTATGTTTAAAAAGAATTTTTAATATGCCACCAGAGAGAAACTGGAAAACAAGAAACAGCAAATCACCTGCTTTTAGAGAAAGGAAAAGATCTTGAGTGATAAAGGTGATAAAGTAGAAAGTGAAACCATAACCTACTGGTGAAATAAAACCATTCAACCAGAAGTGAGCACTAGCACATAGGAAAGCTCCCTCAAATAGTGGTATTTGGTGGAATACTGGTTAGTGTTCTTAAAGAGTGAGAGATTTATCTATTAGCTGATTCCTTTACCGCTATTTGGGGCACTGACTTTTCAAAAGTATCTGTGAATTCTAAATATCTGCCTTGTTTCTTTTCTCTAAGCATCTGGGTAACTGAATTTACCCAATACCAAATTTACCCAATTTAACCCAATACCAAAGAGGTATTATTGGCAATAAAACTGCTCTATTCTGGAACCTTTTATTATTCCTTGTTTTGGGATTCTGCTTGGCAGAAAACCATTGTGACTTTAATAGGAAAATAAGGAACTCTGCACAAAACTCAGAAATAATTTTCATAATTAATACAGAGGAAAAAAATGGAAAGGGAGCTAACATTAATGGAGGACCTTGAATGTGCCAGGCACTAGGGCAGTTCTTGGCATACATTGCCAGTTATAAAATCTCTGTGAAGAAGGCACTGTCATTCCTAGTTTCAAACGAAGGTGCTGGGCTTCAAAGAAGTTGAATGCTACATTAATGACTGAGTGAATAGGAAGTAGGCACTTCCCTAATCCTCTCTCAAAACGCACGTATAATGGCTGGGCCCCAAATTCTTCTGATCCCCAAACCAGGATCTTCTTGATGCTCTGCCTATCTGAGGAAGCAAAGACACTGAACCCAAATTTCTTCATCTTTTCCCCCACATTTCTCAGTCTCTCAAACAAATTCCACATCATCAAAGGTCCCTTCTGTTCTCAAAGCACAGTGTCCATAAATCTCCATTTTTCTCCAACTATTACTTCAATGAGTTTCTTGACATTTCCATTATCTCAAAGGTCTCTTCCAGCTATAAAGTAAGGAACAATAACCCCAAGACTATACAGTTTTATTAGTAATTTCGTGTCAGAATATATATATATATATGTATATATATGTATGTATATGTATATATACACATACACATATATAAACAAATATATATCTTCTCCTTGGAAAAGTCTAAGCCATTTTTCTTAAAGTATTGCTTCTGTTCATTCTTTCTCCTCTCTTCTTCTGGGGCCCCAATTCTACTTATGTTAAGTCTTTTCACTGTGTCTCCATATCCCTTATGTTGTGTTTTGTTTTGTTTTTTGCACTGGCATCCTTTTGTCTGTGTTTCAGGCAAGGTATTTTCTTCTTTCTTGCGCTTCTCTACACTGCTAAATATACAGTTAAACTTATCCCCTGAGATACTAATTTGAAATATTGTTGTTTTCATTGATTCTTTTTTGGAGATATTTATTCCTTTTGTAAATATCAGTTTTCTATGGAAATTTCCCATCTTGTCCTTTAATATCTTGAGCATATTAGAGTTATTTGAAATTCATCATTCTTAATATCTGAATTTCTTGTGGTCCTGTTATGTTCTCATAGTCCTTGGTCAATATTTATCTTTTCGACACCCAGTGATTTTTTTTTATTTGATTGCCCACTGCTTTAGTAGCGCTCCAATATCTTTAAGCAGAATTTTTAGGTATAACTTTTCCAGTATTCTTAGTGGAAATGTTCATTTCAAACAAGAACACTTCTGGAAGTAGAAATCTCCACATAGAAATCTGAATCTATTTTATACTGGAGGAATAAATCAGTATAACACTGTAGGTGAAAACTCACACTCCAGAGTCCGATTGCCCCAGGTTTGCATCTGAGTGGCACCATTTATTAACTGTCACTGAGCAAGTAAGTTGGACTTTTTGAGCCATTTTATCTAACTATAAAATGGGAAAATTGAGGCACCTTTCTCAAATGATTGTTATGGGGATGAAATGGGACAGTACCCATATAATGTTTAAACTAGTGAATAGCATACAGTTAGTGCTCAATAAATGTAAGTTGTTATCACAACCACTTAAATACTACTAATTACTGCCAACATTTCTACCACTTTTACTACCATGAAAAACATAAAAATTCAGGTATATTTACATGCTTCATTTGTATGCTACAGGAACTCTGTAAGATATATAATATGATACTGACTTACACCCATTTTCAATCTCAGAGAGAGTGAGCTTCAGACCATCGAAGTGATTAGTAAAGAGATCACACAACTAAGAAGTAGCCAATCTGACAGTCACACACTGGTTCCTCTGAACCCAAATTTTGAGTTGTTTTTATAAAATCATTTATAGGGTCTCCTGGGTGGCTCAATTGGTTGAGTGTCCAACTCTTGATTTCAGCTCAGGTCATGATCTCCTGGTTCCTGACTTTTGATTTCGGCTCAGGTCATGATCTCCTGGTTCATGAATCAAGCCCTGTGTCAGGTTCTGCTTTGTCAGTGCAGAGCCTGCTTGGGATTCTTTCTGCTCCTTTTCTGCGTGTGCTCTCTCTCTCTCTCTCAAAAAATAAATATATTTTTTTAGATAATGAAACAAAATCATTTATAGGACAGTTATAATGTTTAGGGTCTGTCTGGCTAAATGTCCTAGTTTAAGGGACACATATTATATTTAAATTCAAGACTTAAAGTTTATCTAATCTTATACCATAATTTTATACATGGGGAAACCAAGTCTCAGAGGGGAAAGGTTTTGGTCTAGTTCATACAGCTAGAAATGGGCAGAGCTGTAGAAAGAACAAGATCCCAGGTTTTTCTCTCCTTCAGTTAACTCTTTCTGTGTCAAAAATATTTGCCTAGCAATAGCTATGATTTTGAGCCTGAAACATCATTAATAATAGCAATACATTCTCTCTCTCCACAAAGTAGCCAAGTAACAGACAGATGATCTTATTCCTACTGCTAATGCCCCATTATTGTATTATACCAGCATTAGCATTGTGTCATAAAATTTAAAAATTTAAGGTAGCATCATCTGCTCAGCCAGAAGGTAAAATCAAGATGGATGTTTATGATGTGTTCAATTTAATTACTGGCTTATTGTGTGTGGTTTGGTTTTGTAAATCAATTCAGTAATACCAGTTTCTCATTAGTCTTAGAGGTGTGGGTTTTTTTTTCCCCAAGTCCATGGAGTATGCAGTAACTATCTATGGAGGAAATAACAATGTCAACCTTTTTTAGAAATACCTACTGATTTACAACAATATGTATGGACCTAAAGGGTATTATGCTAAGTGAAATAAGTCAGACAGAGAAAGCCAAATACAAGATGATTTCATGTATAGATGGAATCTAAAAAACAAAACAAGAAAATGAAACAGAAACAGATCCATAGATAGAACAAACTAGTGGCTGCCAGAGGGGAAGGGGGAGGGAATGGGTGAAATAGGTTAAGGGGATTAACAGGTACATATTTCCAGTTATAAAATAAATAAGTCACATAGATGTAATGCACAACTTAGGGAATATAGTCAATAATAGTGTAATAACTTTGTATGATGACAGATGGTAACTAGACCTATTGCGATCATTTCATAATGTATAAAAATATTATAAATTTTAATGTATAATTATAATATATAAAAATAATGTAAAAGTAACATGTACAGCCTGTATTCTTATATAAAATACATGAATGCATTTTTTAGAATGTATAAAAAATATGTAGTCTTCAATGATTTCTGTCTTGATTCTGCTGCCATCTTACCCTTTTTTAAACAATTTCCTTTACTTCCTCTTTTTCCTCTCCTAATCGAGCACATCTTTCTAAGTGTACACACCTGTGGAGTGAATCATGTTAACGAATTCCAACTAAATAGTCCCTTTTCTTCCCAACAGCATTCTTTCCCCCAAGTTCAACCTGCAACTTAGTGTGTGAATGAACCAAAGCCACCCTGACCTTTGATTTGTCACCTCTCCTACCTTCAACATTCTTCACGGCCTTAATCCATAGACTATAAATTTAGGAAAGACTATTTTTGGTGCCTCGTATCTTCTCTCTGTTCTCTTCCACTTCCAGTCCCTACCTTACTTTTTAATACTTTCTCCAAGAATTTCAACACTGTTGTAATCATCACATCCAACATCACGTAGGGAACAGACCGGATCAACCAGCTCACCCTAAATTGAAGATTTGAAGTGTTTCTTTGAAGTAAGATTTGGATTTGCCAAGAGAACCAGAGACTGAAAAGCTTATACCCCAAGACTGAGTAACTGACTTTTTTTGGGTAGAGGTAGGTATTTCAGATAGATGGTCCTTCTTAGTTTTCCTCAAATCACATTTAATTTGCCTCCACAAAAGTGTGACTAATGTCATATCAAAGAGGAAAGTTTCTATTTTATCAGTTGCAGAAACAGTAAGCCCACTATGTACCCTAGCCCTAAATATTCTGTGGAAAGAATACATTTCCTTTATCTGGGGAGAAATACACTTGGTCCCAAAGGGCACAAATTTCTCAAGGTAAAAACTAACAAAGGATGAACTGAGGAACTGGAAATAAAAGCTAGGTTATTATAAGACCTCTTAAAAATAAAAATAACAGTTTTTTTGAGATTTAATTCACATACTATACAGTTTACCCATTTAAAATGTATACTCCAATGGCTTTTAGCATATTTACCAGGTTAGGCAATCATCATCCTAATCTTATTAGAACTTTTTCATCAACCCATAAAGAAATATTGTACCCATTAGTAGTCACTCCCCAATTCACAATCCATGAAAAATTAGCCCCTGATGGCAGTTCTAGAGGCGATCCCTGTATGTGTCATATTTGTCGACTTACTTTAAAGGTCCTAAAGCCTGAGAAAGAACTCTTGCAAGTGCTCCGACAATGGCAATCTTGGCCTACCACAGGGCTGTATTGAACACTCATAGTTGAAACTACAGGTACATCGAATTACCTGCTAGGCGGCCTGTGGTCATTCAGTGTGGCTCTCCAAGTCCAGAGAGCAGCTCAGTGTCAAAGCTCAGCCTAGAACCCAGGTGTTTCTGATTCCAGTCCTGAGGCTTTTTCCACTATCATACTGACTTCTTTGGGATAAACTCCAAAAGGTGCTGGAAATAGTTTCTACCCCAGATCCAACATCAAATTCCTCTTGAACATCCTGAACAATGCCTAATATTTCTTTCCCAGAAAACCTCACTTTTGCACATGTAGAAAAGAGGCAGAAATGCACAACAGAGTACAATAAATTACATCCTGGGCCCCCATAGAAAAGTGGAAGGCTTGTGTCCAAGAGGGATAAAGGAACAACTAGAAATCCTGGGGAGGCCCAAACCTCATTTGTGACTTCCCACATTGAGTGAGATCGGCACCTGAGGCAGGTGTGAGCTGAATTATTTCCAGGATTAATTGCTCTGGGCTTTAGTGACAGTTTTCAGTGCTACAGTGACTTCAACCAGGTAGAAAAAACAGTCCTTATTGGTCTTTCTTGCTAAAAATTGCTGAGTCAGCTCTCAAATTCTGTCAGTCTGAGACCAACATAGCATAATTTGAAAAGAAGAGTATAGAAGTAAAGTTTAGGTCATAGGGCACTGTTAGAGAAAAGTGATGGACCTACAAAGGGAAGTAGGGCAGATGTGCCTTTTCTGTTGTAATAACAGGAAGCTCTGTGGTGACTTTTGCATTTAAAAAAGTCTGTTTTGTCCAATTCCTTGAAAATATCTCACCTGAGGCAGAGAGTATAGCAGAAAAGGCATAATCATGGGTATATGAAACAACAAACAAAAATCTGTTCCAATCATCGTGACCTTGGAAAAACAATTTCTTCTATATAAGTTAAATTACTCTTCTGATTATATTACTCATTATATAACTGTTTTGAACAGTAGATGGTAAGAGGTATGTAGAGTTGTGTAACAGTGCCTAGAACATAGCAAATAGCTATTATTGTGAATACTATTCAACTCCCTCCTCCCTTCCACAATTTATCCTCATGTTCTCTCCCCACAATCTTATTGCCAAAGATACTGAAAACTTAGTTTGAGTCAATGACATAGTGATTAAAAGGGAGCTAATATTTACTCCTCCCAATGACATTTAAAAACATCTAAGGGTATTGAAAGATATAATGAAGCTTTTATCCAATGGTGGAATTCTGGCAATAAGTCAATCATGAGAAGGTATTTCAGGATGTGTGATGGCCCTTGAAATTACTATACCAAAGAGAATACCTCTTTATTTGATGTGTAAGAGGTACATCAAAGACATACGGTAAAAATGTTTGCTATAGACGTCAGCTGTCATGTGGGATACCTCATAATAGGCCTTCATAATGACAGAGTTCTTTCTGACCATATCCATGTTGGTCAGGAGTTTTCAGCAGACTCTGGGTAAGTTGTTTAACTTTGTGAGCGTCTGTCTCTCTGTCTGTCACATGGGTTTAACTGGCTCTTTCCCCGAATAAGGGGGGATGTGCAATTCTCTGTCAAGTTCTGGGTGGGAAGACGGGGCTTACAGGATGTAGGAGATGGAGTAAAAGAAGAACAGAAAGATATCCAGGGGTGAAGTTGGGATCAGGAAAAATAAACAGTGCTACCACAGAAGGTCTAGAGAAATTCTCAAAGGCTGAAGTGCATTTGATGGGCTCAGGAGGCACTTCCTATATATAGAAAATAAACTGTTATGGACACTAAAGTAACTGTCACAAGAACTCCATCTTGCCTGATCATCTCACAGAGTTGTTCTGCAATCCAGATAAAATAATCTGCATGATGACAATTTGAATGTCAGAAGTATTATTATTGCAACTTTATGAAAAAATTGACTTTTTATACCAGAGGAAAAATATGTCCTGACCATTAAAGGATAAATTAGATTTCACAGCTAGTTCAGAATTTAAAGTTAACATAAAGACAAACAAAAAAGTTATTATATGGTTACCGGTCAGCAATATGGGCATAGGGAAAGAACACCGTAGTTACAGGTAAGAGTCAGATATTGGAGTTCTGGCCGTGCACTTAGCAACTATGTGACCTCAGGCAAGAAGTGTAACCTTAGTTGCATCATCTGAGGAAAAAATAGGGATAATTATGCCTGTCTTAGTACATTAATGGATTTTTGTTAGGATATAGAGATTGCAACATGAAAGCACTTCGTAAATGGAAATGTGATATAAAAATTGTAATAATAGGTAAAACTTAGCCTTTTCTGAATTTCACCAGCATTAAACTCACCAGAAATTCTTGCCATGGCATTATACATCTTTCTGATAAATCTGTCCCACGGCCACCCCTAAACGGTTAAACACGCACACATGCACACACACACAGAGATTTCAAGCTGTCTTTATAAAGTCAGATGTGTCCTCAGAGAACAAGTGGATGAAACACACAAGTGGGCTGGACCTCACCCATTAGAACCATTTCTATGAAATATATACAAGGAGCTTTGTTATTCTCCTGGAAATTAATAGGTTCCTTTGAGCAGAACTGGGATGGGGTACTTTGCCCCCCAGTCAGCAGCAGCCTGACTGGATGACTTCACCTCCTAAGGCTATAATTGCACTGAGAGCAACTCGCATCAAGCCAGTTTCAGAAGGATTGCTTCTTTCTCTATTATCTTTTTTTCTTCTTAAGAACAGGCTCTCCTCAGCTGACATTCTGCAGTAGGAGGAAGACAAGTGACATCCAAGGGCTCATAGCCAAGTGTTTGATTGGAACATTGATACTGAATGTGTCTTCTCAGAGCTTCTGGTGCCCAAATTACCCACACCCCCACCCTTTTGGCATATGGGCATTTTGCAGTGAAAACCAAGTTGGCATCTGGGCTCATCCTTAATGATCTATCTTATAGCAACATTTAGGGCTGTATTTAAATGTCCCAGATATATTAATAATAAAAAAATGCAGTAAAATTAAACCCCAAGTTAAATCAGGTTTTATTTATTTTAATTGTTTTTATTAATATGGATAAATTTAGAGTCAGGCAGAAAATACAGGCACTTGGTCCTTTACTGGATTAGGGCTTAATTTTATTTTTATTTTCATTGTGTGTTTTTTAATTTGCACAATTAATGCATGCAAGAGTATAAAACTCAGATAATATAAAAAACAAAGGAAAGGAGAAAGCTTTACTTACTATACTGCTATTTGAGATATAAGAAAACATTTTTTTACAAGAAACATGAATAAACTTACATAAGAAATTATAATTGAAGTTAGAAGCAAAAAATGAAATATAATCAGACTTACAACCAGACAGGGAAAGAACATTCCTTAGTAAATCAGCTCAATTTCAGTACTCTCACTAATTAGTGTAAAGAGAGCTTTCAACAAAATTGCTAATTAGATTTTTATGAATAATTAGTAATAGGTAAAGTAGAAAAGTACAAAAGGTATAACCGAATAGAGTTAAAGAGAGGTCTATTATTTTTGCCAGGCATCTACAGCAAATGTGTAGATGTAAACTATGATTGGGACGCCTGGGTTGCTCAGTCAGTTAAGCATCTGACTTCGTTTCAGGTTATGATCTCACAGTTTGTGGGTTTGAGCCCCACGTCAGGCTCTGTGCTGACAGCTCAGAGCCTGGAGCCTGCTTCAGAATCTGTGTCTCCCTCTCTCTCTGTCCCTACCCTGCTCATTCCCTCTCTCTCTCTCTCTCTCTCTCTCTCTCTCTCCCCCTCTCAATAATAAACATTAAAAAAAACTAAAAAAAGTAAACTATGATATTTCCTACTAGATCTATCCAATGTTCATTGCATCATTAGTAAAGTTCATTTAATTTAGGTGTTTATATATACATATTTTATCTTTAGTTTAAATATTAGAAACATTTTTTTCTTGCAGTATCAGTGTTCATTAAATCGCAGAAAGAATGTCTTTTTTTATTCTTTTTTATTTTTGAGGGGTAGGTTGGCAGGGGATATCAATCACCTTTGCAAACCTAGCCTCAAAATCCATGTTCAAGGTGAATGCTCTATGTGTTCGTCCACCTTTATGAACTGATTGATCTGTTGTAAATCAATTTTTTTTTCCTACCTGAGACTGATCAGATTTTTACTCCATTTACATGTCAGGTTTAGACGTACTTTCCTTGTCTTCATTTATATTCTGAAACAAGGATGACAATTAATAAGATCTCTTTGCTCTTTTTAAATTATTGAATGAATTTGACATATATCATTGTGTAAGTTTAAGATGTACAGTGTGTGACTTTGATACATTTATATACTATAATATGATGGCCACTTATTATCAGATTGCATATTTATAGTACAATATTGTCTATATTCACTACACTGTGATTAGATCTCTATGGCTAATTTACTAATTGTTGCAGGCTGTTCTCTTAAACAACATCAATTTTTTCCCTTCACTTTGCATCCCTTCATAACCACCATTTTACTCCCTATTTTTTACAAGTTTGACTTTTTAAGATTCTACATATAAATGATATCACACAGTATTTGTCTTTCTCTGTCTGAGTTATATCACTTACCATAATGTGTTTGAGGTATACCCATGGCAGGATATCTTCCTTTCTCATGGTGGAATAATATTCTATTATGCATATAGATCACATATTTTTTGTCCATTCATCCATTGATGAACATTTCGGTTGTTTCCATGGCTTGCCTATTGTGAACATGCTGCAATAAACATGGGAGGGTATATATCGCTTCAAATTCCTGTTTTCATTTCCTTTCCTTTCACTCCCATTTCCAGAAATGGAATTGATGGATCATACAACAAATCAATTTGTATCTTTTTTTGGAAACTCGATATTGTCTTCCATAGGGGTTGGATCAATTTACATTGCCACCAAAACTGTCTTTTCACCACATCCTCCCAGCACCTGCTGTCTTTTGTCTTGTTGATGATAGCCATTCAAACAGGTATGAGGTGATATCTTTATGTGGTTTGAATTTGCATTCCTTTGATGTTTAGTAATGTTGAACTTCTTTTCATGTGTTTGTTGCTGTCTGGTTTCAAACTATACTGCAAAGCCATTGTAATGAAAATAGTACCATATGGGCACAAAAAATATATATACATAGACCAATGAAGCAGAATAGAGAGCCCAGAAATAAAACCTAGCAGATACAGTAAACTAATACTTGACAAGAAAGCCAAGAATACACAATGGGGATGGGATGCCTGGGTGGCTCAATCGATCAAGTGTCACACTTTGGTTCAGTTCATGATCTCACAGTTCGTAGGTTTGAGCCCTGCATGGGGCTTTGTGCTAACAGCTCAGAGCCTGGAGTCTGCTTTGGATTCTGTCCTCTTTCTCTGCACTTCCCCTGCTCATGCTCTGTCTCTCAAAAATAAATAAACATTAAAAAAAAAAAAGAATAGACAATAGGGAAAGGACAGTCTCTTCAACAAATTGTGCTGGGAACACTGGAGAAATATACGCATAACAATTAAATTATACTTCTAGCTTAACACTATTCACAAAAATTAACTCAAAATACATCAAAGACTTAAACATAAGACCTGACACCATAAAACTCCTAGAAGAAAGCATACAAAAGAAGATCCTCAATATTGGTCTTGGCAACATTTTTTTTAAATGACACCAAAAAATATAAACAAGAAAAGCAAACATCAGCAAATGGGACTACATCAAACTCAAAAGCTTCTGCACAGCAAAAGAAATAATTAGCAAAATGAAAAGATAATGGAAGAATTTTGTAAACCATATTTCATATAAGGGTAATATCCAAAAAAAGAATTTCCTTGTTTTTATCTATACCACTTAGCTCAGGATTCAAGGTAGAAGTTTAGTTCCATGGATAGCACCCCAAACAAGGGATGTTGTTAACCCTATAAAGTAAAGAATGATCCACATTCTCAAGGACCTTACAAAAAAGTCAGATAAAGTAAAATGATCCACATTCTCAAGGACCTTACAATATTCTTTCAGAGAACACAATGAATCATGAAAAAATAAGAAAAAGAAAGAAGAAAGAAAGAAAGAAAGAAAGAAAGAAAGAAAATCAACCTATAATTATAATTTTATAAAATAAAAGGGGACACAGGGGAATTGATAATAATCCAATAACTTGGGTTTTATTCAAGCTACTTCCTCTCCCTGAGCAGCAGTTCTCCCATTTTTACATAAAGAAATTAGATTACACCAAAGATTTCCAGGTTGTTATATTCTCAATCTAGTGAAATTTTAAAAATCAAATTTTGATGACCAAGATAGGATTCTTAGCCTTCAGTTTTGACAAGTGAGGGAATTGAAAATAATTTTTACCTATCAGCATTGTTTCCTTTAAAAAAAGACATTTTAACACCAAAAAAAAAAACAAAAAACCACAATCACAGAATAAAGAACAGCACTTACCAAAGTAGGAGACTGCATTTATTTATTCAAAAGACATGTACTGAATGCTTGTTGTGTGCTATGCTGTTCTTGGTGGTAAGGTAATACCATGGTGAGGAATCAGAAAAGTCTTAATGGAGATCCCATGCAGGAGACTAGGGAGTGGCAACTTTTGCAATCTACCCATTGTACTGATTTATTTAGTCATTTAGCCAGGAACTAGTAGAAACATCATGCAAACACTCATTCTTTGACCAGAATTTGGAAAACACTGCTCCAGAAAATCAATAGTTCCAAGATCCTATGGTTAATAAGGTCCAGAGTTTCTATCATAAATAATTAGTCAGAACAGGGAGTTACTAATGTTGGTTAGAAAAATTTTAACCCAATAAAAGAATCTAAGAGAACATGGAAAGCATTTTATTGTATTTTGATTTTAGGTTGGTGGAAAATGAGGTAATTAAGAAATCTTCAATTTTCCTTGGGATTCAGTATTTTCCACTCACTGGCCAAACAGTAATACAATTAAGATACCATTATTATCACCATTATGCTCATTATATTGCCCTCTCTGGTAATGCAGAATGGGGGATCACATCCAAACTTCCATAGGATACTGATAGAAAGGGATGACATAGCATTTCCAGGAGATAAGAGAAAATTTAATTTTCTTAATTTGGGTACTTTCTTTGTCTTAGAAGTTGTGATTATAAAGCCACTGGAGGGGCACCTGGGTGATTCAGTTGGTTGAGGTTCTGACTCTTAATTTCAGCTCAGGTCATGGTCCCAGGGTTGTGGGATTGAATTCCTCACTGGGCTCCGCACTTAGCACGGAGCCTGCTAAAGATTCTCTCTCTCTTTCCTGTTGCCCCTCTACCCTGCTCACACTCTCTCTCTCTTAAAATAAAAATAGATAGATAGATGGATGGATAGGTGATAGAAAGATAGGTAGGTAGGTAGGTAGATAGATGATGGAAGGAAGGAAGGAAGGAAGGAAGGAAGGAAGAGAAAATAATGACACTGGAACTAGCTTGTCCAGGTTTTCTCCAGATTTAAACAAGATAAGTGAATATACAGATTGCAATCATTGGCTGACCAATGTTGTCATTTGTCCACGTGATGAAAGCCCTGAGAAGTTCATTTTGGGCATTCTTGATAGTTATTTACAATGAAGAAGAGGGAGCCAATGATCTTCCATGACTTTTACAGAATCATTCCCTTACCAATGAGATAGACAAGATGAAGTTCTTGTCACTTCTCCTAAAGTTTTGGCTAAATCAGACTAACATCCAGGATAAACTGCTTGAAGATAAATTAAAATGAGTATAACTGGAGAAGACACTCAAGCCTACTGAGTTGACAAAGATGGGGGGAGGAAATGGAAGTGGACTTGTAGCATAAGTCAGTATAGATGGGGCACAAATCATGTCAGCACTGAGTCATGAGAGGGATGACTAAAAGACACCCAGTTGTCATGGAGAAGCACAAAGAGAATGATAAAGTAATAATGATGCTTAAGTACAAGAATATCATAACTAGGAAAACCATTGCATTGACTCAAGGAACATGAAGACCTTTGTTCTACTTATGATTCTATTGATAATTCACGGTATGACACTGGAAAAATCACCTGCTTTCTTTCTGATTCAGTTTATCTCTGCTGTATGCACTGGGTAAGTTAAGTTATCTGTTCTGTGGGATATATCTGTATGCACTCAGGAAGCAATACAGTTGATGGTTGAAAGTAAAGATAACTGTAGTCAAACAGACCAGGGTTCAAATCATGGACCTACGACTCACCAGCCACATAGCTAAGTCATGCTATTTACTTTCTGCCTAATTATCTTAACTGGCAAAATGGGAAAAAGAACAATATAAACATCATATGGTTTTGTGAGGATTAAAAAAATATCCCTGTAAAGCTCTTAGTTTAATATCAGACACACAATACTATTATTACTGTGGCCACTGCACACTGGACTTTTTGGATCATATCCTCACCTGGCAGAAGCTACAGCAAAGATTAAGTATCTCCAGGCCCTTTTGCTTATCATGTGCCTACACAATATAACAAACCTACTAGCCTGAGGGAAGGAAGTGAACTCTCAGAGTTATCATCAGATATGAAAAATAGCGGCCAGTGTATTTTCCCTTATGCTTGTTGCTACATACATCAAAAACTTTGTGTGTGTGTGTGTGTGTGTGTGTGTGTGTGTGTCCACCCACAAACTAGAAATCACACTCAGTTTGCTACCTTGTTTCTGTTCCCCTGTGCTCCCAGGCTTCAACCTGGTTGAAGCAAAAGAGATGTTAAATGCCACAGGGCTAGGGAAACAGACAAAGACAACTGTTTCTCTTGAGTAGCAATCCTTTCTGGCAGAAATGTGAGTCAGTTCAAATGTCTTTCCTCTGGAAAGACAGGTCGTTTTCACCATATTGAGTACTGCATTACATTTTCACAAAGTACAAGAAATTTAATTTAACAAATATTTATAACATACCAATCATAATTCAGGCACAGTGTTTGCACCTTGCAAGGAACAGGAGTTTATGAGATAAATAAGACATTTGCCCCTGTTCTCACTTCCCCTTACTACTCTCTACTTAAACTAACATGCGTGCACACATGCACATGTACGTGCATTTAGAGAATTGAAAAAGTATAACATATGAAGTGGTTCTTCAAGTCCCCCCCACCCCCACCAGCAGTATCAGCATCACCTAGGAATCTTTTAGAAATGCAAATATTAAGGACCTATTCCTGATCTTTAGAATCAAAAACTATGGGGGTAGTTCCCAGAAATCACTGTTTTAACAAGCCCTCTTGGGGATTCTGATGCACACTCAAGTTTGAGAAAACTTCTCAAGCAGAACTTTACATTGAGCGTCTCTTGCAAGAGAAAAGTCATCAAATCACAAAGGACAAGAGCAAGAGAAGAAAGGAATAGATAAAAAAAAATACCCCAAAATACCCAATTAACTAAATGGCAATAAATACATACCCATCAATAATTAAATATAAATGGACTAAATGTTCCAATAAAAAGACATAGGGTAGATGAATGGATAAAAATATAAGACCCATCTATATGCTGCCTACAAGAGACTTACTTCATATCTAAAGACACACTTCAGATCTTAAGATAAACACAGACTAAAAGTGAAGAGATGAAAGAAGATATTACATGCACGTATTTACAAGTGTTATATCTTATTGTTGGACTGATTCTGATCCCTTTATCTGTATGTAATGACCTTTGTCTCTTGTTATAACTTTTATTTTATCTGATATAATTATTGCTACCCCAGCTTTCTTTTTGTTTCCATTTTATATATGCTTGTGTATCCTTAACTAATCATTGTAGATATAGTCAATTTTACAATTTTTTGCAACCTTCATACTAGCTTTCTAGGTGGTTGATCCATTATGTTTACTATACGTTTGCCTTCACCAGTGAGATTTTTTTCATGTGTGTGTGTGTGTGTGTGTGTGTGTGTGTGTGCATGCTCCTTCTCTTTGCTACTTAAAGAAATGCCTTTAATATTTCCTGTAAAGCCATTTTAGTGGTGATGAACTCCTTTAGCTTTTGCTTATCTGGGAAACTTTATCTCTTCTTCAATTTGAAGGATAATGTTACCAAGTAGAGTACTGTTTTATAAAAAACAATTTTTTTTTCCTTTCAGCACTTTGAATATGTTATGTCACTCCCTTCTGGCTTACAAATTTTCTGCTGAAAAATCAACTGATAGCCATATGGACATTTCTTCAGACATAACCAATTACTTTTTTCTTGGTGGTTTTAAGATTCTTTATCTTTTTTATATTTTAATTTTAATGTGTCTTGGTGTAGATTTCTTTGGGTTCATTGATTAGGACTTCCTGTGCTTCATAACTGTATGTCTGTAAACTTCCAGGTTAAGAGAGTTTTTAGCTATTATATCTTCAAATAACTTTTCTGCCCTTTCTCTCTCTCTTTGCCATCAGAGATCCCCTATAATGTGAATGTTGGTATACTTGATGTTGTCCCACAGGACACTTAAGCTATTCTCATTTTTAAAAAATTCTTTTTCTTTTTCTTTTTTTCTTGCTCTTCTGTGAGTTTGAGTGATTTACACTACCCTGTCTTCCAGATCACTAATCCATCCTTCTGTATCATCTAGTCTGCTATTTATTCCTTCTAGTGCATTTTCCATTTCTATTATTGTATTCTTCAGCTCTGATTGGGACTTTCTCTTTTTTTAAGTTTATTTATTTTGAGAGAGAGAGAGAGAAAGAGAGAGCATGAGCAGAGGAGGGGCAGAGAGAGTGAGAGAGAGAGAATCCCAAGCAGGTGGCAGGTGCAATGGCAGTGCAGAGCCTGACATGGGGTTCAAACTCACAAACCCGTGAGATCATGACCAGAGTCAAAATCCAGAGCTGGATGCTTAACCCACTGAGCCACCCAGGTGCCTCTGATTGGTACTTTCTTATATTTTCTATGTCTTTGTTATCTCTTTTCTGTTTTTTATGTTTTCTATTTCTGTTGTGTTCTTCCATTCTCCTCTTGACTTCAGTAAGCCTCTCTATGACCATTACTTTGAATTCTCTATTGAGTAGATTGCTTATCTTCATTTTGTTTAACTCTTTTTCTGAGGACTTGTCTTGTTCTTTCATTTAGAACATATTCTCCTGTCTCCTCATTTTGCCTAACTCTCTGTGTTTGTTTCCATGTATTAGGTAGTTCAGCTACATATCCAAGCCTTGAAGGAATGACCTTATATTGGAGTTGTGCTCAGGACCCAGAAGCACAGTTCTCCCACCCACCAGGTCTAGGTGTTCCAAGGGAGTCCCTTATGTGGGCTGTATGCATCATCCAATTGTGGTGGGCTGTGACTACTGCAGGCACACTGGTGTGTAGGGTTATAATCTTCTCAGCTGTGAGTACCAGCCAAGGCACATGGGGTGCAGAGTTCTCATCAGGACAAGCTCCCTTGTTGCTAGCAGTCTAGAGGGAAGATTCCCAAAATGGATCCCACCAGTGCCTGGCTCAGTAGGATGAGATAGCAAAAATGGCTGCTGCCAGTGTCTCAGTCCCCAGGGATAGTCCCAGCTATGTCCCACCTCTCCAGCAGGCACTCCAAGTTTAGTAAGTGGGTCTCCTTCACCTATGGTCTCTGTGTTCTTTGATTTTGTTTTTGTACTGGTTTCTGAGTTGAGTGAGTCTCTATGTTAGCCTTTTAAGAGCAGGTTTTACTTTCCCTACAGTTCTACAGTTTTCCTGGACATATTCTTTATTGGTTTTCAAAGTCAGTTGCTTTAGGGATTCATCTCTCCTGTGCAGAATCTAAGGATTGGGGTGTCTGATGTGAAGCTCAAATCTCTCACTCCTCAGAGAAAAGTCCATACCTCTGAGATCCTTTGCTACTACAGAACTCCACGCCTGAGGTGTGGCTTTTTTTTTTTCTGAACAAGGATTTTATCTTTGCCTCTTCTACCTGTCTCATTGCTGCCCCTTGTTGTGGTGTCTCTGTACATCCAGTTTCTAGGTCCCCTTCAGAGGGAATTATTCCATATGTACTTGTAGATTTGTTGTGTCCAGGAGAGAGGGTAAACTCAGGATCTTCCTGTGTTGCCATCTTGAACCTTCTCCCACTACTTCTTTCACTCTTGATATATCCTTCCATGCAGAGAGAATTTTAATATGTATGATACTCCTAGACATTTCTTCTCATTTAATGGGTGCACCAAGAGTAAATGGAGTGACTTATATAACAGGTAATTTGAGAAAAGAAGTTATGCATGCTCCTTTCAACTGTTCCCTTTTTTTCTCTCATAAGTGCAGTGCCCACAGGAAGTAGGTATTCATTCTCTTCCAATCTTACATTCCACGATTCGAATCGTGGGATATAGTTAGGAAGTTCATGGGCTCTTAAGCTACGATATATCTTCCACTCTAATCTTAACAAATGTGTGACTGTTTACTTCCATTTGCCTTACTTTTTGTCTTCTGACTGTCAGAATCCAGGAAGGAAAGAGGGGTCCTATTTATTAGACTCTTTTGAAGACTCTAAAACATGATGTGTCAAAAGTCAAAAAAAGAAAAAAAAATGGGTTTGCCCTTTGCCCTAGGTATTCTCTTCTACCTATACTAAGAAAACAATCAATAATGTGGTCACAAATTTTGATAAAAAGTGTCCATCACTGTTTAAAAATGTAAGTATTATTTTAAAGTTAAATACCCAATAAGTGGAGATTATGCTATCTCAAATGTAATAAAATGGGGTACAACTCCAAATCATTTTTTTTTTCAAATAAAACTGATGACACTGGAAAATTCTTATGGAACAGTGTTTAGTGAAAGAAGACATCACTCAAATACTATAAATACACACACACACACACACACACACACACACACACGTTAAAAAAGATCCTAAATCTAAATGTTAATCTTCTAGGAAAAAAACTAACTTTATTTCTCTTTCCCAAAAGGGAAAATCTGGAAGAGATGACTATCGTGGCCATGTAGACAGTATCTCATGCTTAAAGTGATTGGAAAATGGCATTATATTGAGGGGAGGGTGTCAGGAAGGGTTGAATTAATCTCCTGGTTCTACTGTCTACCTATTATGCTTACTGTGTCCTTTCCTTGGCCTCAGCTTCTGCATCTGTAAAAACAAGCATCTGGAATCAATGATCTCCAAGACCCCTTCTTACTCCAACATATTAGGATTCCATGATTTCATCACTACAAATTTTATGTTGAGTGGTTGAGTCATTCTAGCCAATTAAGCTAGAAGGCTGATAATTCTTCAATGAATAGGAGGAGTTAATTTACCTAGTTAGGTCACTGTAACACTCAAACACATTTAATGGTGCAGTGGTACAGTAATACTTCTAAACATTTTCCAAGTTACTCAGACAATCTACAGAAATCATCTAGACTTCCGTACTTACAATTTCCTTTTTCTGTTGATCTCATCTTTTTTGCTTGTTTGTTTTTTAACTCCTCCTTCTGAAAATGGAGAAAGGAAAATATGTTGGTCTTAAAAAAATTATCATTTGAAAGCCTCAATGACTGTCAAGAAAAAGGTCTCATCAAATATTTGTTCCTGCAGATACAAAAGCACTTAAAAAGCCATGAAAAAAAAAGCACATAAAGAGAGAAAATTGGTATCATTTTATATTTGTTTTTAAAATGGGGGAAATAATTATTCCTATTCAGTTGCTCATTGAAGTGCCGTCATCCTTAATTTTTTATTGTTTCTTCTTCTGACATAACTCAGCAAAATGATTTAGTGTGTTTCTCTCTCTCTCTCTCTCTCTCTCTCTCTGCCTGATAATTTCATAAGCTCTAGTTGTTTCTGAAGGATAATGATTCAACTCAGGTTTGGTGCCTGCTGGATCCTGTCTCCCTGAAATTGGACATTACTCTAATGATAACCTCAGCCCATACCTTCCAGATAAAAGAGGGACTTTGAAAAAATAGAAACAGCATGACTCTTTATTTTTCCAGAGGTGAAGTCTCATATTTCACCTTTTTTTAATTAAGCAGTAAGTTAGATGTCAAGAGCAATTACAGCCTTGAAGGTCAAAGCTTGCTTAATTAAAAAATTGGAAGGGCCTCTCCTTGTTCAACTATTTTGAAAGCACTGGAGACCTTTCACATCCACCTGAAGAGTCAAAGGAAATGAAGTCAAGGCCAAATAGGCTAATACTTTGCCTTGGAATTCAGATTCTTGTTGCCTCCTGATGGGCTGCATTGGCCTCCACAAAAGCCTATAAATCTGATACACAAATTGAAGTATGGCATTATGACCCAAATCCACAAACAGGTACTATTCTAAGAGTGCCATTGAGTGGCAGAGAATTTTAGCATTTATTAGGTTTTAGCAGATGGGAAGCAAATGTTCCAAATACTAGATCTTCAATGGGTCCTTTTTCCTCAGTATATCTTCATTTCTTCAGATGTGACCCTAGAAATGCCATTATTAGAATCCTTTGTGGAGTTTGATACAATGTAGTCTCTATGACCTTACCCCAAGTAATGAATCAGAATCTCTAGGAATGGGTTCCTGGAATCTGCATTTTTTAGGTCCTCTAGGTGATTCTTATGCACGCTAAAATTTGAGAAGCTATAAATCTGGTCCATTTTCCTCATTTTATCAATGAGAAACTAAGATTCAGAGAAGAGAAGCATCTCTGCTAATCACTTTAGAGATAGAATTACAATCTATGTCCCATCATTTCACATTCAGATCCTTTTCCACCAACCAACCAGATTACCTAGATAAACCCATGTGACCAGTTTTTCCTAAAGTTAGTATAATAGATACTATGCACACTTTCCCCAAAGGATTCTTCAAACAATTTGTCATAATGACTAATAATATTCCTATATTCAGTTTAAAAGGTATGAGCCATCTTATAACATAATAACATAATCCTGAATGCCATTCCTCCCAACCCATTCTTAATTCTTTTGCATCTTCTTGCAAATATATTTCTATCATTAACATTTGATGATGCATTGGATTTTAGCAATCTGAGATATTCCTGAATTTAGAGGTCATTCTCTAAACATGCCTACAATGATGCTCCTTTTGTAATTCAATCCATGCTGTCCAAACAACACAAACACCAAGATGTAACTGATCTTATAAACCCATGCAACATAGAACTGCAGAAAGAGTACAGATCTAAGAATCAGAATATTTGGTTTCAAATACTTTTTCAGTCACAAATTCACTGTAGACCGGTTATTTCCTTCTGGACCTATTTATTCATTTGTGAAAAGAAGGGACAGTTCTTTAATAGAGTCCCTTCAAGAATTTACCCAAGGGATACAGGAGTGCTGATACATAGAGGCACTTGTACCCCAATGTTTATAGCAGCACTTTCAACAATAGCCAATTATGGAAAGAGCCTAAATATCCATCAACTGATGAATGGATAAAGATGTGGTTCATATATACAATGGAATACTCCTTGGCAATGAGAAAGAATGAAATCTGACCATTTGTAGCAATGTGGATGGAACTGGAGAGTGTTATGCTAAGTGAAATAAATGAGGCGGAGAAAGACAGATACTATATGTTTTCACTCATATGTGGATCCTGAGAAACTTAACAAAAGACCATGGGGGAGGGGGAGGTGAGGGGGGAAAGTTACAGAGAGGGAAGGAGGCAAACCATAAGAGACTCTTAAATACTGAGAACAAACTGAGGATTTATGGGGAGTGAGGGAGAGGAGCAAGTGGGTGATGGGCATTGAGGAGGGCACCTGTTGGGATGGGCACTGGGTGTTGTATGGAAACCAATTTGACAATAAATTATAATTTAAAAAAATAGTCCTTTCAATTGCTTTAATTCTGTGAAGAAAAGCAGGGAAACTAGGACCCTGTGCTGTCACTAACTCACATTGTTCTTGAGGAATGTGAACAATCAGGAGATGCCAATATCTCTAATTATATCAAGATGCCAAAGTAACAATGGTCAGTGTGTACTATTATTTAGCTGGGGAGGAGCTCCAGGAACTGTTGAGTTCCCTGTGGTTAAAGAGGAAGAAATGAATGAGCTCCTGCCAGAGGTGTTAATGAGGTCCCAGCATTTGTGTGAGAGGGCAGAAGAGATTTCAGGGAAAAAATATCTCTAGAGGATTTAGTAAACCTATGGTTTTTCTGCAAAGGCTAAGGAGGCTAGGAAGGAAGTCTTCTCGAAGAAGCAGAGTAGAAATTTGAAGTGCAGAAAGTTCAGCTTCAAACAAGCTGTGGCTAAACAATTCAAGCTAATTAAAGCTTTCTCAAATGAATAGGGAAGAAATGCATGTGTGAATTCGGTTTCTCTTCAATGATTCCACAGTTAAAAAAAAAAAAAGCTAATAGAAATGTGCCCTGAGCATCTAATTACCAGTAGGAGCTTCTGAAATAGCAAGAACATGTGTAGACCTGCCAACAAGAAAGTTGGACCTGAATTTTACCTGTCATATGTTAGTAGTGTGCTTATATATGAGCAGTATGTAAGTTACATGATGCTTCTAAGGCTCCCTTCCTTTCTCATTGACTGGGATTAATAATGCCTTCCCTGCCTCTCTCAAGTGGTGGAAAAGAGACAAAAGTCAATAAGAGATGGTATGATACAATCATATTAAACTTTGTTATTCAAGTGTAAGGATAAGTAATATAGCATTACCGAAATAAACCAAACTTGGTCATGATTATATGTGTGCGTGTGTGTGTGTGTGTGTGTGTATTTATCATGATAGTATTTAGAGGATATATATATATATATGTATATGTATATATATATATATATATACATATACATATATATGTATATATATATACTTCAGTGAAATTGATCTACAACTTTTATTCTTCATTAATTCCTTGTTTACTTAATAAAATATGTTGAGGAGTGTATCCTTTTCTCTGTTCATTCAAAGCATTTATGAAAGATTAAAGTTACTTTTTCCTTAAAATGTTTGAAAAAATTCTCCAGTAAAGCCATTTGAGCTTGGAGTTTACTTGTAGAAAGATTTTTAATTAAATATTTTATTACCTTAATTAGTATAAGATTATTCAGTTTTCTTTTTTTCTTCTGGGTCAATTTTGAAAGATTTATTTTTTTTAATTTATTGGTATAAAATGGTTTATTGCTAACTCCTTACTTTTTTATACATTGACAGGATTGAAAATGATGTTATATCTTCATAATTACTAGTTATTTGATACTTATGTCTTTTTGATCAGCCTCAGCGGTGGTTAATCAACTTAAGTGTTTCAAAGAATCAGTATTTGTCTTTGTAGATTCTATTGAATATTTGCAGTCTTTTAAATTAATTTCTGTTATCCTCTTTCCTTTCCTTGTACTTGTTTTGCTATTCTTTTTTCTAACTTCATTATGTAGATACTTAGCTTATTCCTTTCATGTTTTCTTAACTTGTACTATATAAACATAGAACTGTGAATTTCCCTCTGATCATTGTTTATTGTGATTTTTGATGTGCAGTATTTTTCTTCTTGTTGTTTGGTTAAAATATATTCCAATATTCATTGTGATATTTTATTTAACCAACAACCTGATTAAAAGTTTATTTCTTAATATTCAAATATGAGTTATTATTAGAATAATTGCTTTGGGGTCATAGATAATGCTTTATATGATTTCAAACATTTAGAATTTATCCAAACTTACTTTATGACTCAATATATGATGGATTTTTATAAATAATCTACATGTGCTTGAAAAATAATACATGTTCTGCAGTTTTTTGACTTAATGTTCTACTTATGTCCCCTAGGTTCACTTATTTAATATTGTTCAAATTTTCTAGATCTTTACTGACCTTTTGATTATTCTATCAGTTACAGAGAGGCATGTATTTTAAACTGTTCTTTGGGGCGCCTGGGTGGCGCAGTCGGTTAAGCGTCCGACTTCAGCCAGGTCACGATCTCGTGGTCCGTGAGTTCGAGCCCCGCGTCGGGCTCTGGGCTGATGGCTCAGAGCCTGGAGCCTGTTTCCGATTCTGTGTCTCCCTCTCTCTCTGCCCCTCCCCCGTTCATGCTCTGTCTCTCTCTGTCCCAAAAAAAAATAAATAAACGTTAAACTGTTCTTTTAGTTTTATAAATTTATTCTTCTTATATTTATATTTTTGCTTGATATTTTTTCAGAATGTGTTATTATGTGTGTAGAAATTTAGAATTATTATATGTTCCTGATGAATTAAAATCTTTTAGCTTTGTGAAATTACTTTATCTCTAGTAAATCTTTTTGCCTTAAGGTCAATTATTTCTGTTATTAATACAGCCTCACTAGCATTCCTTTGGTGAGTGTTTACATGCAATAGATTTTCTTTTCCTTTTAATTTTAAACTTTCTATACCTTTATGTGTAGAATGTGTCTATTCCATTTTAAAATCCATTTAAAATCCATTCCATTTTAAAATCTTGGGATTTGGGGGAGGTTTTTTTTGTTTATTCAAAGATGTATGTGTATATACTATACTCCTACATGTTTTTTGTTTACTCAAATATATATATGATGCATATTATATATTTATTATACAAATATATATGCATTTGTGTGTATAAATATATATGTATGTGTATATATATGTTTATATACATAATAAATTGTTATATATATATATATAAATTGTTTATATATATATATATATTGTTCTATGTTTCTTTTGCTTTGTTTTGGATTTGTTAAGGAATTTTTTATATCTAATTTTTCCTCTGTTAGTTGAGATTTACACACACAATTTCTACTCTTGGGTGGTTCCATAGAAATTACCTTGCTTTTTGTTCTTCTGGTCAAGGAAAAGACATCAGCAAATCTTAGTTTCATTTACCTCCTTCATTACTTTTTTTAAAATCATTTTTTTAAGTTCATCTTTTTATTTTGAGAGAGAGAGAGAGAGAGAGAGGAAGAGGAATCCCAAGCAGGCTCCACATCATCCATACAGAGCCTGATGCCAGGCTTGAACTCACGAACTGCAAAATCGTGACCTGAGCCGAGATCTAGAGTCAGACACTTAATTGACAGAGCCTCAGGTGCTCCTACCTCCTTCATTACTGATATAATACTGCATTTAGATAATTTAATTGTCTCTATATTTTTATATCTATGAGATATTGTCATTGTTTATGCAGTCAATATTCAAATAGATTTACCTACAGGTCCGCAAGCTTTCACCCAAACTCATGGGCTGCAGAATTCCAGTTATTTTGGATTTTGACAAGTAATACACTACAAAACCTTGTATTACTTATCACCTCCATTGGGATCTGATCAGTACTTCATAACTGTGCACATTAATATCTTTACAGATAGCTATTAACTATTTAAGTGGGATAAAGACTATCAGGAGCCTCAAGTTATTTCAGGTCAGGTGAACCACCAGTTAAGTTCAGATCAGGTCTTGCTGACTTCAGAGGTTTTGGGATTTGGAATTGTAGATGAGAGATTGGGGGCACACCTTATGCAGTGTCTGCTTTTAGGAGCTCAACAAATGCTGTTGCTGACCTAAATTGTCAGCAGTGAGATTTTTACATAACATTTTTGGCCAGATGGTGGGATTTGGGGGTACTGTGACTTTAACACTGCAAGTCTACCTGTCTAGCTGACAGATATTCCTGCACCCAGTATATTCATGCTGGAAAAATTGTAACGATGAGATTGTGGAGTTGCTTAACATCACATATAGCAGGTTCAGAGCAGGAAAGACCTCTGAACTCAAAGTCTCAGACTTCCTATATTCTTATTTTCAACTTATTTTGACTCCTAGGAAGGGAAGAAAACATCACAGCTGGATGAAAACATCACATTCAAACCAAACAATGAAGGGCAAATGGCAGTCAAGGAACAAAGAAAAGCTTCCACACAAATGAGTGATGTGGATAGAGATCTTGAAAAGACCATTTGAGGGGAGTGGGAATCAATGTCTACCTCTCCTGAATGGAGATGTAAATAATCTGTTTTAGCTGGAAGGTTTCACAGCCTCATAGATTTTATGCAGAAATAAATTATTTTCAACATGGACCCAACATTTATTACACTAATTATACCATTATTCACATTCTTCTCCTAGAATGATCCAACATGCATGCGTTTTAAAATATGGATTTACAGAACTTCTTCTAATAAATCTCTCTTTTTAAAAAACCATTAGTATATTAATGAGAAAGGCCTTTTTCTCTTAGTGATTTCAAGTTCCCAAGCAAGTTAAAGAGAAACAAGCAAGTTCCCTGTCAAGTTACAAAGAAAGGGGCTGAAGAGTTAAATCTATCCTTGATAAACTGTCTATACTCACATCACGAAATGATCCTAGAAGTTAAAAGTGAATACAGTTTTTAAGACAATTTCAAGGGGATTTAGAGAAATTGTTTGCTGCCTTATATAGGAGTTCATTCACTATATGTGAATGCTTAAGCTACTAGGAGTCATTAGAAGCAGAGGATTGAAAAATGGGAAAGCAATGCTGAAGCAAAACATCAAAGAATAAAATCACCCAGGGCTTCAGGGCGCGTAGGTGGCTCAGTAGGTTAAGTGTCCGACTTCAGCTCAGGTCATAATCTCATGAGTCCGTGAATCCAAGCCCCGTGTCAGGTTCTGTGCTGACAGCTCAGAGCCTGAAGCCTGCTTCGGATTCTGTGTCTCCCTCTCTCTCTGCCCCTCCCCCACTCACACTCTGTCTCTATCAAAAAATGAATAAACGTTAAAAATTTTTTTTTAAATCACCTAGTGCTTCAACTGGTGCAAGGAAATGACTGCTTTCATACACTGTTGGTAGAAGAAGGGATTGCTATAATCTTTTAGACAATTAATCTGGCCATATCAGTATGATTAAAAATACAGCTTGACACAGAAATGCCACTTTTAGGAAATCTATCCTCTAAAAACAAAAGCATCACTATGTGAGGATCTTCATACATACATTGTGTTTATTCTTTCAATAAGTGAGTACCTACTCTGTGCCAATAATGAAAGACAGAGTAGTGCCATGGTCTTACAAAGTGTACATTCTAAAGGAACGAGATAGATGATGAATATGTATGGGAAAATATCAGGTATACGTATCAGTGTTATGTAGAGTCTCTAAATGGAGCAATGTATCTACTTATCACTTTAAAGTGGGTGGTCAAGAAAGGGCCCTCTGATCAGGTGACATTTACTGAGAAAGGGCCAACAAGAATCTAACCTTGGAAAAATTGCAGTGATTTTTATATGTGCAAAAGTTTGATAACCATCTGATTTTCAGCAACAAAGGAATGGTTAATTACATTATGACATGTTGCACAGCTCTTAAAGTAATGTCCAATTAGCATCTCAAACTTAACTGCTGGAAGCTGAGCTATCCCAGACTGAGTGGCAGGGCCCGGGCTGTGGACGGATTGGTGACTGCAGGGCAGCCTACCGACAGTGAAGCTTCTTGTCCTCCCGCTTTTAGGTCATTTGGCCTTATTAAAGTACCTGGGGTATTGTCTGTTGGGGAATTGCCCGCGACAGGCCCCCTGAGAAAAGAACCATGAGGAAAGAAAATAAGGTTCCACAAGAAACTGTGCAGCCCTACATTTAGCCCTTGCTATCCCCTATTGGAGACTCCTCTACTTACAGGAAGGATAGCCTCATACGTTTGCCAGCAAAGAGGGCCTGTAAAGGAGAGACATATGGATTTGAAAGCCCCACTCTGGCAACTAAGGATTGTATCTCTGGGCACAGATGACTTCAACCCCTAGACCCGCCTGGTCCCCCCGGAGGCATTCCAGATGATGACTGAATCTAGTCGGTTAAGGTACAGAATGGTTCATTAGTTCCTAGGTGCATTGTCTCTCTGAGAATATATGAGGCATGGGTTTCTAAGGCTTTTTCGGCCCCTTCCTGGCACCTCGGACCAAGGCAAACACATTGTTCTTCTGGCCTCATGTGGTTAGGAGGTCATGTCCCTGTAACTGTTCCACTTGAGGTGTTGAGAAATGGAGGGCCTTTCACAAGAAGAGCAAAGCAAATGCTTTGTAGATTATAGATAAATGCAGATGCATAATGGAATAATGTAAGAAATTAATCTATAATCAAAGGGTATGCGGGAAAGGGGAAAATCACCATGCTATTTCTTAAAGGTTTTTTATACATAGGAACATTTTCAAAATTAGGTAATGCTAGAAAAACATAGATGACGTATGCTACAAGGAAATCACTAGCATATATAATGCCACGTTTACTACAATAAATCGGCCAGTTCAACACACTGCTGTTGTCTGTGTCCATTTTTATTTTTTGTTTTTATTTTAGTTTTTTTAGTTTTAGTTTTTTATTTTAGTTTTTTATTTTCTAGGTTTCTATTTTAGTTTTGTTTTATTTTCACTGACACCATTCTTCCTTCGGGAAACCCTGGTTGCTGGAGCTGGTCTCCGGCACTTAACCATGCCTCAAAATTTAACTTCTGATCTCTCTCTCTTGAAAATGCCTATTCATTTCACAGTCTGTCTCAACTGAGTTTATGGTAACTCTCCTTCCAGTTTTTACGATAATAGCCTCACTATCATCCCTGGCTCTGCCTTTTGGGTTATACCCCATATTTTGTCCCTCAGCAAATCTGGGGACTCGACCTTGAAAATATATCCAAAATTCCATCCATATACTCCATTCATGCTACACTCACTTCCTCCATCTTGCTCTATCATTTTCTCCTAGATTACTCCAATGGTCTTCCAACTGGGCTCCCTCCTTGTACTTCAGTCTATTCTCAGCCCAGCAGCCGAGGTGATCCTGTTAAAGGTAAATCAGAATGTTATTCCCTGGATCAAAACCAGTTTCTTTCAGAGTAAAATTCAAAGTAAAAGTCCATAGTAAAACCTTTAAGGCCCTACAGGAACTGATCCCTACCATTGCTCTCACCTCATCCCCTTTTACTCTGTCCCTCAGTCACTCTACCCCCAAAGACCTAGGCCCCCAGCTACTCCTTAAACACACAAGGACACTCCTACCCCAGGGATTTGGTATTTAATCTTCCCTTTCCCCCAATACAACTAATTGTTCGTATTAAAGCTATGACTGATTACAGTGAGTAAAATACAACCCTTTAATGCTTCTAATCCCTTTTCCTACTTACTTTTTTCTTTAATGTGTTTCACTATCTAATAATACCATGGATTTTACCCAGTTATATATTGTGTAGTATCTCTCTCCATCATTAGAATATAAGCCCCATGATGACTGGGGTTTTGTTTTACTCACTCTGTAACCCCAATGCTTAGAACTGTGCTTGATGCATGATAAATACTCTATAAGCATTTGTTCAATCCACAAATAAATATATTTTTAAAAGATACTCAGGGGGTACCTGGGGGGCTCAGTCAGTTGAACGTCCGACTCTGGCTCAGGTCATGATCTCACAGTTTGTGAGTTTGAGCCCCGTGTCAGGTTCTGTGCTGACAGTTCAGAGCCTGTAGCCTGCTTGGGATTCTGTGTCTCCATCTTTCTCTCTGCCCCTCCCCCACTTGCGCACTGTCTCCCCCGCACCCCCTCAAAAATAAACATTAAAAAAATTTTATTAAAAAAAAAAACTACTCACATGGGGTTCCCCGGGTGGCTCAGTGGGTTAGGTGTCTGATTCTTGATTTCAGCTCAGGTTATGATCTCACAGTTCGTGGGAACACATCCGGCGTCAGGCTCTATACTGACAGTGAGGAAGGAGCCTGCTTGGGATTCTCTATCTCTCCCTCTCTCTCTGCCCCTCTCCTGCTCACACTCTCTCTCTCTCAAAATAAATAAAGAAACTTAAAAATGATTTAAAAAAAGATGCAAAAGTAAATTGACATATGTGTACATATTTATGAGTTTATAAAACGGTGTGGGAGTATACAAACCAGAAAGTTCATATTGATTCCCTCAAGAAAGTAGAAGCAGAGGCAATGAGGCAGTTTATTAAGTTCTTTCCTTAGGCGTCTCTGAATTGGCTTCTTATTATAGGGGTTATATTTGTGAATTTTTTGAGAAAAACATTGTAATTTAATTTTAAATAAGTATATTGATGTTAGCCCAAAAATATACTTAAAACCCTCAAATCCAAAGATTAATCCATTTCTCCCTTTCATCATTAGTATCAGTATTTTAATTGGAAACACATAAATATTCAGGCATGGTAGCTGTTTATACAATAAAAGATCCAAGAGGTTCAGTAGTTTCTGAGCTTCCCAGAAATAGAAGCCATTCCAGGCTTCCTCCCTAAAAGCATAACCCCCTGCATCATGACCAAGAATAACCTAAATGAACCTTTAGCAAATCAATCCTCATTCAGAGATTTTTTTTTTCATATTCTGCTTATTTCTGGCATTAAAGAATAGTTTAAGAAGGCTGAAAAACAGCATGTGAAGTGACTATTCAATCAGTTTTTTTTCAAGTGAAGCAGTGTGCAGAAACATAAACAAAATACAGCTAAAGGAGATGGGGGATGAAAAACAGCCTCTTTGACTTTCCCAGGTAGCTTCTGAGATAGCTAAATGGAAGTCTTAGGGGTCCTTGCACTTAGATATTTATGAACCATGATGTGGGCAGGGTGAAGAGTAGAGCAGTCTGTTAACATTCAAATAAAGTTGAAGGAATGTTTGAAAGAAATGAGACAAGATAACTGTTCTCAATTATTTTAAGAAGCAAGTTGACTTTTCTGTGAAGCTCCAGAGAACGTCAATAAGTTTAGTGAAAAGGAGGTTTAAGAAGACAACTTGTTTGATACTAGGAAAAAATAAACTGTCTGGAAATTATAGTTGGCCCACGGTGGAATGAACTGCCAAGTGCGATAGCAAACCTCCTGTCTACTAGAGGAATGGGAACAGAGACAGAACCTGGCTAACCAACAAAGTGTGATAGATGGCATTACTTACCAAGTGGGAGATTAGATCATTACAATTCCTACTAATTCTCAGGTTCTAGGGGTCCATGTATTAGGACTCTTGGTTATAAGTGACAGAAACTCTCCTTTTGCTTAAGCTTGCACAATTGAAATGCCAGATTGGATCCTAGCTTCAAATGTGGCTCAATTCAAGGGTTTAAGGTTTTGCATCTCTTCTCCCTCCTTCTTGAATCTATTCTTGTCTTCTTTTTTGGCTTAATTTTCATGCAGAATCATTTCACATGACAACAAAGGCTCTCAGCAATCCCAGGCTTAAACTATCCTTATACCTCGAAATCTTCAAGAAAGGAAAGAAAGGCACTCTTCTCAATGGAGAAGTCTAGGGAAAAACTCTAACTGCCACATCTATGGTTACATGCCTGTCCCTGAAACAATCTCAGCATCCAGGCAGGTAAGGCGCACTGATTGGCCAGCCTGGGTCACAAGCCTGCTGAAGAGGAAGAATTTCCACTCCCCTTCAAGGTCCTTCTAGCCAGACTCAGAATCAAATTGACATGAGACATATTAACAGGAGAAAATCAAATTTAATTTTGTACATATGGGTAATCCACACAGACATGCAATTCCAAGGACAGTCAGGCAAAAATGAGGAATACATGACATCCAGAACTAAGGGGAAGGGCAGGTAGGAATCTAAGACTTCAAAGAGAAGAAATGCAATTCACAGGAAGATAAAAAAGAGTAAATGTTTGGTAAACAAATGTTCACTGGGCCCCTCAGAAACAATGGGACAAAGAGAACTTGATCACATAGGTCTTACTAGTGTTCTCCCTGTCTACTATACCTAGTTCATTTCTTAACATAGTGATCTATGGTGATAGTTCTCTTCCGGGAGCAGATCCTCTATCTAAATTCTTTTTAGGCAGTTGAGGGGAAAGGTAAAGAGTTTTTCTTGAATGTACAGGGTTGTGATTGCTTTTAATTCAAAATATTCTTCATGCCAAAATGGCCCGTCTTGGGGCAGCCTGCCGTTGGCCCCTACAAGCCCATCCCAGTCCCAGGCAAGCAGGACCACGTGAATGACAATTCCACCAGGTGGGGGTGGACTATTTCCCTAAAGAAAAAATTTGCTCAGCAGAAAAATAACAGATGTCTATTATATTCTGAGAAAAGCACATAAAACTAAAAGATTTGATTGTTACATACATCTGACCATTCCGGTGAACTCAAAAGGAGAGACAAAGGTTAACAGCCCTACTTTTGCAGATTACAAACAAGAAGGCGTTGAGTCCCTTCACATGTTTTGGCTTAGATAGAGCTTTCCAGAATTAACGAAGAAAATCATGCTGTTTTCACCGTTGCATTGCAATGGGATGGTACTAGGGTAAGAAGATGTGTGCTGTCACCAAATATGTTTCTATAACAGATGGGAATTGCTTTTTCTTGAAATAGCTACTGATGTAGGGATGTTAAGATTAGCTAGGGCAATGGCTTTCCTTTTGTAGGAATTTGTATTATGATAATCAACCAACCAGAAGGAACTGTTAGTCATCCTTTCCCTGTTTAGAGGCAAAGCTTTGCAAATGAAAGAGAACAATATACATGTAGGATATACGTATGTGTATGTGTGTGTGTGTATTTCTCCTCTTCTATATATATGCAGACATTTATAGACTGTACACAAAATGAGTCCACGTATTTCTGACAAAAAGGCAGAATAGCATAATGTGTACGAGCAAGGTTTGGGAACCATTCTGCCTGATTTCAGATCCTGATTCCTTCACTTACTAGCTTGGGAACCTTAGGCAAAATACTTAATCTTTCCACGTCTTATTTTTTCTTGCCTTTTACTAATAATAGCAACAATCCCAAAGAATGAATGCATTAAATGAGCAGACAAGGGAAAAGCACTTAGAAGGCTGACTGTGGCATCACAAGTGCCCAATGAAGTTTGTTATCCTTATTATTACTGTCACCAGCCTTGTATGTGGTACATGTAATGTTAAGGCCTCAGTTTCCACTCTCCAACAGCTATGTGAGGGTTCCCAGGAGTAATAGTATCGAATTTCTATAGAATTCTAGCATGATATTTTATTCTCTGTATGGGGGCATTTTTAATCTTGTGATTTTACTCACAAATGTGTCAAACAGCAGCTGAAACAACATTCCTGGTATTCAGAACCAAGGAAACCCAAACAAGTGAAGCTAATAGACAAAGAAATTGACCTAATAATGAATCATTTATGTTTAAAATCTCACATATACAATAGTTTTGAACCAAAGTAATTCTATAAATATCATCTTTTTAAAGAGGAAAGGGGTAAAACCAGACATTTGGCATTTAATTTCTTGAATTATATCCTTATTAAACAGTGCCTATGACATGAATGATACAAACATACAAAGAGGGAGATAGGAAAAAAATGAAAACCAGTTTTGCAAAATTGCTTAGTAAGGTAAATTCATCATCACTCATTAATGGTTAATCTGTCTGAAAATAGGCACAAACTTATTCTGGTCCCAACTACTTCACAGAGAATTAATTTAAAAATGGAAGATGATGGTTTCCAGAAGTTAAATTTCTCTGTATGTCACCAAGTTTGCTCCTAACTTTCTTCCCGTAAAGATGATTTGCTGGATATGGATGGAAACTTTCCCTTTTGGAATCCCCCATATGTCACTGTATAAATTGGATTCAGAGAAAGTAATTTGGTTGCTGCAAATAGGATTTCAGTAGCACAGGTAGGCTAGGCAGTAGGACAAGGCAATTCTAAGAAACCAAAACCCAGCTTCAGGAAACTAGCCCTTTAAGGGAAGATGGGGGAAAAAAACCTGGCAAATATTTAACTCAAAGCCAGGTTACCCTCAAATAAAATAATGTACTTCATGGATTCCCAAGAAATGCCAGTTTCTCTTCAGTGGTTGCTGGTGGCTTTTTAGATGTCATGATGTCACATAATAGATTTTAATCACTATGCTCGAGAAAAGGAGGACTATGTAGGAAAAAACGAACCAAGGATGGATGCACCCAATGTAGAGACAGCCTCACCCGCTGATAGCCTGAACAAATGATAAAAACTTATTCTGATGAGATTTCTTGCCTGCATCTGGATTTAGAATTAACAGCAAGATAAAGCTGGAAAGAATTTTAGAGGACATCTTGTCCAATCCTTCATTTCTTGAGTGAATCTCCATTATGATATTCCTCAAAAGTAGACTTTTATCTTGAACACAATACACCCAGTGTTATTTTCCAGAAAGACAAAATCCATTAAACATAATGCAGTGTGGACTCTGAGAAAGTTCTTTTTTAAACTGAATATAAGTTGATCTCCTGGGAACTTCCATGCATTGATCCTAGATTGATCTCTTTAAAATTCCCCATAATTACTAAAATACATTTATTCAACAATTCAACAACTATTTCTTGAGCCTCTCTGTCACAGGTGAGACACTTTTCTAAAACCTGAATAGAAGATACAACATGAAAATATAGTTCTTGCCCTAAAGCTGCTTATAGAAAGATAAAAGTGATGTAATTAGTTTTAGCACAGATCAGTTTCTGGGTCCAAGGTACAAGGAGATGCAAGCAAGATTTCATTATCTCAGTGGAGAAAGGCATCACTTCTTTGTAGGGGCTACAGAGAAGGCTCCTGAAAGACAATGGAACAGGGAAGTGATATCACAGAGGGACTCAAGAGCATGAGCAAGGGTAAAGGTGAGAAGTTTGAGATTTTGATGCCTCCTGGATTTCTATCTTATACATGAAGATGGTGAGACTTGAACATGTTCTGTCACTGCATATGTGCAGTTTGTGACATTTGGACATGTGATAAATTATCATTTTATAAACCTGAAATGGATGGAGTTTAACTTGGCCACTTCCCTGCATGTGATCGGCAAGAGATTCTCATCTAAAAAACCAAATTATAGTTACTACGTTTTCTACAGGTATGGTGCAGTGTGTGTGCGCGTGTGCGTGCGTGCGTGTGTGTGTGTGTGTGTGTGTGTGTGTGTGTGTGGTGTGAGGAACTGCTAAATTTTTCTCACCTTGTCAGTCATCTCTGGATGAACTGTAATGTCTCCTGGAGGGGAACCAGGTGGGAAAGCCACAGATGGATAGAGCAAGGGATATTTTATCCTCAACGAATACAGAGACTAGCTGGCCTAAGAATAATTCCAGGTGGCAGAAATGTAATGGTACTCACTTCAGGGGAATTAGGCAAGGTTCCAGCAGGGAGCCAAGTTTGCTTCAGATTCCACCAGGAATCAGCCCTTTAGAGGACTAGAGGCTTGTATTTTAAACATGACAACTGTTATGCCTCTTGTATTTTCAGTAATTATTGCCTTTTTGTTCACTGAGTATTAAAGTTCTTTTTGAAAATGTCAGCCTGTCTCAACTGAGCAAAGAAAAACATGAAAAGTTATTTCAATTCATGCTTTTGCAGCTTTAAAGGAGGTATGGGCTCCCTGGGGCCTGATGTAGTGGAGGCCACAATAATCTAATGGAGAAGAAGCCCCAGAGGAAAGAGAAATTTACAAGAAAAAAAAAAAGGTGGGTGGCCTCTTAACTAGCCATTCTCCTTTATAAAAATATTGTTCTGGACTTTTATTTTCATATTCCTATATCATAAGAGATTTATGTGTGTGTGTGTATATATATATATATATAATATGCTTATATATAATATGCTTATATATAATATACTTATATATAATATGCTTATATATAATATGCTTATATATACGTTTATATATATATAAATAAAACAAATATATATGTATATTTTATTTTTATTTAAGTTTATTTATTTTGAGAGAGAAAGTACAGCAGGGGAGGGCCAGGGAAAGAGGGAGAGAGAGAGAATCCCAAGCAGGCTCCATACTGACAGCCTAGAGCCTGATGCAGGGTTTGAACTCAGGAACCGTGAGATCATGACCTAAGCTGAGATGAAGAGTCAGACGCTTAAGCGACTGAGGCATCCAGGTGCCCCTATTGCATATATTTTTTAAATGTTTTCAAAATTCAACTTTTTATTCTGGAAAACTGCCTGTGCATCGTAGAGAAGAATAGAAAATGCAGGTAAGCATAAAGCAGAAAATTAGAATGATCCATAATTCTATCATCAGAACATTGGTACTGTTCTGGTGTTTCATTCTACATTTCTTTAACTTATAAATGTATATACATTTCTGGCACAAAAGTAGAATGAAATTGAATTTAGGATTTTGATTTTTTACATGTATTGTGTTGTATCCCTTTTTCTGTTGTTTATAAATTGTCCTACAGCAATCTTTTTAGTGGTGGCACAGCATTGCACAATGCATTTAAATCACACCTCACTTGTTAGGCATTTGAATTCGTTCCCTTTTTACACATTTAATATGACATTACAATAACTAGATTTTATTTTCAGCTGAAAACAAGGGAGGAGTGGCAGAAGGGCATTTTTATAACCTAATCCTTTTCTACTTATCTAAACTTTTTATTGCAGCTTCTGATTCTATTTCAAGCATACTTTAGGGCATGAATGGGCAAACTTTTTCTATAAAGGATCACATAACAAACATTTTTGCCTTTGTGAACCATTTAGTTTCTGTTGCAACTTCTCACTTCTGCTGTTGTAATACAAACACAGAAGCAGGGGCGCCTGGGTGGCTCAGTAGGTCAAGCATCTGACTTCAGCTCAGGTCATGATCTTAGGGTTTGTGGGTTCAAGCCTCACGTCGGGCTCTGTGCTGACAGTTCAGAGCCTGGAACCTGCTTCAGATTCTGTGTCTCCCTCTCTCTCTGCCCTTCCTCTGCTTGTGCTCTGTCTCTCTCTCAAAAATAAACATTAAAAAAAAGTTTTTAATAAAAAAAAAACACAAAAGCAGCCATAGATAATACGTTAATGAATGGGCTTAAAGGCGTTTCAATAAATCTTTATTTACACAAGCTGGCAGCAGGCTGGATTTGGTCTATGGACCGTGTTCTACTGACCTCTGCCTTGATGTTCAGAGTCTTATGGCCATGCCTTATATGATCTATCCTGTCATTTTATAAGCTGCATATATACCAATGTTCTTCGAGGCTTGGGGGATATAAAGGTGAAGTAGACACAGACTCTGTCCTTGTGGAACTTAATATTCTGTAACATTGATTTCAAAGCAAAATTCAAATAGGCATGTGTGCAGTCAGTTGTTTGGGATAAACATGTAGGTCTGTCCCAATTGCTAGGACCACAGAAACATGACGGTAATGCCCACTAACACTTCCCACTACCTCAGTCATGCAAACCATACCTGTGAACCCTAAAATGCAACAATGTTTTCTTTTCCTAAAAGAAAACAGAGTCATTGAGAAGAAAATAGAAGCTACAAAATGCTAGCACATTTCTTGCAATATACCAATTTTGTGACTTTAAACAATATCCTTAACTTCTCTAATCCTCAGTTTCCTCACCTATAAAATAGGGAAAATAATGGGATTGTGAAGATTGAGGTCACATGTGTGAGATGTCTGGCCCACTACATGGAATAAGTGTGTAATAAATGACATCTAGTTTTACTGATATGCCCTTACATAGACAGTTGTTCATAAAATTAGGTAATATTCTTCACTGATTTGTTCATTAAACATTTTTTATTACAATATCTAGAAAGAAGATCTCTGTCTAGGACAAGTGACAACAAAGGAAAGAAAGAAAAATATAAAAATTAGGCACCAGAAATGAAATCTGTAGATCTGAAGTCATTTATTAAAATGTACTGCTTTATCCTTTACACAGTTAAAGGTATTTCGTACATACTGTGCCTGACCCAGTTCATGTACCTCCACAGACCTCAGTCCCTCCTGGCTGCCAGGCTCTGTCCTAGGAGCAGCAGTGGCACCAGGTCCCATGTCCATTGTCATAAAGCCCTGGCCACATCCACCACTGCCTCATCTTGTATGGCCTCCCTTGGGGGTGGGAGTCATGGGGCTCCTGTACCAGGTTACCTGCTCTCAACCTTGGCAAATGAGGACTCTGCTTCAGAAGCAGCCAAAGGAGCAGGTGACACAACTCAACAGCAGAGGGTTAAAGAATTAGGTACAGAATTAACATCTTAACAGCTTTTACCAGTAAGAAACAGGGGACCCAGGGGTAACGAGCAGACACACTGCCTTCTTCGTCCATCTTAGAGGGTTCTGGGTTTTCAAACCCACACCCAATAAATGTCAGCACACAAACTGTGCCTCAAGCTCTATTGCCTGGGGAGCCAGGCTGACACCCACAGCATCTCATTGAATCACCATGATAATCTACCACAGCAATCCTATGACGTAGATGATATTTCTCTTTTATGAATGAGGAAATGGAGTCCTTCCTCTGGAGGTGGAACGGTTCCTACAGGTCAGTCACAGCTAGACCTGGCCAACTTGACTCAATGAATTTCCGTGACACTGAGCTACTTTCAACATCATGTGCTTCCAGTTAGGCTTTATAAGCCTTCAGAGTTAAAAAGGAAGTCACTCCTTTTCTTCTCCCAACCTCCTTCAATGCCAACAAGGGCCCAGGGCCCAGGGCCTGGGTTTATTAGAAAAACTCAGTGTTCCACCTGTTTTAGAGAAAAATTTCAGGTCAATCTATCTCCTGTGTGTTTCCTTTATTACTCCCACTAAACACTTCACTTCTGACACTTCTGATCACCAAATGTGTGGGGAGATTTCCCCAAGACAACAAGCAAGGGTCCTACATCACTGGGTATCCTGCAGTTTAATTCAATTCTGACACTGTTTACCTGGAATTAGCAACAGATCACAGGTTAAGGGCTCAGTCCCAGAAGACTGCCTCCCACCACAGCCCAGTACCCCTTCTGACACCAGTCACAAGGCCAGGTTATCACCTGTGCTTCTGATCAAAGGTTCCCACAACCCCCTGTTTGAGTCTGATTAATTTGCTACAGTGGCTCACAATATTCAGAGAAACACTTACATTTACCAGTTCATTAAAGGATATTATAAAGGATGTGAATGAAGAGCCAGACCAAGAAATACATAGGGTTTGGTTCAGGAGGCTTCCTAGCACAGGAACCTCCTTCCCATGCAGTTGGAGTGCATCATCCTCTGGGTGTGGAAGTGTTTGCTAACCCTTTGAACCCTGTCCTTTTGGGTTTTTATGAAGACTTCATTGATTAAATCATTGGCCATTTGCAATTGAACTTGATCTTCAGCACCACCGCCTTCCCCTCCAGAGTTGTGTGTAGGAGGTGATGGACTGAGAGTTCCAATTCTCTAAACACCTAATTGGTTCCCATGGCAACCAGCCCCATCCATAAGTTACCTAAGGGCTTTTCAAAAGTCACCTCATTAACATAACAAAGACAACTCTGTTGCTGCCATCACAGGAAATCCCAGGCTATGAGCCAGTAACTGTGGAAAAAGACCAAATACATATTGGAAATACATTTTGGTCATCGAAATGACCAAATATGTATTTCCTATGAATCACAATATTGTATTGGGGCTGCTCATTCAGAATCCACTGAGAAGAAAGGACTTGGCCTCCAAGCCTGTGTGGTTCCATCTGATGTCAGCCTGCCTCTGACCCAGGAACCTACCCCATCCTTCCAGAGACATGGCTTCATTATCATCCAGAGCTTACTAGGAGATAGCTCCACACCCTGTTTGAGGACTAGGGTGCAGTAAAAGACTACTGGTTTTTGTATGAATTCTAATACCTACTAGGTGGGTGACTACTCAAGCCTAAGTTTCTTTTTCTATAAAATGAGGATAATCATGTGATAGACACTGCCAGTGCCATGCCCAGCCCATGTGCCCCCAGCTCTCCCAGACAGGTCCTGAAGACTCCCATGGCTCTCTGCATCTCTGCCTGGTGGGGTTCTCTGGGAAGCAGAAAGCTAGGTCCAAGTACAGGGCATACTGAATGTGCCAGAGAGTTCATGACTGGAGGACCTCAACCAATGAGGGACAGGAATTCGTGGGTGAATGCCTCAGCTTCCTTGTGCCCTGCATAGGCCAATTCTGAGATGTGTTCTACACAGTCTCTTAGAGAATCCCCAGCAAGACTGAGCCCCACTTACCCACACAGGTCACCCACTTATTTACAAACCCCCTTCTAGCCTCCTCCCTTCCTTATGTCCTTTTCCCACCTCCTCACTGTGTTACCTGGGATGGATTTCCAAATACAGTCATTTGCATCAAAACCTTTGCCTCAGGTCCTATTGGGCAAGCACTCTAGCTTGCCTATCTCAGGGGATAGTTAAAATAATAAAAAGGAAAGCCAAAGGGCTCCATTGCTAAATTCCAGGAGAATCAGGACTGTTTTGTTCACTACTGAATACCTAGTACTGAGCACAGTATCTGGCAAGTAGTAGATTTTGAATGCGTATTTACTAAACGAATGCATTATTTAATTGATTAATCTGAACTCACCTACTGACGCTCATGAAGAATTTACACTATTTGACAAATTTAAGACACTCAATAGATGTCACGGGTTCATTCCTTCTCTTCTGTCCACTGTTTTCTCTTCTGGGTCTGTTCCTTGAGGTTTTGGAAAGGTTGAACAGGACCTAGGGTTCTTGGGGGCATTTCTTGCTGTATACCCCACCCCTCTTTCACTACAATCCCAACCTCTAAAAAGTTTTAAAATTATGTGTCACTGTCTATTACTTTTCTGCTTTGAATTGCTGTGCTGTCTGTACTCACCTTATAATGTAATATCATCAATTAACAGCTACAGCAAAAAGCAGTTACATTTGGTGCAAATCAATGCCTTACAGACTCTCCATGATTTAAAAAAAAAAAATTCCATCATAGACTCCTGAGTTTTTTCCACCAGTTTCCCCCAAAATGTACAGGAAAGTAGGCGACTTGTTACATGCCAGGGAAAACGAAAGAAAGAAAGAAAGAATCTATATCAAGTATTTGGAAGAAATGTGAAGTTTAATGCACTATTTTATTAGACTTGGCTTTCCAGTAAAGTCTAAAGGTGGTCACAATATAGCTGGGATAAGTGTTCTATGGCTTGTTAAAGGACAAGACTACCTTGCAGAATTCATACCTGCCATCCCCCAGTCTTAGGCAGTGCTTCCAATAATAATAATAATAATGATAATGATAATAATAATAATAATAAACCAGTGAAACAAATAAAACCCTTCCCAGAAAGCTGGAGTGCTTATAGATCGTTGTGTCAGAAGATGTCTTCCATCTGAAAATCTAGAGGAAGGGGACCCTGCATCTAGCCCTCTCAGTTTACAGAGAGACAGAGACACAGAGAGGATTGCCACCCACTCAAGACCAAAGAGCACATCAGTGGCAGAACAAAGCCCAGCTCGTCAATCTTCTGATTCTTCCTGATGCTTCTCCATCACATGCTACCCCCTTAGCTCCTGACAACAGGGCAAAAATAGTTACATGAGAAATATGTGTGTGGGCATGTATGTAAGTGAATGTTCATGGTTTATTTTTTCAGGGTTTCTGTCAATTTATGCCAGGTTTCCAAGGATATTATGTTCGTAAGAGAACAGCTGCACATTTTCCCTAAACTAAAATCTCTCTTAATCATGTGTGCCTCATCTGTTTTCCTGGTTTTACAGTTTAGGGATCATGAATATACTGAATCTAGAGCTTCTACTGGTTCTGTCTTTTTCGGGGTCTGTGTTTTCTTAACAATAAAGTGAGGAAATTGAACAACTGTAGTCACTAGTGTATCTTTTAAATGGAAAATTCTGTGATCCCAGGAGCTTTGATGGCAGCTATGTAGCATCATGGGCTTTTCTTATCCACTGCTGTTCCCCGGTGTCTATCATATTTCACCATACCATTTCTTCTTCACCTAAGATACGCACAAGAGTTGGAAAACTTTTGCTGGGGGAGATGAAAGGGTAGATGGGAGAATGGAGGACTGAAAGAATCTACCTTGAGAAGTGAACTTCTTATACTGAAATTATTTGTGATTATAAATAACACTGACACAGTCCAACAAGAATCTCAATAATTTACATATGTGAAACCTAGAATTTTAGACCCACAAGTGTTAAGTTACTCATTATATTAATCTGCACATTCATTTATTCATTAATTTATATTCCACATATTTAGTTACACTCCCTTTCATCCACTCATTCATTATTTATCTAATCAATGCATTCAGTTAACGTTTATTGAGCACTATCCCTTCACCAAATTAACTTACTTCTTAAATTATTCACATTCTAAATTAGAACAAAAAAAGAACAATGAAAACATAAATTTATCAGAAAAGAAAAAATAAATAAATCTGATTTCATGGTCTTCACATCAGTCCTTCATATATCAATAAACCAACATATATCAATCAAGCTACTAATCAATGTCTCTCATCATTATTTATAATAAAACATTATATATATTCTATATATATAGAGAATATATATATGGAATATATATATATAATATATATATATATATATATATATATATATATATATATATATAAAACATTCAACAAATATAGGCGTTCTGGACCAGAACCAAGGATAGGGAAGAAAATTTTTGGTCAAGTTGAGCTTTTTAGTAGAAGCGTTGAATGTTGAATGAATTCCTTTTAGAGATATTCAAGCTCAGACTGGATGAACAACCACAAGGGGATCTAGATGAATCGTCTTAGGAGTGTTAAAGCCAGTAATGACTGTCCGAGGCTAATAGAATAAGTTGACGTTTTCTTAAGAAAAGTCTGTACACGCATACAAAAACAATTCTGCCTAAAATTTCAGAGTCCATGCTTCCCTGAATTCTATCCATTAATCCTAAATTAAGCTCACCTACTCTGGAAAGATTCCAACATTTGAGAAGAAGATGGAATAGTTGACCTTTAAGATCCCGGAGCTGTGAGAATTCATATTTCACGATGCCATACATCTTCTATCTAAAATACATCTTCTATCTAAAATGAGCTTCGTTATTTTCTTCACCCCCGTATTAATGCTTCTAAAATTGAGATGAGCTTAGTAATCAATATGTACATTTAATTCAGTAGGACTTTTGTTTGTTTTCTGAAGAGCTTTTACTAAATCAATGGTACAATCTCCTAATCAATAGCAACTTTGAAGTAAGAAAACACAGTACATTATTTATTGGATGATGTGTTTGGCATCGCTAAAAATAAAATTAAAAACAACATCTCTGCCTTCAAAGAGTTGGCAATCAAAAATCTAGACCAATGTTTGTGAAATAGACTAATACCTAAATAATAGACTGATAGACTAAATACCTAGTAATCAATCATTTGTGAGAGGGGCATTTTTCAGAAGTGGATGTCAGTACAAGGCAGAGAACATAATTAAAAGGTCTTGAGATGGACCAAGGGTTATGAATTGGATCTATGAAAGGGTTTGGGTGCAAGGGGTGGACTTAAACATTCTAAAATATTCGGCCCAGTGGTGTGGTTGCATGTGGGAAACAAAATAGTATTTAAATCTGCCAGCAATTTATTTTAGCTGTTGGAGATGACTTATTAAAATTATCATTGAAGTTATAAATATGATTGAATGGGGAAGGATGTAAAAAATCTGTTCTCTATTCTGGAATGAAGCTAGAAATTGTTCTTCATGCAGGTATGCCCTTTGTTTTGAGAGAATAGTTTGATAAGTCTTTTAGTTATAGATATTTCAGGCAAGTAACTACCCATTTTTCTCAGAAAATTCTGAAACAGTGACATATTCCAAATGCTTCAGGCCAAGCATTTTGTTTCTGAATATAAAAAATTTATCATTCACGGGGGTTACAGTTGCCTCCTTACAATGTTTATTATATTTTTGCTGAGTGCCACATTCTTCAATTCCTATTACAGGGAAGGACATCCAAGTCTAAAATCAGAGTAGAGAATACTGGGTTGGGGTCTATAATCTATAGGGTTAACTGGCCCCTGCAACATGACTGCATACCAGGCTCATAGGAAAGAGATGAACACTGAGAGACCTTCTGTGGTGGTCACAGTAATTACATTTTACAGCAGTTATTCCCAATATTCAGTTTTACTACTCCTCCATATCTGTATCATAATTCCCTCTAATCCCCAGTTTCTCATAAAGTTTTGTCAGTGCTACAATCTGATCTAGCTTTTCCTAACTAAGAGGGGGACCTGTATCCTTGCCTGGGTCAAAGTAGATCACAGTGTAGCATGGTACAAAGAAATGTTTTCAAGCTGCAAGAAGGGACCGATGGAGAAGTTCAGGGCAGTAATTGATAAGCAGCAACCAATGCAAGTGTGCAAACACCCAAAAGAGACCCATAAATGCATTGGGAGAGATCTGGACTTCCTGCACTCAAAATTAGGGTTTACTCTATTTTATTCAACTGCTAAAGGGAAATACAACTCCTTGGAGACTTCAGGCTTGAAGACACTAAATGTGTTTGTGGGGTTTTGTTGGTTTTTTTTGCTTTTTTTTTTTTTTTTTTTTTGAGCCAGGGTCCTTAAGTTTTCTTCAGTGGCCTCAGAATATTATGAACCATTAAATTAGGTGTTGAAGGGGCACAAGAATTTCAAGCAACACAAGAAGAGATTTTTATAGTAAAATAAGATTTTATCTAAATACACATTTAAAATATACTGAGGAAAACATTTTGGAAAGTCCAGCTACGTGTTTCGTAATGGATTAGATGTAATTAGACTTTAAGACATACTATATTATGCTCCTTGGATATCATTGGCTTTTGGTTCTAATGCTCTCCCAGCAGTCAACAGATAATGGAGCTGCCCTAGGGAGTCTATTCTTTGAGGAAGGTTGCAAAGCCCTAGGCACCTGGCTAATGACGAGCCATTTATTATTTTTGACTTCTGCACCATTAAAACAGGCTAAGCATTAAAAATGGAATTTATCCCATGAAGGTAATCAGAGATCTATATACAAAAGTAAATGAACAAAGATGTTTATCTCCGGTAACTGTAAAAAACTGAAATGAACCTAGAACCTAATAATCCAACGTATTGGATTTTTTCACTAAGTTACAGTGCATCCATTTCATGAAATATAATACAGTCATCAAAAAATATGTTGCATTAAAATGTTAATAGTGACTACCATTAATAATAATGCTGATGACAGTTCTGGATGGTTTGGATTCCCTTTTCTTTATTCTTACCTGTTTCTGCACTGTGTAGAATGGTCATGATGTTTAATTTCTGCAGTAAGCAAAACAATAAAATTTGTTAAAACTGAGGTAGAAAAGAATAATCACGGGAAAGCCATTCTATATTGCTAAATACAAAAGGAAGCTAGAAGAGTAGATGGAGAACAACAAAATCTAAAATGTAGTTATATACAGAAAAAAATATTTAAAGATCATGTAGTTAAATATTGATAGGTAATTCTAATTATTATATTATTATTCTACTGTTGTTAAAATGTTCAAGCTTTCTCCACTGAGCATAAATTAATTTTTTTAAGTTATTAAAAATTAAGGGGTATTAAATTTCACCCTCAGGTGAAAGGTGGCTTTTCCTTAGCTGTTACAACTCTATTACCCAGAGAAGCCCACTTTCTCCTCTTCATTGTGAGAGCCTAACCATTTTGTAAGGTGATTCAAGACGTCACTGAGGGTATCAGGTGGGGGTACCATGTAGAAGAAAGATGGTACACTCCAATGGGCAGGCTGAAGGGAATTTAATAAAGTACTTTCTACCACATTGACAGTAAGGTTTAAGAAAACCAACAGGACTTGGGGTGCCTGGGTGGCTCAGTCGGTTGAGCTTCTGACTTTGGCTCAGGTCATGATCTCGCGGTCCGTGAGTTCAAGCCCCGCGTGGGGCTCTGTGCTGACAGCTCAGAGCCTGGAGCCTGCTTCGGATTCTGTGTGTGTCTCTCTCTCTCTGCCCCTCCCCCACTCATGCTCTGTCTCTATCTCAAAAATAAATAAACATTAAAAATTTAAAAAAAAAAGAAAGAAAACCAACAGGACATAGCACATGTAGTAGCCAAGACTAATAACAACAGGGAAGCTTACAGAGAGATCCAGGGTTTGTGGGACCTGAAATTTATTTACTCATTCACTTTATGAACTTTGATGAGATGAATACAAAGTTGCAAGTACAAATCAATGATGTAAAGGAATGTTTTCAAATGAAAAAAAAATACAATAACTTACAAGTTTAAACAAAGCTGACAACCTCTACAAACACCTGGAAAGTAGCAGAGTTATATGAATTAATTGCCTGATGAAATGCTATAATTTTCCCCTACATTTTTGGCTGCATATTCTTTGATTTCTTTGTCCAATGACAACGGTTTGGTTCATAAGTTGTTATTGGTAATGACACGTAAATTGTCATGATTTAAATCCAAACTGAGAAAGCCTGTAAGTCCCTTTTTCTTATTTACTTCAGTTTCAAAACTTGTTTTAGGTAATGTCATGTGAATGTTTGGAATTATTCTGAAATTATTAGGGGAAAATGTCTATCAAGTTTCTTTTACAGGTGCCCTCTATGAAGTGGAAAAGTTTTTCACCCACCAGCATTGACTCTCTATATTTCAACTTCCCCTCCAGGACCTAGTCACTTCTGCATCAGGCTTTGCAGGATATGTCACAATTAAACTTCTGGCCATGTGTTTCCTTATGGTGATACCAGATGAACAGTGGATTATAGGAGAATTTCTGGAAGCCATTTCTTTACCATGTTAACTGTGCATAACTATTCACAGAAGTGACATAAAAATGATACCCCACTAAATTCAAACTAAATGTATACCTCAGGTCCCCATAGTCAGACCCTGCCTGTTCCCAGGGTCACTCCACATCACCTGATGCAAAGAGAATTACAACACAAGGAAGGTAGAGTAGGAAGAGGAGGCAGGATTATTCTGTTTTGAACTAACTGTATTGTTGAATTAACCGTATCTGTTTTCTATTGCTGCAAAATAAATGACCACAAATTTAGCAGCTTAAAACAATGCCCATTTAGGGCCGCCTGGGTGTCTCAATTGGTTAAGCATCTGATTCTTGATTTTGGCTCAGATCATGATGTCATGGTTTGTGGGATTGAGCCCTGCATCGGGCTCTGTGGCTGACAGCTTGAAATTCTCTGTGGCCCTCCATCTCTCCCTCTCTCTGTCTCTCTCTTTCAAAATAAATAAATAAACTTAAAAAAATACTCATTTATTAGCTCACAGGTCTGTAATTCAAAAGTTCTCTGGATTCTCTGTTCAGAGTATCACAAGGCTGAAATCAAGGTGTTGGGGGGAGTCCTAACCTGGAGGCTCTGGGGAGAAATCTGTTTCCAAGTTCATGAAGGTTGTGAACAGGATTTAGTACCTTGCAGCAACAGGACCCAGGTCCTTGTTTCCTTGATGACTGTCAGCTGGAGGCCTTCATCATTTCCTTAAAGTTGCCTGCAGTCCTTCTCATGGGATCTCCTCAATCTTCAAGCCAGAGTGGTGCATTGAATCCTGCTCCTGAATTAAATTTTCCAGGCTTCCTTTTCGGCCATCCATTGGAGAAAACTCAACAATTTGAAGGGCTCATGTGTTTAGATCACAACCACCCAGAAAAGTTCCTTAGCTTAACATCAACAGTGCCATATAATATGGCAATAATGGGAGCCACATCTCGTATTCACAGGCCCCAAGATTAGGACATGCAATCTTAGGATAACTTTCAAAATTCTGACTACAAGATCTTATTTTAACAAGGTATCCAAAAATACATGACCACATTGATACCTTGTTTGGGTTCCTCTCCAGGTGTGGAAAAGCAAGTGAGGGCCACTGAGGCTCAATGCTGAGTACAACTCTGAGCTTCCTACCCATTCAGGGATAAGGAGAAGGAGTGGTCACTGGAACCCAGAGAATATGCCAATATGAAGCAGTGATTTAGTGGAGGAATGCAGCCAATCTACAGTGACTTGGCATGAAGGAGGCCCTGAGATTCGAATAAGTATCCTAATCTCACTCTGCTAGAATCTACTATTGGTTCCTTTGATTTGCCAAATCCACTGAAAATCATAAAACAAAAATGTTCATGGATGCAGTCCATGAATCTCAGGCTCCCTGGGCACACAGGAAGGTGGAAAAGTCAGAAAACAGATCTGGAGGGCAAAATGAAGACATCCAGTCCACTGATGGATCTCTTTCTCTAGTTCTTTAGTGCTTATTTACTGATGCTGTGGTGTTGGCACTCACTTGTACCCTTCCTTCTAGTACTTGAATTACTGTGTAGGTGGATAGTGACAGCCCCGCCTCTAGGTGGTAAATTACATAAGAGAATAAGACATAACTTTTACTTTATTTCCACAAACCACAACACAAAGAACAATATTTAGTTGGGCTCCTTAACAGAAGGGTCTATGTGAGCTAATCATTAAATTCTTTACTGCCAGCACTGTTTGTGGCACATAGTTAAGGAAACGATTTGTCATCCAAACTGGGACACTTCTGAGAGTAGAAATGAATGCTATTTATAATTATACTGGGTCAAAAAAGATTAGCTGGGTGTGTCCCAGACAAGGTAGGATGTATGGTTGCCAAACACATAATGGATGCTTGTTAAACACATGGATTAGTAAGTGAATGAAAGGGTGAATGAAAAGTATTACTAGAATATTGTATTAGCTCCCTCATGTCACCTTGCTCTGTGCAATCCACTTATGTTTCTATATGCTACTCTCTTGACTTTATTATTGTCTATTTATCTATATCTCTGACCTCTATCTGGATATCTAGACTGGAATTTCTTAAGGGCGAAAATATCTTCATACCCAGCATGTCTACAACTGAGGCAACTACTTTCTACTTGCTTACACTGTTTCCTGTCTTTCCTCTCTGTAAATAACTCCATCAACTCTCAGTCCCCAAAGTGATATTGCACACCCTTCTACCTTACCCCAGCAACTCCCATTTAGTCTGTTGACAGATTTTCTAAATTTTTTCTCCTCTATGCCATTTCTATCAATTCTTTCCACATCACTGTTACCACCCTGCCCAGGCCTATATCAGATTTCTGTTGTGCTACTTCATGCTTGCTTACTTACTACTATTATTGTGCTACTTGCTACTGGACTGCCACTTTTTCAGTCTAATTGTGGCTCCATCTCTAGAATTATCTTCCCATGGTACAAATGGGATTCTATCACAAAGCGTTGTTTGATGGATGGAATACTTGTAACATAGAATCAAGCCTCCTTGAATTGACATTCAAGGACTCCCATAATCTGGCTCAATCCTTCCTTGCTAGCCTCATCCAGCACTATTCTCCCCCAGATATCCTATGTCACCAGACTTCGCCTAATGTACATTCATACTTTGGGGCATCTATAACCATAAAGCACCATAATTTACTTTTTAATGGTGTGTTGGTACTGATTTGTGTGTTTGCTAATTTCCATTGTGTAAATACTCTCACAATGGCCAATTTCCAGTTACCAACTCTGTGTCACTGAATGCAGAGTTGGGAAGGGATGTTCACATTCTGCTGCCATGAGCCAGCTTCAACACATCACTACTCCTTTTTTCTGCTTGTAGAAATCCTACACATCCTTCAAGGGTCATCCTATGGAAGATCCTTATGACTTTACCCTCGATTCCCAACTCTGGCCTCCTTAACTCAACTTGGACCCATTGATGGCACATTTTTCATTCTACCTTAAATCCTGGAAAGTAAATTGGCTGACAGTAAATCTCACCTAGAATGCATGAGTGAGTCCCTCACTGATACATTGTATTTTGTATTTCTCTAGTCAATCATCTTCATAAGCAATACCTGTGCTTTAGATTCAGCACGATTTATCTATTTTGTATGGTTATACTTCCGTTACTCCATAAAAATCCTCAAGACACAACATCAATAGCATTTATTTCTTTCATTCAGTGTATAAGAGCCAAGGGGCCATGAGATATCATGATGCTAAAGAACTGTGCTTTCAGAACTATGGGATCCTACTGATTCAGTAACTTGGAATCACAGGGGTGGGCAAAATGATCTCAAACCCATCTCATGAAAATAAATTTCCCTTTGGCCATAACTTTCCTGATATCAAGAGGCATCTGTGACGTAGGCATGTGTATCTCTTTTGCTCCCATGATACCTGAGCATAATTAGGTAATCTTTATGATTAAGATGGGGCAGGGAAACTGAAGGACTCCATAAAAATCTGCTTTCTGCTCCTTTTCCTCCTTCTATTCTTGCTAGGATCTGCACCCCCACCCTACTTTATACATGCCTTGTAATGCAAATAGCATATGTCCTCCTTGTAAAGGACAGGGGTTAATGGCTTCTCTAAAATAGATAACATCTAAGGAAGGATGAGGTGAGAATCACCAGAGGAAGCTACCATGTGCATATTCCAGACCACTGGTGCTAGCCATCTTGGCTCCAAGACCCCTGGCTTCAGGGAATGAGTGACTTATGACAGACACCTGGATCCTGTGCTTGTTCTGACCAGTTCTTCCTGGATGCCTGGGAGGACACATGCTCCAGTCCATAATAAACAAACAAACAAGCAAACAATAAGTAAATAATAAAAGCCCCAGACCCCAAACAGAGATGAGACTCGTGCTCCTTCTCCTTTCCAAGTCTCCCAGATGCTCGTCTGTATCTCTTTCTTTATTTCTTCAAGAGACTCTGCTTTTGACTCCTGCTGGCTCACATCTGATTTCCATCCTGCATTGAAGCCAAGGACCCTCTTTGCTGGTCCTGCAGGACCCCATCTGGGTCCTCTGACCCAGTCTCCCTGCACCAACGGTACAGGTGCTCTCTGCAGTTTTTATAATTATTTCCTCCTCAATCTCCTTTTTATCCTTCTGGCTGTCTTTAGCTGGGTGAGATAACTTTGTTTTGTCCACATAACTATTTCCTTTCTCCTTTTAGTGGCTCCTTTAAAATCAAATTTCCCAAACTGAGCTATCAGACCTCATCATAAAGCCTCCCTCTTCACTCAGTGAGTTATATGTATATAGGATGGTCATCTTAATCCCCTTGAGAGAAGACACATGGAGAGAAAAATCTCTTGTTGAATCAAATAATGGTTCAAGCAGGGATAAAATAGAGATCTGGTTGTTGTTGTTGTTGTTGTTGTTGTTGTTGTTGTTGTTGTTGTTTTAATTCAGTATTTTCCTGCCTTTACACCATTCTAAGTTAGTTGAAGGATAAGCTAGCTGCAGGTTGTCCTGATACAGTGAACAGACAGAAGGGCATCTTCCTATAATATTCCTGATGAAGGTTTATTTTCATGTGCCTGGAATGTTCTCCATATACCAGTAGCCCTGCTATTGAACTGTTGTCAAAAAATAAATGGCTCCAAATCACAATTGCTTTGAAACCAAAATCATTTTTGGCAGACACCCTCCAACACCTCACAGCACTGAGCTGGCTCCTTGCTAACAACTTCAAAACCAGATCGATTCATTTGATTACTTTATTACATCTCACTGGTTTCTCTCTGAGAGTTCACCATGGTGTCCTAAGTTTCAAAGTTAGGTGTTATTAAAATGTGCTGTGGAGGTATTTTTAAATGATCGTGTTGGGTGATAGGAAAAATCTCCTGGGAAAATATTCCAGGTCAGCGGAAGGAAGGAAGGAAGGGGGAAAGGGGGAAAGGGAGGGAGGGGAGAAAGGACCAGGTGAAGTGTGGAGAGGGAGGGAGGGAAGGAAGGAAGGAGGAAGGGAGGAAAAAATAAACAAAAATAGTAACAAAGATGAAAGAATAAAAGAAGACACTGTGTACACACCTGTCTCCTTATTAGATTTGGAGATTGTGTCTCATTCATTATAAGGCTGGGCACACAGTAGATGCTTAATAGTATTGCTAATACACTCTTTTAACCATCTCCCTCCCCCCAATCTTTTCTACCACGGTTTGCTCCAGGCAGAAGGATTAGCCTTTGGATATACATACACTTCAGTGAGTCCTCAGGGCTCTAACACTGACCAAGCCATTATTGCTTGATTCTATTAAAGCAAGAAAGCAATTTGCATTTGTTAAATGTTTCCCAGGTCCAAGGAATTTCTCTGTATCTCTTATATGGCACATCAAATAATCTCCACAACCACCTTTTAAAGCATCCTTATCTCTCACAGATGAGACACCTAATATCAAAGCAGTTCAGAAAATTTCCAAAAATCACATTGGTAAACAGTGAAATCAGAATTTCAACTCATAACTATCTAAGCCCTACACACTATTTTGCAGGTAATACTTTAATGTCTTACAATGTACAGTGTTTGATATTTAGCGAAAATAAAATTCGGAAGTATTAACTTGCTGGCATCTTGGAACTACCATCTGAGTCTGGAAGAGTGAAGAAGGGCAAACCGAAGCCAGGATAAAGTGCCTACTGTAAGGTCAGTTCAGTTCATACTGGATCAGGGCATTAACCAAGCTCTTCAGGAGACTGGACAATTAGTGCTAAGGAATGTAGGGTTCAGTGTCAGACATAGCTGGTTGGGGGCCCTTCACCACCAATTTCTTCATTCAGTAAATATTTACACAACTCCTATGTGCTGGTCCTGGTCTGAGTGCTGGAAACTGTGAACAAAACTGAGAAGGCCCTGCCTTAGGGGAGGCTACACTCTATTTGGGGAAGACAAAGGATGGATGGATGGATGGATGGATGGATGGATGGATGATACTTAGATAAGATTATATTAGGTCATTTCAAATAGTGACAGAAAGACTAAAGCAAAGTCATGTGACAGAATAAAGGGCAAGGTGACTTTGAATAATGTGATCAAGCAGGGTCTCCAAGAGGAGGTGACCGCTGAGCTGACTCTTTCACAACGGAAGCAGCCAGTCACACAAAGACTTGAAGGAAGAGGGGATCAAACAGAAGGAACAGCATGTGCAAAGGTTTTGAAGGAGGAATGAACTTCAGTGTCTGAGGAATAGCCCCTTTCTGGTTGATTTCCCTTGAGCAAGTTATCACGTTTCTCTGGGCTGCATTTTCCTCATTGCTGGAAATGACAACAAGACTTCCTCTACAGGACCTGGTAAATGACAAGCCCTCGGTAAATGCTGAATAAATGACATTGATTCCTTTCTTTGTTCATTTCACACATTGCTCAGCATCATGTCTAAATAGGCCATCTGGGCAATTTTCCATTCCCAGGGTTATCTGTCCCTTCTACCAATTAAAAAAAAAACAAATAGACAAAAAAATCCAAGTTGCGTTTACTTGAGTGCCTTATCCAGGTGCAAAGTCAAGCTCAGCCAGGGCATCTGGGCTTGCTTCTCTGTCCTTGATCTGACAGTCTGGATTTGCTCTCAGAATATTTGCTGTCTTAACATGCCTCTCTCCAGATGCAGGGCATTAATTCTGAATCAGCTCCCCCTACTTTCCTGTCAGAGGTTGTCATTTGCAGAGCAGATGATGGAAGGACTGAGTGATAGATGGCAGTCCCTTCAGAGCCTGTCAGCTTCATTCTCAAAGCAGGCACTGAAAAATGGAAGGCTGGTGCCAAGCCACAGGGCTCAGGGAGGGAGAATCAGCGCCTTTCCCAAGGCTGAGATAATGAGAATCCGCTGGTCAGTATCACATTGCAGTCTAAGTAGGACACAGTAATCCTGATTACAATGTTAATAACAATACACTGTATCCCTGAGCACTTACTCAACAGCCCTGGCACATCAATAAAACTTTTTTTCTCCATCCATTCAGTAGATAATTTACTAAACCCAGTGTGTGCCAACAATCCTACAAGGTTCGCAGATTGGAGAAATGAATGGACAAAGTCCTTACCTTGATGAGACTAACATTTAAAAGAGGGACATGAACACTAAATAATCAAATAATATGCTATGCCAGGTTGTAAAGGCTTAGAAGGAAAAGAAAGCAGGGAAAGTGATTAGGAGGTACAGAAACAGGAGAGGCAAGTTTAGATTAGGGAAAGCATCCAAGAAGGGGACCCCCTAGGCAGAGACCTGAGCACAGTGAGGGTCCAGCCACAGAAGAGCCTGCAGTAAAGTTCCAGAGAGGGCTGAGAGGAGCCAAGGGCCATGTAGAAGGGGAAAGGAGGGATGAGCTACTCAAAATTAGTAGAGCCTCAGTCATCTCCTACTTGGGTCTCCTACCTGAAGAGCATCCCTGCCCTATGACAGGTTTCTCAACTTCAGCACTACTGACATTTAGGGTGGGATAAGTCTTTGTAGCAGGAGGATGGGGGGGGGGAGGTTGTCCTATGTGTTGTAAGGTGTTTGACAGCATCTCTGATCTCCACCCATTAGATGCCAGTAGCACCTGCCCCCTTGTAACAACCAAGGTCCCCTTTCCCTTGGTTTCCCGCATCATTTCTCTGATTCTTTTCAGGTGCTCTTAGCTATAGGTCAGGTACTTCAGATCAAACTTGGAGTTATGCAGAGACTCCCTGATACTAGGGATCCCAGTTGTACATCCATTTTAGGATGTGCATAGAGGAGGATGTGCAAGAATCTAATGGAGCTAATTAAGGTTTCAAGTCCCCTCTCTTGTATGGTCCCATTCCATAGTTCCATCCCTAATCTCCTGCTCATAATTCTGTACCTATTTTCATAAAATGAATCCCCCAAATATATAAGCTGAAGACCCCACAAAACATTCATCTCTGGATAGTCATGTGAGTATAATTCACACAGTTTACAAACGAGACCATTGCTGTGGTGAGTGTCTGCATTTCTCCTGCCTCTCCTGTCACTCAACCCTTGCTGCCTTGCTCTAAATTCCTGGAATATGCCTTTGTTGTTGTTTTTTTTTTTTTAAGTTGAGGTTGGGGGCCGGGGGCGGAGAAGTTTGTCTTCTCCATTAGAGTATGTTTTATAAAAGAAGAGACATATCTGTCTTATTCTTCTTTGTATCAAGTGCATTGCATGAAACAGGGAGAGTGTTTGACAGTTAATTTGTATTGAAGGCATAAAACAAGAAAACCTAACATGCATTGAAGGATTGCCAATCCCAGATTTTCACAGTGTGGTCTTCACAGCCTCAGCAGCATCTGGGAACTAATTAGAAAAGTGCAAATTCTCAGGCCTCACCCCGGATTTACCATGTCAAAAACTAATGGGGATGTGCCCATGAGTGAGTTTTCACAAGCCCTCTGGGTGAGTCAGAAATAACTTGACAGATAATAGTAGAAATATGTACAATGTTACCTGATAGAATTCGCCAAGAGAAATTCCCTAAGGTGGAGCATTATTACTCTGCCCATTTTATAGATTTGAAGAGTAAGAGTCAGAAACATTATTTCACCCAAGGTCCATACAGGAAGCAAGTAGAAAAGCAGAAATTTCAATGCTGGAATGTCTGACTTCAACATCCACTTCCTTTCCCTTGTAACACATTTATTCTTGTGGGAAGGTTCCAAAATAATTGATGTCAAATCCCTTTGGAGAACAAATAAAAGCCCTATACAACTGTGAAACGGTGTTATTACCAGCAAAAGTAATAACCATCATCATAAGGAACACTTCTTGGCATATTTCTGTTGTGTGCAGTCCTGAGGACAGCGACATCCTGTTACGGCTTTTCCGAGACGCAGAAGGGTTAATGAGCCTCCCAGAAGCCCTGACTTCCTCCCAGTGAGTCACTGGGCACAGAGGAGACCAGGTACGTGGGTGTATTAACACACACAGCACAGCAGGCTTGCGTGCACGTGCGCATCCCTAGTGGGAGTGAAATGAAAATAGAACTGGAAAGCAAAACCCCTTCTTTTGCTGCCTGTCTCTCCCTGTCACCTGTCATAAATCTTCGAGACCAGCGTTCTGTGGGCAAATGAGATTCTCCCAACCCATGGCATGTGGCTTTTGGAACACCGGTCTAATGTCTAGCAGCGCACTTTCTGTGAATGCTTTGTGTCGTGTATGGATATTAGTTAGCATCAGCCACCCGAGTCTGTGCTGGAGAAAGACAAATACAAAGAAAAGCAGAAAAAAGTAAGATAACTGGCTATTTATATCTGCTCTGTCGGAAGTGGTGACAGGTATAATTACTGAGTAGAAATTACAGGGCTCATTCCAGTGGCGTTCCCCCCCCCTCCCCCCCCCCCCCCCCCCGCTGTTTTCGGGAAGATAAAAGATTGAAAGTGTTCCTGACATCTCTTCAAAGAGAGGATGCTCTGGCATTCACTTCCAGTTACTTTGAGATTGATTAAAAGCAATTTCCTGTTGTTCATAGTTGAACCAAGGGGGCTTTCCTGGTCCCCTAGATTCAGTGAAACCTTTTCGAAGGGACAACGTATTTTTGAGCACTCTCATCTTCCCATCGGCTCCCTGCCCCAGGTCCAGGTCCTAAGCTCCAGGGTCCTTTCCCTCCAAAGAAAAACAAGCTGCTAAATTAATGCACATAAAAATGTCACTGATTTAACTGACCCTAATCCCAGGGGTATTTGCAGTAAAAGCACATAAGGTAAAATCTTGTGGTATTAGAACTAGAAGGGGCCTAAAAATCCTCTACCTCCGTGATTTCCAAACAGAACCAATTATCAGGGGTCCCTTAGGATAAATAAGTTTCCCCAGAACTACTCAAGCCTAAGGACCCAGGCTCTCTAGGAGCCAGACACAGGAACTTGTCATGTGATAAAGTTCCCAGGTCATTTAGGTTTACAGAGCTTTAAGAACCACTGATCTGCCCCAAACATCTTATTTTTTGGGGGTAGGATATGAATGGAAAAGGGGAGACGGGTGAGGCACTTGGCTAAAAATTTTAAAACCTCAGCAATGAAGATAAATAACATTTTAATGCAATATTTTTTAAAATTGAAAGTAATGCCAATACTCCATGGTAAACAAAAAATTAGTTTTAAATGAAGACAGGATCAATACTACTGATTTATCCTTTGTGCTCAGGCTTTAGAATATGGCTTAGCATGAGCCATTTTTGAACACATTATTTTAGAATACCATTCATCTTGATTGCTGAGTTTTTTGGTACCACTTTAAATTTTACACCCAAAGGGAATGCCTTGCTCACCTCACCCTATATTTTGGCAAATATCGAAATGTGATGGCTGTGAATATGTACATACAATGTATAGAAGTCAGTTTTTTGGCCAATGATGGTTTCTGTGTATACATTTTTTTTTTTTGCTTCTTCTTTTTTTTTTCTTAATCAAATTATCTATCAGCATTTTAAAGTAGGGAGATTTACGGGCACCTGGGTGGCTCAGTCAGTTAAGCATCGGACTGTTGGTTTCAGCTCAGGTCATGATGTCCTGGTTCCATGAGTTTGAGCCCCACATCAGGCTCTGTGCTGACAGCCCAGAGCCTGCTTGGGATTCCTTCTCTCTTCCTCTCTCTCTGCTCTCCCCCTGCTCACCTGTCTCTCTCTCAAAAATAAATTAATTAATTTTTTAAAAAGTAGGGAGATTTAACATTTTTTAAAAATTACATTTTATTGTGAAAAATCAGGTTGTTGTTGTTGTTGTTGTTGATGTTTTTTTCTAGACCCATATATCCTCATGACATCTATTGGCAAGAAGTGGTTGCTGCCCCCTTTCAGACCAAGCAAGGACCATTTGTCATAGTCAACACCACGTGCCCTGACTAGTCTCTGTGGACATTTGATTTGTGCGATCCCAGATAAAGCAGAAGACCACGTAAAGAAACAGCGGCAAGACACTGTGTAACCCAGCTTATTCCTTTCTTCAGCAGATACAGATAGTTACACCGTGCTTCAACATGGCAGACACTAGCCAGGCAAGGTCTCTGAATAGCACCATAACTGCTACCTGGTTCATTTATCTCTGCTCTTAGCCCCACTGGCAAGCTCAATCTGGCCCCAGGCTCTGGGACCAATATTTTCAAGTGGGGAAATTAAAGACATAGAAGTAAGACAGATGTGTGGTTGATTCTGCTTTACATTGGTTTCTTAAACGACTTTGACCTAAAACTTTCCCACTCAGCCTTTTCATTTTCTGGCAGAGAAGGCTCAGTTTTGACCCTTTTCCGGGACTCTGGGGTCCTTGCCCTTCCTCCTATGGCGGAGACCTCAGTATTCCAGGCACTGGGTATTCCTGTCATTGTGGAGATGGCAGATTTGGCCTGGGCCCTCTAGGCTGTTGACAAACATGTATGGAGTGCTTTTGGTGTGCAAGACTCTGGTGCCACAAAAATTTACAGTACAGGCAGAATTACTCTCCTCATGGAACTTTTAATCCAGTAGGGGCCACAACAAGTACACAGGCCCCTCACCGTAGTGACGCTCACTGAATTTTCCAACAAATTATCTTACCAATTTCCTCAAAGTTACAACCCTCAAATGCTTAAAGGAGCATGGCATTGCAAAAATGAATGAAGGAGACTCAGAAAATGAAAGGAAGTATTAGGCACCGTGAAGAAATAGAGAGTACTGTCCCTATTTGATGTTATTCAAATTCATCCTTTTTAAAAAATTTTTTCTTACATTTATTTAGTTTTGAGAAACAGAGTGAGACAAAGCGTGAGAGGGGGAGGGGCAGAGAGAGAAGATGACACAGAATCTGAAGCAGGCTACAGGCTCTGAGCAAGCGGTCAGCACAGAGCCTGATGCGGGGCTCGAACCCACAAACTGTGAGATCATGACCTGAGCCGAAGTCGGACACTCAACCAACTGAGCCACCCAGATGCCCCTCAAATTCATACTTTTTGAAAGTTTATTTTTGAGAGAAAGAGAGAGAGAGGGAGCAGAGAGAGAGGGAGATAGTCCCAAGCAGGCTGCCCGCTGTCAGCACAGAAGCCCACGCAGGGCTCAAACTCACGAACCCCGTGAGCTGAAATCAAGAGTCAGCTGAGATGAAATCAAGACACCTGAGCCACCCATGCACCCCCTCAAATTCATATTAAAAAATAATGTATGGAGGCCAACCAAAAGACATTTGCTGACAGAATTTCGCTTCTGGATCAACCTGCCTAGAGGCTCACCAGACTCCTTCCTGCAGCTTTGCAGTCCTTCTCTGACTCTTGTCTGCTGGTTCTGCTGGTCTCTAGCAGAATTACCTACCAAGTCCAAGCGAATTACCTATCCCAGCTCCATCCAGACAGCCCTAGATGTGGCTGTAGTCCATGTCTCCAAGCTAACCAACACCAACCCCATTCACCTGTCCGTGTCCTTAAACTATTCTTGTGTCGTGGATCCCTGTGGCAAGATAATGAAGTCTATGGGCTCATTCTCAGAATGTTTTTAAGACCAAAATTAAAATGCATATGATTACACTGGAAATCAGATATATTGAAAAATAGATTTAAAATATTAAGGATGATGATACATTTGAAAATAGGAATATATGTGCTCCTACGCTGATGCATTAAATGACAAGATATGGCAGGATGTCTATAAGTACCATAATTTCAAAGTAGCAAGGAGAAAAAATATTGAGATATAGTAACTACAATAAGATATGAAAAATATCTATGGTTTCTATTGGTGACAAAGTCTCAGGTGCTGCCAATACTATTATGGTCTGTTGTGTATATTTGCAATGAAGGAAATCTCATTTATAATAGGGCTTAGTGAAAATAAATCTGCAGTGTTTTTGCCACCCATGTTCATGAGGACCTAGAATTCTGAGGACTCTTTTGGGATCCATGGAAAAGATTCTTTGACCTGGAGAAACCCTTTCCAAAGTGCATTGCAAGGCTCTGTCGGCCTTCAGGGTACATCTAATGTCAGGAACACTGAAAATGCTAACTTCTTTTTTCATTGAATTAGACTAGAAGTGCCCAATGGGATGTTAAATCAGGTAGCCACAGCATTCCCATACACTGCTGGTAGGGGTGTAAATTCGTATGACTTGATCATTAGGCTATGTGTTTCAAAAGTCTTGGAAAAGTCAAAATTCCTTTTGACCCTGCAATTCCGCTTCTCAAATGTATCCTAAGGAACTAATGAGACGTGTGTGCAAAGCTTTAAGCACAAGGATATTCATGCCCGGCTGTGTAAGAAATAATACACATCCAATAGAAAATGATGCAGAACCATGATTACTGACATGAAAAGATGACAAATAACAAGTAAAAGCAGGATGGGCATAAAAATAATTGCATATGCACGTATTTGCACAGAAAAAAGCTTGGAAGGATATACACAAATTCTCTCCATGGTGATTTCTGGTGATTTAACATTGATTTTGCATGCTCTTATCCTTCTTTTTACCCCCTGACAATGTATTGTAGGATAATGTATTATTTGTGTAAATAAACAGAAAAAAAAAGGAAAGGAACAGAAATGTTGCCATATAGAGAACTTATTTATTCTGTTTGGGAAGATATTTCCTGGGGATATTTCTGTGTTTACATATTCTTACTCATTCAAAACCAGGTGACAATCATTATTGTAGATCCTAAGAATGCAAAATTGAACAAGGCAAACTAGGTGCCTTATCTTATGGAACTTACTTTCTAGTGCAGAAAGCAGTAAATTATCCAACCAACAAATGCATAAACAACAATGTATTGGGCAGAGATAAATGCTTTGGAAAAAAAAAGGAAAAAAAAAACAGATGGAGGAAATAAGGAATAGGTGGGGTGGCAAGGGAGGCTTCCTAGGTTGAGGGTCAGTCCTTTCCATGGCAATAACATTTAAGTGGAAAGACAGTATGAAGCAGCTGTCTATAGATCTGGACTGGGGAAGAGCATTCAATCTATACACAGGGAAAAGCTAATTTGAGGTTTTAGGGCCTGGAGTGTGTGACGACAAGAAACATGAGTGTGTCTGGGATATAGTGGGAAAGGCAAAAAGTAGCACTGGACAACAGTGGATAAGCACTCAAGGGCCAAATCGTTTGGGGCCTTGAGACCATGGTAAAGTGTTTGAATGTTATTCTAAGCACATGTTCCAAATCCCTGAACTTTAGTGGTTTAGTGGTTTGTTACGAAACATTATTGTAGGAATACTAATACAAGGAGCAATGGGAAGGCACTGAAGGCCGTTAAGCAGAGGGTTGGCAATATGGATTTATATTTTAAAAATTATTTTGGGGGCTCCTGAGTGACTCATTCATTTAAGCATCTGACTCCTGATTTTGGCTCAGGTCATGATCCCACACTTCGTGGGATCGAGCCCCGCAGTAGGCTCTGTGCTGACAGCACAGGGGCTGCTTGGGATTCTTTCCCTCCCTCTCTCTCTGCCTTTCCCCAGCTTGCTCTCTCCCCACCCCCCCTCAAAATAAATAAATAAACATTTAAAAATATTTTGCCTGCTGTGTGTATAGTGGATTAAAGAGGTAAGGGTAGAAATAAAGAGACCAACTGGGAACCTAATATATTTATTTTGGTGAGAGATGATGATGGTACCATTTATCGCAATGGCAATGACCAGGATAGAAACAATGGGTGTTTTAGATCTGGGAAGTGGTGTTCCACATGTAGGGAGACCACCATCTAGAGCACTGGTTTAGCCTTATTGTTTGCTTTCATTTAAAATATGATTTCTCTGAGAGTTCAGACATTTCTTTCACAGCTTCCTAATCCCATACTCTTGGTATCCCCCTTCTGAGAATGAGTTCCCAGTAACCTTGTTAGAAAACAGTGGAACTGAGGAAAGAGAATGCCATTCCTGTGGTCTGAGAAGTGAGAAGGCACATGTACCTTGGAACTCTTAGTTATTACTCCAACCTCCCATACAACAAAGCAAATTTTCCCAAAATACCACCCACAGAGCACAATTTCTGCAAGGCATGAAGAACATCCTCTGAAAACAGGAAGGCTTTCTTCCTTTTGTCACAGAGCGTCCCACAATCCTAGCATCGTGCACGATGTACATTGGGAAATGTAAACCACAAGATTTTCCTCATTACCCACCACACTCCATGAAACTGAGTCAGTCAGCCAAATCAGCTCTTGTTCACAGTCAGTCACTACTGGGTTGAAGACCTACCTAACCTTACGAGAGAGCCTACTCTTGGAAATCTCTAGTTGCAAGTCCCTTCCCCTGGAACTGAGATAACCTCCTTGATGTTTTCACTCACTGACAGTGGTGCTTTCCATGGAGGTATAGAGAACTAAGCTCCTTCATTATCCACAGGAGATGCCTCTACATTTGAATGTTGTCTTGGGTCTACCCTTCTTCCAAAGCCTCCTCTGCTGGGAGCTGAATATTGGTATTTCATTCCATCATTTCTCCATATCCAACCTCTGACTGGTCTGCAACATAGCTCACACCTCTTTCATTGTCATGTCATTGTTTATGTGCCCCAGTCCCCAAATATCACAAGAATAGCTATTATGAGGTATACCTTCTTCTACACTCTACCATGTCTAGAACAATGCCCTCCACATAGGAGAATGTGAATGAACCTTTGATGAATTGATTTAATATATTTGAAGGCAGCTCTTATGTTGTTTCTAAGCCTGCTCATTTCCAGTTCACTCAACCTAGGTTCTTTGGAGAAAGTTCACATTATAGAACTGAAACTGAGCTGGTATTTCACTTTGAATGGCATGTGAGAACTCTAATGGAAGTTCTAAGAACATAGGCACGCTGCATAAGTTCCTTAACAAAGGGGGGGGGGTGGGTAGAGATCCAGGAAATACTCTGTTCTTTCAATTTCTCTCTTCTCTTTGGTTCTACTGGGAATCATGTTGGTTTGTTACCTAGCAACACAGAGCTTATCACTGGGCAATTTACAAGCATTTCTCATTTGTCATCATTTGTCTAATCAGATCTGATCATAAATAAAATCTGCACACAATCAACTGACTTCTGTTTGTAATTAGAATCTATCTCCATCAGGGGGAGGATGCTAATAGTCTTACACCTTGCATGTGTTGATTTATTTGTGCCTTTTTGTCATTTTCTAACATGCTACCCCTCACTATCTTACATGATTCAATCTGTCTTGATTCCCTTCAGCAAAATTCCATCTTTTATTGTGAGTTGCTATCAATCCAGGTGTCTTTGGATGAAATTTTTAGGTCATCTCTGCTCATTTATTCTGAACATATCATCTGTGCAAGGTGACTTAATTTTGCGATATACTGCTTATGTTTAACATAGCTTCTTGCTTCTTTTCTATCATACTAGCTTTGCCTACTTAAGTCAATGCTGCAAACATTTCTTATTATGAATTGCAGTGGCCATGAATTGTTTTGTATGTCTGGCATTACTCTCTTCTTTATTATTTAACAACAATCCCATTCTTTTGTAAATTCCAACCATAAAAGTATGGTTTGGGCTGCAGAGCCGAATATTCTATAACTTTGGCCATAGAAATAGATACTAAAAAAAATTGCTAGTTCTTATACCCCCATTCCCTGGTCACAGTGCTTGGTCCATGATTGGCCCATGACACAAGCCAGACCAGTCTTTTGGGAATTGTCCAAGTGAAGGTGACAAAAACAGTCCTTTCCTTATTACTTCTCCAAAATAAAATATTGGCCCTGTGTTTCCTGTGGACATATGCCCTCCATGTGGGGAAGGCCCATCTGCAGAGAATATAGAACAAAGAGGAGAGGCTAAGAGTTATACAGAGGTAGGCAATCAAAACAGAAATAGAAAGAAAAAGAGAAGAAAGAGGGGCACAGGATAGAGGGAAGGAGAGAGAGAGAATATAGGAGAGGATGTTGATGTCATTTGAGTCCCTGGTTCCAGTTCCTAAGGCTGCAGAGTCACCCTGACATCTTTGATCATGTAAGCTATCCCAGGACCAGTATCCATCCCATAAATCCATATGTTCTTTAAACATATTCAAGTTGGGTTTCTCTCAATTGCAACCCATATAATTGACTTCTACAACTATAGGAGTCATAATCCCACAAAGTTGTCAAGTACTTAATTTAAAATATTGTTTCACATTAATCACCTGTTGTATCCTGACAATGCTTGAATCCTTGAAAACAGTTCATGGAGAGTGCATCGTACCCGTTTTGCAGATGAGAAAGCAGAGTTACCCCAAATGTGACTTGTTGTTTGGTGCTACGCAGCTAGATGAGGACAGAACATCTGACTCTTAGCCCCATGCTCTGCACAACATACAGCAGTTCCCTCTCCACACCACATCACATCTGGCAACCACAGCACAGAATAACAGCAGCCTTAGAACTACAGAGAAACATGTGGTGCGGTTGCTGGCTTGGTACTCCAGAAACTGACCTGAATGGAGAGAGAAGATAGATTCAGATACGATGGCGACTGAAAACACAAAGATCAGCTTCATGTAGACAGAAGCAAAGTAACTACTAAAGCAGTCAGAGCTGGGGTCATCAGGAAAGAAGGGGTTCAGATATGAAAGGCAGTGAGAAGACATTCCAGGTGCCAGAAACAGTGTGAGCAAATGTACAGAGAAGCAGTAGTAGACTTAGTGTGTTGTGAGAAACACAAGGAACTCAGCTGGCTGGAGGGGAGGGTGTTTGTTGATCTTACCTTCTAAATATAGCTTGAAAGTTTCTTGTTCTCCCCTCCTCCACTGCCACCATTCTGATGCTTTCCTCTGTCACCTGGGTTATTGAACTAGCCCTCTAACTATTCTCCCCCTATCCTTTATTTGCACTGCAATCCATTCTCCGCATTGCAGCCCTAGTGATCACTGAAAACAATGTATCTGATCAGGTCACTTTCCCACCTAAGACTAAGCAACAGCCTCACACCACTCTCAAGATGCAGACCTCGTCCTTCACATGGGCCACTGGATGCTCTAGCCTTTCCAGCCTCAGATAACATCTTGCTGTGGCTCCTTTTCCCACACTCCAGTGATAGTGAATGTCTCATTGACACAACCCATTCTGCTCTCTCCGGCAGCAGGACCTTTGCACTTGCCGGTTTTTCTACCTAGAATGTTGTTCTCTCTGTGTCTCTGTCTCTTTCTCCTCTTCCTTCTTTCATTTATGGAAAGAATAATAATTGAGTGCATCTTACACATCAGAGAGGTAGGTTTAAGAGACTCATTAAGAAAAACCAGACTTCTATGTTGCAACTTGCTTCTGATACTTGCCACCTGTGTGACCTTCAGCAAGTTACACAAATCCTCTCTCACCATTTTATAATAATTGTCACTATTATTATTGTGTGGTTGAGGATTAAATGAGCCTATAAGCAAGGCATAAATCAATGTCTAACATAGGAAGGGCTATACGGGTAGTTTCACTGATAATGATTACAGCCAGACTCTACTAACTTTCATGGTGTCAGAGTAGATGTTATGTACACAGAGAAGTTTTTTCTAAGCCCAAGACCAGGCTGCTCTCTGCACATGCTCTGCTTTTCATTTCATTGTACTCGTCTGCTTTAATCCATTTTCTTTGTTGGATTTTAAATCCTAAGAAGGCAGGGATCACATTTATTTTCTTTATCATTTTATGGAAAGGTTCTAGTGTAATGGCTCGTTCAGAGTCGGAGTTAAATATTTATTTATAAGAAAATCAAGGTCACAATGGTGATTGCTGTCAACACTAAGAAAAATGAATTGGGACTTCAACTGCATGCAATGGGGGAACAATTTGTGCTTTTCTGAGGTCAGAAACGATACGGGACTCCTTCCCTTTCAGGAGGATCATATCCATAGCACCTGCATCTTAAGTGATCTTGCCAGCCCTTGTTAACACCTGAATCGGCAATGACCTGAAGAACTTCTGAGATGTTTGCCTCCCCCGTTGGGGACATCCTGGGTCAATCTGTGACTCATGATAATAGAAGGGATATGACAGTACCTCCACTGACACTGAGACCTTAAAAGGTATTACAAAGGAGATATGAAAACCAGGCCAAAGCATGAGGGCCTATGCTCACAGGAAGGGCCAGGCAGGTTTTTAAATGTCAGAACAAAGGAATATCACTGTTTCCAGACAAAGGGTACAGCAGCCTAAAAGATGAGAAAAAAAAGAAAGCTTTCAAATGGGACTTGGGGAGCATAGAGCACCTGGGAGAGAACATACAGGAAGATTCAAAGATTCACGTGGCTCCTGCTCTCATACCCTACAGTCAGGATGGAACCCGTTAAACCTCCAACTCGAATATAACCATTTTACGCATGAAATGTGGCCCAGACCAAAAGATAATAGGAGACTATGTCTCTCTGCATATACTAACGACAATGCCATGATTCAAAGCTAATACATCCGATGCCTTCCCTTATCTGCTGCGTGGCATTCATTAATTAGACTGTAATTTGTAAAGTGCCTATTATGCCATGTGAGGGTGCTGCAGATGAAAAGGTGAAGATACTTCCCTTGCGAAGGTCACAGTATCATTGGGACGTGTGAAGTGACAGAAGCCCAGCTTGGTCCTAAGCTCTGGCCATGATGGCTTCTAAGAAACTTTGGACATTGAGTAACTTAAAATCACCAGCATAGCTTAATATGAAGTACTGAGAAGTCTTCTGGGAGAGAAACTGAGGTGGACAACATGTAACAAAGCCTTGGTCGGTAGAGCGGATGGGCAGTTGTTAACACAATGTGCATCATCCTGCAATGGCTTTTTCTCACTCAGCTCATCATGGTCTCATGCCTGAGTCCTTGGGGAGAGAAGGAGGAATACTGTGAGCTATAAGTGAAGCAGAGTTTCACTAAAACTCTGGAGGCCATTGAGGTGCAAGGCAATATTGCCTTTGTACCCATGTCACTAAAGGATAATGGAGGCCACCTCTGTCTCAGCCTTGACTTGGTTTAGCACTTTGAGAGCATCAGAGGTCACAGCCCATTGGCAGCTCTAGAGAGCTATAGCACCTCGGGTAGGGTACTCAGCGGCGACTGCAGCACTGAACTGGGGTAATGGTACCAGGCAAAGGGGCTGCGCTGGTAAATGTTTCCATGGTATGTTGTCAGTTTCCATGGTATAAACACTCTCCGTGTGGCTCATATCAAGCTACCAAACATGAAGTCATTGAGTCGGAAAAGAGGTGTGCTACATGCCTTTATATAGTATAATTATACGAGTGACATGCATATCCTCAGGAACACACACAACAGTAAGATGTCAAAAAATAATTCGGCAATGAGAACTTTTGAGTGCTTATTAACTCTGTTTTTAATATATTTCTTGTGAATTTATATGATTTTATTTTTAATAATGGCTGTGTTTAACCATCAGCTTGCAAAATTCCTGGAAAGTTAACAATCTGCTCCAGTATAAGCCAGCTCCAGCACACCGCATACATGTGTCAGACATGGCAGACATGCTCCACTCTGACTTCCTTTAAAAGACTCACTCCAGGTTGTGAGGAATGTATTTTGTTAAGAACCTTAAAGATCTGTGTCAACTTTTAAGCCAAGGGCATACTATCCTCAGGGTGGGTCCCTGCAAATGACTGAGCAATCATGGTACAAGTCTAGCCATTTCTGTAAAATGTGGGGCTCCTCTGAGAGGCAATCGTTTCTCCTGAGTTCCCACTTGGACCGATGGAAACTCTGTCTGACTGGCACCACGGTCTGACATCTCCCCCTGCCCTCTCTTGTATCCACCCTTCATTTCACAGGTGTTATACCCACTGAACCTCTTACACTCCCAACTCCATCTCATGTCTGCTTCCCAGGAAACCCCACCCAACAGGGCACTGGAGCCAGAGGGAAAGCAGCTTCACGTGTTGTCACAGAGAATGGGGGCTCCACTTGTCACAACAAGTGGAAATGACCAAGAAATGACAGAGTCACAGAGGAAATGATGGCATCCATCAGGTGAAACTTGACTGGACACATTCATGAGCACGAGTGAAATACCGCTCCCAACAGGGTCTCTAAACAGTACGTAAATTTTGGCAAAGGGTAGGGGATCATGAAAAAACAAGGCTGAAAAATGAGTTAATAACTTTTTCTATTACTATGATTCTATCAGTCCATTTCTAAATGGAATAGCCAGCCTGGGAAAATGTAGGTAATTATAACATAATGTGGTAAGTGCTCTACTGGAGGTATGAATCAGTTTCCTTCAAAACAGAAAAGGTGAGTCATTAAATTAATAGAAGAGACAGGGAAGGCCTCACAGAAGACGAACTATTTGAGCTGGACCCTGAATACTACACAGGAATTAGACAAGCAAATAATTTGCTGGGAGAACTTGATGGGCAGGGGGTAGATTGGAGCAGACTAAGATATGATTACTGGCTCACTCACCAGTATTTGAATTATTTCCAAGAGCAGATATTCACTTCAATAAAGCATTAACACATTCTTCTGACCCTTCCTTAGATATCAGAAATATGTTTGTGAAACAACTCTGGGTGGGGAGTAGAGTGGGGCATGCATAGGGCAGTCTGAAACAAAGGGCAATTAAACTGGCTCTTATGGAAATCAACCCCATGGCTGGTTACATAGTCTCTTTAGACAAGTTTTCTGACTTTGTTAAAGTAAAAACAAAACAAAACAAAAAAACATTCTAAGCCAGGAATTAAGGAAACTCTGTTCCAGTGTTTGGCTTTTGTCAGTCTCCCCACCTATAATATAAAGATGAGAATCCATGCCTCCCACAACTCAACAAAACTTGTGAAGATCCAATGAAGTAAGAGATGGGAAAGTGCTTTGAAAAGTATTAAAGCGCTTTGAGGCTCTTACTCTGACCCCTCCTCAACAGAGCCTTAATTGACTCACTCTTCTTCCTCCATTACCAAGTCTACAGCAGGTCCTTCTATTACAATCTCAGCTCCTTATAGTTTTCCATTGTAGCCCCTATAACTGCTGGGAATTAAACAGCTAGGTGATTGTTTCATTAATGATGGGGTCTTCCAATAGGTATCTTAGGGAGATAGCACAGCAAGCACAGTCATTTTGTCCCCAGTGCCTAAAAAGGCACCTGGAGGATGTTAAAAGCTCAGTGTTTATTTAATGAATGGATTATCTATTGTGCCATTCAGTTAAGTTTCATTTCACCCCTTTATCACTGAGAAGCTGACCCCAATTGTGAATTATTTAGAAGTAGGCAACATGTGTTTTGTTATCAGCATCCTCAATCTCTAGCCCACTCCCTGGCACATACTAGGTACTAATAAATATTTAATTGCTAGATAGCTTACATATAACTTCTTGGTACAGCCTTTTGAATGTGGCAGGAACTCAATAATTCATTACACATTAAATAAATATGAAAATATCTTTGCTTATACACCTGTTATAAATATTTATCACTGTGATGTAACTAGTAAACATTTAATAAAAAAAACTATTTTACCGCCTTTAAGACATTGAAGTTGTAGTGCTGGGTAGTAGAAATGTCTTGGGCTTGAGACTCTTAACAGACTTCCTCTCATTTGAATGTAGATATTAGCACTGTGTCCAGAGAAGAATTACTTAGCTCTCTGAGCTTCAGTTTCCTCATATGTAGAATTGAAATAATGTTTTGTAGAGATTAAATGAGATGAATACATGAAGGGCATTGTACAGCCTTTGCTGATGGTAGTTTTGCAACAAATGTCAGCTTTCTTTTCTCATGGGGTCTCTGTTCTCCCTTCATTGATATGTCAGGTTTCCAAAATTCTCTCCAAAGGCTAAGAAAGGAATTGAATAGCTATTCTTCTCTATGGTTCGGTCTTTGGCTCTATCTCAAATGGTACTCTGCCAAGTCACCTCTCTGACTTCCATCTTTAACATGGAAGAATGGAAAGAATGTTAGACTGGGAATCTACCAAGGCTGTAGTTCAGATCCTGGCACTGATTAGCTGTACATCCATCCATTCATTCATCCACTGTTGTTGGATACTCAGACATTATTCTCAGCAGTTGGAAATACATTAGAGGCAAAAATAGGCAAAATCTCTGCCTTCATGGAGCTTTCAAATGTATTATCAGTAGGGAACACTGACCAAAAAAAATGAACATAACAAAGTAAAGTATGTAGTATGTTAGCACATAAGGAGTCCTATGAAACAAATAAAAAGTTGAGCAGGGTGAAGGGGAACAGAGAGTGCTAGGGAGGGAGAGGCCAGGTTATAGCAAAAACAGGCTCATTGAGGAAGTGATATTTGAGCAAAGACTTGAAAGAAGCGGAAAGCCATCCAGTGGGTATTGGGGAAAGGAGCATCAGGGCCAAGAGAATACCTAGATTAATACCCTGAGGGGATGTGTCTCAGAAACACAAGGAGGCCAAGGTAGCTAGCTTGGAGTGAGCAAAGAGAGAAGGAGGAGGTAAGGAGGGGACAGTGAGTAGCATTAAAGACCCTTAAGGGTTTGGGCTTTAATCTGAGTGAAAAGGCTTTGGTGGCCTTATCTATATATGTATAAAAAGAATTCAGACTAGATTCTTCCTGAGATCCCTTCCAGCTCTTAAATTCAAGTATTCTCTTACCATTTTGGTACTGAGAGCTGTAACTGACATAGGCAAATCATGGTGAACTGGACAAGTGTATATAAGCTGTATTCTAACAGACTGACACAGACAGGATTTATATGTGTAATTGTACCTCTTGACTAAAACTAACAGAGATATCACAGACAATGGTGAAAAATTCTGCCATTGTCTGTACTTGGACAGGCTAGTTGTCTAATACCATACCTGCCATGTGTGCTGGGCAGGTGCTTAACTTGCCTCACCTCAGTCTCCTCATCTTGAAAATGGAGTTAATTGTGGTTCCTATCTCATTGATTTATTCTGAGTAATAAAAGATCATATAACAAGTTCTTAGCACAGTATTAGACACACAGTAAACTCTCAAAACATTTCACTATTTTTTTTCATATCAGTAGATATTAACAAATGTTTGAGTTGATTTTCAAATCTTCTATATTTGGGATTTTAGTATTAATTTTACCTCTTGTATTTCATCAAATATGCATTTCAGAATTTCATTTCAACAAATATCTGTTACTGTTTATTATGTGCAGGGTACAGATGTTTGGATGAGCAAGATAGAGTCCCTGTTTTATAGGGACATAAGTGCAAGAGACAGATAGCCATAAAAGTAACCAAAATTCAAGTCAGACTATTAAAATTGTTATAATAGAAGGGCCACACATAGTCACAGAATGGGTAAGAAGAGATTAATTCCAACTGTGGTTCTATGGGATGGTTTCATGGAAGAGATGAGGATTTGAGCAGGTTGGAAAGTATGTCTCATATCTCCCTGTGGACCAATGACACTGTAAATCGTCTTCCTTCCCTTCCAGATGGTACTAGTAAATTATGAACTCAGTGTCTTATAAAATGGTTACAAGTTTATAGACACCTAGACTCTATTGCTCCTGGCAAAAGTGACTTTCCATAAGCAACACTGGGTCTTCATGACCACAGTGGTAAAACTATATTAAGGAGGTAAATTCAACTCACATTGTTGCTTATGAGAGGAAAGTTCTGTTGGAAGGAAGGAAGGAAGGAAGGAAGGAAGGAAGGAAGGAAGGAGGGAAGGAAGGTCACTCTCAACTTCATGTTCACATAAGATATAATTACCCAAGAAAGTTATTTTCAAATGGATCTTTACCCCTTCACTCTTTTCTTTTCAGATCCACTAATTCAGCTGTTGGACAGCCTGAGGCAAATTGCTCTTCTTGGTAAGTAACTACACATTTCTGTTCCTGCTGGGAAAATATGAGATTCTTGGGAAAGATTTCACAAAAAACTATCAGTTCACACGTACATTTTCCAGGAGTTGGTCCAAAGAGAGCTTGGATATTTCTAGGGCTATAACACACTTCACTAGTAGAACATACTGGGTGTTCCCAAAGGAACGAATGACACTTTTAAATATCCTTGCCACTCCCCTTGCCTTCTTCTGCTCTCAAGCTGCATGAATAAATGGCCAAGACAATACATTTTAAAACAGCTATAAATTTCTAGATTTTGTGATTTATGTTCTTCTACTGAACTATTGTAAAATCTCTTATTTTGTCTAGGAAGGCTATGGTCAAAGGAATATCCTCCTTGACACATTCTACTCTCGGAAGTCTAGCTAGACATGAGAAAAGTGATCCAAGATGTTTAATGATGTATGAAATGACTATGAACATTTTTGGGTGTGGTACTCTAGTTGTGTTTTTAAATAGTCCTTTTATGTATAAGTATATTCATAAATATTTAAGTATAAAATAACATGGTATCTATGATTTGCTTCAAAATGATAGAGGGGAGAGTACACAGAGGTAAGATGGAACAAGATTGGCTCTGGGTACATGAAACAGGCTCACAAAGCTCATTATACTATGTCACTTTTACAAGGTTTAAATGTCTCATAATTGTTTATAAAGAAAGAGGCATAAGCCCAATCATCTTAATGAATTTGAATAGGGACTCAGTAATCTTGAAGAATGGGATGTTTGAATGGAGAGTTGGTCTTTGGCATGTAAGATACCAGAAATGGAAGAAGGGCATATACCATGGCAGTGTGATGCCGAGCTGGAGGGAAGTTAAAACTCAGTGGGTGGAAAGAGATAACAGCTATGAGGAGGGGGGTTTCAACAGTTAAGAAGTCACCAATAGGATTATTCCTGTGGTGCTGGATGCATAGTCTTGTCTCAACAATCTTGGTCTTCAACTCCATTGCTCATCAGAGAGTAGACAGTAGATTGAAAGCCCTGTCACGTGGATAAATTGCATTAGAGCCACAGGGAACCGAAGAGATAAGAGGGTAGGCTTGAAGGAAATATGAAGATACAAACCATAAAAACAAGCTTCTTGGACCAGCTCCTGCCCCCAAGTAGCATATTAAGTAAGTCTTTGGAGGATGCTATAGGAGGTGTGCTTATCACACTTCAGAATGCCAGGCAGAAAAAGATAGAGAATTCACAGAATGATAGAAGCAACATCCTCATATCTCAATATGTCAGAATTGTGAGCTTAATATAGCTGGATGAAATGAAACAAATAAATGTAAGTCCCATCCTAGAGTCCAAATGCTGATGGCATAAATAGAAGGTGGGAGATCCAGAGCCTAGAAATAGCCCATGTGAACATACTTAGGGAGATTGACTAGGCAATAAATGCCATATAAACAACGTGATGAGGCTGACAAAGAGAAAAGTTAATTCTTTTAAATGGGCATTAGAAGAAATTGAATATTTAAATTGAAGGAATGATACACCTATCTGTATTGGCCAGGCCTGCCTGGAGACAAACAAAGTACATTCAGAGCAGAGCATAGAATGAAGAAGGGGTCCAAAGCCCTGTCCTTGAGAAATGACTGAAGGAACTAAGAGTGTTGTAGTGAAACGATTCATTTGAGCCATACACACACCCTCTGAAGTGCTGGACCTTAGAAGAGAAACAAGCATTGTTCAATGTGGCTCCGAGAGGTGGAATTGAGCAAAATGTGGGTCTGTTATATGGGATCAGATTGCAGGTCAATAAGAAGAAACTCCTTCTAAAGACCAGAAGTTTCCATAGATTGAAAGCCCTGTCACATGGGTAAATTGCATTAGCGCCATGCTGTGAAGTTGAGCCTCCTGGTCACGTGTAGCACTAAACACTTGAAATGTGGCCAGTCCAAATTGAGATGTGCTATAATTATGAAATATACCCCAGATTTTGAAGGCTTACCATGGAAAAAAGAAATATCAAATATCAAATTAATCTCAATAATTTGTATTAATACCTTGATAATATTTGGGGTATATTGAGCTAAATAAAATATATATTAAAATAAGTTTCACCTATTACTTTTTACTTTTTTTTTTAATTAATTTATTTATTTTTGGAGGGAGAGAATCCCAAACAAGCTCCGCACTGTCAGCACAGAGCCTGATGCTGGGCTTGAACCCACAAACTGTGAGATCATGACCTGAGCTGAGATCTAGAATTGAATACTTAACCACTTGAGCCACCCAGGCACCCCTATTACCTTTTACTCTTTAAAATTACCTATGTGGAAGCATTTGGGTGGCTCAGTTGGTTAAGTGTTTGACTTGGTTTGGGCTCAGGTCATCATCTTAGGGTCCTGGGATCAAGCCCCATGTCAGACTCCACCCAGAGCATGGAGCCTGCTTGGGATTATTTCTCTCTCTCTGTTCCTCTCCCCTGCTTGTGCGCTCACTCGCTCTCTGTCTCTCTCAATAAAAATAAAATAAAATTTTTTTAATAAAATAAAATCACCTATGTGGCTCACATTCATGGATTCTTCTCCTTCTGTTGGACAGCAAACATTGTGTTAGAGAAACAATTAGTTGGGAGAAGGAATGAAGGTTGAGCTAGACTTTAAAGGACCCTGATAATCTATAGTTTAGGAGAAGCCTTTCTGTAGGTTTAGGACTCAAAGCTATTGTCTTAACTAAGATCTGCTTCTAACTAGCTGTGTTACCTTAGGAGAGTGACTTAACCCCCCCCCCCCACCAACCTCACATTCTCCTCTGAAAATGATACAGTTGGACAATCTCTGAGGTATTTCCTATCACTGATATTTGGGACCTCTGCCCAGAGCAGATCTAGACATCCCTGTAATAAGAAGTATTTCCTCCACCAATTTATGTGAGAGGCCCCTCAATCAATTTCTTCATAGTTTTCTCCATTTTCAAAAGCCATGGAAAGTAGATAGCGTCCAAAGTCAGACAAAACTGAACTGGATTTGCAACCTTACCACATCATTATCAGCTTCATAATTATCATTAATGCCTTCATTCCCCAAACAATTCTCTAGCTACTATTTATATGCTTCCACTGTGCTAGATGCTCTGATGTATTACCAGAGATACCTCTGATGTATCTAATCAACACAGACATTTTTTGAGGTAGATGCTATCACTATCTTTATGTAACCAAGTAGGTAACCAGGTTTTAAATCTTGGGTATGTAATTTTTTTAAAATTTTTATTTATTTTTGAGAGAGAAAGAGAGAGAGACAGAGAGAGAGAGAGACAGGGTGCAAGCGGGGCAGGAACAGGGAGAGAGAAAGAGAGAGAGGGAGAGAGAAAGAGAGAGAGAGAGAGAGAGAGAGAGAGAGAGAGAGAGAGAGAATCTGAAGCAGGCTCCCAGGCTCTAAACTGTCAGCACAGAGCCCAACGTGGGGCTTGAACTCATGAACCGCAAGATAATGACCTGAGCCAGAGTCAGATGCTTAACTGACTGAGCCACCCAGGAGCCCCTTGGATATGTAATTTTATGTTTCTAAGCTGCAGCAAGATAGCATGATATTATCAATCACTACAGTATATACCCAGCCATTGTATAAATTGTAGTGAGGATTCAGTAAAATAATGTATATGGAGTTCTACTAGAGTAGCAGACTTATGATAGGTAGCCAATACAAGCTACAGTCCTTTCCCTGCTAATGTATTCCACTGTGAACCCTACACATCCTCTAAATCCAGCTCCAGTCACCTGCTTTCCACAGAGCGTCACCCTTTCCCCACAGTGGGAGAAAAGGTCAACCCCTTCTGAACTAACGTGGCCCTACATCTGATAATTTCTTTTTTATTTCTTTTTTATTTTTTTAATGATTATTTTTTGAGAGAGAGAGAGACAGAAACAGAGTGTGAGCAGGGGAGGAGCAGAGAGAGAGGGAGTCACAGAATTCAAAGCAGGCTCCAGGCTCTGAGTTGTCAGCACAGAGCCCGACCTGGGGCTCAAACTCACGAACCATGAAATCATGATCTGAGCCGAAGTTGGGCATTTAACTGACTGATAATTTCTTAATACATCATTTCCAACCTTATTCTAAAGCCACACGCATACACATCTTATCTCCTCTATCAAACTATAAAGCTCCTGAGTGATAGCTTTCCATCAGATTTACATAAACAGTCTAGTATGTGGTAGAGAATAGATTAATAAATATCAGTTGAGTTAATGATACCATTTACTGAAAGTGCCAACCACTGCACAAAGTTTAAGTTCTTTACATACATATCTGATTTATTTCTCAAAACCTAAAAGGATACTCATTTTGCTCATTTTACAGATGAGAACGGTGAGCCTCCAAGGTGGCTGGTTATTATCACTGATCTTAAGTGGCAGAGTCAGGCTTTGAATTTTGACTGGCTAGCTGGCTGTTTGGCTCCAAAACCCAGGGTCTCAACCATTACAAAGAAAGGGCAAATGGATAGGTGGGTGGATGGAATAAATGGTGGACAGAAGCACAACATCTACATCCTCTGAATCAAAGTTCAAGATTTCCTTTCAATCCCAGATTTTCCAATGGATATTGAACCTCCTACTTCCAACTCTATCACCCCAACATATGACTGGGGAGTTCAGCAGAGAGGAAAAAGAAGCACATTTCACCATTTTAAAGATTCATAATGAGCTAAAAGGCCAAGTCAAAATCAATTTATTATTCACCAAAGTCTCAGGTCCCTGCCTGTTTTATTCTCCTGAATAAAACATACCTTCTCAAGTGTAGGAGCTGCCAGCAGTCCAGAAGAAAAAAGGGAGCAAGTAATACATATTTACATAATTAGGAAGAAGAAAAACATTCAAGCAGGTTTCCTTTTTACCATTTATGTTTATCTGAGTCTCCAGCTCAGGAAAATGTTTACCTAGTGTGGAGAGCATGTGTATTTATCACCTGATAGCAAGATTTTTATGATCGGGACATTTTTTCATTTGGAGCTACAAACCCAGAATTTAGCAGCTTCCCTACAGCAGGCTGAGCCCGCCAGCAGAAGAATCTCTCAGTCCCATATAACACCTGGGGTTCTTTAGTCAGCCAATGGCCAGCCCCAAAACAATGACATTCAGTTCAGCTGCATCCCTAACATATGTTGGGATCAAGCCTTGTAGCTTTGAAAGTGACAGTGATTGTAATTTATTACCTGCATTGATTCACAGAACGTGGCTTCTTGTACAAACAAGCAGACATTTTTCAATTGTGCAGTGCAATGGATAAATTGTTTTGCATAGAAACTGTACTTTTAAAACTAATTGAGGTGAGCATTGCAGATGTATGCATTATACATGCACAAATAATACATCCTTGGGAAAAAAGTCCCAGATGGGTTCTATTTAACTTTAAAACTGTGTTTTATTAATGCATTTTCAGAGAAAAAGCTTAAATCATGACTCTTCTCCCACTAAACCCAGGGTATTCAGGCAAAATAGAATCCAGGCTGCTTACTTTATTTCCCATCCCCTCCCTGAAAGCAATGGCATTTCATTTTCCAACAGAGCCCTTTTCTTTTTTTCATTCATAATGTCATATTTTAATCCAATCAATGCACATTAGCTACAACTAATGTAAATGTCATTGCTACTCTTTCCTCCAACCATTTTTTTTAATTTGCTAAAGCTCAGCACAGCACAATCTCTCCACCTCAGATTAATAAATATTGGACACTTTTTCTATATTTCTTTTTTCTTCTCAGTGGAGTATTATTGAACAAACTCTAGGACATTTTAGGGCAACACATGAGATAGATTATCTTTGAATATTAGGGAACATTTGGAAGAGTCAAACTTTTTCACCCAAGGCTCTGCTATTTCCCCTCAATATTCCTACTAGAGCCAAGCAGAACGGGTCCTATATGGCCCCCATTCTCCAGGTTCTCTGCCTTTGTTTCTTCTACTCTGGATGCCCCTATCCCCATATCCAAAGTCTGCCTATATTTAAGGATTCTCTCAAGTGCCCCTCTTCTAGGAAGACTTCCTTGATTCTACATTTATCTTGTCCCATGCAGTTGGGATTCTTTTATTCTCTACTGTTTAAGGGGCTTCATATGCATTTCCCTTGGGGCTCTGGGAATTGTTCACCTTGAATCCTATCTAGTGATGTCTTAGTATTATGTCCCTATGTAGATTGTAAGTTCCTACAATGTAAGAACCAATAAATGACATATTTTATCTTTCATATTAGTTAATACAATGCCTGCACATAGTGGATGCTAATAAATATCTAGAGAAATAAAAAAAAAGGAAAGAAAGAAAGAAAGTAGGGAAGCAGTGAGGGAAAGAAAGAAAGAAAGAAAGAAAGAAAGAAAGAAAGAAAGAGGGAGGAAGGGAGGAGGAGAGAGAGAGAGACAGAGAGAGAGAGAGAGAGGAAAGGAGGGAGAAAGAAGACTGAAAATAGGGAGGGTAGAATGGTAAAAGACAACAAACTTTCTGAGGTTACTGACCACCATAGTACATAGTACTGAGACATCTAAGTCAATTATACTATTGTAGGGAATAAGTAGCTGGAGCCCTAGGAAAAGCTTTTCACCTCCTAGATATGCCTAGGGCACATTCTCTTCCCCCAGGATACACCTTGGGCAGTGGTTCTCAAAATTCAATGTGCAAGAGAACCACTTGGAGAGCTTAATAAAATACTGATTCTCTGTAACTGGATTCCTGACCCTAAGTAACTTCCAAGAGAATCTGATTTAGCGGGATTGGTAAGGGTACCAGGGGTCTACATTTCTGACATGATCCCAGATGATCCTGAAGTAGGTGTTGGAGATCATGTTTCATGCAACACGAGCTTAGAAATATTGCCAGGTTCTGTTCTTCTGGAGTTGTCTCTGTCCATTGGCTGTCATCGTTCACCACCTCAACCTGATTCCATAGGTAAGCTATGCTGGGATTTATTTCTGATCCTCAAAACCCATAAAACTTGTCTAGATTCAGGTTCCCTGGCTTTTTGCTGGCTAAGATAGCATCAGCAGCATCATCAATCATTTCAAGAGTTCTGTTCTTTGCCTTGCCTAGGGCCTTTGACTCTTCTAAGATACCCATTTGTGTGGCTGATATTATGCTGATTCCTAGATTCTTTAGATCAGCTTAAATGTGCTTGTTGCCACCTTCATCCTGTGCCATCAGTTGTATTTCAGGTATTTGGACCCTCACCTTCATATTCATCCATGCCCATAGGCACCTCATCTATAGGTATCCGATATACCTCTGTGCTGCCAGATGAGTGGAAACCAGAACACTCATGCTCTTTTATTGTCCCAAATGGTAGGACAGAATGATTAATTATGGCGTAACTGGCCACTGGGGTCCTTATCAAGAACCTGGGTTCCAATCATGATTCTGTGTATTGCCCATTGGATGATAGTAAAGTTTTACCCTTAGGGTATTCATTCATTACACAAGAATAATCATTTTCTTCAAAAATTTTCACAATATTGGGCTTTGGGGTATATAGAACTGGATTCAAAACCCCATTCTATCACTTACTAGCTATATGACATGGGCAAGTCATTTACCGTCTCAGTCTGTTTTGTTGCTTATAAAATGAGGCTAGTAATGCCTATCTCTACACCCAGGAGTGGTTGTAAAGACTGAATGAGCCAGTAACTGCTATGAGAAAAGCATAGTGCCTGGCACATGACGAATCCCCTACGGGAGTGGCAGTGATGGTGATTAATGATATAAGGATGTTGCTCCTATCACCATCATCACCACCGTGTATTCCATTTGCCCAGTTAACACCAAAGTATATACTCTGCTTACTTATTTATTGAGTCAGCCAGAATGTCAGTTTCTGGGAATCTGAAGGGAGACAAGCAGGAGGTAAGGCCTGAAATTAAGGTTCAAAATTATTCGCTGCCTTGACATCCAGTAAAGCCAGGAGGGCCTCAAGTGTCCTAAACACCAATCTCCCCTAGGCAAGTGACCCTAGACAAGTGACCCTCCTTATCAAGGTGACCAAGCACCATTCCTGATGATTCCTCATAATCAGCAAGTTTCAGTTCCCCAGTGACTCAAACAAGCCAATCACAATCTCTCCCAGAAGCCCCGGGGGCATTCCACCCTCTTATACTAGAAAATCTCTCAGATTTCATCCCCAGTTGTTCACTCTGCTCCTGTGCACGACCCCTACCTGGCCCTGCAAGGCACGCGCCACATCCTTCACCAGACAGGGAACGCGTGGGACTGATAGGCTGCTGATCCCATCTGTCTGGTGTCAGATGTCATATGTGCCATCATCCCTACAACCCTTGGGTGGGAATCCTTCCCTCACCAATATGGTGAAGAGGAGGTGAATAAAACAAGCAGGATCACTGATCCTGTCATTTACGGTCTAAGGGAGATAATGTTTGTGTAAATAGACCTGAAATCCACTGGGATGAGTAGTGTAGAATGTTTTTGTGAGCAGAGAGATGAAAGCAAGAAGCTCCGGGTGGAGGAATGCAGGACAGTGGATTTCACAGATAAAGTAGTATCTGGCTCAACTCAGAAGTCTCACATGAAACCTCAGACAGATGATTACCTGGTAGCACCATGCTAAGGCTGCCCCACGGCAATTCTTACCTAGGATCCCACTGGTAAGAGGGGATCTGCTGGTCCATATTTAAACCTAATGTCCTCTGTGCTTGAGGTAGGGCTCTGTGCAACAGAACTGCCTGTGCCCGGTATTGCTCTAGTTCTGTTTATTTTTTAAGGGTTCCTTTTAAGCTACTCTAGTTGTACACTATATGTTCCAGTATTTCTTTGCTTTAGTAGAGTAGATGCCAACACCTGTTTTTGTCTTCTGCTTGTCCCTGCTCTATACACAATATGTTCAGCCTCATCTAGAGCAGATGAACCCCTAAATCATCCGTCCAGGGCCAGATCTCAGCCAAAGTGGAAATAAGCACTTTGTTACATCTTCTTCTTGGGAACTTGATTTACTGCATTAAATATATATATATATACACACACACACACACACACACATATATATATTTTAATATATATATATTATATATATATATTTAGTATATATATTTAGTGTATATACATATATATTAAAATTACTGCATATTTTAAATAAAGATAACATTTACTGTTGGAATGTTTATCGTGCCTCAGGCACTGGTGAGGATGTTACATACATTATCTGGTTTAATTTTTCCTCAACCTTGCAAGGTAAAAAGTCTTCCCAGATGAGAAAACGGAGATTCATGGATGTTAGGTGACTCATCCAAGGTCACATATCCGATGTCTATAAACCAAGCATTTAACTTCAGGTTTACTTGTCTCTAAATACATGGTCAGAACCTCTATGCTCTTCTGATCTTACGTTTATCATCCCCAGTTGAAACAAGTAAGCCAAACAAGTGGCCATATGTTATTCTGAAAGTTTAAGCCAATGCTACGTATTGAAATCTTCATCCCTTAGCAGAAATAAACCAGTTCTTGAAAGACAACTCCTTAGTAACAATTACTACCACATCTTTGTTTGCATAAATGCAAACTTGGTTTGTTTTTAGTCAATTCAGATTACATATTTAGACACCGCTTAAGATGAGTAGCAAATATGTAAGCCTAGAGGAAACAAAGATCCATGGCTAGATTTTTGCTAAGTATCTTTCTAAAGCTCTGAAACTAGGTTTTCATCCTCTGAGGCTGTGCAGGTCAGTTGCATAAGAATTTGGATTAATATTTCTTCTGGGGGCACCAAAGAGAAGGAGTGGCCTAAATAATAATGTGAGAAAAGAAAGGAAATGGCTTTTATGTCCTTAGTTGAGACTCTGAGTGGTCCAGAGGATTTGGTTGTAACCTCTTCCAGAGACCCAATTACAATAAACGCTACAACTCAGATGTGCTCATTTACAGTAGCCAACAAGAAAACTGGACCAAAGCTAGTGACTATGGAGACAGCCATGTAGTGCTTGAAATGGGGTATCTTACAAGGCTTGAGACACTCTTCCCTCCTATACTCTTCTAGGCCCAGATTTTTAAAAAAATTTTCTAACGCTTATTCATTTTTGAGAGACAGACAGAGACAGAGTGCAAGTGGGGGAGGGGCAGAGAGAGAGGGAGACACAGAATCTAAAGCAGGCTCCAGGCTCTGAGCTGTCAGCACAGAGCCTGATGCAGGGCTCAAACTCACGAACTGTGAGATCATGACCTGAGCCGAAGTCAGTTGCTTAAGTGACTGAGCCACCCAGGCACCCCACCCAGGTGCACATTTAAGATCATTTTCTCTGTGATAGCAGAGAGGAGACTTCGGCATGTCTTGATGGAAGTGGTACAGAGAGATTTCTACTCCTGGGAAGTGAGATTGCATTTCCTGGCCTCCTCTTCCCTTTGAGCAGTTTGGTGGGTGAAGAAGTTTATTTTAGAAAATCATGTTTTCTGAAAGTAGTCCATTGGCTTAAAAAAAATACCACCTGTTGATATGGACTTGGCCTGAGATACACTTCTGTTTGTATCTCCCTGTAATAAATGTTCCCTATTTTCCAGGGATGCTATACTATACGGGAGAACAAGCCTAAATTTCCAATAGATTGGCTATTGAATCTAATGTCAGTTTTAATAAAGTAGCTGAATTTTAGATGGAAGTTTGCTTTATTGAGAAACAGCAGTCTAGAAGAAATTATTATACCTTTAATCAATGACTCATTGAATCATAAAGTGTTGAAATTTATAGGGAAGTTAAAGAGCATCTAGACCAACAGAACATAACTGGGGAGCCAGAGGGCTCTACCTAGAAGCCATGGATAGGCCTCAGTGGCCTCATTAATAACCAAGATTATGCAGATTCATTTACATTCACGTGTAAATATTGGTTACATTAGTTTTTCTCCAGAGAAGAGGGTATAAAACTTGTACCGGTATTTTTTAAAGGGCTCAAAATGTTTAAGGAACACTTATTTAGATCAACGTTTAATTAAATGTAAACAAACTGATACCCAGGGAGGTCAAGTGACTTACAGAAGATCACATGGTTAGAAAAAAATTTAAAAAAACAGAAGTGCTAGATACCAGGTCTTGTGATTCCTAATCCAGTGCCGGTATGCACTTCTAAGTTACCAACAATTCTGGGATTCCTCCTCCATATTTGAGTTGGAGCATATAACTGAGATTTGAGGAAACAAAAAACATAAAATATGTTGCTCAAGAGTAGGAGGTTTATATGTTGAGTGCATATATATCAAAATAACCAGAACTATACAAAAGTGTTCAGTTGTAAGATTTTGAATGGAGGGGTGTCTTAAAGTTCTCCTAAAAAGAGCCCTACAGAAGAACTTGGACATGGAGAGCTCTAATGTGTTAGTGATTCCAGGAAGCACTATAAGGAGTGGAGGAGTGAGATAGAGAAGGAATATAAGTGAGTAATTGATTTGTTAACTAAAGGGATATTGCTGTGGGACCTTGTGGATCCATTGCTTAGAATTATCCCACCACAGAGCAGGGAAGCTGGGTACTTATAACTCCTGTCCTTCATCAGTCGAGGGTTTTTCTTGGCCAGAAACAACCTCAGGTAGAGAGATACAGGAATTATATATAGACATTATCTATCAGTAACCCCCAGAGCAGGCCAAGGGGATATGGGCAGTGTTTCACAAGATTGGCTAAAATGCATTAGAGGAGTTAAATGAAGAAAGGTTTATCTGCAGACTACTGTCAGATCACAACATTTTAGGAATAAAAGAAATCCCAGAAGACATCCACAGCTACAACCCCTTCTTTTATAGCCCATGTAAAGTTAAGATTCTTTCTTTAATATCACTTAAAATAGCAATCTCTGTTATTCCTTTCAGCGTTATAGGGAACACGTTACATGCCAATGTAGTTTTGATTTTTTATTATGCTTTTGTTTGTTTTTGTTTTGCTTTGGGGTCATTCCTGTACATTACTGACTTCATTTATATGGAGTCAAAACTCTGCTGGAAGCTCCCTTGGTGGCCAACTTTTCCTGTGAATCTATAGACCTATCTAAAGTTCTCTTCCAAGTGATAGCCTATGGGAGCCAGCCTCCAAGATGACCCCCAATGATCCCTGCCTCTTTTATGCCCTTGTATTATGCCTTATTCATGCCCTTGTATAACCACCTGCCACACTGAATAAGGCAAACTTATGTATCCAATACAATATTACAGAAATGACAGAAAGTGGCTCCCATGACTAGTTCATAAAAGTCATTGCAGTTTCCATCTTTTTCTCTTTGACTGTCTCTCTAGGGAAAATCAGCTGCTATGTCGTGAGGATACACAAGAAGCCCTATAGAGAGGTCTACATAGTGAAGAATGGAGTCCTCTTGCCAAAAGCCACGTGAATGAGCTATTTTGGAAGCAGATTCTCCATTGCCAGCCAAGCCTTCAGATGACTGTAGTCACAGCCAACATTTTATCTGAAACTTACTGAAAGACCCAGAGCCAGAAACACCCAGCTATGCTGCTCCCGGATTCCTGACCCTCAGAAACAATCTAAGAAGATACATAGTGATTGTTTTAAACCACTGCATTTGGGGGTAATTTGTTACACAGCATAGACATCTAGTAGTTAGCCTTTTTTGGTATTTAAACATAGCTACTCCACTCTAATTCAACACTCTCTTCTTTCAATGTTTTGCTCCATTATGAGACTATTCCTATATGTCAATATCCTTTTTAGTTTCAGTCTATATTAAATCTCTTTTTTGAAAGTGACAGAAACCCAGATTCAATCAGTTCATGCAGAAGAAGGGGGATATGTTGTCTCATGTAATCAAATCCCCAGATGAGAAGAAGATCTGGCCTTAGAGACAGCTGGAACCAGGGATTTCAATGAAACATGGTTCTTTCTCACTCTTTTCTGCCTTTTTCCCTAGGTTTTGGCTTCATTCTCAAATCCAAGGTCCCCAGAAATGTATAATTATTTTTATGTAGCTTTCATACTCACAGCTGGGTAGCCAGAAATCAAAGAGAGCTCTTCCCTGCCAGACAATTTCAGTTAAAAAAATATATCAGGGAAGAATTGCAATTGGTCTAAGTTAGAGCATGTTCCTAACCCTAAAACACTATGATGGAGAACACACTTTATGATGCCCAGGTGAATCATACAGCCCCTGTGGCTGGGGGCACTTTAGGAGGAGGCTTATGAGACAGAAGGAGGAGCGGGTGAGTCTGAAATGAAGGTGACTTATGGACAGAGGAAAGAATAAATAACCTTTGCTTCGTACCTGGATGTCATGTCTCTGTTGTGTTTGGACTACCATGGACAGAGATTGTTTTCTGGTAGTCAGATAAGCACATCTTATATAATAAACATGATAAACTGATCAGAGATAAGATCTCTAGAACAAAAGGAAATAGTCCACAGCTTTGTGGGTGACAGTAAGAAAATCCATTCTTATTTATATTAGAGGGCTCACTGACAAAAGAGACAGTAAGGAGGTAGGAAACTCCATTCACAAGAAGAAAGGTTGGTTAGATAGATGAGTGCTGGCCTTCTAGGACCCAGATGTGGGAGCATATACTTAACCATGGCTTCTGAACAGCAATATGGTAATGCACTGGGGTCATGGTTCTCTGTAAGGTAGTTTGTAAGGTCCATCTCAAATATTCATTTTTATCAGTAGACAAACTACCATAGTTTATAAGTCATTTCCTTTTTTATGCACCAAGTTGGACTTATAGTCATTCTTATGATAATAGCCCTCTCATTAGCATCCATCCATCCAAGAGGCAGTATACTCTAATGGTTAGAAAGATGGTCACCTGAGCTGACAGCCTGGATTTTAATCTTAGATCAGCTACTTATGCAGCTGAAACAGTAACATTATGACATATGTGCCACCACTATCCCATGATCTTGGGCAAGTTCTTTAACCTCTCTGTGCTTCAGTTGTGCCTCATAACAGAATGTGGGATAATTATAATAATAACTCATATGGATGTTTTGAATTAAATGAGTTAATATATATACAAAGTTCTTACAATAGCATCTGAGATATGGTAAGTGAAATATTAGTAATTGCCATTACTATTACCATCATTATTTTTTAATTAAAGGGAGAGATCTGTATTTAAATCTCCCCTAAAGAAAATTTGTACATACCTTGATGGGAATGTGTTATCCATTTGAATATCATCTGATCTATACATTGATGAAAAAAGAGGCTTGAAGGCTGTCATTCTAAGTGATCAGTGGACTAGAGGATAGTCTGTAGTAAGAGAGTGACAAAGCCAAGTGAGTTGGAATGATTTGTGGGACATTTTGGCTAGAAATAGAGACCCTTAGAAGACTGCCACATCCATCTTGTCATGTGTTAAAGTTTGTACTGATTGCATATGTCTTCAAATAATACAAGAGCAAATATATCCCAGTGCACTTCCATAAGAAATGAGCATTCATCTGTGGGTTGTTGGTTTTCCAATTGCAGTAGCAAAAATTTAAGCCATATTTAGGACCCAACATATCCATCATAAAAGCTAATCTTTCCTAATGCCCATTTTTATCCAAGTACAGTGCATAATTAAATGCTAGCAGTGAGAAGCACTGTATTTAGAAAAGAACAAGGCAAGATCATCGACCACAGCTATTTATATACTCCTCCAGCTCAAATATTTCAGACTGTGCATGCTTGCTACTGACATTGCTTATTTTTTAATTCTTTTTTAAAAAACTGTATAAATCATATTTTTGAAAGATGTGGCAATTGGATCATTACATCATATAATCACAAAGCTATAAAAAGTAAGTGATGCCTAAAGATCACTCAGCACACCTTTCTGAGAATCTGTCTACCATATATTTTGAAGATCTGTCCCAAGTCACAGAATGACTTATGGAAACTGTAACATTATGACATATGTGCCACCACGATCCCATGGCAATCATCACCAATTCCCTATAAAGTCTGGACTGAGCCTCAGAATCCTTTTTAACACAACGATCCAGGTATTCATTTCAAATCAATTAGAATTAGCATGAAATTTCAAATCCATTCACCATCACCTAATAATGGCTGAGCTAAATAGAAACCAGGATGCCCAATTTCCATATCAATCTGATTATACCATTCAAATTCTTCAGCTATAAACTATTTGAACCAGATTTGTCCACCTCCACACCATTCATTGGTTGTTACACAAAGAATCCGTCCATCTCAGCAATAGATTAGGGAAAACCCTTTGCTGGACCTGGTCAGTGGTATGCTCCCATACTGCAAATCATCCATTCAACAGGTGATGTACATTTGAGTTACTGCCATTTTTTACTGTTATGAATAACACTGGCATCAACATTCATGTACAAATGTTTATATGGAAAATGTTTTTAATTCTCTTGAATATACACCTAGGGGTACAATTACTGGATCATATGGTAACTCTATGTTTAACTTTTGAGGAACTGTCAAACTTTTCTAAAGTAGCTGTAAAATTCTGCATTCATACCAGCAAGGTAGAAGGGCTCCAATTTTTCCACATCCTCATTAACACTTTTTCTTGTCTTTTGGTTAATTCGATCCTAGTGGGTGTGAATGGTACGTCACTGTGGTTTTGACGTGATTGGCATTTCCCTAATAACTAATGATGTTGAGCATCTTTTCACATGCTTGTTGGCCATTTGTATATCTTCTTTGCGGAACTATCTATTCAGATCCTTTACCCACTTTTTCACTGGGTTATCTCTTTATTATTGATTTGTAAGGGTTCTTATATTGATGATTACACATCCTTATCAGCTATATGATTTGCAAATATGTTCTGCTTAACTGGGTTGCTTTTCCACTTTCATTTTTTTTTAATTTTTTTAACATTTATTTATTATTGAGAGACAGAGAGACACAGAGTGTGAGCAGGGGAGGGGTAGAGAGAGGGGAGACACAGAATCTGAAGTAGGCTCCAGGCTCTGAGCTGTCAGCACAGAGCCTGACGCAGGGCTTGAACTCAGGTACTGTGAGATCATGACCTGAGCCAAAGTCGGTTGCCTAACCAACTGAGCCCCCCAGGCACCCCCCACTTTCTTGATAGCATTCTTGATGTACAAAAAGCTTTGTTATGGTGTCTAATACATCTAACTTTTTATTTGGTTGCTTCTAATAATTATGTCATATCTAAGAAGCCATTGTCCTAATCCAGGGCCATCAAAATTTACACCCGTTTTCTTCTAAGATTTTATAGTTTTAGCTTTTACATCTGTGTCTCGATATACCAACTGAATTTCAATAGTATACAGAAATGTTGTTCCTAGGCAGCTCCATTCCTTCTCCCCGCTTGTGTATTTTAATTGTCACATAAATTACATCTTCATACACTGGGTGACCATCAACACAGATTTATAGCTTTTGCCTTATGCAGCTGTCTTTTTATTTTAAATTATAGAAGGAAAAAACTTACAACTAATGCATTTATGCTATCTTATATTTATCTATGTAATTACATGTAGATTCAAGTTACTGTCTAATGTCATTTCATTTCAGTTTGAAGAACTGTTTTTTGGTATTTCTTGCAGGCCAGTTCTACTGGTAATGAATTCTTTGTTTTTGTTTATCTGGGAGTTTCTTAATTCCTCCTTCATTTTTGAAGGACAGTTTTGCTGGATGTAAGAATTCTTGGTTGACAGACTCTTTCAGCACTCTCTGTTATCTCAGGAGATGAATTTCTTCCCCCTCCCTAGGGTTTGTTTTGTTGCTGTTTTGTTGTTGATGATGATGTTTTTGTTTGGTTATCTATTTGTTTAGTGACTTTTCTCATCCAGTTCTCTGAAGCCTATATTTTTTTGTGTGGTCATTGAAATCTCTGCTCAGTTAAGTGTTAAGCTGATGATTAGATGGAAACTTCCTTTAAATGCATCAAACCAACAAGTCTCCCAGCCTTTGCTGAGGAGCTCTGTGATGTGTACGTCAGGGCCAACCCTCAATGCTCAGCCAGGAAATTCACAACTCTGTTTTAGCCTTCATTCCACTTACACCTAGCTTCAGGGTCAGCCAGGGATGGAGCTTGAGCTCTTCTCAGATCATCCCTGAACATGCATGTAGTCCCAGGCATGCACACAGCTCCATGTGTGTGCCCTTCTAGGTCGCTGGTAATATATTAGAGACTTTTAAAGCCATCCATGAATATCTCATTCCTTAGCTTTTCATTTTTAAGACTTTTGGTTACCTTATTGTTGGCCCCAACTGTTATTCACCACCTCATGCTAGTGCAGTGATAAAAAAAAAAAAAAAAAAAAATTCTGTCTCTGTTTTCAACCAACACTCTCAGCGTAAAGGCTATTCACACTGAGTAAGCTCCAAGTCAGGTCTGATAAAGTCAGTCTTGCAAGTCAGTCCTTCCAAGAAACCACTAGAGAGGAAAAATGGTAATTATTCTTAGAATAGAGTTCTGCAAGACCTCATTTGTGTTCTGTCCCCTCCAGTGGCTATCAGTTGCTGATTGTCATTGCCATTGCGTTCTGCTCCTTTTCAAGGCTAATGCAGAGCTAGGGGTGGGATGGGACTAGGGTAAATTAAAATGCCACAAGGCTTACAATTCAGCCATTTTGTGAATATGTGATCTTCAGATTTCTACAGGTCCTTGGTTAATTTCCAGAGTTCTGGAAAAGTTCATGCTGGCGATTTTCCCCCATATTCTTGTTGCTTTTATGGACAAGAGGATTTTCAGAAGTCCTTACTCCTCTATTTTCTTTGATATCACAAATTATTTTTATGTTTGTTCTATATACACTGTAGTTTATGTAGATTATATGGATTTATAGAGTCAGAAGTGCTTATCATGGCTTATAAGGCCCTACATGACCTGATCATCTGCTTTTGTCTTAAATGTTGTCTCTTATCCAGATATCCTTCACTCACTATGAACTGAATGGTTCCCATGGCTCTCATTCTGTTCTTCAAACACCATAGGCCATTACATCACTGCCTTTGCCTTTGGTCGTCTCTCAGCCTGAAGTTTCCTTCCCCTGGAAGAAATTGCTCATCCTTCTAGTCTCACCTGAGATATCGCCTCACAAGAAAGGCCACATTTTCTGAAAGAGCTCTGCCTCCACCGATCCCCACAGCCTTCTCACTCCAAATAATCTCTATCCCATCAGAATCTATTTACTTCACAGCCTTTGTTGAGTTCCACAATTATTATGTTTATTTTACTTATTTCATTCCTTATAGAATATAAGCTTCATAAAGATAGGGATCTTGTTGGTCCTGTGCATTCTAATAACCCTTTGGTCTGCACATAGTAGGTGCACATGAATAAATACTTGAATAATGACCTACTCAGGATTCTACATATCATCAATAATATTCCTGGGGTTTAGGATCTCACAGGTATGCTTCATCTTCAGTTTAATTCCAAGGACAAACCAACCAAAATGTGATGAGGATCAATTACATTGGGAAGGTAACTAGAAGAACCTTAAATTCCTTCTACTAGAGAATGCTTTATAGAGAAAGAAAGGATTCTTGTCTGAGGATAAGATACACTCCTCATTTTGACTGTGGCCCTGAACAAAACTGGATTTTTTCCTTAGCCTCTATTTTCTTCATCTGTAAGATTACAAGGTTGAATCAGGTGAACTCATAGTATCACCCAACCCTTACCCCATCTGCTCTTGGTATGTCACAATGTACCTTACTACCAATTAGAGAGAAAACTGCTTACATTTTAGACAGTGGAATTGATTTCAAATGCTACACGATGAAGGAATAAATATGAAACACCAGGATACCACTTTAACAGAATCTTTTTTATGTTCATAATGATACTTTAATGTTTTTTTACTAGGGACATTTTGAGGTTTATAGCACTAGAATAAAACATACAATCTTTCATCTGGTTAACCAACTTACGGCTATTGTATTCTAAAGTACTCTGAGATGCCACTGGGATTAAATTTGCTGAGGTTTGGGTTTTTTTCCCCTATTTTAGATGAAATAAGTTGTGAATTGAATCCACCAAATGATAAAAACATATTTGAGGTTGGTCTTCATATGGGTTGTTCAGTAAACTGGAATATTTCTCTGGCTTTCAGCAGCTCTGGCTCTTATCTCAAAAGACTACTTTGAAGTTAGGAACTTTATAGGGCTCTTAAGTCAGGAATATACAGTAAAGGGAAAAATCAGCAAATAGCAAGGAAATTTCCATCTCTGAAGTAGAAGAAAGAATACTTACAAAATGCTGGTTTTTCTAGATCTGGGTAACAAAAATTGGGTACTTAAGATAGAGGCCAGATGGGTGAATCAAGTGAATAATGTATGTATATTTTTGGAAGTTATAATTTCTCAGCTATCCTTCCCATGGATTGAAATTTCCCTGTGTGCATAGCACAGTGCTTTTTATAAAATAGGCAACATGGATATAAGTTAAATGAGGATTTAGTCATCATGTAGTCTAATCCAAAACAAGAAAAACCTGCCTCCTTCAGATTTCTGCCAGGGAGCTGGCGGGTGCCGCCTCACCCAGGGTTAGTCTCTTCTTTCTGGAGCAATTGGAATGTGCCACATGGTTACTACAGTTCTCTGCACTAGAAGTAGTGAGCTGTGGGCCCCAGCCAGGTTCAGGTTGAGGGATGTAAGCAGAACATGGCAACGCTGTACACAGGATGATTTTTTTGGTTTGTTTTGGTTTGGTTTCTGGTCACATCTGGCCAACCCAACTGGGAGAATGAGTCTATGACTCTTTAGGGAACTTTTGCACTAGTCTAGACCAAGGTTTCTCATCCTTGGTACTACTGACATTTGGGACCGGATAATTCTTCACTGTGGGGGCTGTCTGGTGCATTGAAGACTGGTTAACAGCATCTCTTGCCTCTGTGTATGAGTGTCCAGTATCCATTCAACAATTCTTCTTCTGTCTACATTACAAAAACATTCCTAGCGTAAAAATGGCTACTTTTTGAACAAATTCTCTGCACTCAGTTTATATACTTCACCTTATTTAAAATTCACAAGAACCCTACAAGATATGCAGGTTAATAGTGGTGGAATCTGGATGTGAATTCAGATTTTTTTCTTCCTCTCCAAAGTCTTTCATCCCTCACTCACTGTTGGCAGATCTCATGACTTCAGAAATTTTTTAGACAACAGAACATGGTGGTTTAGAGTATAGGTTCTGGGAACAAACTGCCTAGATTACAATCTTGTCTCAACTAATTCCCACTGCGTACATTGAAGCAAGTTAACATAAACTCTCTCAGCTCAGTTTCTACTTTATAAAATGCACCTTTCTCAGGGGGATTGCTGTGAAGAATAAGTGAAATAACGTATACAAATGCTTGCAAATGCCTGACACGTAGAAAGTACTCAACTACCATAAGTTTAGGCTTCAAACTCCAATGCTTAGCATAACTGGAAGGTAATATACACAAATAAAGTGGGTGGGCCCAGGCATAGCATTAGGGAGTGGTGAAGACTGTGGTGTATTGCATAAATCACATCCTGTCTATAGATTTTCCAGCAATTTTTAAAGAAATAAGTATAAGCTATATAACTGACATTGGCAGAACAGATTGGAATCACAAGCCGCTAGTTTACTGGTGAGGTAATTGAAGCCCCAAGAAGCAGAGGGATCTGCCAAAGTTGTACTGTTACTTAGTGGTGGGGGTTGACATGGAATCGAGGCCCCATTTTATTTTCAGTCAGGTGTCGTTCTGCCATCCTGTGTGTATCTCCTCCCACTCACTGAAAAACATCTCTTGCTTTTATTTCTGTAAATGAATTCTGATTTCCTCAGGAGCTGAGAAAAACTATTCATATAGGGACTCCAGAGCAGTGCTTATAGAGATGGGATTATTCCTTTCAGGGAACTCAGCATTTAAATTGCTCCCCACTGGGTGTCAGAATCCCCCAGGGACAGATTGCAGAGTGCTCCAGCATGTGAATTATTCTTTTCTTCAGGGATGAAAAGGGCCAAGACTTGTAAATAAATGCAACCACCAATTAGACTCCCTTGAAAAAATATTTAATTTAGAGTCCTTAAAACAAATAAGGATAGTTGTGTTCTATATATCAAATATTTTAAGGCTACCATCCTTTAAACTATTTCTCTTTCTTGCTTTTGATCCTCAGGCAACTGGTTGGTAGGAGAGAATGAAAACCTTTGTATTTGAGCGTCTTATCTCTTTGAAATATAAAGACATCTTAGCAATACAGAAAAGTCTCTGACACTGCACTTAAATTTGTCTACTAGCTTATTATACAGCACTTTATTCCATCTCTCTCTCTCTCTCTCTCTCTCTCTCACACACACACACACACACACACACACACACACACACACACCTGCACTTGGTATTATGTAGATACTCAATAAATATATATACTTCTCAATTAACAGAATAATGTTTGAAACTTAATCAATGAGAAGTATGCCCTCTTGTACAAATAGCCAGTTCTATTTTGTTTGAACTCATAAAGATAATCTTCCCTGTTTTTTTTCATTTCCTCCTTATAACTTTCAGCTACTGATCCTGGGACTGACCTCACAGGTTACATACAGAAGAGCTTCCGTCTCTTTTCCAAGTGCTTTAAGACTGTTTCATGATTCCCCAATTTCTTTTCCTTTATAATACAAGTATCCCTGTCTTCCCTCTATGACCTGGCTGCAAGTCCCTATAACACACTGACCTTCCTCCTTGAGCTGTTCAAAAACTTGTTGTGTGGGAAATCAAATGGCTATGTCCTGCTTAAGGAGATTATAGGGAATGCATCACACTGCTTTCTGGCCCTGCTGAAAACAGCGAACCAGTATGTAGTTAATGCATATATAGGGGTTGGTGCTGCCTGTGCTCATGAATTCCTTAGACCATGTTATCTATGGGATATCTTATCTTGTCCTCCACCCTGCTTTTGGCATCTGCTCTTTTAGTCTTGGGAATGCTTTGTTTTATTACACACTTTCTATACATTCTTACTGGCACATAGCCACTGACATATTTGCAATATTTTCCCTATAACGTATGCCTACTAAATACGGGAGGTTGAGAGCAGCTGAGCGAGATTTCCCTTAACCTCCCTCTCACCTCTCTTGACTTTTGGAGTCTTGAGTAATCCTTTCTACCATCCTTGGCTTTGCTGGACAAAGCCAAAAGCCTAACCCACAATTGGTGACCCTGACATGGTAAGCTAAACCCACATTGTTTGCTTTTGTTTAAATTCTGTGCCTGGGTGACTAAATTGGTTGAGTGTCTGACTCGTGATTTAGACTCAGGTCATGATCCCAGGGTCGTGGGATCGAGACCCCTATTGGGCTCTGTGCTGAGCATGGAGCCTGTTTGAGGTTCTCTCTCTCTCTCTCTCTCTCTCTCTCTCTCCCTCCCTCCCTCCCCCCCTCTTCCCCGCTTCCCCTGCCTTCTCTCAAATAAATAAAATGAAAAAATAAATAAAAATAAATAAATTCTGTGGCAGAGACTTCTGGTTGGCCGTCAGTGTCCATATACCATTTCTGATATAATGTGAGCACATAACTCCCATTTAAAAACTACATTTCCCAGGCTCCTTTGGATCAGACATGACTATGTGGCTACTGTGGTCAACGAAATGTGAGTGAAGGCGATATGTACCACTTCTGAGTCATGACCTTAAAGGGAGCTCTTCTTCCTCCCATTTTTCACTCTGCTTCCTGGCAACAAGCCATATTGGATTGCACAGATGAGAGGCCATATCACAGAGGGCAGGGCAACAAATTAAGAACATGAACAGATATACAGTACAACCATGGTATTAATATTTTACAGAAAAGGTGAAATAAGGCTCATAGATAAGAAGTTGGGATACCTGGATGATCTGAGAGAGCCAAGCTTGTCTGTTATACCCTTGACCGCCTATCTTTAGACAATTACATGATAGGGAAATACACTACCTTACTTAAGCAACTGTTGAGTTGAGACTTTTACATGCACCTAATATGTACAGTTTACCAAATGGTACCAATTCCCTGTGGTCTGGTACCAGAGGCAAAGTTCAACAGATAAAATATATCCAGAATATAGGACATTGGTTTAGTATTTGGGTAGTAAATGGAGAAGATTATAAATATTATAACCTAAAGCCAACTGTTCTTACTATACCACATGATATCTTAGAAGGCAGATAGGTGCTCTTTGAGACTGAAGTCTGATACTCAAACCTCATTATATTTCTCTAACTCAGCCCCTCACCCATTTCTGTCCATTGTGATCCCTAATCTGCCATTTAATCAAGTTTCCCCCCCTCCTCACACCTAGGCTTTCACTCTGTGATAAGCAAGCCTCAATTCATTTTGTTTTTAACTGAAAGGCCAGCCATACTGGCCTGGGTGGCTCATTTGGTTGAGTGTCTGACTCTTGATTTAGACTCAGGTCATGATCCCAGGGTTGTGAGACTGATCCCTGCATTGGGCTTGCACTGGGCATGGAGGCTGCTTGGTATTCTCTCCCCCCCCCCCCCCCCCGCCTCTCTCTCTCTTTCTCTCTCTCTCTACCTCCCTCTGTCCCTCTCCCCTGCTCATGCTCTCACTCTTTCCTTAAAATAAAAGTTTTTTCAAAAGGTAATGTACAGAATTCCTCATTCATATAACGGAATCTTTCTTAATGTTCACATATACACAAACATTGATAATTATCATTAATGTAACTGAATATTAATAGGGTATGTATCTTGAATTTTTGTTGTCTTCTCCTGATGTTCTAAACCAGAATTCAGCAAACTATGGCCCCTGGGCCAAATGCGGCTCTTCTCTTGTTTTTTTTAGATGAAGTTTTATCAGAATATAGCCATCCCGCTCTATTAATGTATTATCTGCAGTTGCTTTTGTGCTGCAATGGCAGTGTTGAACAGCTGCCACACATACTGTATGGCCATAAACACAAAAATACTTACTATCTAGCACTCTGCAGAAGAAGTTTGCTGATCCCTGCTCTAGACCAGGGTTTCCGAACCTTTTTTTCACTGTATTCCACGAAGGAGTCCTTTGAGACTTTTTTTTGTCCTGATCATCTAGCCCCTTGAAATTTTATTACCATAGATATACAGTATATTATTCATGTGCTATATGTGTATTTGCGCTTTATACATAAACATAGTAAGGATTTTTCACTCTCTAAAAACCAATTTTCTTCCCCTTGGGGGCAATATTGCCCCTGTAGAGAATGCATGCTCTAGACCAGAGTTTCTCAGTCTTAGTCTTGCCAGATAATTCTTATTGTGGGAAGCTGTCTTATGTTTTGTAGGTTGTTTGGCAGCATTCCTGACCTCTGCCCACTAAATACAAGAAGCTCCTCTATACATCTGTGACAAGCAAAAAAATGTCTACAGATAATGCCAAATGTCTCACGGTGGTGGGAAGGGGATATAAAATTGTCTCCATTTGAGAACCACATGCTCTGGACTAATAATATCAAAAAGGGGTAAAGGGGCTAATTTATATATACTATGACCTAAGCGTAATATATTTTGCTTCCAATATTTACCATTAACAGAAAGTATTTTACTTTATTGGTCTGTCTCACCCCACTAAATGTAAGCACCATAAAAGCAGAAACTTGAGTCATTAACAATGTATCCAAATGAATATCCAGAAAAAATCATGGCTTTCCATTTATGTTTTAGAATAAACCAAGAATTCTGAACTAAACCATGTTGGTTCTCACTAATTACAACTTCTTTAAAGGGGTTACAAAACATACCTTCACATACTTTATTCTCCATTTTCTACCAAAATTGACATTATACTCATTGGTCAGGCATTGCTTAAATCTCCTGGTCTGTCTCTAATTATCTATGGCAGTTTCTATTTTAACAAAGTTCTTCAAAAACTAGTCAGTGGTTCAGCAATCTTATTTAACAATTCTCTCAGTATGTTTTCTTCCAAGCCAGGAAAATTGACTTTTTGAGAGTAATTCTTTCCAATCCTTCTCATATACTGAGTTTCCATTTTTCACTAACAATGGTCATTCTATCATTTGATTTGTAAGGATTATTCTCATTGTCAGGAAACCTAAGAAAAAAGTGTGGATGGAAATGGGGTTCCTCTGACACCAAACACAAGCAGCCATTTCCTAGATTTCCCTGCTCCAAAGAAAAATATAAATGTTTTGTTGCCACTCAACCTCGTATTGTGTAAGATTGTCTTGGAAACAAAGGGCAGACAGGACACAGATGTGTTCCTAAGAGTGATAAGGACATAACCAAGGCATTATAGTCTGTTCCTTCTGGGTTTCTGGAGGAAAGACTGAGGTGAGACAAGTCCATAAAAGGAAAGATGTGCTGAACTCTGGCTTTCTCTGTAGAACCATGTGTTTATACCAAAGAGCCATTTTTAGTACATGGCTAATTCTATCACACTGCTATGTAATTTGCTGGAATTTAGCTTTTACAAGGTAATAATCCAAGGGTAAAATACAATGACCTTTTAGAACTTATTGAAGCTTTGGAAACAAGGACAACATAAATGATTTGGGAACTGCTTGATACCAAGTTTCACTTTCTCCCAGGTAGCTCCCACTTTGCCATGTAGTTTCCTCACTGAATATCTTCCATAAGCTTATGAACAGCGTCATCTCCACCCCAGGAGAAATCTTACCTTTTAGCTTACTTTTTAGAGCATCTGCAACTATGTCAGACATGCTCCCACAGAGAGATCAGTGGGACTTTGGTAATGATGCATATCACCTAGACCTCACTTCCCTTGTCCAAGAGGAAAATCATATGAAACATAGATGTACGTTCCCTTTCTGGCCTGTTATAAAAAAAATTAAATGAGTTATATATGCGTGAGCTGCAGAGCACTAGTGTTACATTGGGAAAGTCTTCAGGGTCAGGAGATGTGTAGGCATTATCTGTCAATTTCTAGAGACAGAAAAATCCTTGAAAATGTCATTCCATAGTCAAATGGTACAAAATATCAAAGGGCCATCTTGATCTTGTTTCAAACCGTGATGTGCGAGCTACCATAAAGCTTGCTTGACCTTCTACTTCCAAGCCCAGCTTTAGTCTCCACCATGTCCCAGCACAGATACCATGTTCTTCCCCTGTACCACTTAATCAGATATATCAGCCTGGGATGTAGGCCCAGGAGGGATGTGTAGACAAGTTCCTTGTGTTCTGGATCACCAGAAGGTGAGGCAGGGCCATCTGCTCATTCACAAGGACAGTTGTGTTCCCCATTGTGAGGCATAGGATGAATCACTGCTCAAGAAGCAAATTTTATCTCACTAGATGAAAAATACACAGAAATGTAATGGTATCATGAAGTTGTTGGGAGCATAACTATAGAAAATAATGAAGTTTAAAAGTTGTTGTCGAGGTTTTGAATTAATAATACATTTATGTGGTTGGAAACAATTTTTGTTGTTGTTGTTGTTATATACAGGCAGTCCTCACTTTGCATAGTTTGAATCTGCACGAATTTTTCTTGCCATGATTAGATCACACCAGTGCCCCAACATGGATCATGGTTCAGTTACCACAGTGTATTAATTGTGAATCATTGAATAGAGCGCACACTTTGCTAATTCTTCACTCAGATCACTACATAATAACAGGTACAAGCACTACGTAAATAACAGGTGCATGTCATAATGAGTGAGCAGTCACATCGTCTTTCCTTCAAAGTCTGTCAGTAGTTGATCACTGTGTATCTGGTATTCAGTTCATACACAGACAGTAAAGTATGCGGCTGTGTTGCCTTCCTATCTTCAAATGATAAGCCCATGTGACATTTTATAGAAACGGGTAATCAAAAAAGGGAATTGGCCCACAATGATGAAAGTATAACAATGAAAAAAAGTGTGATAATGGCAATGAAATTTGAATCAGATGTACTGGAGTTAATAGAAGAAATCACTGACCTGACCACAGGAATATTGATATTCCTGCCACTCAACAGACTCAATAGATGCAAATTTATCAACATTAACTGGGAAAATATTCCTGACAAAAAAAAGCATGAAGATATCCCATAAAAAGTGATGCCAACAAAACACTTCATACACAAGGAACTCTTGGAGATAATTCATTACACTGAAAGAGAAAAGGAGGAAATGTTAAAAGCTAATCCAGAATTAGAAAAGGGGATGGCAGTTCTCCAAGGTAGAGAGAACATGTCCACTCTTGATGGTAGATTATATCACACAAAGAAGGCAAGGACGCTGCTCAAACCACTCTAGATACGTTTTTTGAAGCTTTTATTTAAATTCCTGTTACTTAACATATAGTGTAATATTAGTTTCAGGTGTACAATCTGCTCTAGATTATTTTACAAAGAAATAAAATACTTTCATACTCACTGTTTCTTATATCTCAATTACATTGAACAAATACTGGATTTACTATTTTTTATTTCCTTATATATAAATAACCAATAGGAAGAGCTTTAATGTTTTGATAAAAATTTTAAAGGTCCTAGAACAATCACAATTATTACATTAATAATTAAGATTGCTTTCCATGGCTACAGTGCACACAGTCATTTTTATAGTCCTGCACTATTATCTAACATCAGGACTGCATACATGTTTTTTTTTAAAGAGAAATTTGGTGAAATGAATCACAAAAGAAGTACATTTCATTTGGTGTCTACAGGCTGTAAAATATTCTAGAAGCTGTGGGAAAGAAGAAGGAATTAGACATGGTTATTACCCTCCAGAACTTCAAGGACTCCTTCAAGAAGATGAGGATTTAATATAAAAGAAGTATTTATTATGTAAGGATAATTCATATTTAAAGTAAACATTCTTAAAACTGGGACCAAATTCTTATTGTAAATATATAAGGGAAAAATTTTGGCCAAGAACTGATCTTGAAAAAGATAAAATTAAAATATAAAAAACAGGTATGTATTTTCATTTATCAGCATTTAATTCAAAATTACAACAATAACCTAATTATACAATACATAAAATATGAACAACCTTATCTATGGGCATAATTTTTCTTTAGTTTTGTGATAGCAAAATATACCACCCTTTTTTTATGCTGGATTCTTAAATCTTCATAAAAATTGAATAATTTTTGTTAAAATATTTGATAGTTCATCAGTTTTCTCAAGGACTTTTCTATATCTTTCGATATTCAAGTTCTTGCTTGAAGCTCCTATGCAGCTATGATACTTAATGACTTTTTTTCTCTCTCTCACTGGTTTAATTCTTTCAAATTCTCATTTGTCCATGGCTAAAGTGTAACTCAGGCAATTACCCCCCATCGTTTTCATAGATATCATGTTGTCTTACGGTTTGAAAAATGACTTTGTACATGCACTGGGTTACAAGACTAAACTCTGACAATCAACAGAAAATTGTCAAATGAAAATGACATGATGGTCTGCAATGTAGTCAACAAACTTCAACCCAAGAACCAAATCTGGCCCACTGCCTGTTTTCTTCAAGTTTTATTGACAGACAGCCACGTCCATTCATGCATATATTGTCTATGGCTGCTTTCATGCTACAACAGTAGAGTTGAATAGTTTTGACAGAGATCATATGCCCCACAAAGCCTAAAATATTTACTGTCTGGCTCTTTACATGAAAAATTTGCCAACCCTTGGTATGGATTGATTGAGCAGATAGGGATGTGTGCATGGACACTGATTTGATTAGGGGCCAATTAATTAGTAAAGGTTTGAGTTCATGATTTTTCTTTCATACCAACTCCTAAGAGTGGGAGAAAGTGCAATATACATCCAGCTAAGGAGAATACCTCTCTATTGAAAACAAATTCAACTTCTATTAGATTTATTGGAGTGATACCTATATATCATATATGTATGATATATGTATATATGATATATATATTTGTATTTTGTATTTTGAAGGAGAAAGAGCTTCTCTGTGGCTGCTGAAGGGAAGGGAAGGTTCCTGGGGAAAGATGGCACCGTTGCAGGGCTTCAAAGGATGTATAGGACTAAGAGTCAGAACATGCTCTGAAAAGAACAATTTGGGTGGCCTATCTCTGTAGTTATGAACAAATGGTAATAACCACCTTGCTGAGATGACAGAGTATAGCCAGCAGAATAGATGAGTAGAGGCTGGATCTGACTAAACGCTTCCTGATTCCTATTCAATGAAGGAAGTGGACAGCAGTTTCAGTAACAAGGATGCAAGCATGGTTGTGGCAAAACATAATCAAGGCACCTGCCAACTTCAATGTCCTTAATGTGACCCCAAACCCTAGTGGTGTTGAGTGTGGCCTGTTCCTTCTTACCTATGGGTCAGATTTTGGAAGGGAGCCTAAGTGAAATTCTTCTTTATGCTATTAGGTGATAATTGAAGCTTGACTCCAGAGCTATCCTTTCCAGAAAACCTTTGGGACCCAAAGGAACAAGGCCTATCTATGCTCTTAGTGGCAGAATTTCAGGGAAGGTAGCAGACCATGGGGGCTGGGGGTGGATTTCTCTCTCATCATTAAAAATGCTCATTTTTCATCAAGTTACTTAGCCCTTCCTCCTTGACTTACACATTTAGCCTATGCCAGTCTCTTTCAAATTAAGGGTCTCTTGAAATGTACAACCCGGTTGCCAGCTCCTGGAACAGGCCAAAGGTGTTCATCTCCAAAAGCCTATTCTCAGCAAGCTCTCTTTTTAATGACCAGTCCTCCTGGCCTAAGCTGCTCTCCCATGAGGCCCTGGGAGTGATTAGCAATGCGGGTGGCCCCACAAGGCTCTGGAGGGGGATTCCAGCCTTCAGATCTGTCTTAGAGTTTGTCAGTGGAGAAAAGAGCCCACACTGATGCGCAGCGGTTGCCTGTCAGGGGAAGGAGCGGAGCTGCTAAGGCCTGTGGTGCCTCTGGGTTCCAGGCTGTGCTTCAAAGGCCGCTGCCAGCACACTGTGTGAGGCCACCTCTGCGGGGGTGGAGGCAGCTTTCCTGGCTCCACTCTCTGCTTCAAGGCCACTTTGGGATTTTAAGCTGCTTGGGGAGTGACAGCTGTCACTGCATGTGCCCCAGGGGAATTGTGGGGGTGGGGCGGTGGGGGGTAGGATTTGGGACTAACTACAGGATCTGTTCCCTGCTGCTCCAGTTTTTACTTATTTTTTTTTTAAGCAAATGTGATTATAGACCGTAGTTTTAGGAGGCCATGGCTGCTCCAAAGTTGCCTTCTTTCAAAAACCAGACTGTATGTTGCTGAGAAGGCATTCTAACCAGTATGCAGCAGACTTGACCTGTAGCCCTCCTGCATCTGCTTATTGGTCGGGGGGCCCAAATTTTAAGGCACAGATACAACTCCCTTTTCCTGGCCAAACAGCCCCTAAGACTTCTTCCTGTTCAGGCCCCCTTGCCACACCTGCTATCTCCCCTGCTGGTCTGAGAGCTCATTACAGACAGGGAACATCTTGCTCACCTTTGTATCTCCATCATTACCCAGCAATGGGACGTACTTATTATACCTGCAGGCTGTGTGACATTGGCTGCATTGATTCACAACCCTGATCCTCAGTTTTCTTTACTACAAAATGAAGGACTTGAAACAAATGGTCCCCTAAGTTCTATCTGGCTTTTATGTAGGGCAAGATACTGCCCAATTCTGTTCTTATCAGCTGTGTTACCATACATAAGTTATTACCTTCTAAGACTATTTTCATTTTTATGAAGAGGGATGATACCCATTTCCCATAAGCTGTACGAGTATTAAGTATTTATTAACACATAATTACTCAGAGCTGATTTTCTTGATATCTATCTATCTATGCTATAAAATGAAATCTACTATTTTTGCCATAATCCAGATCAGAAAATAGGTTTAAAGAAATGAAATAACTGGTTCAAGGTCACACGGTTCAGAAATAGACAAATTCCATTCAAACCTAAGCAGTGTCCAGGACAGCTTCTGTTGCCTTTCCTGAGTTTGCAAGAGAGGAGTACTTCAAGCCAGCATTACAATAGCCCTCAAATGGTCAACCATTCTCTTTGCCAGGAACAAACGTTTTGAAGGGCTCTTACGTTCCTCTCTGTGACTTGACCTTGGCCTAACCTTCAGCTCCCACATTTATTAAGCATGCTTTAGTCTCGGACCACTTATTTTTAAAAATTTGCACCGAACCCACCTTTGCTTGTGCCGGATTTTCCACCTACAATGCCATTTCTCATTTATGCTTGAACTCTCCTGGTGAAAACTTTTTCCCCTTTCTTCGTAGTCCCAACTAAAATGAATGTACTTCTAGGAAAACTTGTCTCGTTGCCATTCCCTTCGCTTTCCCCAAGATTTGATTCAGTAGCTCTCATACAATGAAAGCTCAGCAGAGGGAGACATTGCCATAGGCTAGTAACGACTGGGAGTACATCATGGATGGGTAGGGACTGAGGCCAGGCTGGAAGAACACTTACAGATATTGGCACAATTACAGACAAGAATTCTGTAATTCTTTGTTAGTTGCAAAATTAATTGGAATATGAGATAAATAACATAAGAAAAGGTGATAGGGACCGGATTTTTAAAAGCTTTGAATGCCCAGATAAGGAATCTGGACTTCATCCTGTGGTCCAGCTTTGTTCTGAGTGACTGTTAAGTCACCTGCCTCACCTGGAATACTTGTTAAGAGTGAAAGTTCCAGTTCCATTCCAGTCCTACTGAATTCTAGGAATTCACACTTTAATAAACTCTCTAAGTGACTGTAATGCACCCTAAAATTTGAGAAATTATACAATAGCATTTGAAAGAAATGTGGATGAGTCTTCAGGGTGGAATGAACGGCATTGGAGATGTATTGAGGAAGAATACTTTGGTGGCGTTGTGGACAAGGGAGTGATGGAAACAGGACGCCAACTGAGGGTTCCAGCAACTGTCCTCAAAGGTCATAATTCCATATTGTTATTGACTGTTGACTGACCACACTTAGACTGCTAGAATCCTGTCATCTCTGACACAAGCACTTCCTCACATTTCATTTATTCTTCCCATAAGTTGTAAGGTTGTCAAGATATTATAACATGCATGGTCTAAGGGCTGACTTTTGACTAGACCTGAGGTCTCTTGATACAAGGCCAGGACATTTTTTGAAAAGTAGCAACCAGGGCATTAAGGCTATGTCCTTTTGGTTAAATATAAAGAGCAGGTGTTTGGGTGTTCCAGGGCACATTGCAGCTACAATGAATCCTTTGGTTGTAATGGAAATATCCAATGCATGTCCTATATTTGACTACATGTACATATGTGGGGAAGGGGAGCTGGAAATGTATTTTTTCTGAATTATACTATGGAAAGCCTGGAATGGGCTGAAGGAACCCTCTGGCTTTGCTGGCATCATAAAATGAAGGTGAATAAAGACAACTCCGAATATTTCTGCAAATAACACTCAGAGAGTAGAGAGAACAGAATCCTGATGGAGAGAGTGTATGACTCAGCATCATCAGTGTTTCCATGGGTTTAGTACAGCCTGAATCTTTAGAGGACCAGAGGGGTAGGAGATAGTAATGAGAGATTGAGGGAACAAAGGGCTAGAAAATAGTGTGTGTTTTCAAATTTCCCCTTCCTTCCATCAAGACTGCTTTGTCTCATCTCAGAGAAGACCTATGATGAATCAAATAGCAAATCATCTACTACCAAATTCCTTACTGTTACACATGGAATCTGAATCCCTCTAAAATCATATTTATTTTGCAGTTATTGGCCCATACCTAAAACTGGCTAGTAATATCCACAGAATGAATATTACCTAAGCTTCAAGGGCTATAGGTTTTAGAAACAGATTGGTGAGAAGTGAGCTTCTGACATGGTCCCACCATCTTTCATTTTGCTTAACAGTGCAGTATTTTTGGTCTAACCATTTCACTGGAAATAGAGAGAAAGGGAAATAGTGAGAGAATACTGACAAACAACCATCTCTTTATGCTCAGCACCTGAACATATAGTACCAATGCCTGATACGTGGTAATTACTTAAGTGGTAGGAATGAATGGTGGAAATCAAGGCACTCCAAGGAAGGCTCATTTAAAAGTCATAAATTCTGATCTAAGGCTAAGACATGGAAAATATAACAGAATTAATTTCCTCTTTGTAAGCAATTAATTTAAACATAAATTGATCGAATTCTCCAATCAAAACACTGATATTGTCCAGCTACTTGGTCAGACAACCACTTCCAGCTCTGTGGCCCAGGAACATCACTTAACCTTTCTGTACCTCATTTCCTTGTCCTAAAATCAGGATGATGAGAGTCCTCCCTCTCAAGTTGGTTATGAGGATGGCATGAGTTAATACATGGAAAGTTTAGGAAAACAGCCTGCCACATAGCAAGCACTCATTAAAGGCTGCTTTTGTGGATAATGCTATTGTTATGCTGACTGAGAGGATGCTGGTGTATCCTGCACTGTGTTGTAAGTAACACAAAGGAAGGAAGAGTGTTTCTTTCAACAAACCATGGTGGGTGATCAATAAAAGTCTTTCAGGAATAAAAATACATGACTTAGGTTGATGTGGTTGATGTCTGTACATGAAGGAGAAAGAAAATACCAGTCCGAGGCAAAAGAAAAAAAAGATACTGTACAATAAATGAGTGTTAAATAAGAGAAAAAAAAGAGATTGAGAGAATGGGTTAGGAAAAAAAAAAGCATGATCCAACCATATGCTGTATATAAGAGACTCACTTTAAATCCAAAGACACAAAAGTTGAAAGTTAAGGATGGAAAAAGATATTCCAGGAAAATAATAACCCAGAGTAGGGGTGGCTATACTAATATTAGAGAAAATAGACTTTAAATCAAAAAAGTTTATAAGAGACAAAGAAGGATTTTAAAGAAGACAATGAAACAATGATAAATATTTGCACACCTAATAACAAACCATCAAAATATATGAAGCAAAAATAGAATTGAAAGGATAGATATATAGTTCTTTAATCATAGTTGGAGACTTCAATATCCCACTCTTAATGGATGGAACAAACAGATAGAAGGTAAATAAAGAAATAGAGGACTTGAACAACATAATAAACCAACTAAATCTAACATATATACAGAAAACAGAATACACATTCCTCTCAAGTGCAAAGGGGACAATCTCCAGGATAGACCATATGTTAGGTCAAATTAAGTCTCAAGATATTTAAAAAGATAAATATCATACAAAGCATTTTCCTTGACCACAATCAGATGAATTTATGAATTAATAGAAAAGAAATGGGAAAATTCACAAATTAGTGGAAATTAAATAACATTATCATTTTAATAACTTTTTATTAAGTTTATTTATTTTGAGAGAGGGAGGAGGGGCAGAGAGAGAGGGAGAGAGAGAGAATCCCAAGCAGACTCTGTATTGGTAGCACAGAGCCCGGCGTGGGCTGAGAGATCATGACCTGAGCCGAAATCAAGAGCCAGATGCTCAACCAACTGAGCCACCTAGGCGCCCCTTAAATAACATATTCTTAAACAATCAATGGGTCAAAAAAGATATCACAAGGGAAATTAATACTTGCAGATAAATGAAGATGAGCATACAACATACCAAAATTTATGAGATACAGCAAAAGCGGTTTTGGGGGGAAATTTATAGCTATAAATGCTGACATTAAAAAACAAGAAAGATCTCAAATCAAAAACCTACACTTACAAGTTAAAAAATTACATAAATTTAATTAAAAATTAAATTAAAAAAATGAAAGTGGGGGCATTACTACTTACAGAAATAAAAAGGATTACAAAAGAGTATCATGGACAATTATATGCCAACAAATTAAATAACCTAGATGAAATTAAAAAGAAAACTCTAGAAACAAAAAAACAACCTACCAAGACTAAATAGCAAAGAAATAAAAAATCTGAACAGACTTAAAACTAGTAAGGAGAATAAAGCCATATTCAAAAATCTCCTGACAAAGAAAAGCCCTGTACCTGCTGGTTGCACTGGTGAACACCACCAAATGTTTAAAAAAGAACTAACACCAACCTTCTCAAATTAAATGCACAGAGGATCTGAATAGAAATTTTTTCCAAAGAACACATGAAGATGGCCAATAAGCACATGAAAAAATGTTCAACAAGCTACATCACCAGTCATGAAGGAAATGCAAATGAAAACTACAATATCACCTAATACCTGCTAGAATGGCTATTATCAAAAAGACAAGAAACAAAAAAATGCTGATGAGGATATGGAGAAAAGGGTACCCTCATGTACTGTTAGTGGAGATTTAAATTGGTGCACCACTATGGAAACACTATGGAGGTTCCTCAAAACATTAAAAATAGAACTACCATATGATTCAGCAATTCCACCTCTGGGTATTTACCCAAAGAAAATTAAAACATTAATTTGAAAAGATATATGCACCCACATGTTCATTGCAGCATTATTTACATAGCCAAGATATGAATATAACCTACGTGTCTATCAGTGGAGAAAAGGACAAAGAAAATGTACAATGGCATACTACTTACTCATAAGAAAGAACAAGGGGCGCCTGGGTGGCGCAGTCGGTTAAGCGTCCGACTTCAGCCAGGTCACGATCTCACAGTCCGTGAGTTCGATCCCCACGTCAGGCTCTGGGCTGATGGCTCAGAGCCTGGAGCCTGTTTCCGATTCTGTGTCTCCCTCTCTCTCTGCCCCTCCCCCGTTCATGCTCTGTCTCTCTCTGTCCCAAAAATAAATAAACGTTGAAAAAAAGAAAGAACAAAATCTTGCCATTTGCAACAACATGGGCCTTGAGGGCATTATGCTAAGTAAAATAAGTCCGAGAAAAACAAATTTGGCATGATTTCACCTACATGTGGAATCTAAAACACACACACACACACACACACACACACACACACACACACACACACAAGAACAAACAAAACAAAACTTATATATACAGACTGGTAGTTGCCAGAGGGGGAGGGAGGTTGAAGAGGTGAGAAAAATGTGTGAAGGGCGTCAAGAGGTACAAATTTCTGGTTATAAAAACATAAGTCATGGGGATGTAATGTACATCATGGTGACTATAGTCAATAATATTTTGCTGCGTATTTGAAAGTTGCTAAAAGAGTAAATCTTAAAAGTTCTCATCACAAGAAAGAACAATTTTGTAATGCTATATGGTGACATATGGTAACTAGGCTTATTTTGGTGATCATTTCACAGTGTATACAAATATCAGATCATTATGTTGTATACCTAAAACTAATATGTCAATTATGCCTGAATTAAAAAAAAAAATTTTGAGACGTTAGAGAGGGAGGGAGCCAAAACATAAGAGACTCTTAAAAACTGAGAACAAACTGAGGGTTGATAGGGGGTGGGAGGGAGGAGAGGGTGGGTGATGGGTATTGAGGAGGGCACCTGTTGGGATGAACACTGGGTGTTGTATGGAAACCAATTTGACAATAAATTTCATATTTAAAAAAAATTTTTTTGTAAAAATTTGAAGAGGAAGAAATATATTCTCATTCTTTGAGGTCAGCATTATGTTACCAAGGCCAGACAAGGACATTTCAAGAAAAATAAAAGCTACAGACCAATATCCCTTATGAATATTGATGCAAAAAATCCTCAACAAAACAGTAGCAAACTCAATTCAGCAGCATATTAAAAGAATTACACACCATAACCAAATGGGATTTATTCCTGGAATAGAAGGATGCTTCAACATATGTAAATCGGTCAATGTAATACACCACATTAACAGAATGAAAGAAAAAGAAACATATGATTATCTCAACTGATGCAGAAAAAGCATTTGACAAAATGCAACACCCTTTTAAAAAAAAGCAGCACCCTTCATGATAAAAACACTCAACTAGGAATACATGGAAACTACCTCCATATAATAAAAACCACATATGAAAAAAAAAAAAAGCAAACATAATACTCAACAGTGAAAAGACTGAAAGCTTTTTCTGTAAGATCAGGAAACAAGGCAAAGATATTCACTTTTTCCACTTCTACTGCACATAGTAGAAGTTCTACCCAGAGCAGTTAAGCAAGAAAAAGGGGGGGGGGGGGGGGGGGAGAAGCATATAAATGGGAAAAGAAAAAGTAAAATTATCATGGGTTGTAGATTATATGATTATATGTAGAAAATCCTAAGTATCACTCACACACACACACACACGCACAAATTATTGGAACTAATGAGTGAATTTATTAAAGTAACAAGATACAAAGTCAATACAAAAATCAGGTGCATTTCTGTACCCTAACAATGAACAATCTGAAAAAGAAATGAAGTAATGATTTTATTTACAATAGTGCATACACACACACACACATAAAAAACTTAACCAAGGGAATGGAAAATTTGCATGATGAAAATTCTAAAACATTGCTGAAAGAAATTAAATAACACGTAAATAAATGGAAACGTATCCTGTGTTTATGGTTTGTTAAGGTGTCAGTACTACCCAAAACTATCTACAAATTCAAGGCAATCACTATCAAAATACCAGTGACATTTTTTGCAGAAATAGGACACTCATGAAAAATTCATATAGAATATGGATGGGGCACTTGGGTGGTTGTCAGTTAAGCATCTAACTTCATCTCAGTCATGATCTCACAGTTTGTGAGTTTGAGCCCCGTGTTGGGCTCTGTGCTGACAGCTTGGAGCCTGGAGCCCGCTTCAGATTCTGTGCCTCCCTCTCTCTCTCTTAAAAATAAATTTAAATTTTTTTTAATTATTAAAAAAAATTCACATAGAGTATTAAGGGACGTAGAATAGCCAAAACAATCCAATCTTGGGGAAAAAAATGAAACAAAGCTGGAGACTTCATACTTCTTGATTTCAAAATTTAGTACAAGCTACAATAATCAAGACAGGGTTCTACTGGTATAAAGACAGATATAGAGACTTATAGAATAGGATAGAGTATTCAGAAATAAACCCTTACATATATAGTCAAATGATTTTTGACATTGACCAAGACAATTCAATGGGGAAAGCACAGACTCTTCAAAGAAATGGTGTTTGAAAAACTGGATATCCACATGCAAAGAAAGGAAATTGGACCCTTACTGAATACCATATACAAAAATTCACTCAAAATGGATCAAAGACCTAAATGTAAGACCTAAACCTATAAAAGTCTTGGAATAAAACATAGGGCAAAAACTTTGTAACATTGGGCTTGATTCTGATATCTTAGATATGACATGAAAAGCACAGGCCACAAAACAAAAAATAGACAAATTGGACTTTATGATAATTTTTTAAAATTGTGCATCAAAAGACACTGCCAACAGAATAATAAGGCAACACACAGAATGGAACACAATATTTGCAAATCATATCTTTGGTAAGAGATTAATACCCCAAATTTACAGAGAACTCCTAAAACTCAACAACAAAATAACAAACAACCTGATTTTTTAAACTAAGGGCAACAAACTCGAATAGACATTTCTCCAAAGAAGACATATATATGGATAATATACACATGAAAATATGCCCAACACCACTGATTATTGGGAAAAATGCAAATCAAAACCACAATGAGATACTACCTCTCACCCTTCAGGATAGCTATTATCAAAAAAATAGAAAACACGTGTTGGCAAGGATGTAGAGAAATTGAAACCTTTGCACACTGGTGGAAATGTAAAATGGTGCAGCCACTGTGGAAAATAGTATGAAGCCTCCTCAAGGGGTTAAAAATAGAGTTACCATATGTTCCAACAACGCCACTTCTGGAGATAGACCCAAAAGAATTGAAAGCAGCATTCCAAAGAGGTATTTATACACCCATATTCATAGCATTATTATTCACAATAGCTAAAACATGGAAACAATCCAAGTGGCCACCAATGGGTGAATGGATAAGCAAAATGTGTTCTATACATACAATGAAATATTATTCAGTCTTAGAAAGGAAGAACATTCTGACATATGCTACAACATCTATGAACATTATGCTAAGTGAAATAAACCAGTTACAAAGATACATACTGCATGATTCCACTTAGATACAGAATTCAGAGTAGTTAAAATAAAGAAACAGAGTAGAATGGTGGTTGCCTGTGGCAGGGAAGAAGGTGGGAATGGAAAGTTATTGTTTCAGAGGAAGAGAGTTTCAGTTTTACAAGATGAAAAGAGTTATGGAGATGGAAGGTGGTAATATTTAAGACCATTAAAGTGTACGCTTAAAAATAATTAAGATAGTTATGTTTCTGTATTTTACCAAAACGGAGAAGAAAATACCCAAAAAGGACAAAGGAGCCAATCCAAAAGAGCTCTTAATAACCAAATCTTCAATAATATAAGCAACAAAAATCCATTTGAATGTTATATTATACTATATAAAAGTATAAAATAAATATTTGTAGGTCCATACTGGTTCAAATAAGTTATTGAATAAATAATAAGGGAGAAGAGGTACATTTTCTCACCAAAGAATTACAAATAATATATTTAGATACTGCCTCCTACTGGAGATAAGAATAGTGCCTACTCCGTTAGAATATGGACTGTACTTGGTGACTCACTTCCAAAGGACAGAGTAGGGAAAGGCAAAGCTGGTAACTTTGCAGTGGAGAAATCCAACAAAAACCACCTCAACCAAGTGATGAAGATTACCATCTTCCGTTACATTATGTCCATATCATGGATCCTATGATACTTGAAAACAGAAAACTTCACTTCTGTGGTAATTCTTCCATAAACCCAGAATCCTAGTCTCATCACGAGAAGAACAAACACAAACCTGGATTGAGAAATATTTCACAGGATGCCCATACTCCTTAACACGGTCAAAGTCATGAAAATCGAGAAAAGAGTTAGAAGTGTCATAGACCAAAGGGGACAGAGGAGGCAGCAACTGAAAGCGAGTGGTTCCTACCCTGGATTGGATCCTAGACCAGAAAGGAACACCACAGAAATGGTGAAATCCGCATACGATCTGGAGTGTAGTTAATAGCTAACATCAGCTTCACACTTTGGATAAATGTACTATAGTAATGTAAGATGTTAGCAATGGGAGACAGTGAGTGAAGGATATATGAGAATTTTCTGTCCTACTCTGCAATTTTCTGTAAATTGAACTATTCCCAAATAAAAAGCTTAGTTTGAAAAGATTCAAACAGTTCAATTATTTTCCAAGGGGCATACAATGGTATTTTGGTTTACATGGAGCTTAAATTGCCTGATAAGTATAAAACAAATTATTTTTAAAGTCCAGAATCAAACCATTTAGGATTATTGACCATGAATTCCATACTTCCTGCAATCTGTTCTTGAAGAAAATATATCGTGTGAACAAAAGTTTGTAAAAAATTGTAGTGAGATTGCTAGATAGCTTAATTTCTAAAGTCAAGTTCATTTCCATAAGAAAGCATGCTTCAGAAATTTTTGTTTTAAACATGGAAGTGCTATGTTAGCTCTATAACACTAACATCTAAGAATATCTCATTTGTGGCCTATTTTTAGTGGTTTAGTCTTATCTTTTGTCAAGAACTTAGACAGGCAACACAGCCCAGTAAACTTAGTTATGATTATTAGTCCCAGCCATTAGCTCATTTTTTGTTTTCTTTGGTTTGGTTTTTGCTTTACAATTTTTGCAGGGAGGAAAACTTTGTGTTCAAGTAAAGATTCTTATTTGTGAGTACAAAAGTACCTCAGAATAGAGGAAACCATGGCAGCGAAAGAGGAAAGGGAGACAGAAAAGGGAGAGGGAGAAAGGGAGGGAGGGAGACAAAGAGAGGAGGAGGAAGGGAAAGGGAGGGAGAGGGAAGGAGGGTGAAAAAGAAGTCCTTTCCTTATTGCCTACTCATTGTTGCCTCTGGTAATTCTAAGATACATTTAAACACATTAATACACAAAACAGACCCAACTTGATCAGCTGCTTAGGGCTATAAAGAAGAGAAAGGCAAACTCAGAATCCAAAATAACGCAAGCTATAGCTTCCTCAGGGTGTAAGTTGAGAATGAGGTAAATGACTAGTTCCTAAACCCCAGCCATTAATGGATTAATGCACTGTCACCATTGCATATGAACCCACAAGGGCCAGTGAGTTGAATGAGGCTGTGAGCATGGAGTTACTAACTGGGGGACCCAGGATTAGAATTCTCTATTTCATTACAGACCTCACATGCTAAACTTCTAAAGCATATGGTCTCTAAATACAATAATTTTACTATCATACATGTTGTTTCTATTAAAATTAGGATCAATAGTCATCTCCGGGCCTAAAACAGGCCACACCTGATTGTTCTCTAGAAGCGCAATTGCTAGGTTAAAGGAGGTGAGGATTTGAATCAATACTGCGTTCGATTGCTTTCTGTAACAATCGCATCAGCTGATAATCAATTTAGTTCTACATGCTTATCACAAACTCTCTAACATGGAGCCTTATTATTCGCAGCCCTTATTTTTCACCTACATTAAATATCTTGTTTTCATTGGCATTTCTTGATTACACGTGTGGCTGGACTGCACTTTTCATTCTTGGGTACTGGCTGTTTGTAATCATACTTTTGTTTTTATTTTTATTTGTTTTTTGGTAAGCGATTTTGTTTTACGGCCCTCACTCAAGGGCTCATTTATTTTCCAACAGTTATTGAATGTCTATCCCGTGTCAGGTATTTTGCCAGATGCCAGGATTATATTGGTGCACAAAATAGTTTCAGTTCGTGCCTTATGGAATTTACAATCCAGTGGAGATAACAGACATTGCACAAATAATGAGAAGTGAAATGAGAAGAGCAGGTGGCTTCGGTAGCATTTATCAGGAGAACCTATTATAATATAATCTGGAGGTTCAGGAAAGGCTTCCCTGAAAAGATACGAAGATAAAAAATGTGAATAAAATCAGCTAGGTTGATGGAAGGAGGCTGCTAACAACATGCACAACATACCTAAGAAAAGGGGAATACTTTCTATTGGCTTTAACAGGTTTGGAGGGAGGTTCATCTTTCTTGATAGCTTAAAATTCAGAATATTAAGCATATTAATCTTTAATGCCATTTGCTCTAAAGATCATTTGTCCCTTTTCTTACACTCCAGTTTGTGGTGTTTTCACTCAGAAAATCTCGCTTTCACCCAAATTATAATAAATGGCTCTTGGGGCGCCTGGTGGGTCAGTGGGTTAAGCGTCTGACTTCGGCCCAGGTCATGATCTCATGCAGTTCGTGGGTGTGAGCCACGCCTCCGTCTCTGTGCTGACAGCTCAGAGCCTGGAGCCTGCTTCAGATTCTGTGTCCCCCTCTCTCTCTGCTCCTCTCCCACTCATGCTCTCTCAAAAATAAAGAAAAACGTTAAAAAAGTTTTAAAAAAATAAAAAATAAATGACTCTTGATTTTTTTGTGTACATTTTAATATACTCCATAACTTGTCTTTTTTTCTGCCACAAAACCTAATATTCTCCAGCTAATAGATGTACAGCATCCATTTTACTCAGCTTAATCTCCTCCTGCGGTTCAAACCATTTTCCCATTCGTTTTTCTCTACTACCACCACCAACACACTATCTGTTAGCTATTGCTGTGTAACAAACCAACCCAATATCTACTGGCTTAAAACAACAATCATTATTTCTCAGACATCTGGTTTCCTGAGTGTCTCTGCTGATCTTAGCTGGACTGGCAGGGCTCATTGACACATCAGAGATCAGTTAAAACCAGTTAGGGGGTTCTAGTTGGACCCCCTCAGGTATCTGGGACCTCAGCTTGGACAGTTTAGCTGAGTGTGCTTTGTTGCACATGACTTCTATCCTATGGCTGGCCAGCTGGACTTGTTCTTATAATGGAGGCTGAATGCCAAAGGAATGAGTAACAATGTGCAAGACACTGGCATAACACTATTTCTGCCATACACTATTGGTTAAAGAGAGTTATAAAACTACCTATATATTCAAGAGGTGAGGAAACAGATTCCATCTCTTCGTGGGAGGAGCTAAAAAAGCTATATTACAAAGGGTGTGAATACCAGAAGTTATGGAGCATCAGGGCTATTTTTGCAATCAACTGTAACCGCCAAATGGGATTGTTTCCTTATTTTGAGTCTTACTACTCTTTCAAAGCCCAGTTCAAACACACTGAGTTACGATCCATGCGACGTATCCCACTAACACTTAACATTGCACATACTTTACCAAACACTGTGCCAAATGCTTCATGCCTTTACTTGACTGGATCCCCGCAATACATATGTGAGGTAGGTACTATTATTACTCCCATTTTGTAGTTGAAGAAATGGGTTCGGAAACGGCTTTTCTCAAAGACTCGGCTAGAATGTCAGAGCCTAAACCCAAATTCAAGCATAACATAGAAGTTCCTGGTTTAACCCCTGAGCTTTTGCCTACTTAAAGTCTAAACTATTTATGGAAGGTCGTAAAACATGTTATATTAAATCAAAATAGCCATATATCACCTGCTGCCAAATAACATTTTAAATTATGTCATATAGTATAAACTGAGGTGTAGATCTGTTTTAGAGTCCTCAACACGGAAAATGCTGTTCATTAGTTTGCTTTCTTTCTATAAATTAGAAGTCAAATGACATTTTTCAGTTTTTAAGAAGGGTTTCAGTCCGTTCCATAGCAGTGTAGTTTAAGAAATCCCTGCTTGGGGCGCCTGGGTGGCTCAGTCGGTTAGGCGGCCGACTTTGGCTCAGGTCATGATCTTGTGGTCCGTGAGTTCTAGCCCCGTGTCGGGCTCTGTGCTGACAGCTCAGAGCCTGGAGCCTGCTTCATATCCTGTGTCTCCCTCTCTCTGACCCTCCCCTGTTCATGCTCTGTCTCTCCCTGACTCAAAAATAAATAAATGTTAATAAATAAATAAATAAATAAATAAATAAATAAATAAATAAATAAATAGAAATCCCTGCTTTCAAGGAGGTAAGGCAAAGCAAGTCTTGTTTTTACAACATATTTTGATTCACTGAGGTCAGGCATCAGGTCTCTATCTAGGCCTGGATCCCCTGTGCCCAGCACAGTGTGAAGGATCATAAACATAATTATAGAAGTAGAAACTCTTAGAAATGATTTTAGTACAAACCTGTATTTTATAAGAAATAGACCCATAGAAGAGGTTCAGCTGAGTCCCAGCCCCTTGGATAACTGGGGGTACATTCTAGACTTAACACAGCTCTGCCTACTGTCTGCTCCGAGTTTCCTGTCCTGTCTTTGCTTGATGTACTCGAATACGAAGGAAGACTATTTCCTTTCCTTTATACACAGTGTTATAGGTTTTTGTTTTGTTTTGTTTTTCTCCAACTCATAAACTTGCCGGACTCGGTGCTCCGGGGAGTGTTAAAGCAGAATGCGCTTATTTACTTTTATTTTTTGTACCGTTTTCCTTCTTTTTTATGATCCCGGCTTCCGACTGTGTGGCAGAAACACATAAAAATTGGCATAAAAGTAGGAAAATGTGCCCCAGATGCTGTATTAACTGTGAAATAAGTTTAAATGCCTCCAAACAGGGTCTGGTCTCCTATCCTTCAGCTTCTAAAGCGGCTCATCCTTAAGTATTCTTTTTTTGCCTACAACATGGAGGACCTGGTATGGGGTGAAGACACCTCCAGCTTGCCAAAAGCATCACAGCGAATCATTCTGTAGGCTCTGGCTGCTCTTTCATCAGTGGCCAGAGAGGGAGCAAGAAAGAGCAGAGCTCTACGTCTGCCTCAGAAAACACAGGTTAAAAACTACCTGGATGTGGATTTTGTCATCACTGGGGCCCTAGTGGGACCACAGGGGCAGATTTTCAGGCAGAAGTTAGGAAATAATAAGGTCATGCCTGGTACTTGTGTTTTCAAAGTCCCTTTTTGGTGGATTTGGAGAAGGGCACCTTTCTTTGCAACACTCCTTACCCACTTCTCCCAGCCCCTCTGCGTGCTCTCCACCGTTCATCTCAGTGTGAATTCAAGGGTAAGTCTTGTAGTGTCACTGCTCTACCCAAAGCCAAACCTCCCCCATACTTTCCTACCCCGTTCAGCATGATGCATGAGTCCTGAACCACGGCCCACAGGACCACTCTCCTTAGGGCCTCTGCTCTTCACAGCCTCTCGTCTCTCCTCATCCTGTTTTGTAGCTTCGCCAACGATCCATGCTCCTTCTCTTCCCCAGATCTTCACACTTGCCGTTCCTTCAGCCTGGAACATTCTTTTCTTCCATTCACACTCCTACCCCCATTTCTAAGCTACCACCTAGACAGATCTTCTCAGAAGGTTGTGTGACACAGTCTTCCAGTCCCTTCGTCCCTTCCCTGGGTGCTGCCTATAATCCCACAGCCCTCCGGCACCTCTTCATTATAGCACTCATTTTGTTGTGTTGTAGCTGAGGCTGACATAAGATAACAGCTTGTGGAATATGCCAAATTATGTTTTAATATGCATCTCTACCCCCTAGCATGGTGGTAGAGATCAGTACAGTTAGTAGTTAAGACAGTAAACCCTCTGTGTTTAATGCCTGGCTCCATCACTTATTAGTTCTGTAAATTTGAGAAAGCGACTTGGTCTCTGTGAAATAAGAATAATCATATGACTTACCTCAGTGGGTTATACTGAGAATTACACACTAACTCACGTGAAGTTCCTAGAAGAGTGCCAAAGTCCTCAAATGTTAGCTGTTATGATCAAAGTGCACACCGAACAAATACACTGAGCCAACAAAAACCTAAGCTATCTGCTCCAGGTCTCCATGAACTTGCTGTTTAACACCAGATCATCACTTTGCCTCTTTTAGTCTCTTCGTCAGAAATCTTAGGTGACTCCACAAAACTAACTCCAGACAGAAGACATTGGCAGCGTGGCTATTTATCTGCCCCCAAACCTTTCATGTAGGTAAGTAATTTGACAAATGAGAATAATAAAGCCCAGACAGGTAAGGTGACGTGCTGAAGATCTTATAGACAAATGGAAGAACCAAATCTAAAACCTGAGCACTGACCACCCAAGGCTAATATCTTGTTTCATTGTTATTATATCAGGCTTTCCCTTGAGTGGCAGGAATCTCCTGTTATCTTACTGCCATCGTGGTGTATGTAGGCAACATAAGCATCTTCCTAAGATCATAGACTTTTAGAGCTACAGTGAACTTTACATTTATTCTAATTCTACAAATGTAGCAACCAAGGACTCAAAAAGTAAAGTTCACTCAAGGTCAGACAGCATCATGGTGAGCTGCCTCACATGGTCAACAAGCAAGCTCTTGATGAGCCCTTCTTGGCTTGAGGCCTTGGATTGCCTAGAATATAAATTCTTTTTTATAAGGTATATCCTTCAATTAAGGGTTAGTTAAGTATGACTAAGCAGATAAAGTAATTTAACCTGGGGTTTTTTATTAATTTTTTTTTTTACATTTATTCATTTTTGAGAGACAGAGAGAGACAGAGCACAAGCAGGGGAGGAACAGAAAGAGAGGGAGAAACAGAATCCGAAGCAGGCTCCAGGCTCCGAGCTATCAGTGCAGAGCCCGATGCAGGGCTCAAACCCACAAACTGCGAGATCATGACCTGAGCCAAAGTCAGACGCTTAACCAACTGAGCCACCCAGGCACCAACTGGGGCTTTTTATAAACGACATTTGCTGCTACTAAGCATGAATTTAACAGAGAACAAACTGGTGGTTGCCAGAGGGGAGGTGAGTGGGGGGATAGGTGAAACAGGTGGTACACCTATCATGATGAGCCCTGAGTAATGTACAGAATTGTTGAATCACTATATTGTACACCCAAAACTAATATAACACTGTAGGTTAATTAGATTTGAATTAAAAATTAATTTTTAAAAATACATTGGCAATAACTGACTTCATGTGGAAAATTAAAGACTGTAGAATATTTGGAAATTATTAAAAAACAAAAGCATGAATTTAAAGTGTCCCATTACATGGATAATGGGTAGAACCATTAAGCAGAAAACATTAGTTATTTATTTTATTCAGGGACATGTTTGAGTACTTAGTATGTGCAAGGGTCTGTTCTAGATACTTGGGATACTAAAGTGAATAAACATAAAAGTCCCCTCTTTATAATAATTGATTCAAATGTATTTCATCATTTATTAGCTACCTTAAGGTCTGGACTACTCTGATTAACTTTAATCATTTAGTTTTAAATTTTTTGAGTATAGTTGACATGTAATATTACATGAGTTTCAGTATACAGCACAGTGATTAAATTTCTCTGTAGTCATACTATGCTCAGAACAAGTGTACTTATCATTTGTCACCACACAATGCTGTTACAATACCACGGACAATATTCCCTATGCTGTACTTTTCATTTCTGTGACTTATTCATTCCATAACCGGAAGCCTGTGCCTCCCATTCCCCTTCACCCATTTTGTTCATCCCCCTTCTCTAACAACCGTCAGTTTGTTCTCTATTATAGGCATGATTCCTCTTTTTATTTACTCATTTGTTTCATATTTTAGATTTCACATATGAGTAAAATCATGTTATTTATCTTTCTCAGTCTGACTCATTTCACTTAGCAAAACACTCTCTAGGTCCATCCAAGTTATTGCAAATGGCATGATCTCACATTTTTTATGGTTGCATAATATCTCATTTTATATGCATATATGCTACATCTTCCATATCTATCAATGGGAACTTAAGTTGCTTCCATATTTGGTTAACTTTAAATATGTATTACCTAAATGATTCAGCCAATGATTTTAAAAGCTTGGTATTTATGAATATCAAGTTGTATGTAGAGTCTTAGTGGCTGATTATTCCATGGTATCAGGCTAAAATCATCAGTGCCATCTCATTTGATTTGGGCATTTGGCTTTGATGAAATCCAGGCCCATAGATGCTATCCATAGCCCTGGCCAATTATAAGATGTTCATCCCAAGGGAATGTGGGTCTGCCTGTCACAGAGACACAGTCAGCACATTCCATCCCATGTAATCTTAATTATGGAAATGCTCTCTTTTAGGTTAACAAGCTCTAGGCTGATGATGTTTTTATCAATATCTTCCTTGAAATTTGAGTTGAAAGGATTGTAGAGACTGCTTCACAAAATCTGTATTCCAGAAATGGAGTAAGAACTGGCCAACAGCACATAGTAAGTAAGATGAGTCAGAACTAGGAATGGGGTCTCCTGACTCCCTGTGATATCTTTACTACAAATATAGTCCTCCAAGTGAACCTGAAAAATGGGCAGGAGATGAGGTAACCTCATCTTATAAATGGAGACAAGGAGGACTGAGAAGGGAAGTGGCTTGTCCAGGGTCATATGGCGGGAAAGCAACTGAGGTAGATCCAGAACTCAATATGCATAACTCCTATGATAGGTTCTCCTGCTGAAAACAACCTGGGGATTGTCTGCAAGCCCAGAAATGAGTGCCAAGGAGGCTTAATTTTAAAATAGTGTGTTAAGTTGCAAGTAACTAGGACCAGCTTCTGGATTTACCCTTTCAGGTTCAAGTTTTAGCTCCTCTACCTACTGGCCTCATAACCTCTTTTCAGAAGACTCTGAAAGAGGCCCTAAGGCTACAAAGAGAGTGAGAAGCCCCCACTGACCACAGCCTTCCAGCTGCCCCTACCAAGGCTCCAGAAATATGAATGAAACCATCTTGGACCTTCTAGAATAACCTAGCGGCCAAGTGAACACCGGAAGAATCGCCCAGCCAAGCCCTTCCCAAATTCCTGGCCCACAAAATCATGAGATAAAATAAAATGTGATTTAATCCCTCAGGCTTAGGGCTAGTTTGTTATGCACTAATAGATAATCACAAGACCCTTCTATTCTTAACACCTAGCAAAATATTTGACATAGAGTAAACATTCAATAAATGTATATATTTTTTTTAATATTGACTGTGTAAAGGCCATTGGGACAGCCTGGAGAGATAAGAATAGCTAACATGTACTGAATGCCTACCCTGTGCCAGGTGCTTAACTCTTCACAACTTTATAAGGGATGTTTTCCTATTATTCCCATTTTGCAAATGTCAAAACTCAAGCACAAAAATTTCAAATAACTTACCTAGGGAGGTCACAGAGACAGTGGTAGAGAAACAGGATGAGATTCCCAGTCATACTCTTATGCTGCGCTATCTTTAAAGGTTTTTTTTTTCTTTAAGTTTCTTTATTTATTTGAGAGAGAGAGGGAGAGAGGGGAGGAGGCTGAGAGAGAGGGGGAGAGAGAGAATTCAAAGCAGGCTCCTCACTGTCAGCACAGAACCTGAAGTGGGGCTTGAAATCACAAGACATGAAATCATTACCTGACCTGAAACCAAAAGCTGGACAATTAACCAACTGAGCCACCCAGGACCCACTGGGCTGTCTTTACATAGTAAATTTCAACGGATCACTAAGCATTTGGGAGCTCCTACAGTTGGGTGGGAATGTGTATGTCATACCACGGCCATATAAACATAAAAAGAGCCCAATGCATTATACATATACAGATATTGAGTCTGGCTTCATTCAAGGTAATTACACTCCTTCCTAGGTCCCCTTGACCATGGCCCTTAAGTCAGATCATGCAGCCATTTGACATGAGGGCTTTGCAGTTAGACCTGGCTTCAAATATTGATGGTGGCACATATTTCTTATTTAATTTTCAAAATCATTTCATCTGAATCTCAGTTTGGTAAAATGGGGATAATGATATTGCTATCTAATTAGGCCATGGTGGTTGAATGAGATATATGTAAGAGGAGAGTGATCTAGGAAGCATGTAGTAACCTTTCAATAAATAGCAATTAAAAACTGAAAATTAACAGAATGAGAATCCAAGAAGGTAAGTCATCTTCTTCTGGAGCTTATTCTGTCTCCAGGGATTGTTTGAAAATCATTTCCCCTGGGTAGACTAATCTTACAATGACATTCTATTGTGTAAGTCCAAAAAATCTGTCACAAGAAGGAAGGCCTCAAAGACCCTCATATGAGGGTTCCAACATTCCCTTCACCAATCATTAAACATCCTTGGAGAAGTTGTTCACGGAGGCCATTTCTCAATAAGTGAAAGCCTTTCAGGGCTGCATAAGGTGAGACAATGATAGTGCTCTGGATGCCTCTCACACACCAGCACCAGGCTCCTGTCTCCCATGAAACTTCACAGTGAACAGTGACACCGTCTGTTCTAAACCCTTCTTTAGTCATGCTATTCCCTTACTGAATAGATCTTTGCTGTGTACCCACTCTGGGCCAGTTGCTGGAAATACAGCAGTCCTTGCCTAAGGAGGATGAGAACCAAGAGCAAAGAATTATCGTTGGATGTTTGCTTACCAGTGCCAGGCACACTATGCCCTCTTTCCATGTGTCTGCCTCTCCAGTTTAAGAAACTCACTAGGGCAAATACCTCTTAAATCTTTCTACTTCTCTCCGTTTTTAACACCATGTCTGAGGTCTGCACAACCATCCTCTCTTGTCTGCTTGATAAGGGCCTCCTCATTGTCTCCCACGTTCATGCCCCAAATTCGTTCTCAGTGCTCCAGCCAGAGTGATATTTTCACCAGGCAAATTAGATAGGATTATTCCCCTTATTGGATGTCCCTACCTACCCAGTGATTCTTCTTTGCTTTTTGGAAACAGAACAGAATCCATAACATGGTCCAAAAGGCTTCTGTGGTTCAGCACTCACTGCCCCCTCCAGCCTCATTCCATGTTACTCTACCTTTGCCATAGTCCTGTTTCTCCTGTGCCCTACATTCCCTGCTTCCATGGGGCTGCTCCCCCTAGAATAATAGTATACCTTCTCTAAGTCTCTGTCAGCAACTATGAATGCCCAGTTGGGCTGACATAATTTTGCTGAAGGCTGGTTCTTGGAGAAGATTGGTGGTCATTTGATCAATGTTGTTTAGAACCCAAAAATTTGAGACCAAAAAAGACCAGATGCTTTTCATTGTATAAAAGAGTAAAGAAACTGGGAATCGAGACGGCATATGCCAAAGGTCACAAATTGACAAAGTGGTAGAAGAATTAAGCATGCCAGTGGAATTGATACCCTTCCTCTTTCTGGCAGGTTTAAAATAGACCCAGCATTTCCCCAGGTATGCATGCTGCTCTTGGCTGGGAAGGTGTTGGAGTCTGAGCCTTGGGCTGCAAGGCCTTGACTTGCAGCTCAGACACTTCCTGGCAGTTCCTTGCCACTACTTTTCATTGCTGAACCCACTTAAAATGGACCCCCCTCACACAGGAAGAGAAAAACAAAGCAAAACAAATGACCAATGAATGCACAGGGAGATGCTCAAGCTCATTACTAACCAGGGAAATGCAAATACAAGCAACAGCCAGAGTGCATTTTTCACAGATCAGATTAAAAAGACGAATCATACCCAGGGTATAATCTTAAGGGTGTAGAGAAATGGTGCTTTCATAGACTGTTAATGGGAATGTACATCAGGAAAACCTGTTGGAGAGCAATTTAACAAACTTGATCATCTTAAACATGCAACCTTTGATGGAGCAGTCCCCCTTGTAAAGCTCTGTTCTGTTGAAGCACTTCCATACGGTGCAGAGGTGTTCATAAGGCTATGCTGTAGATTGCATGTAATCGTGAAGAATCAGAAGCAACTGGCAAGTCCACCAGTAAGGAAATAAATATAATTTATTTATATTTACTGACTTCATGGATAGGATGTAATCAATTTTTATGAGAAGATCTATATGTACCAACAAGTTACAGAAAGAAAAAAAAATTCAGCAGGATGTGTAAGGTGACCTGTGGGAAAAGTGGAATTGGTGACGGAGTATAAGAGGGAGTGTTTCATGTTTTACTTTACGTATTTATGTATTTGTGTTGCTTAAAACTTTTGTGGTTTTTAAAGTTATTTAAACCCTAAATCTTTAAGGGGGAAAAAATGAAGAAGAATAAAGAGGAACCCGATCAGCTTCCTAATTTTGATTCAATCGGATTCCTGCCTTTATAGATACCTGGAACAGTTGGAAACCCAAGAGAAAGCCTTGATGAGAAACCTAGCGCTTCTGAAATACTGCCATGTACAAAGAGAACCTGCTGACTTCAGCAGTCAGGACATCAGGAGAATAGCTGATTGGCAGATCAGAGCTAGCTGGTGGTGTGCAAGCTGGCAGAAACGCAGGCACAGAGATATATAGACATCTTGTTGGATCTTCATACCTAAGGATGGCAGCATTGCAGTCCGTAAATACTGTTCAAGTTAAACTAGGTTTTTCTATCCCTTTGAATGCTGCCTTTGCTTTCCCTACACTCATTTGCCTGTTCTTAGAGATTCAGACTTTGTAGTTGCAGACCACTGCATTAGTTTTCTATTGCTGTCCTAAGGAATTATCACAAATTTAGTAGCTGAAAATAACTACACATAGGGGCGCCTGGGGTGGCGCAGTCGGTTAAGCGTCCGACTTCAGCCAGGTCACGATCTCGCAGTCTACGAGTTCGAGCCCCGCGTCAGGCTCTGGGCTGATGGCTCAGAGCCTGGAGCCTGCTTCCGATTCTGTGTCTCCCTCTCTCTCTGCCCCTCCCCCGTTCATGCTCTGTCTCTCTCTGTCCCAAAAATAAATAAATGTTGAAAATAACTACACATATTTATTAACTTACAGTTCTGGAGATCAGAGTCTGAGGTGAGTCTTACAGGATTAAAATCAAAATGTTGGCAAAGCTACATTCCTTATGGGGGCTCTGGGGGAGACTGTTTCTAATCGTTTCCGGAAGCTAGAGGCTGCCCGCATTATTTGGTTCAAGGCTGCAGCCCTCTGAATTCTGCTTACTTTTTTACATCTCTTTCTGTCATGCTGACCCTTTGGCCTGCCTCCAAAAGGACCCCTGTGATTACATTGGACCCACCTGAACAATACAAGATAACCTCTCCATCTTTTTTTTGTTGTTGTTTATTTATTTTTGAGAGATGGCGCCAGTTGGGGGGGGGGGACAGAGAGAGATTGGGATGGAGCGTCCATAGCAAGCTCTGCCATGACAGCTGACAGCCCAACATGATGCTGGGTTCTAACTCATGAACCATGAGATCATGACCTGAGCTGAAGTCAGATGCTCAACTGACTGAGCCACCCAGGTGCCCCTGATAACCTCTGCATTGTAAAAGCCATTTACGGTTACATAATCTCAGGTCCCAGGGATCATAACATGGATATTATTTTGTATACCATACCTCCTGATCTTTTAAGAGCCCCTGTGACTAGCAATATGACCCACGAGAAGCCACCTTGGTTTTCTTTCTTAGCAAATTTGAAACTGGGAACCTGTAACTAATGCTGTTTTCCCTACACCATGCCATAGGAGAGGCCAGGATAATTTGGGGGATGTCAGGCTTAGAGGTCTTCTTGTTGTGTTACAGATAGAGTGTCAGAAACAATCACAGGTGATGCCATGAATTATATTACTGGTGATGTTATCAATTTTGATTCTGCTCTGTTTCTAAGGAGGCATGGATTTAGTTCTGCTGTCATTAGCTCCTCAGGGAAGGGACTACTGCTTTAGCCTCTCCCCCAGAATTTGTTCACACAGTCAGTACTCTCAGATGTTCATGACCTTGATTTCTATCCCCTTATATTATATGGGGTAAAGTTACACATGGGGTACTTTAGAAGGAATTAAATCAGCAGTTGTACAGTAACATAAGATATCCTCTCCCAAATGTTCCCTCCATACACAAAATCAGTGATGCTGAGGGTCCTCTCCAATTACCAGTGCAGTTTCAAATGTCCCAGAGAAGAGTGTGAAGAGGACCTTGACATAAATATATAGTAATGAGGAAGGGGGGAGCTTGGCAAATATATTGCTACAAATGCTAATTGAATGATGCTGATACACAGTGTTTTTGCTGTATCCAACATGAACTTGTGACACTATTCCCTGAATACCCCCAGTAATAACCCCTTCTATGCACATGGCCATTTGTTTTAATATACAGAAACACATTTGTTATTCTATGTGATCTTGCGCCAACCCTAAATGCTGGCTGGGACTCTAACCCCCATCATACAGAGCAGGGAAATGAGGCTCTGAGTCATTGCTCAACGTTTCTCTCTCCCCAAGAGGTGAATTATGACTTGAACTCATGACTCGTACACATCTACCCCCTTGTCTGAGAAGCAGGGATTTTACAAAATAGGATTTTTTTTTTGAAAAATAAATGTTAATACTTGTAAAGTACTTAGAAGACCTCTTGGCATGTAAGAAGGGCTCAATGAATGCTTTATTATCTAAATGCAAAATGAGAGTTCTTTTCTATATATCATCTCATAACTGTAAATTTCTTAAATAATACAATCGGGATCAGGAAGGAGGCAGGAGTTGGATGGGGAATGGATTAATAACCATATATATGCAATCTTCATCCCATTTTAACATCATGGTCTTCCAGACTTTCAGAACTCCTAATTAAAATTAGGTCTCCCTTCTTCTTCTTTTTTTTTTTTTTTCTTTTGGCATAGCACCCATTTCAGTTTCTACTGATTATTTGTGATAATTTAATCAGTAGCTGCGCCCCACCCCCCATTCGACTCTGAACTCCATGGGAGCAAAGTCACATTCCCTTAGTCTCACCATTGTATTTCCCTAGTGCCTAAATGCTACCTGGTGGATGCTCAAATATTTGAATGAATGGACCAGAAAGTGAATCTAATTAGCTTGTCATGTGCCCTGCTCCCAGATGCGACATTTTCATTTCCTGAGAAAACTGTGGAATGGCAATCAGCCTCAAATGTTGAGAAAATATTCCAATTCATAACTTTCTAATGTGTAACCTGAGTCATTGGTTCTAATGCCAGTTCCTAGCTGAGGTCATGAAATGCTTTCTCGGTGGCTTTCCTGGAGTCTCATCAGAGCTTTTGGAAATAACGATGGCCATTTTGTTCCCCTTTCTAGAGATGATGCAACACAAGTTCCAGGAAAGAAAAGGTCTTTCCTAAGGTCCTAAAGCTAGTCCACATTACAAATAAAACTAGACAATAGGTCATTTTCACCTCCCATAATAATACATCTATTTTGATGACTTCAATATTCCAATGAGTTAGGTGGTATTATTATCTTTTTATAAACAAAGGAAATAGAACAGTTGGTCAAAAGCCAGGGATTTAAACCACCATAATGTATTGCCTTCCTTTTCAGTGTGACTTTACTTCTACATAGGATGCTGACTCCCCTGTGCCATTCCTTGACAGTTAATGAATTTATTGCCTTTTACCCTATTGTATGAAGTCCTATGTGTTTTCACTATTCCTATTTTTACTTCCTTCTGACCTCAGGGAATAAGGTTTAGCAAAGTTGGGACACCCTGCCTTCCCCAACTGACAGAAAAAAAGGACGATGCCTTCCAATTACCATCACCTTAACTGGGGAAATCCATACTCTTTGAAAGGAGTCTGTAATGAGTATTCACAGGACAGAGGAAATTATCCAAAGCATAACATGTTTTGACAGTGAAACCTGCTTACGGATACTTTGCCTTCAGCAGTTGCCAGTACAGAGCATTTAATAATCCCCATGGTATGTATGTTCAGTGGAGGGCTCTTAGCAATTGCACCTGGGGGAGTGTGACACTATTTCCATTTTCAAACCTGCTCAGGGCTTGAGGTTGAGAGGCATGGGCGGGTATCATAGCATCAAAGGAGGTGATAACTGAAAGGGAACACAGAGCAGACCCCATAAAAGATAACTCCCGTATCACAGCTGCATCCCTCACACTTAACACAATACCCAACACAAAGAAGGTACTCAGTAAATATTTGAAATCTGTCGAATAAAAGAACGACATATATTTTGCAGATGGAGAGATAAAGGCTTAGACACAGAATGTAGCTTGCCTAAAAGGCATTCAGAAAATTAGATGTAAAAAATCAGGTTTGATGAGTTTATTTTAGAACTTCTTATTTTAGTCCACTGATTTCTTTAGGGGTTTATACTTGAGTATACTTAAATACTGAGTACACAAAGGATTAAGATGTGGTTCCTTATTTCTACATCTTTGAAGGAAACAAGACAGGATGGCGGGTGACAAGTCAGAGAGTAATTCATGATCATCCTAAACAGTCCTCATGCATGCAGACTCATGTGTAAGATTTGTTGAAACTCCTTATGCTATTGAAAAAGTATCAACACCTATATGCTTATCAACAGGATAAATAGAAGGTGAACTATAATGTATCTATGACAAGGAATACTATACAACCATTAAAATTTATTACGTGTATCACTACATAGAAATATCACTACAAACAATATGGAATCGGGGAAAACAAATACATCGCAAAACAATGCATGAAGTATGCCCCCATTTACATACATGTGTTAATAAATCAGAGGCTCTAAACCTGTGGGCTGCATCTTGCTTATAGGTATCTCATGTGGCCTATGCAACATTTCTAAAAATTTAGAATTCATTGCCCACGTCTTGAAGTCAAAGGTTTTTGCCTGTGCCGCACCACCCCCCCCCCCAAAAAATCTGAATTTGGAGCTAGTCCTAAACTGAAGCATCTGACAATGCTGGAGGTCCCCAGTCCCACACAGCAGTAATAGCTAGAACAGGTGCCTACAGATGGGGCAGGCATTCTGGAATATAGCCCATTTATCAGATGTATATAAGTGCCTGGCCCTTCTGGGCATTTGGGCTGTGTATCTCCCTTGCATCCTAAGAAAGCGGCATAGAGAAAGCCTGGAAATCTGCACACTGAAGGAAAGGTAAGTTGTGAGGGTGGTAAGGGGGATTGGGGTGCTGATGAGCAGGATTTCATGGTTTATTCCAAGAATGTACACTTTGCTTATCTCTCATGGAGGGCAATATTGCTTATATAAGGTAAGGAGACAAATATGTAAATGCTTAGAAGGAAAAATACAACCTTTTAGACAATATTTAGTCCACATCTGGAGAGATGGCTATGACTTGAATATTTCATTAGCGAGGTGGGGCATCCCAGGCAGAAGATATGTTGTTAGTAAAGGCTCTCATTCATATTATTTTCTTTTCACCCTGAGACCATGTTTAACAACCCAATCTCCAGGCTCACAGACCCTCAGGAGCACAAATTAAATGCTTTCCCCAGAGAATGTGCAGAGTATGGCTGTGTCTCCCAGCCCCAAATGAAAGCTTTTCTTCTTCCCAAAGCAAGTGCCTACAGGCCTTTCTCCTTTTAGGCTGCCAGGGGCCTCTTACCAGCCAAAGGAGAACTTCGGTCTCAGTTTTAAGAATTCAGAGATTATGGAGAAAAACCTCTGAAAAGCAGTGTAGGTCAGGAGTCAAAAGATGGGAGGGAGAGAAAGAGAGAAATAGAAATGCGACTTCCTTTTTGGTTTTGACCTTGACTAAAGTTGCTATAGGCCTCAGTTTCCTCATCTGTAAACTGAGAGGTGAATTAGATGCTCTTTAACACCTTTAAAGATCTAAAATTGGGTTTTGGCTTCTAGATGGACCCATCTGGGAAATTAGAAATGCAGTTCAAATGTCTCAATGTTGTCTGACTTTCATGAATTTTATGAGTTCTTATTCGAGGAGATGGACATAGCTTTCAGGACCTTCTTTCCAAAGACTGTCTGCAGCTGTTATCACAGAAATTATTACAATTGAGATGCACTCTCCTGGCCTGTTTGAATTCTGTCACCTAGTAAAGTAATAAGAGCTTGCATTTGTATAGTAATTTTTCCATTTCTAAAGCGCTCTCCACCTCTGCTTGAATTTTTTACTTACATCAATACTATAATGGAGGCAAGGCAGGACGTCTTAAAACCACATTTGAACAATGGGAAAACTTGGGCTTGAGTTTGCTCTCATAGAAGGAGCAATAATATACCCAAAAGGATGCTTTAGAGCCAGGGCTGCCTCTTGATGTGACTGTTAGAGGCTGGGTCTGTGACTTTGGGCATGCTCCTTCAGGTCCCATACCTCAATATCCTTATCTACTCACCAGGGGTCAATACCCATGCCCGGGATTAATTTTTTTTTCAACGTTTATTTATTTTTTGGGACAGAGAGAGACAGAGCATGAACGGGGGAGGGGCAGAGAGAGAGGGAGACACAGAATCGGAAACAGCCATGCCCGGGATTAAATGAGGTCATATGTGTGCTAGACTAGAAGAACCAGATTTGCCTGCCAGTACTTACCCTTATGTAATGAAGACTAGTGATAGGTTTTAGCGAGTATACAGGACCAAGTGAGGGTCTGAAGATGAGGACAAAAGAGAAGCTGTCACAGATAGTGGTGATGGTGCCACACTTGGAGAGAATACTGCAAAAAGTCTAGGACTTGTATGATGCAGAAGGGGAAGGTTTTGAATATGGCTCTGCACAGGTTGATTTTTACTGGGTTTGAAACATTCAAAAGGAGATGTCTGAAGGGCAGAATTCTGGTTGTGCACGCTAGATGTGCTTGTTTCTTTGCTTGCTTGTTTGTTTTCAGCACTTGATCTAATACGTGTGAAAACATTGTCTCATTGAAATTATAGTACTGTCTTGGGAGATTGCCCTGAGCAACTCTTGTAGATAGACAGTCACCTAAGATACCACTTTTGGGTCCAGCATTTCCCAAAGTAGTCAAAGAATACTACTTGTCAAGATGTTAACAGAGAGAAAGAAATCCACAAGAAAATAATTTAAAGAAATACAACCCCTATGCCTTTCATCTCCTCTTTCCCCAAAAGATTTGACAGGAACTTATTAAAAGCTTTCAGAAGTGTGGTCCTAAGGCAAAGTTGTTTAATTTTAAACCCAAAGTCTGTCTGTTCTATTGGACCAAAGAAATCTCTTTCATTTTTCCCATGTCGTCCTAACTAATAGCTGGTAAATCTGGTTTTGGGGAATAGATGTGAAAGTGTTTTTATTATCCAAGTTAGAAATGGAGACCCCAAGAAGGCCCATGCTTTGCCTACAGTTCCTCAGTTAGTAGCATGTCAGAGTGGAACCCAGTTTTCCTCACTGTCCCTACTGGCTTCTACCTGCATTCCTGTACAGCCTGCAGTGTACCCTCTGTGAAGAAAGCAGATGGACAACAGCCAAGTTCGCTATCCATTCTTCACCAGGCATCGAAAAGAACCTTCTGAAATTGCCTTCACCCCATTGCCTGCTTGAGTCATCCAGAATACAATCCAATTCACGTTTTAATAATCTAAGTTTACACTTCTGTCACATCTATTATCCAAGGTTATCAAATCATTCTACCAACCTTAATGAATTCTTATGATGCTCCTGCACAACAGATTAAGGGAACACCTCACAGGTATGATTCTGATGCCATGCTAATGAGGATATTGATAAGCTCGTGCTGCACAAGCCTTCAAGTCAGCTCTCGTATGAGACAGGATCTTGCTGAGCTCTGTGGTTGTTCTATACACCCACACATCCAAAAGGCGCTATCCATCCAAACCAAAAAACCCTTTAATTTCTATAAAGCCCTTTAATTTGACCACCTCAAAAGTCCACCACTCTTTTCTGTCACAATCCCAGAAGCAGGCAGAGGGGGCTGGTTATCCCCAGTTTACAAAGGAGGAAATTGGTATTTACCAAAAATAAAGTGGCCTTCCCAAAGACTCAGCAGGCTCAGGATTCATATTCAGATGCAGACATTCATTCCATTAGCAAGTATTTGTGAATGCCCACTACTGGGAAGCTCTAGACTGGGTGTAGGAAGTAAAACAGTACATATGGTCTCTGCCATCATGGATTTAGAGCTCAGTGAACTGGATAGAAAATTGAAAGTAAAACAAATTATGACTTTTTGAACTACAGTGAAGGAAACAAAAGGGAATCCTTTCTCCTCCAAACGTTTGCATGTCTTGCTCCCTGACTTCGGGGATGTGCTACAGTCACCACTGAGCCAGGAAGAAACAGTTAAGAGAGCTCCGCAAACGACTGAAGGGGATTTCTTTGGGACCAAGAGATATCCAAACTGAGTGGATGGAGGCCTAAGGGCATTATAAATTGTAAGGCCTTGACATTTTCCCTAGACTAATCTCTCCAGGTCCTAGTTCAGGTCACAAGACAGCAAATGATTTGAGACAGACACAGGCAGCCAGCCAGACCCAATGACCAACTAGGATCCCTGCCTGTGGCTCTTCCTCAAGAAGGAAAGACATATTTTCACATGTCAGTACAGAGAGCCCAAGCATCACAGCAATAGTGGGAACACAGCATTTCTAGGCAGCTCTAAAGAAAAATCAATTGTGTCATCCTTGATGTGGATAACAAAAGCAAAGAAAAAAGCTAAATTTCCTTACAACCTGGAGCCCATTGACATGTCCTTGGGACAGGCAGAGTGACCTTCCTCTAGGAGCACAACTACCTGTATGTTAAAACTTTGCTAAGCGCAAAAGGCAACTTTAACTTAACATCGACCTCTAGGATCCTGTAGGTTGATCTTAAAGATGAGAGAGCTTGAGACAGGCTGAGGACAAAGTGCAAGCTACGGTGCCCCCACCCTCCAGGTAGAATGTGTGTGATATCCCTCAGGCACTCCGGGATGACCAAGGACAAAGGAAAGGAAAGAAAACAAATGGTCAGCTGATCAAGATCACAGTCATATAGGACATGGGTTTACAAATATCTTAGTTTACAAATATCTTAGTAAATTACAAGAAAAAGCCAATCTTATCAATAGCCTCATCTCCAAAAACCTATAGACTCAGTTTCCTGGAGCCCCAACCTTACCCTTCAATAGTGATATGGGAAAAAAAGGCAAGAAGGAAATGGCAGGTAAAATGATATTTCCTCATAACCTGCAGCCCATTGACAAATACTTGAGGCAAATACAGAGTATAATATTTCTCCAGGAACCCCTATGGTCCTAATGTTAATGCCTTACTAGAGGAAAAACAACCTTAGCCTGACAATAGCAAGGCCTTGGGTATCTTAGGAGTCCTCTGGAGGCCTTGGGTTTGCCTTTACCTCTCCAACTCCATAGTAGATGACCAGTCACCCCTCACAACCCCAGTGCAGCTCTTTCTGCCCACAGGTCCTGTCCCCAAGCTTTAATAAAATCACCTTTTTCACCAAACACGTCTTCAAGAATTCTTTCTTCACCATGGGCTCTGGACCACCCCACTATCATCCCAAAACCTCATCATTAACATGCAAAAATTCATTTGGAAATTTTTGCCAGATATATGTTAGCAATCATCCTCCAAACTTTACACATCTGAAGGGTCTCAGGACTAAGGTTTTACTAGATAGTAGTAAATGACCTTTTTCCCTAACAACAGCTAGTCCCCTCAAGGTCCTGGAAACCTTGCTTCCAAAATTCCTTAGAGACCTACACTATCCCTAACCCCCTCCCAACTTGGAAGTGTGTATATAATCAGCCATTCGTCACAACCGTAGTGCAGCTCTTTCTGCCCATGGGTCCTGTCTCTGTGCTTTAATAAAACCACCTTTTTGCACCAAAGACATCTCAAGAGTTCTTTCCTCCCAAACCCCAAATTTCCACATCAGTCCTCCTACCATGTAACCCTTCCAGCTTCAGTCCTGGAAATTCACTGGGTTCCAACCCCAATGCCAACGCCATTCTCATTAGTCACGTCACCATAGCAACTTTTCGGGCCGCATCCTTAGACACTTGGCAAACTAATTGAACTGTACAACTTATTTTGCAGCTGGGGAATGTAAAAGTGAATCTCACATTCAATCATATCCTCACAGCATTGACATTCAAATCAAAAGGCTTTGTTAGGGCTCCTGGAAAATGGAGTGTCATTTTGCCATCACAGTGTTTCACTCAGAGGCACATCCTTCCTGCTTTGAAGTGCTAAATGAATGGTAAAGAGAAAAAAAAAGCTTTTTGGTTTAGGGGTGGGATTGGGTGGGAGGGAGTAAAGGAAGGCATGAAATCTGGATGAATAACCTGAAAATGAAAATGCATCTAATCAAATTCGAGTTCAGTGTAAATGCTGTTGAAGATCTTTGTCTTGTGATTTGTTTTTTTCTTTTAAAGATGCAGCAACATTTATGGACAGACCTACTCTGTACTCCCTGGTTCTGACATCTTCAGGCAAGTCACTTAATTCCTGGTAATCAAAATTTCCTTGCATATAAACTGGAGCTAACTAATACCCACCTGACAGTCCTGTTCTGAGTATAAATGGAATATATGTCAGCATATATAAAGCATACAGAATTGTATCTGACACATAGTAGACATTCTATTGTCAACTTTCCTTCCAAAGTTTGGACATTAAGTTCTAGCCCTTTGTCAACACAGCAGACAATGTGCTGGGTACCCTACATACCTTGTCTCATTTAAACACAAAACCACCTCTGGAATATAGGTATTGTTACCCCCACTTTACAAATATAGAAACTGAGGCTTAGAGAGGTTAATAATGATTTAAAATTATCCAAAACTTGGAAATAAGGGAAAAGGATGACCTGTGCCCTTTCAATTCTAGGGCACTATCTACCTGACCCACTATCTACCTGATTTTTTTTTAATGTTTATTTATTTATTTGGGGGGGGTGCAGAGGGAGAGAATCTTAAGCAGGGTCCATGCTCAGGGCAGAGCCCCACGTGGGGGCTCGATCTCACAACTGTGAGATCATACCTGAGCAGAAATCAAGAGCTGGATGCTCAACTGACTGAGCCACCCAGGTGCCCCATCTGATTCTTAAGATAAATGTTCCTCTTTGTTCTAAAATGACCGTTAATTAGGCCCAGACTCTTCCATGTTAGATAGTCATTTGTGGAAGATGTAGAAGTTACAAAGGCCTTCTGTCTGGGAAAGAGCGAATATTTGTCCAGTAGAAAAAAGAACCCCTAGGGGCGCCTGGGTGGCTCAGTCGGTTAAGGGGCCGACTTCAGCTCAGGTCATGATCTCGCGGTCCGTGAGTTCGAGCCCCACGTCGGGCTCTGTGCTGACAGCTCAGAGCCTGGAGCCTGTTTCAGATTCTGTGTCTCCCTCTCTCTGACCCTCCCCCATTCATGCTCTGTCTCTCTCTGTCTGAAAAATAAATATTAAAAAAAAATACTTAAAAAAAAAAAAAGAAAAAAGAACCCCAGGAGTATAGTTTTACTGCCCTGTGGACACATCTACTACTTCGCATACAACTTATCTCACTTCAGTGTTTTTACTTTTCAGCTACTATATACCAGTTCTCAGGTCCTTTGTTCACTGAGCTTTAGTCATCCTGCTGAGTTCTTCTTTAATAAGATAATAAATCTCTGATGTGTGTTCACTGTATATTTCTCTTACAAATATGATTTTTTTTTCATTTTTTAAAATTATCCTTTGAGAATAATATACGTAAAGACCATGAAACTGGGAAAGACCACAGTCTGATTGGTCTGACTCCCGGGTCTATAGACTTAGCTCCATCTGGCTGACAAAAACCAGGACTACAATTGAAAGATCGGGCCCTGCCCTCAAGGAGCACTGAGAAAGTGACCATCTGTGACATGATTTCACATAGTATGTGCTACGATGGTGGTATGAGTCAAGTGTTCTGTAAGTTTAGAGGAAGGGTACTTCTGCTTCTTATTTGCAAGGGTGAAAGCAAGGGACGAACACCTCACAAGAGAAGAACCATTTAAGGTAGCATTGAACAGTGAGCATTTTCCCCCCCGATTTTCATCGTAGATGGAAGAATGATCCCAAGAGTTCTTGAATATTAAGAAAAAAATAGTAATGATAATGGTGGTGGTAATTGTGGCTAATAGTTTTAGAATTCTCAACTAACCAAGGCAAACAAGAACCCAAGAGGTAGGGTTATCGAGGTTGTCTTCATTTTCAGTTGAGGAAACTCAGGCAACAAGTGGCTTTTCCCAGAGACACTGCACTGGGTTGGTGAGTACACAGCTAGGTTTTGAAACACAAGTTCTGGCTCGAGAACCTATGTTCCTTCTGCTCCTTTTCTGCTTCTGTTTCAATATGTCCACTGAGCCCCTAGCTCTCAGCCTGGGAGCATGTAGTTTCTAACTTAACGCCTCGCTTCAGGCAGACTTAGAATTCTTATTTCTGCCTGACATATGAGGAGCCCTTGGAAGCTTGAAACATGGTATAGATGACTTGTCAGCTGGGAAGAAGTAGAAAGGGGAGACGATTGGACAAAAGCCTTGCCTATTTATTTATTTATTTATTTAATTTATTTTTTTAATATATGAAATTTATTGTTGAAACAAATTGGTTTCCATACAACACCCAGTGCTCATCCCAAAATATGCCCTCTTCAATACCCATCACCTACCCTCTCCTCCCTCCCACCCCCCATCAACCCTCAGTTTGTTCTCAGTTTTTAAGAGTCTCTTATGCTTTGGCTCTCTCCCACTCTAACCTCTTTTTTTTTTTCCCTTCCCCTCCCCTACAGGTTTCTGTTAAGTTTCTGAAGTCCTGCCTTTTTAGACACTACACTCTTCCTTTTCTGGCTAGGCTTTCGCTGACTTAACTTCCAATCCATCTGCCAGGATCCACCTGGTCCTGGTGCTGACTGGAGAGAAGGATAAATGACCTCTTCACGCCATCCCTCAAGGAGAGAGATGATGCAACATGGGGCTATGTGTCAGCAATGCAAAATGACAAAGGGTAACTGAAAGAAGGATGTTGAGAAAAATGGTAGGACTTATCCTCACTTCAGACAGTCATTAATTCACTGTTCAGGCTTTATGAAGATGATTTCTCTCCCACTTTATCCATTGGCTGCCCTCACCCCATCATCATTCCTTAAGCCCTCTTTGTATCTCTACTGTTCCATCTTTGCAGAAGATGAAAAGAGGGCCAGATCATCAATCGTGCAACAGAATGGGGAAATGGAATAGGCACTGGGTTAGGAATGAAGAAATTTGAAGACTATTCCTAGCTCTGCCTCTGATTCAGGTAAGTCCCTGGTCTCTTGGCTTCCATTTCCTCATTTGTACACTGAGCAGTTTGGATTAGTATGCTAGGATTCGAGGCAGTATGTTTGGGCAGTCAATGACAGAAGAAAGCAATACTGGTGAGGCAACTCAGTAAGAAGGAACACCACCCACTCTCTCACACACACACACACACACACACACACACACAGCCTGGGCAGAGGCAACTACATGGCAGGGATGGAGCCATCCAACCTCTCCTAACTTGGGACAGAGGTGGTAGCTTGGTATAGAGAACCACCATCTGGGGAATGAGCAGTGACTTCATGATGTATCCACTGTTGCCTGATTTCCCACACTTCACCCTCCAACAGGGGGGACTGGGAGAAAAGGGCCCAATTCAAGTTGTAAAGCCCCTCTGAGCCTTCCCTAACCTCCCCTGCCCTCACAGTCCTCTCCACCCTTTCCATCCTGACACAGGGCTGCTCAGGGAATGAGAAAATAGGAGTCGGGTCCAGGTCTTCTAGTAACAAGTTGGGTAGTTGAGCACAACCTGCTCTTTCTCTCTGGACTTCAGCTTGTTTCAGAGGCTGAGCCCAGAGATGTGGGCTAACCGATGGCTCACACCATGGAACGTTTATGTGGCAGGTGACATGTTGTCTCTTGTGACACTTGAAAATCTCTACGAGGTCCTTGGGGTGCCTGGGTGGCTCAGTTGGTTGAGCATCCGACTTTGGCTCAGGTCATGATCTCATGGCTTGTGAGTTCGAGCCCTGCGTCGGGCTCTGTGCTGACAGCTCAGACACTGGAACCTGCTTCTGATTCTGTGTCTCCCTCTCTCTCTCTGCCCCTCCCCTTCTCGTGCTCTGTCTCACTCTCAAAAATAAACATTAAAAAAAATAATTTAAAAATCTCTACAAGGTCCTTTTCTCCACTTGAAAGAATGAGGAAATTGATACCCCAGTTGAGTGACTTACACACAGTCAAACATCTCAGGAGTGGTAGTCTGGCTGCTGGCCTGAACTTCCGTCCAAGGTGGGGACACCGGCATGGGTGCCCCCTCCCTCCCTGCACCTACTGCTCCTCACCCCAGGCATACATCACCTCTCCATCTCAGCACTCCCACTGATTTCACGAAGACTGCAGTTCATCAACCTCTCACCTTGTTCTTGCTACCGTCCATTCCCACCACAGAAGCTAAATGATCTTTTCAGAGTAAATCAGATCATGCAGCTCTGCAGATCCAGCCCTCGAATGGCTTCCCGCTACACTTTTTATAAACATAAGTTCTTCCTATGATCTTCAAAGCCCTGCAAGGTCTGGCTCCTGGCCATCCTTCCAACTTCATTTCCTGCTTCTGTATCTTTTGTTCATTCTACCTCAGCCACTCTGCCATTTCTGCTTTGCCAGAACACTACACCTGGCTCGCACCAGCCTCAGGGTTTTTCCACCTGCTGTTTTTATTTCCTGGAAAGCTTTCCTCCTGATGCCTTATTTCACTCAGACCCTGTTCAAATGATCTCTCCTCAAGAGGCTGTTCCTGATACCTACCTAAAGTGACTCTTTCTCCCTTCTTATTTGTCTGTTTTTACTCTATTTTTCTTTATTAGCATTTATTACTGTCTGAAAACATGCATTTTTATTTATCCATGTGTCTCCCTTCTCTATAATACAGACTCCATTAGGCCAAAGAGTTTTTTGTTCACTGCTATATTCCCAGTCCTTCCAACAGTGCCCTTCACCTAAGAATCCAATAAATGTGTTGAATTAATGAATATTAATCATCATACATTATCCTTGTTGAATATAGTAATTGACACTGGGATTTCACTGCTATGATTTGATTTCCTCACCAATAAAGCTGATAGTAACAGGGAATTGAGGCAGCCATTCTGGGAAGGAAGGTATATTTGGATGCCACACTCTGGACAAATGGTAGCAGCATTCCAGGTCTTGAGTTTATGTCTCTGGTTGAGGAGAGAGTATTAAGCTTTATCACTTTGATGCCCTCAGGCTGACCCCTACGACACTTCAGAGTAATGGCTTTGTTTCCCCAGACCTGCTGCTATCCAGGGTTATTGGGCAGTTTATACATATTACCAGTGCTCAACTACCACATTGCTGGAGGCATGAGAACTTGAGTAAAATGGCTATTTTGGTTCATAAAACATAAAACCCTCAAACCCTTTGGCTTTTTAAAATCTCTGAAATACCAAAATGCAATATCCTAGGACTTGAGTATAATGTATCTTTCTCACATGACCCTGGACACATCCCTCTGGGCCCTGTGTCCTTACATTTGAGATTAGAAATGCTGGTCTTTGGATTCCTCCAAAGTTGGTCCATCTGGAATGACTAAGGAGTCTGTGATCATTTCCCCGACATAGATGTGGGACTGTAGAAAGTAAGAGGGTAGCCTGTCCTCCAGTCCTCCTGCAAATGTATAAAAACTAAATGAAATCCACACTGTAGTCTTGACTTCTTTGTTTTTCTGCCTCTTACCCAAATAACTTGGGGGCTGGTTCTAATGAAAAGCACTAGTTCATTCCCTGCCTGGCACAAGGGATAAATGTATTCTTGTGGCTGAGGTTTGTCAGAATCTATCCAGCTGTCATAATGATGCTCTCTTCTCATAGCACTTTGCAACCTGACTGCAGAGGCTGTGTATCATACTCTGTTTGCATATCTGTCCCTGGAATAAACTTCCTGAGGACCGGGACTTTATCTTGCTCACATCACCACTGTTCTTAACACTAGGACTGGCATAAACTAGGTACTAAGTCAATATTTAGTAGATGAATAAAAAGCTAAAGGAGTTGAGTAACCAACCTCAACTATTCTTCTCTTCCTACTCAGATGGATGTTGTTTTCCTAACACATACTTCCTCACCTCCAAACTGGCACTAGTCATTCAAAACCTTAAGGGATGTTACCAAGACGGTGACTAGGTCATTCCTGACTTAGCTCTACTTCCCAGAAAGAACAACAAAAAACTCTTCATGGACAAGGCACCACTGAGAAAATCCTAGAACATGGGTGAGGCTGAAGAATTGCCTGGTACCACAAAGACCAAGAAAGACCACATGAGAAGGGTAAGAGGAGTGGCAACTGGCTAACTGCCCAGCCCCTCTTGTAGACCTGTGCAGTGCTACACTGAGAGGTCTCCCAAGTCTCTGATTCCTCCAGCAGGAAAAGAGAGCTGAGGGTGGACATCCAGCTCACCCAGTATAATGGATTCCTTCTTGGGAGCCCCCAATTCCAGTCCTATCCCACAAAGATTGTGGGATGGAGGGGTAGAATCTGCAGGGCTTGACCACTGGGAATCTGACTGTGATGAAGGAGAGGGGCCCTTGCCACAGCTGGTGTTCAGTGTTGGCAAACTGAGCTCCTACCTACAGAACTCAAGGAGTTGTCCCAACCAGTGGTTTTGCTCATCTGCAGAGCCAGCTCAGTGGCACAGTCTGACCAGGAAACTCAGCGAGGTGTAGTCTGCCTGATTTGGATCCTTGAGCAAACAGATCTGCTGACCCAGGAGCCCAATCTACCCCCACCCAGGCAAGAGAGTTGAGTTATAGCCAAGCCCACTGCTTAGTGTAATGTGGACCAGGAACACCTGGGAGGCTGAAAAAGACATCAGAGAGAGGAGATGGAATGAAGGGGTCAAAAGGTGCAAACTTCAGTCATAAAATAATTAAATACTAGGGATATAATAATGCACAACATGATGACTATAGTTAACACCCTGCATGCCCAATTTGAACGTTGTTAAAAATAAATCCTAAGAGTTCTCATTACAAGAGGGGCACCTGGGTGGCTCAGCCAGCTGAGCATCCGACTTCAGCTCAGGTCATGATCTCATGGTTTGTGGGTTCAAGCCCTGCATCAGGCTCTGTGCTAATGGCTCAGAGCCTGGAGCTTGCTTCAGATTCTGTGTCTTCCTCTCTCTCTACTCCTCCCCTGCTCATGTTCTTTCTCTCTCCCTCTCTCAAAAATAAACATAAAAAATATTTTTAAAAAAGAGTTCTCATCAAAAGGAAAAACACTGTATCTATATGAGAAGACAGACATTAACTAAGTGTATTGTGGTAATCATTTCATAATATATGTAAGTCAAACCATCATGCTTCACACCATAAATTTATACAGTGCTATATGTCAGTTATATCTCAATAAAACAAATGAATTAACAAATAATCAAACAGAAACAAAGCCTTACCAGGAGGGAGAGCAGAGAAGAGTTTCCCCTCTTTGCAGGCAGAGTAAGAGAGACTCACAACACTCATGATTTTTCTAAATTTCCCAGCCAAAGCACACCAGAGTAGTGCCTGGCATGCAAGCCTGCTAGTGCTCAGCCCAGCCCCGACCAAGCCTTTGGGGCCTTGAGTCCAGCCGCACGGATGTGGTGTGATTCTTCACTGGACAACCAGGCACAAAGGGTGAGCACAGACCGGGGAGTACTTACTACTACACAGGACTCACATCCTAATTCCAGAGAAGCAGCAGGCTTGTCCTGTACCTGCCCATTTCCTCCCTTCATTCCCCCTTTCTCTTCCTTATGCCACCAGTGTTTTCTTCAGACTCTGGGAGCCTTTTGACACTAAGAAAAGGCATCTTATAAAATTGTGCACACTGCAATACCAAACGCCTGTTTGTTGGACCCTGATGATGTACCAAGATATACAACATGGGGCTCAGGCTCTGGAGTCACACAGCCTGGGTTTAATTCTCAACTCTGCCATGTATCTGGGGAGCTCCAGTTCCTCACTGGTAAAACAGGAATGCTGACAAGGCCCCACCTCAGAGGGTAGTAGGGAGGATTAGATAAAGCAATGCATGTAAAGGGACACAGAATGTGCCTGGCACATGCCCACACCTCTCGTTTCATCCTCATTAACAAGCCTGGCAGGTAGATTGTAATGATCACTTTTCATAGATGAGGACACTGAGGTTTAGAAACACGAAGCAGCTCTTCAATAGGCTTTGCTGTGCTGAACACTGGCTCTCCTACATATGCTGTTTCTTAAAGGGCACTAGCACCTCGAAAAGGGTGCAGGAGCAGAGAAGGTAGAAACCAAACTAGTTAAATTCTCAAGGAGAAGTCACAGGTCAATGTCACATGGGTAGAGCAAACATTTTTAGAAGCAGGGAAGGAGTGTCCTTCCCAGTTTATTGGAAGCTCAGGGCCGCCTACGGATACCCCTGTCCCCCAGGTTCCCCAGGACACACAAGTGCTTGGCAACACCTGCTTTCCCCAGGCCTTCCTCCCCTTCTAGCCCCAGTGTTTTCCAACTAGATGACTGAAGGACTCGCTCCATTGCTGAGAAGGGAAGGTGGCATGCAAACGCCTCTACAGGGAAGGCAATTTCCTGGGGTTGTTAGCACGCACGCCTCGGTATCCAAATCCCTGTTAGCCTGAAAAATGGTCCCTTGGATGATCCCCAAGGGAACGCTACCCCCACAGCCCTCTGTTCTTTACTACCTTACCGCAAGTTCTCTTTCCTAGAAGGAGATTGGTCACTCCCTTTGGAAACACTGAGCAGTCTTCCCTTTGCCTGTCTGCTTGGTTGAGATAGTTCAGGAAGGGCTTTTCTGGGGAAAGTGATGAGAAAGCCTGCAGAGCGTGCACCAGGAGCCTTATAAAGTCAATGAACTCAATTTTGTTCACTTTAAAGTGAAATAAACTTACCTTAACACACTGAAGCAGCCAATTCTGTCCTTCTTAGTGGGAAAGGAAACATGAGTGAAATTGCAGCCAGGAGACAAGGATGATGAAGTTGTGGCAGGGGAAATTCTTCTTGGTTTGCACTTAAGAAAGCAGAGATTTGGGCCCGCAGCTGGGGCGGCCAGCAAAGTGCCAGGTGAGCGTCCTCACCCCTCTCACCACCTTCCAGCCTTGGTCAGAATGTCCCCAGCTGAATCACCCACTCCCTCCTCAAGGCCCTTCTCTGATCCACCCATAACTCCGCCCCCTGGCCCTATCTCCACACCCCTCCCCTTCAAGCATTCCAGCACCTTCTCTGAACCCTAAATCATTGTCATACTCTGGCCATTTAAAGTCCCTTCTCCGACGTCTCAACTACCACCACCCCCTGAAGGCTTTTTTCACATACTCTTTCTCCAAAAGCCCTCTTCCCACCTCCAAACTAGAAAAGATCTTCTCATCCTCCAGATTCAGGAAAGCAATTTATCTTCACTGTTCTTGCTGTGCTTGTTACTGTCTATCTTGCAGGTAAGGGGACTGCCCCGAGGCCATGAAGCTATTTGAAGCCAGGTGTCTTGACTTTCTGTCTGTGATCTTTGAAATGCATCAAACTTTCTCTCAAAGCCTGGAAGGAAAATTATGAGGCCAGATTAGAAGCGAAAGGAATAGAGGGGCACCTGGGTGGCTCAGCCAATTAGCGTCCAACTTCAGCTCAGGTCATGATCTCACGGTTTGTGATTTGAAGCCCCACATTGGGCTCTGTGCTGACAGCTCAGAGCCTGGAGCCTGCTTCGGTTTCTCTCTCTCTCTCTCTCTCTCTCTCTCTCTTAAAAAATAAATAAAACGTTAAAAAAATAATTGAAAGAAAGAAAAGGAAAAGAATAGAAACCTTTGTTTCTTATATGAGTTGCCACAGAGGCAGCCAAGAGGCAGTAACCTAAGTCCCAGAAGCTTTATTTCAGCAGTGACCCTTACAGGGAGGGACTCAGAATGGCTCATTTGTTCATGTATCTACCTCTGACAAGAAAGGTACCCTTGACTCTTAGGCCCCTGGGAGCACCTATAAGGAGGTTCACATATCATTGTAAATATAATAAGATGAAGAAATTTTTATTTACTAGAATTCTTCCTAAGGACTGTAGGAGGGATGAGAAGAAATATTTCAATAAAGTCTTTGAGTTAAAGGGTTACATGCCCACAGATCATGCTTTGCCAATAAGAGATGTTTTCTGGGTCACCTGGGTGGCTCAGTCGGTTGAGTGTCTGACATTGACTCAGGTCATGATCTCATGATTTGTGGGTTCGAGCCCGATGTCAGGCTGGGCTTTGTACTGACAGCTCAGAGCCTGGATCCTGCTTCAGATTCCGTATCTCCCCCTCTCTTTGCCCCTCCCCTGCTGGGTCTCTATCTCTCAAAAATGAATAAACATTAAAACAAAAAGAGAGAGAGAGAGATGTTTTCTAAATGGCCACAAGGATCATAACTATTTGCCTTCCCGCCATCCATTTTCCTTTTCTTCCTTCCCAAAGGACTTCTGATTTTTTCAAGTATGAACTTCTCCTCCATTTGACCGAGGAGAGGGACACCCCCTTCCTACCTCTGGAAGAGCATCCTGATTAAACAAGAGATCGGCAAACTAAGGTTCATGGACCAACTATAACTGGGCACTGCTGCTTGCAAACAAAGAATGGTTTTTATACTTTTAAAATACGGAAGAGAGAGAGAGTATAAAATATACTTTTAAATGGGGGAAAAATCAAAAGAAGAGTAGCATTTCTTGATTTGTGAAAATTATATGAAATTCAAATCTCAGTGTTGAAATACATACATACATACATACATACATACATATATACATAAATGGCCCCAAATGGAGTCACTTGTGCTAAGCCTGATGTCAGCAAACCAAGACTTAATACCTAATCAAATCACAGTTTCAGTTCCTTCCAGGGATGCAATCTTAACTGGTCAGCCTGGAATTTCCTGGTCAGCACTAGTGAGGTAAGCTGCCTGATAGACCTCTTTTGTCCCCTAAAGGAAGGTGACCTTGCCTGAAACAATCCACTCTTTTCCTCCAGAAGGACCCCCATAAAAAGCCTTCCATTTTGTGTACTCCTCAGCACTCCTTTCTACTTGCTAGATGGGATGCTGCCTAATTCATGAATTATTGAATAAAGCCAATTAGATCTTCAAATTTACTCAGTTGAATTGTTTTATAACAGTGTCCATAAAGTTTTTTTAACAGCCTTGTTGATATATAATTCACATTGTATAATTCACAATGTATAATTCATCCGTTTTAAGTGTATAATCCAATGGCTTTTATTATATTCACAGGGTTTGCAACCATCACCCACAAAAATCAATTTTCCGCATCCAGGGCTCTGCTTCTGTAAGCAGCTCTTCAGTATCTGGAGGGTATCATTTTCAGGGAATATCAGCTCATTGCCCCACCTACTTGTCCACCTGTCCTTGGCCTTTCAACTAGCCCACCCAAATTTGAGATGGCCCTTGAGTTCATTTATAAGCAAACACAATAGATTAAAACTGAATCGCTCTGCTTGAAGTAGAAGGGTTATGCTGTGAGGTGGTGGGTGAAGTCTGACCTATCTGCTTGAGAGTATTCCATAAAGCATGTTTCATAAAGCAGATAATAGAAGATGTGAAGATATATTCTTCTATATTCTCCCTTCTCGCCAGCCTCCCTCCCCTCCTTTCTGTAGGGGGCACACATTAAATTAGTACTTTAAGAGATTTTGTTATTTTAAACCAGGTCTGCTATGATGATGGGATTTCACGTGTTTCTTTCCTCCTTATGTTTTCTGAATTACTGCCCTTTTTCTGTTCTTTGTTTAAATTTGAGTATAGTTGGCACAAAATGTTATATTAGTTTCAGGTGTACAACGTAGTGATTCCACAACTCTATGTATTATGCTATGTTCACCACAAGTATAGTTACCATCTGTCACGATACAACGCTAGTACAATACCTTTGACTATATTTTTCCTAGGCTATACCTTTCATCCCTGTGACTTACTCATTCTGTAACTGGAACCTTGCACTTCCTACATCCCTGCATCCATTTTGCCCATTCCCCTGCCTTCCTCCCCTCTGGCAACCACCAGTTTGTTCTCTGTATTTATGGGGATTTTTCCGCCTTTTTTTTTTTTTTGCTTGTTTGTTTTGTTTTTTAGGTTCCATATTTAAGTCAAATCATATGACTGACTCTATCTAACTTATTTCACTTAGCATTATATCCTCTAGGTACATCCATGTTATTGCAAGTGGCAAGATCTTGTCCTTTTTTAAGGCTGGGTAATACTCCATTAGATAGATAGATAAATAGACAGATAGATAGATAAGAGAGAGAGAGATCACATCTTCTTTATCTGTTCATCTATGGATAAACACTTGAATTACTTCCATATTTTGGCTACTATAAATAATACTGCAATAAACATATATTTTCAAATTAGTGTTTTAATTTTCTTTGTGTAATACCCAGTAGTGGAATTATTGGCTCATGTGGTATTTATATTTTTAATTTTTTGAGTAACCTCCATGCTGTTTTCCACAGGAGCTACACCAGTTTGTATTCCTGCCAACAGTGCGCAAGGTTTCTTTTTCTCTACATCCTGGCCAACACTACTTACTTTTTATCTTTTTGACATTGTCCATTTTGACAAGTGTAAGGTGATACCTCACTGTAGTTTTGATTTGTATTTCCTTGATGATTAATGATGTTAAGCATATAAATTATTGCCCTTTTTATAATGAAAATGTATACTTCTTAAAATAGAAATGTAGCTGATTTTATATTTCAAAAAAATGGTCTCATTAATACTTTCCCCAAGTTGTCCTGAAGCCTCAGTCGCTTGCCAGTGTGATTATTCACTATCAAAATGAGAAATCATCTCATGGTGAGTAAAATGGATAAAGTCAAGATGTTTTCACCCACAAATGTTTTCAGTGGGCTCCTGGCTGACTGGGTTGGAACAACAGGTGACTCTTGATCTCAGGATCGTGAATTCAAGCCCCACATTGGGTATAGAGAGTACTTAAATAAATAAAAACTTAAAAAAATGTTTTCAATATTGATAGAGTAGCAAGAACAAAACAGGATTTAAGACCCTACAGTTGAAGCCTTGACCTTGTCACCAGCTTGCTATGCGGCATTAGCTAGTCAATTCCCTCCTATTCAACTTTCTACTCCTCCTTAGAGCCTTGGTCTCTGGGCTCATTTCTTTTAAAAGAATTTCCTGAGGCCACTAGCCCTTTCAGAGTTGAATTTGATATATTCCTAAAGTGCTCTAGTATATTCCTCCCTTACAGCTCTTATATGGCTGACTTTTATATGTTCTTTTACTGAATTCCTCAGCTATACGATAGGTTCTTTGCAGTAAAGTACTGTTTCTATTTTAGATTCTCTGAACTTGCTATATTCTACCTACTTGATAAAGGTTTTTTTTTTTAAATGAATTAATAACTGGATTTTACTATTTCAATCTAAAGAATAAGGCAGTTGGAACAAAGTAGTTTTTTCCATCTCAAAAATTGAATTACTTTTCTGTAATTGCTCAATGATCTATAACAGAAATGTTTGTGAAAACTGTTGTATGTCATTTGGGAATTTTTTTTTTTTTAGTTTTTAGGTGTTTTGTTCTGTTTTTTTTTGTTTGTTTGTTTGTTTGTTTGTTTTTGAGAGAGAGAGAGCATGAGTGGGAGAGGGGCAGAGGGAGAGAGAGAATCTCAAGTAGGCTTCACACCCAGAACGGAGTCCAACACAAGCCTCGATCTCACAACCATGACATCATGACCTGAACCAAAATCATGAGTCAGACACTCAAGGCACTGAGACACCCAGGCACCCCGGAAGTTATTTTTGACCGATAGTGACTGATACCCAAAATAACAGCATCTTAAAAAAGACATGAGTTCATTTTTCTCTCCTGTAAAAGACAGAGAGAGATGGGTAGCCAGTCATCAAGGATTCAAGATCCCATTTTTCCCTGTTCCAAACCTATTGGATGGCTGCACTCCTCTAGGTTGCTTTATGGTCCTTAATGGCTGCTGAAGCTCTAGTCATTGAGTAAATATTCCAAGCAGCTAGAAGGAAGAAATAAAGAAACAAAAAGCAAAAGGAAATTGCTCTTGAGAAAGTCAGCTTCCTTTCATGTCGCTACCATTGACTTGCACATGTAAGTCACACCTGTGTGGGAGAGTGGGAAATATAGACTTACGGCTAGGTGAGTTTCCAGACCCTGCTGCATCTGAAGGGGTATCCTGCTGAGGATGAAGAGAGAACGGGAATTGGGTGGTCAGAGGGAAATCTCTACCGTCCTTGGTGAGTGCCCCCTTGATGTCAGTATGTTACAGAAAATCAGGATTGGATTTTAGAGGCAGCCCCTCTTTGAAATTTAGTTCTTTATGTCATCAGCTATGTGACATCATACAAGTGAACACTCTGGACATCAGGATATATATGTGTGTGTGTTTGTGTGTGTACATACACATACATATAAATATGTGTGTGTGCATGAGTATACATTTGTATGAGTGCGTGTGTATACATTTGTGTGTGTGCATGTGTGTATACACAAATGACAGCTGAAGCCATAAGACTGATCTTATATAGGCTAAGTATCTAATCATTGTGTTAAAACAAAATCTTGAACTACTAAAATTATCCTTAAAAATTCGTTTAATTTAGTCATCAGGATTGAACATTTTGTCACCCGCTTTTGCCTGTGCTGAACAAAATTGCGTGTGTTTTCACCCATGAGAATTGCAGTGTATCAAGATGTTCCTACCATGAAAATACTAGAGGGCCCGGGACCCACTCTGACAGGAACACGTGGACCTCCTCCAGCTCATACTGACTCTGGGACATACAGAAGGTGAACCAAAGACTACCATTTACAAGGCAACCATTTTAGTCCCTGGTTGCTCTCAGTCTTTGTAGTTCACCACATAAATATAGTTCAGTTCAGTAAGTTGAAATTCTATATGTGATTCCATCACATTTATTATGATTGTCCAGTTTTAAAGCCTGATAAGAGACTCGCAAGTGTACGGAATGTTGCCCAGCCCTGGGTAGTATGTAGGCATTACTGAGCAAACGTCCAGACACACTAGATCTTTCTGTGTTTCTCTAAGTCTGTGTTATCCCCTGGCTATCAGACAGTCTCCACTAAGTTGTTTGCTGTAATCTGTCCTTCTAATAGGGGCCTCGTGCCTTCCTAATAATGGGACTTTGGACATAGCAGGCAGTGGAAGAGAAATTATTTTTAAGGGACAAGCATACTCATCACCGTACACAAAATCAATCGGTTTGATTCTATAGGGATCTTGGACTTTAAGAGAGGTTGATATTCTGGGTAGTTTTTCATTTCAGTTGCTTTTATATTTTTAAGAGAATATTGAACTGTTTCCACGGTGACATTTCATAATCACAGCGTCTAGAGCAGAAAACGCCATAGTAGCGAAACTGGAGGAACAACGGGTTTCTACATAAATCACCAAGCAGTTTGGAGGGTGCTGCCCAGCTTCCATACTCTGCCCACTCTGAGGCCCATGGACAGTAGCCAGAACCCAAAAGACAGGCGACAAAAGCTCCAGGGAGCTTTTATGTCCTGCAAAACTCAGGCAATAATAGCAAATTATTGTATGTCTTTGGATAATCTTAAAATCGTACCTCTTTCCTCCTTTTAATTTTTTGAAACCTGGAAGAGCTACTATTTATGGAGTTTAACCATCTTCATTTCTGAACCTAGAACAAAAAGAAAAAAGTAGTGAGGATGAGAAGGAAACCAGAATTTAAACAGGATACATTTTCATTCCCCAAACACACACAAAAATATGATCTCTCAGTTCAGGTAAGGATGTATGAAAGGGTCAGGACAATGGCTAAAATCCCTCCTCAGTTCTTGGATTCTGGCCCCAGCTGTGCCCCAAACTGGCAGCATTCTTGGGTAAGAGCTAGGCTCTCTGCCTGTATACCTGTGTATGAGACAAATAAGTTGGAATAAACTCTGTTAAAAAATTGTGTTCCAGGAAAGAATATTGCATTCCATTTCATAGTTAAGTCATTTTAAGAAAATCTGCGTATTCGTTCCCCCTATCGTAGGGTTGCATTCTCATTGCTACATTACAGGCTGTCAGAAGATCCGTGATGGTTTAAAATAAAAGGAAGTGTTTCTTGAATCTATTTGACCAAATACACGTTTTTCCTCCATTTTGCATCTTAGCTTCTTGTAGAACGAAGTTTCTTGTGGAACACAGTTTGACGAGCCCTTAAATTGATTAAGATGATAATTAAAGACCTTGGTGGGTTTAAAATATTGGCATTTTATGACTTGGTAGCACCCCATTAAGTAGCACATCAGGGCAGTTACCCTACTGAGATAACTGATGTTCATTATGATGACCCGAACATTTTTAAGATCCTAAAGGGCAGTCTGAGCCAACAAAGAAAGATTAAATTTATGTTCCTCCTAGGCGCCTTTTAAAATCTGGATCCTTTAAACATGAGCAGCGTGCATGTGTGTGTGTGTGTGTGTGTGTGTGTGTTCTTTGTGTACGTAACTAAAAGTTGAAAAATTTAAACTGTATGTATTTATGGCTGCACACATAATCTATAGTTGAGACCTAAATAGAACTTTGCTGAAGGGGAAAAAGTGGGCTGGTATCCAAAATGCTTCCAGTAAGTTTTCACACAGGGTCCTGATTAGATGCAATAAGTTATACGAAACGTCCATGTGTTTGGCAATCCATTCACATGTAACTTCCAGGTTCAGATCTGGGATCCTGTAAGCTATCTGACTGAACCTCAGTTTCTCCATCTGTAAGATGGGAATAACAGGAGCTACCTCTTAGTGTTAAACAGCAAATGGAAACCATCAAACACATAGGAGGAATTCAATAGAAACATTTGATAGGCTTGTGCCTTTCAATACTCCTTCTGAACAGGGTCTGAACAGGGTGGGCATTAACTGCTTTTTGGATTAATTGGTTAATTACAAAACTTAATTTTGAAATCAAGGAGGCATTTACTCTCTCAATGCCCCTTCCTGCCGAAGTCCATTGGCAGAAGAACTGGAATGTTCTCCTCTGCCCTATCTTAGTTTTTTCTTACAAACTGCAGATTATCCCTTCCTCAGGAGGCCTCCCCTGACCATCTTGGCTAGTTGATATTCCTTTGACAGCACTGGGTATTTCTCCTTTGGAGCTCTTACCACAGTTTCTCTCTTTTATTTTAGAAATCATTGTTTTCTTGTGTTTATTTGAGTGTAGTTGATACATAATGTTACATTAGTTTCAGGTATACAACATAGGAAGGCTGTGCTATTCTCTCGCTCTTTTTTTTTTTAAAGTAGACTGCACGCCCAGTGTGGAGCCCCAAGTAGGGTTTGAACTCACAACCCTGAGATCAAGAGCTGAGCTGAGGTCAAGAGTCAGACAGATGCTTTAACCAACTGAGTCACCCAGGTGCCCCTACGCTGTGCTTTTCTTGCCACAGGTGTAGCTCCCATCTGTCACCATACAACACTATTACAATACCTCTCCCTCTGTTCCCTATGCTGGGTGTTTTATTCTGGTGACTTGCTCATTCCATAACTGGAAGCCTATATCTCCCATTCCCCTCATTTTGTAAATCTTTTATTAATATCGGTCCTCCCCAACAAATCTGTATGCTGTATGAGGGCAGAGTTCATGGCTGCATTTGTCCATCAGTTTTATCTCCAGTTCTTAGCACAGTGTTTGACACATATAAAGTGCTGGATAAATATTTGAGTGAATGAACAAATGTTCCCTTTCTACTTCTTACCAAGACCTCGCTTCTTGCAAATTTTGCACTGAGGCTGAGCATCATAAATACGCCACAGCCAGTGTTCTGTACGTTCCCTACTCCTGTATGGGAACATAATAAATGAGGGTTAAAAGGTAACATCAATTTAAAAAAAAAAAAAAAGGGGGTGCCTGGGTGGCTCAGTCGGTTAAGTGTCCGACTTCAGCTCAGGTCACGATCTCACGGTCTGTGAGTTCGAGCCCCGAGTCGGGCTCTGAGCTGATGGCTCAGGGCCTGGAGCATGCTCCCGATTCTGTGTCTCCCTCTCTCTCTGCCCCTCCCCCATTCATGCTCTGTCTCTCTCTGTCTCAAAAATAAATAAACGTTAAAAAAAATTAAAAAAAAAAAAGGTAACATCAAGGGGCTTTCGGTCAGGCTTGTTTACAGTTGGCTCCCACTGAGATGAACAGAAATGGAAGAAAGGTGAGACCAGGTCAGCCAAGGTCTCCGTGTTGTGGCCCTTTGCTGGCTAATGGCACAGTACAGCTGTTTGCACGGCTTGGCTCAGTTTCCAGGTTCTCTAACTGTTGAGCCACTGAACTTCGTAGACTTCGTTTCCGGTGGGTTCATATATTCACAAGCTCTGGCCCCCTTACACTGGTCTACCCTGTAACATTTGTGACTTGGTTGCCTGGCTTCTGACCCCATCCCTCCCCCACACCCGTCTTCTCTGTGCTGTATGTCCTCGTCCTGGCTCTGTTCCCAGTCCCCCCAACCTGCTGCCACCCACAGTACAGCATGATGGAATGACTCGCTCAACAATATTTGCCTTTGGAAACATAGCCCACAGGCAAGATATGCCTGGATTTAAATATCCAAACTGTGTTTTTTCTGCTGCAGGAATTGAGGAATTGTGGTCTCCAGGGTTTTTGCTAACCCAAGCCGTGGTGTACTTGGTAGGCTCTTAGCTTTGGTCAGTCGCTGTGGATGGCTTCAGTTTTATTTGGCTGTTCCCCACTTGGCTTTGGCTAACTGCCCTGTATCCTGTCCCCTTCCCTTCCACACCTGAGTCTGGAGATCTGGGGAAGGGGATTGCTAAATAAAGACCAGTGGTGGCATTTACTTAGAACAGATGGTGACAGAACCCCAAGCTTTCTCTCCCTGAGCATTACTCCAGGAGAATTTTCTAGGTTTGATACAGCTGAGAAAGGATGAATTCAGCCACATTCACTCTCAAGGCCTGTCTACAAAGAGCGTGTTAAAAACTCATTATTCATTTTTAAAAATAGAGACCTATGCAATGAATTCCACTGCTATGCTCATAGTGTGTGCAACAGCATCAGATTGGAGAGAAACCAGACTAGGTGTCTGGAGATTTGCATTCTACTTCCAGCCTGAAAAAGTTCCTTAATTTCTCTGGTCTCATTTTCCTCATCGGTTCAGCTGCCTCTAGGTTTACTATTTCCTATTTTACTATGTGCCTAATACTATGCTTAGCTAAAAATAACATGGATAACAGCAATTTATCTAGGGCTTATAGATAGGGCTTATGTACCAGATACTCTTCTAAACATTTTGAGGTATTCCACAATGTTCTGCACAAATAACTCCAAAACTGAAAAATGAATCCAAGTCCCATAAGAAACTTTTAAAATATATATATATATATATATATACACATTTTCCCAGGTATTGCTAAGTTTGTTGCCTTCTCTTCAACCTGTCTCCAATATGTTCCTTGCCACTTAATAGATATCTGCTTGAGTCCTGGGTATCACTAGATGTAGGAACCATGTGCTCATTCATTTTTGTTTTCTCAGCAGCTGGAATAAATTCTAGCAGATAAAAGATATATCCAATCAATTTAAGACCGACGCGTAGCCGGAGCCCACGAACACATAAGCTCCGGGAGGACACTGGGGTGGTGACTTTGTTTCTTGTGTTACTCTGTTTTCCCCTGTGCTTAGAATTGTGTCTGGCAAAGGTAGGTGCTCAGCAGGCGTGTTGATTAATTAGTTAATGAACGGTACAGGATCTGTTGACGAAGCCAAGTTTACTTTGTTTAAGGGCACAAAACTACCTGAGGGTATGGAGCGAGAGCAAACCTTGAGGCGAGGTGGTCTGTGAATTTCAACACCAGGCAGGCACCAGGAGCCGGGAGGGGACTTCTCACATTGTGCAATGCGGCACTTTGTGTTTAGCTGGATGGCTTGTTCATTCCCTGTAAGTACAGCAACGATAAAGGAGAATTGGATCTCAAGCTGCTGCAAGGAATAAAAATTGGTATTTCTTCTCCTTGAATAAGCAAGTCTTCCTCAAAGCTTTGATTCTTTGACTATTAGAAAGCCCGTGATCAGTCACTCAGGCGAGGCCCACGTGCATGTTTATCTGGTGGGTTTGCAAGGGAACCTGGGAAAGGCTGCCGCCACCACGCAGATGGTATCTCTGCCAGACGTTTTGAATCGTGGCAATTGCTACCGCTCCAGGCTCCTCCTGTCCCACCCCCCTCTTTTAATCTACATCCTTTTATCTTTCTCATTTCACGTTTGTTTTCTGCTCTGCTTGGCTCTGATGCTACGAATTCAAAACAAGCATCAGGTCATATTTTAGACCTGCACAGCCTAATCTTCAACCTGTCATTGACTTTCCCAATAGGATTCCTGGGGAGAAAATTCCCCCGAGATAACCTTCTGGGTTCAGACAAATGATGGGGCCATAGGTATCAGGAGCTGCTGATTGGAGTCTAGGCTGCTGGAGCTTTTGGTTATGTAACAGAAAGAAAGAAATACCCAAACCAACAATTCCTAAAGCCGTGTTGCGTGTTTGAAGACTAGATTGTGACATCTTAGGCTATTTTGTCAACTTCTGAAAATTCAGAAGTTTTTGATTGGGATATCACCTTGAAATGAAGAAATATAACAAGGTTTATAGTGTAATAAAAAGAGACTTAAATGAGGAGTTGGTAGGAAGGCTTTGTGCTCTACCGCTCCTTCCCTAGCGACCTTGAAACGCTCGTGTCAGGTGGCTCTTTAAAATGTACAGTAACAGGGCTCCTGAGTGGCTGACTCGGTTGAGCATCGGACTCTTGGTTTCGGTTCAGGTCATGATCTCACGGTTCGTGGGTTTGAGCCCTGCGTTGGGCTCCACGCAGACAGTGCAAAGCCTGCTTGAGATTCTCTCTCCTGCTCTCTCTCTGCTCCTCCCCTGCTCACTCACTGTCTCTCAAAAATAAATAAGTAAACTTAAATAAAATGGACAATAACATTATTGGATTGTGCCACACGAGGCCCAATTAACTATAGCAGGAGAGGGAGAGGGAACCAGGTGAGAAGTGAGAAACCCCTGACCAATGTTTTTACCTACTTCAGGTGTCAGTGCAAAGCCTCTTATGTAGAAGTTAAGAAGAAGAATATCCAAAATTGCAGCCACTGGCTAACATTTGAGAAGGTTCTTTGTGACACACACTGTGCTTAGTGCTTTATAGTCATACTATCATTTAATCCTTACGACACCAGCATGAGGTGAGAACGCGCATTCCCAAAATATCGGCAAAGAGATGTGGTTGAGGAGGGACTCGAAAATTGATTCCTCAAACTAGGCCAGGTTCCATTGTTTCACCTTATACTTTTCCTTCATATCAGTTATCACAGCTCATAACTATATACTCATGTGACTTTTTCCAGTGCCTACCTTCTCATTAGATTATAAACTCCATTAGGATATGGGCTGTAACTGTTTGTTTACTGTTGTTTGCATGCTAGAATATCTAGCTTACAGTTGGGCCCATATAATCACCGAATGAGTAAGCTAGATTTACTCACTGGCATAGTGGCTGGGAGGTCAGGTCCATTGATAAGAGGTGAATATCTGAGGTCTTGGGACAGATACCAGCTCCTAGTTGAGACCATTGGTCAACTCTGGGAGCTTCATTATGGGCTAGAGGGAAGTCAATGGTAATGAGAATTCCAGAAAAAGGTGAGCCTCTGAAATGTAGACACGTCATCCAAGAAATGACAGGTATGTGATGGGGTCCCAGTTCCAAGACTATAATCCAAAAAAATAAGATTTTATTTCCTAGAAGGTGGAATAGTCTAGCAGGTAAATATACTGAAGAAAAATTGCATAGAATAAAACACAGGCTGAGGAGCCAGACAAGATCTAGATTTGAACCTTAGCTTGATAATTCACAGCTGTGTGGTGTTGTATTTCTCAGTCAGAATCCTTTTTTTTTAACATCTTAAAATTACCCAAAATATGGGAACAAATCACATTTTGGAAAGCTGTCAAGACATTTGATAACTACCATCTATTTGGCACTTATATAAGCTAGATGCATGTTAATGGTTTACACACATTAGCCTCTTTATACCTCACAATTGTTCTATGACATGGGCACAATTATCCCCAGTATGCAGAGGAGGAAACTGGAAGTCAAATGGCCTTAGCTGTGTGTGGATGCAGGGAGGAAGAGAAGAAACTGGGTGGTTACAGACTGTGGAGATCCAGACTGGGAAAGAGATACGTGATATGCTTCCATTCCTTACTTTCACTAATAGACTTCACTGTGATTTGCTCACTGAGAATAGAACCTTGCCAGGACCTGCCCTTACACCCAGGGCCACTTTGGGAACTGACATGCCAGATGAATTCTGGCATGATCCTTAGGTTTGCTTCTGACATTCTGACGCTACAATAACACTTGTTCAATTCAACTTCTTGATCACGGCTTAAAGAAATTCTCAAAATAGTAGAGGAAATGATAGGAAACTTCGGAGGCAGAGTTGAACTGAAGCTTACAAGGTGGACAGAGATGGTCCGCAGCAGTTGTCAACGTTATAGCCTCTCCTTCTTTAGCGGCACTCTTTGACTTCCCTCATGCACATAGGGGCCATCCACCTCTCTTTCCCTTCCAAGAAAACTTGCATTCAGAAATGCTTCGGGTCCTCTCAGTCTGGGGTATCACTGACTGAAAATGAGGAAGTGTGCCCCACCCATTGGAATGTTAATTGTTTCAGGACAAATTTTGAAACAAAAAGAATATTGTGAGCATTGAATGGATATTAAAAATATATATTTTAAGCAGAGGGTAGGGGATATGATGGAAGCCTCAAATCCCTCTAAAATTACACAATTTTGGTAAACTATTTAATCTCTATGCAAGACTAGCCCTGTCCCAGAATAACCGTCAGATCAAAACTTAATTCTGAGTCCTGGACATTTTGGTTGTAGCCTTACGATTTATACAGTTTAAAGGCTGAAACTGATTTTTTTCACTCTTTCTCCAATGAAAAACAACAACAACAACAAAAACAACACATTTTTCTATCCATTTGAGCAAAAGATCTGACTTTCATAATGTGCAGTTTAGCAACTGATTAATTTGAAAATCATGATCTCAGAGATGTTTTCATCAAGAAACTATATTTTTTTATCTTATTCTGTTCCTTTAAACAGGGGGACTAGCTCCTCTCTACCCAGGGTGGTGTCTTGGCTTTTCCAAGGATTATAGCACAGTCTCAATCCAGAGAGTAAAATCTCTAGTTCCATGTAATAATAGTCAAAGATCTCAAATTTACAAGGAAAACTTCTCCCTATATGCAATCTATACCCTTTATAGGTGGAAAATTACAAATGGTGGATGGGGGCACAGATTGTGAACGGCTTCTAATCTCTGTCCCCACCTTGTGCTTCAACTCTTCCTCCATTTTGCTAACCTAAGATCTCTCACTCTCCAGGACTGAAGGTGTAGGCTGGAGTGGAGTAGGGAAGTTCCAGGTTGACCTATACTGTGGTGAGTGGATGTTGCACTCTCTCAGAGATGTTCACTGCTGTTTTCTTTGTTGGAAGGAAAGGATGGGGGGGGGCACAGGGGGATTCAGAAAGATGGGGGGATTCAGAGAGCTTTTATTTTATCTTTCCAAGTTTTATTTTAATGCTGGTGAGTTAACACACAGTGTAATATTAGTTTCAGGGGTACAATTTAGTGATTCAACATCTACATACAACACCCGGTGCTCATCACAACAAGTGCACTCCTTCATCTCCATCACCTATTTTACTCTCCCTCCCCCCGCCCGCCTCCTCTCTGGTAACCATCAGTTTGTTCTCTATAGTTAAGAATCTGTTTCTTGGTTTGCCTCTCTCTTTTTTCCATTTGCAACAATGTGGATGGAGCTAGACTGTATTACGCTAAGCAAAATAAGTCCAAGAAAGACCATATGATTTGACTCACATGTGGAATTTAAGAAACAAAACAAATGGTCACAGAGAGCTTTTACTAATGGGTATCTGGCATTTATAGTTCCCTTGAAGAGGATTAATGCATCTCTATTTTGCCTCATTTCTTGTAGTTCTTTGCTTAATCCCTGGGAATTGGGCAGTACACCCTCTCTGGGATAAGACCTTTTCCATTTTTCAGGCAGTCTTCCTAGAAATGTCTAAGGGGATCCCATTCCAATGTCTATCACACATGACCCAGATTTGGTCCACTAGAATGGTTTGGGGATCTCTTATACTAAGAGCCTTCCTTTGGGACCACCATTTCTAACCTCTCCTTTGCTCTTCCATTTAAGAAGCTGGCCAGCCAGTTTCTCAGGAATGGTCAGCAATCTACTGCAATATCCCCTACCCCCACCTCTCCATCCTTCAGACCCCAAGAAAGACAAGGAAACTTTCTATGTAGTCTCCTTAAAGCCATCTACCTGGGCTTCAGGTGCAAGGTAGGCTCCCGCCCAGGCCCCCGGCTTGGCAGGCAGGCTCACAGCACACTACCGTTTGTCTCTTAAAACCATTTCGGTTTCTCCGTCTCTGCTCTGTTTCTCAGCCTTTCCACTTTTGCAGGCCGAAGTGGGTGGTTGACTCGGTGAGGGGCTGGGGGTGACAGGTAGTAAATGATTAATCTGGCATCTCCCTTTTGCAAATCCTGTGCAAGTCTTACTTTAAAATGTAGTGCCTGTTTTCTTCATGCCTCAGCCAAAACCGATAGGACATTTGAATGTCCTGTTAAACCTGGTATCTTCCTTTTCTAACGCTCAGGATCATTTTTCAATCCTGTCATTTCATTTAGGTTTTTTTTTGAGGGGGGAGAGGCGTATCTAAATGTGGCATTTGTAAAGATGAGCTAATTTCCCAAAGCATTTTAATGTCAATGTTTCATTGGATCTCTTCTCTCATATGTGCTGCAGAATTCTCCCAGGTGGCCCTCTTCATCTAATCAGGACTGGCATTTAGGAGGCAATGGGTTTAAGATGAAAACCTAGGCCCCTTCATCCTTCATGACCCGTTGCTTTCACCAGTGTTGATGATAATACAAATAACAATAATTATGAACATTTATTGAATGTAGACAGTGTTTTTTTTTTATTTTATTTTTCCAACGTTTATTTATTTTTGGGACAGAGAGAGACAGAGCATGAACGGGGGAGGGGCAGAGAGAGAGGGAAACACAGACACAGAATCGGAAACAGGCTCCAGGCTCTGAGCCGTCAGCCCAGAGCCTGACGCGGGGCTCGAACTCACGGACCGCGAGATCGTGACCTGGCTGAAGTCGGACGCTTAACCGACTGCGCCACCCAGGCGCCCCAAATGTAGACAGTGTTTTTAAGCGTAATAGATTTATTTATTATTTTTATTTTAGAGACAGAGACAGAGAGCACGAGAGGGAGCAGGGGCAGAGAGAGAGAGAGAGAGAGAGAGAGTAGTAAGCAGACTCCACGTACAGTGTGGAACCCGACACGGTTCAATTCCACGACCCTGGCATCATGACCTGAGCCAAAATCAAGGGTCTGACATTTAACCGACTGAGCCACCCTGGCGCCCCAAGTGTGATAGATATATTCACCCAACAACTTATACAGAGATAATGTTATGATGCCCATTTTATAGATGAAGAAACCACCACACAAAAAAGGTTAAGTAGCTTACTCAAGATCACATGGTTAGTAAGGGGCAGAGCAACTGGGGTGAGAGCCTACATCCTTAACCCTTAGTAGTTCAGAGCACTTTGATATACACTATCTCATTTGGTATCTCTACATGATAAAAGAGGACAAGGATTACTTTCTTTCTTGGAATGCAAGCTGAGTGGGAGAGTCGAGGTCACAGTGCTAGCAGGGGACAAAACCCAAATGTGAACTCAGGTCAAATCCAGGCTCCCCACCATATTACGTGGCCTGATGTGACCCTCTGTAGCTGACAGTCCTGACACAGGAAAGAAAGTACTACAAGGGACTTTTCCAATTATCTAGCCCAGCACTTTTCAAATTAATTTATAGAGCCTCGAGGGGCACAGGAGGAGCAGAGAGTAAGAGAGCTTTGAATTAGAGGGAAACCCAGCTCCATGCTTCATGAGAGTCTCTACTTCTATGCTTTGTATATCAGTTTCCACTTAAGGTTTTGTTTGAATTAGGAGAGGTACTGACTTTATTGATATAAACTGCCAATTCAGACCATCCCCCAATGTAACAAATGGGGAAACTGAGGCCCAGAGAAAAATAACTGGAGTCACACAGCAAATTAGTATAGAGCTGAGTGTAGAAACCAGTCCGTTCTCTGGACCAGCACTTTGCTCCTGGTCCCAGCTGGTTCCCTGTGTGATCGGTGTCATATACCCTAGAGACAGGCTGGCAGCTGACATATAGGCAGCATAACTTGTACCGATACCCTGGCAGTAAAACAAATTGATTATGTTCCAATTAATGATACATGCATATGTATGCCAGAAAGAAACACCCTGCCATGCATATGCATAGATTATTAATTATGCAACATGCTTTCTTACATTTATATTTTCATAGCTTTTTATAGCATTAATTACTTCATTAAATTGACGAAAAATGTGAGGGATGGCATAAACAGGCTTTACTGCCGGTAGGTAATCAAGTGCTGAGTGGCGTGGGGCTGTCTCTGTGTCAGTGACACACTTCTTCCTACCCTGTGTCTTTGACAGTTGACACTTCCACTCACCTTGATTCCTGCTATGATGTCAGGGACTGGTGTCAGGTGTTCTACAGCCCTAGGTAACTGATGTCCTGTCCCACCATCAGAGTGTGCAGAGGTATTGGACTCAGGAGTTGGGAGAAGTGAGCTATAACCTCACTTTGACTCCAGCTAGCTATGTGACTCTGGGTACTTCAATTCCCTGTCTGGGGAGGAGATGTCTTAGCAAATCAGAAGGAAGAAGACAAGGAACTGTTGGGAAGGTTGACCAAGGGCCAGAAGTGAGAAGGAAAGAGAATCTATGGCACAAGATCAACAGTGACCTGCTCTCTTCGCCTACCGCTCCTCCCTGGGAGTCTCCAGCCATGTGGCCCTTCTTTCTGCTCCTTAAATATGCCATGTTTTCTCCTCCCGTTGAAACTTCTCACACTCTGCTCCCTCTGTCTGGACCCTACTGCCACTGTGACCTTTAATTGTTCTTATTCCTATTAGACTTTCAGATCTCTCCTAAGCCCCTGAGTTAGATGCTCCTGGTATATACCTCCTCCAGAGCTTCTCCACTTATGAAAACACACAATAGGATTTACTGTCCTTATTTATCAATGTCTGCCCTTCATAGTAGGCGGAACCTCTCTGATGACAAGAACTATGTCCAGTTCTTGGCTGTATCCCTAGAGCCCAAGTACTCAAATATTTTTAAAGGACTGGTTTCTAAAAAGAGCGAATACTATATGAATCTGTGTATATGAAATTCAAAGAAATGCAAACTAATCTACAGTGAACGAGAAGGGGACCTGGGACAAGGGGAGAATAAAGAGATTATAGACAGGTACCAGGAGACTTTTAGAAGTAATGGATATATCCATCGCCTGGACTTTGTAATGATTTCACTGCTGTATACATCTATCAACATCATCAAATGGCTTACTTTATTTTTATCATTTTTAATATTTATTTATTTTTTATTTCAGAGAGAGAGTGCACAAGCAGGCATGAACAGCGGAGGGGCACAGGGAGAGAGAAACAAAGAAAGAGAGAATCTTAACCAGGCTCCATGCACAGTGTGGAGCCCGACTCAGGGCTCGATCCCATGACCCTGGGATCATGACCTGAACTGAAATCAAGAGTCAGACGTTCAACCAACTGAGCCACCCAGGCACCCCTCAAATGACTTACTTTAAATATGTGCCACTAATAGTCCATAACTCAGTAAAGCTGTAAACATATTAAAGCACAAAATAATTAAAATGCCATTATAGGAAAAAAAGAAAACATTGGTTAAGACATTGAATGTTGCAGAAAGCTGAGAAAGGTCAGAGTGAAAAATGCCCACTAGATTGGAATGTTTTGAGGTGCTTTGGGCAAAATCCATAGATGTTCATGGAATAGTGGTGAACGGGCTTTCCAGTGCGCTATTCTTCTACCTAGTCACTCCCACGGGACAGAACCCCTAGTGGCTCCCTATACTATGTATTAATCTGAGAAGGACATTTTGCTTGCAAGGAATAGAAATCACCCTATGCTAGTTTGGGCAGGAAGAGGGAAATTATTATAAGAATACAGGAATATCTGAGGAAACTCCTGGGAATGTCACACCTGGGCATTAGGAAAAGCCTGGAACAAAGATCTGAAATGCTTGCAGAAACACAGGCACAACTCAGTCTCTGGTCTTTACTCCTACTAGCATCTCTGCTTCATCCACTCTCCCTGCAAATTAGATTTTGGGACTCCTCAGTTGGCTCAAAAAGCATAAGGACACTCCACGGCATGTAGGTGGCTGCAGCCCACCAGCACATGTGAATTATCACCTTTCCATCACGGTTTGAACATTCTGGAAGAGTGAAAGTGATTTGCCTGGCTGATATATGGGGTCCACTCTGCTTGCTCAACTTGCACTGGTGAGAAGAATCACTAAGAGGACACACAACTGCTTGGGACTCACTTCCTGGCTGGGGGGAAAGGTGAGGACACTTCTCAGGGAAAGGGGCAAGTGGTGATTTGGACAGACACTCTAAAACTCTATTAAAGGTTGTTGTTTGGATCAACCAGATACACAAAGTGCAGAGTAGGATCTCCAATTCTCAGATAACACACTTGAGCCCCGGAAAGTTCATTCATCTCACCAAAGCCACATCACACAAGGCAGAGTGCAAGGCCCCCAGACTTTTGACTCTGAGCCCCACCACCTTCACTAGAACACCAGATGGTTTTCCTAAAGCAATCCTGCTTTCATGAGATTCTAAATCTTATTTGAACTCAAGTGTAAATGAATGCAAATAGCTTGAGGCATATCCTAGCATGTTTGAGAGGAGAAAATGGAGAGGAGGGGAGATGGATTTATCTTTTAGCAAGAATCAAAGCCTTAAGCTGAAGAATACTGTACTAATGGTGATATTAAAGTCATCCTTTAGTGCATATGTATTTTTAAAGGACATCGGATGCTTTTGAAGCCCATGAACTACATTGCACAGATAACAATAGGTGCACTAATTTTGAACTAGCTGCTGCTTCTCTTTACCTTTAAGGTCTTAAAGGAGACAAAGTGTATTTGGTAAAATGTTATCAGAAAGAGTTCTGACTCCAGATACAGCATTTTGAAACAGAATGTACCTGAAATCTACTAAGAAAACAAAGTTTTTTCAGTGCCTGTTTCAGGCCAATCCATCAGATCAAAGAAGCACAACCAGTTCAGATGGTGGAGAAATAAACAACATTTCCTGTGTGCTGACCTCAGGTGAACCAAATCTAGACACAACTCACAAGGAAGCCACCCTGATATAAGAGCCAGGAAACCAACAATGGATCCTGGAGTGGAGACAAGGTGAAATTAGCTTCTCCCAACCTGAACTCAAAAAACCATTTGAGTGTCCATTTTGCTCATTGGGTCAGAGTGTCCTTGTGCTTACTTGATGCATAGCTCAGCCCTGTGGGCTGGGTGGTAGGACATTGGTGTGTGACATGAATCAGATAAGGTTTCTGCTCTCAGAGCTTTAACAATCAAACAGAAGGAACAGACGTGGGTGCAGACACAAAGTACAGAGAAGTGTATTATCCTAACACAGATGGGTGCACTCAAATATTTCAGCTAATTTTCATGCCTCAAATTGAATCCCCTCTTCCACACCCACCTGGAATTGCCTTCCTTTATCAGCAGTGGCACCACTGCCCCTTTTAGTTGTTCAGATAACTGGAATTATCTTTGAATTTTCCTCTTTCACCTCTCATATTTATAGCAATCACAAGTTAAATTGAATTTTTCTTTCAAAATGTATTTTGTAGCCTCCCACTTCCACTCAGCCCCCTTCCAAGTTACCCTCTGAGGTTACCACCTTCCCTTTATCTGCTGGTGACAGAGGTTTCCTCCTGTTTCTACCCGCATTTACATTTACTCTTTTCTTTTCTTTTTTTTTTTTTTTAATTTTTATTTATTTTTGAGAGACAGAGCGAGCTGGGGAAGGGCCCAGAGAGAGGGAGACAGAAGATCCAATGTGGGCTCTGCACTGACAGCGGAGAGTCCAATATGGGTTTGAACCCATGAACCGTGAGATCATGATCTGAACCGAAGTCAGATGCTTAACCAACTGAGCCACCCAGGCTCAGTTTACTCCTTGCAAACGCATTGTAAACTCGATTGCCAAAGTGATCTTAAAAATGAAAATTTGAGAATATGACTAAGAATCTGACTTTGGATTGCATCCCCTTGTCTTTAGGCTCAAGATCCAAACCCCTGAGCCTGCAAAGCCTTCACTCACTGTCCCTTGCCTATGCTCACCTGGGGAGATTTACCTCCTGCCACTCCCTTCCTTTGTCTCCCCGCTCAGGTGTACAGGTCACGTTCAGTGCCCTGAACCGGCCCTGTTCTCTCTCATGTAACGGCATCTGCACGAGCCCCATCCAGTGACTGGAGTGTGTTCCCTTCACACCTGCTGCTCACCTCCCGGGGGGGATCTAGGTTAGGTGCCCTGTTGTACATTGCTCCTTCATAACACTCGCTCCAGCTGTAAACTCATCATTTAACATCCTTCTCCACTAAACTGTTAATCCCATGAGGGCAGGGATTGTGTTTCATTTACTGCTGCCTTTAACTCTTGGCACGGTACCTGACTCTCAACACATATTTATTGAGTGGAGCCCCAGAACTCAAATGAAGAGCCCGAAAAGTGAGAATAGGGGCATTTGGCTGGCTTTTTTGGAGGACCATGCAACTTTTGATCTTGGGGTCATAAGTTCAAACCCTATGTTGACGGTAGAGGTTACTAAAAAAAAAAAAAGGAGATCTAAAAACAAAGGAAAGGAAAATCGAGATTAGGTCTAATTGTGGAGGACTCCAAATGCCAAGCAAAAGTGAGAAAACCTGTGGCCCAAAACCTGTTTGCAAAGGCTTCCCTTCACCCTTTGCAGAGACTTTTTTTCACTGCCCCTAGTGTGAGACCTCATTTCCTCTACCTTGTCCCTCACCCCCTGCCACCATGAGGGCTCTGATGGTGCTTTATTCATCTCTGTAGCCTCAACATTTGGCAAAGGGCCAGCTGCCAAGTGATACAAATGTCAGTCAGCTAACGCTAGGTGATGCTTTATTGGAAAACGACCAGATCTTAGCAGTGGCTAAGCCCAGATCTTAGCAGTGGCTTATTTCTTGCTCATATATAGTTCACTGCAAATGTGGCTGGGTCTCCAACGCAGCTGGCCTCCATGTCATGGTCAGTTACAAGATGACTATTGTGGAATCATGTTTCTGAGCTCGACATGGCAGGGGATAAGTGAGATTAGCAGACCAAACCCTGGCAAGTACATGCTGCTGTATGGTGACCCATGTCACTTCTGTCCCTACCTCATTAGCCAAAGCAATTCATATGGCCATGCCTAACATCGAGGATACACACACACACACACACACACATCTCATTTCTTTCTCTGTTTCTCTAGAAATAGAGGTGGAATGGGTATCAGTAAATAGTAATAATATCTGCCCCGGTACTCAATAAATAAACACTTCAATAAAAAAAATAGGTAGCAGTGCGTGGTCCTTGCTCTGGAGGGGATGCACAGCACCTGGTAAGGACTGCCATTCTAATTCCAGTGTCCTTGGAGCTCCGATTCTGAATAATGCCCCATCACCATAGGCAACTGTCATCCAGCACAACCCTGCACTTCCTTAACCTCCTCTCCTCTAATCGTCTTATCCTTCCTAATCTACTCTCTGTCATGGTCCTAACCCGATCTCATTAGTTCCTCTCACTTCAAATCCCCCCAAATCTCACTTTCAAGCCCATCTACCACCTCCTCTATTTCCAGCAGACTCTGTGGACTGTCTCCAGCAAGCCTTTGAATCCACCTGCCTTTTCAATCCATTGGTCCTCTTGCATTTGTGCTGTCAGTAGTCCCTTGCCCTATGGCCTCACTTGCCTCCTTACCCAGCTTAAATCGTACAATCAATCATTCTACTCATTCTCTTTGACACCTCTTAGTTCCCCTTCCCATGTCCTGAACGCCTGCAGTGCATACTCTTTGGTCATACTCACCTGCCTAAGCTACAACCTGATTACATGGAACTCTTCACCTACTCAGGGGCAGAACTTGTACAAGAACGGCCACAAAATAAACCCAACCATGGTCACTGATTTCTCTTTACACTTGTGATCCCTAAGTAAGTTCTTAATGCTGCCTAGAAATCCTGTTACATTTCCCCTGTCCATTCTCGCCACTCTCCCTGATAATTATTTCACACTTCCTTGTTTCTTCTCAAACCCCCAACACCTCCATCCACACTCACAGCTCCTGACCTCACTTGCCACTTAAGGAAAATGAAGTCTTCAGAAAAGAACATCATGACCCTCTCACCGATACAGGGACTTTATTTCAGTAAGGCTTGCCTCTCTCTCCTGCCCCACTTCCCCTCCCTGGTGGAGCCATAAGCAGGCGGACAAGCTGTTGTCTTCCTGCTCCCCCCCTTGTCAATATCAGTCTATCTTCTGCTTTCAGGAGACGCATTCCCTGAAAGATAGAGCTGAGCCGCCCATCTTCAATTTCTCTCCTTCTGTTCAACCCGCACCAATCAGATTTTTTTCTTCCCAAATATTTTGCAAAAACTCTTCTCACTAAAGTTAACCGCAACCTCCACATTAAACTGCTCAGTGGTCACTGCTGAGTCCTAACACTGTATTTTCCCACCAGCAGTGTCTGACAGAGGGGCTCCTCCTTTTCTCCTTGAAGTGCTTTCTTCGCTTGGTTCCTAGGAGGCCGCGCTCACCTGGTCTTCTCCCACATTTCCGGGTGCTGTCTTTGCCTCTTGTGCTACATCATCTGCACCCTCCTGACCTCTGAACCTTGAACTGCTCTAGGGCTCAGTCCATGAACCCCTTCTCTTTTATATCTAATGCTCACTCCCTAGCTGATTTCATCCAGTCTCCTTGCTTTAAATACATACCGTCCATATGCAGCCTAGTGCATATTCCCAGCCAGGATTTCTCCCATACACTCCAGAGTTAACCTTCCACTTGACATCTCCACCTGAATGTTTATTAGGCATTTTACATTAGACATACATTTAAAAATGAGCTCATGAAATTGTGTCCCCCCCCCCCAACAAAACATTCTTTATTAATGACAATTGCCTTCCTCTAGTTGCCTTAGTATAATCCTTAACTTCTCTCTCTCATTCTTTACTTTCAGGCTTTTTGCAAATATTGTCTGTTCCACCTTCAAATTATATCCAGAATTCAATTATTGTTCATCACATCCTGTTACCACTCTGATCCACCAACAGCTTTTTGATTATTGCAACAGTGTCCTAACTGATCTCTAAAGTTCTGCCCTTGTCCTCCACTTTGGCCTGTTTTCAACACACCAGACTGGCCAATGTCAGCCAGTGCTGCCCTTTTACCAAGACTTCTTACTTTAATCAAAATCAAAATCCAAGTCCGTCCTTTGAGTCACAAAACCTTACATGGGCTGGACCCCCTTTCCTCTCTGACCTCATTATCTTAATCCTTTCCTCTTTATTCTCTGTAGGTTAGCCATACTCGCTTCCTCGTCATTCCCCCACACCCCAGGCATGTGCCCAACTCTAAGCCCCTCCACTCACTTACCTTCTGCCTGGGATGCCCTCTCCTGGACATCTGCATGACTAGCTCCTTCACCTCCTTTGGGTTTTTATTCAAAAGACATCTTTACAGTAAGGCCTTCTTTGGCCACATTACCTAAAATTTTACCCTACCCATGACACTTGACATGCCCTTACCTGACAGTAATTCTGATCCCTAAAATGCATAACTATTTCACATACTCGAGACTATACTTATTCATCTTGGCTGTCGCCTTCTCTACTAGATTAAGATTTCCATGAAGGCAGGAATACTGGTCTACTTTGTTCATTGTTGTTTGCCTAGCTGCTAAAATAGTGTCTGGCATAAATGAGCCCCACAACACACATTTGTTGCATGAATCAATTATTTTCAGGAATATTATTTTGGGTGTACCAGGCAGACTGTATTCTAGAAAGGGTAGGTTGGCCCAGTAGGAAGAACACTGCCCTTAGAGTCTAGGAGACTAGGAGTTTAGTTCCTGTTCTCTTGCTAATTTGTTATGTGTCCTTGGGCACATCGCTTCCACTCTGTAGTGATCTATATTCTTGTCTGTAACCTAGGTGGACCAGGCTGGATGATTTTCCATGTTCCATTCAGCTCATGAAAGTAGCAGAATGTGAAGGTTGAAGTAATAGGAGAGTTATTTGTTGCATGGATTTAATGAGATGATTTATACTCTAGGAATTTTCAGTCTTTTTGGTCTGTGGCTTATAGTAGGTACATCAAAAATTCATTAGGATGACAGTCCGTGGCTGGCTGTTTACACAGACCAACTTGGAAATCTCAGACCACCCCACTCGGATCTTGGTTAGCTTTGTTACCAAGCTAACAAAGCTTGGATCTTGGCCTTGGATCTTGGTTAGCTTTGTTACCTCACTAAATCTTTGATCCTTTCTATACCCTGTGTTTGATCTTAGCATATAAACTGATGGAGAGAAGAGTCAGAACTCAAACTAGAGCTCTTAAGCTTCAACTACATTGCTACCCAGGTTGCTTCTTCCAGATAGGTGGGGGTGGTTGCTTTCAACATGACTATGATTTATGTGCTGTAAGCTGTCTCAACAGGGAATGGCAAGTGAGTGCCTCCTATTTACCCCAGCATGCTGTCATTTCTGAGCCTTGCGTTGATCACCTAGAGGTCCCTGGCTGTTATTATGGCCTTGAAGAAAAAAGGAGTCATGAGAACACTGTGGAATGCTACCCTTGTAGGCACTCCACAAGTATTCACTAGCAACCAGTAATATAAACTGCGTTGAGTCTGGGCTTCAGAATCTCCTCTCCTATTGACTAGCTGCCTGCATGACCTTCAACATGAAACACAACTGCTCTCAACCTTTGTTTCTTATGCCAGACTTTAAAGTCATTCTTGATACCCCTCTCTCTAACCCTTATACCCTAATTTATCAGTCACCAAGTTCCATTGGTCAAATTTGTATCCTGAATATCTTTAGACTCCACCCACTCTGTCCTCTCTCTCTTGAACTTCTGTTCATTCTAACTATGATGTTACTTTCTTCCTTAGCTTCCCCTTAGGCTGAAGTCCCACAGCATAAAGAGGGTCTACAAAGGGCATCTGATCTGGTCTCCTATGTTTATCAGTCTTACCTCTCTCAGAGGGCTTTTGAGCCCTCGATCTTTGACCTCTCTCTGTCTGGAATGTTCTCTTAAGTCTCTTCCCAGTTTTCTGCTGTTAATGCTTCATGTCTGTTTCAATATTATTTTCTCACAGAAACCTCTGAGAAAGTTAAATCTCCTTGTTTTAAACTCTGATAGCACTTTTTATTTTACTTTCGTGGCAATTTTCACGAATGTAATGAAACACACATTTTTCTGTTTTTAATTATTTAGTTTGTCTCTCCCATTAGATGGCAAGCTCCATGAAGGCAGGAGTCTATCAATGTCTTTTGACCCGTGTCTACTGAACTCACTCAATGCCTGGCACACATTACTGTCTTGAATGTATTCTTGAATAACTGATGGGATAAAATGAAAGTGATACCACTTCTCTAACACAGTTGTGAAGATTCAGGGAATTAATGCCCACAATGCGCTTAGCACAGTGCCCGGCACATATTCACATAATTGTAACTAGTTTAGAATAGTAACATAGACACTAGTCATAAGTTGCATGATTAAGATTAACTACTGGGGACATTGACGAAAGAGAAAAAGCTATCAGTGTGAGAGGAGTTAGGAAAATCTGCTATTTACCCTACTCTCTTTTGCTGACTTTAGGGCTTGGTGCTAAAGTCCTAACTGTGCTGCCCTGATCTATATACAGTCCATGCTCTTTCCCCTCAGCGGGACCCTCAGTGCTGTTCTACGATCCTTTTTTTTTTCCATTCCCAATTGACAGCCTATTGATGTCCTGACAGAGAAGCCTCTGAGCCTGTTCTGCTTAAGACCCCAGATAGAACCACTTCCTCTACCCCAGCTGATGACTGTGCTCTGCCTCTCTGAGCCCCTGAGAAATAAGACCACATCCCTCCCCTTGTTCACTGTCTTCTGTTCCCAGTGTCCACTCCTCTGTCTGAGTATATTTTATTCCCATTCGCTAAAGCAGAAATCCACTGCCTGTCTCCCAATCATCGCTATGGCCACTTTTCTCTCTCTCTCTCTCTCTCTCTCTGTTTTTCTTACTGAGTCTCTGTTTCTTTCCTCATTCTTCAACTTTTGTGATGTAAAGTTTTAAACAGAAACAGATGTAGGGAGAATAGTTCAAAGAACCTCCATGTACCCATAACCTAATTATGGAAGTCATGAATTCATGGCTGATGCCGACTTATCAGTAGATCCTCAATTCACAACCCCCCTGGATTATTTTAAAGTGTATCCCAGATACTATTATTTCATCTATATATATTTCAGTGTATCTATAAAGGACTCCTCTTAAAAACAACCACAGCATCATTATCATATGTAACAAATCAATAATAGTTCTTAAAAATATCAAATATCCTATCAGGGTTCACATATCCCACGTGATTCTAAAATTCTTTTTGTTGATTCAAATCATTATCCAAACAAGGTCTGAACATTGCATTTGGTTGGCCTGTTTATCAAATCTTCTGTGAACTATAAGCATTTGTTCCCATCTTTTTTTTTTTTCTTCTTTTGCAATTTATTTGTTAAAGAAACGAATAATTTGTTCTGAAGGGATTTCCAGATTCTGGATTTTACTGATTGCATCTCCATGTTTGTTCTCTTAAATCTTCCATTCGTCTTCCTCCTCTTGACACTTATTTCAGTAGATTAATGTGCTCAGTATTTCCCCATTGCACAACAAAAGGAATATAAAGTATTTCCATGATAAAACACATAAGCTATGATCTCATTCACGTAAATGTAGATATGTGAACGTCTACATACTGTTAACCTTAAAAACAAAACTATCAGTTATTTCAACAGCAAAAGATGGGTTCATTCAGGAATAGCAGAGCGTTGCAATCCGGGACAAGGAAGTGACAGCAAAACTATAGGCAAGACCAATAAAAAAAAAGAGGAATGTTATTTTACAGAGAAGAAGGAGGAAGTTGGGACCGGTTGTTTTGAACAAAAGTCCAGTGGAAGGAAGCAAGAATCCAGTTGATGACAGTTTCTCATTAGCCGATTTGCAGGGGTAGTTGATTTTCTATAGGAAATGCAATGGACCCCTTTCTCTTTTGGGACCTGTACTTGATGATTCTTTCCTGTTGAGATTCTTCTGTTAGGGACAACTGTAATTGACAACTTTTCCTGTAATTGACACTGAGTGGTAGGACTCCTCCTACCAGTTCCTCTTCTAGTATCCTGAGTTCCCTTTAGGGAGGTTTCCCTTTATTAATTTTTCACAGTATATATAAAGAGATGTGGAAACAAGTGGCCACAGAAGTGTCGATAGCGGTTGTCTCAGTGGGGTTTTTAGGGGACTTGGACTTGTACGCTGTTACATGTTAACATTTGCCATAATGAGTAAGCATTTATATAATCTTAACATGTGGCTTTTTTTTTTGACATGAGGAAAATAGACAACAATCCTAACTATCCTACCTCCTCTCTGCTCCTGTTCCATTTCACAAGTTCAATTTCTCTTTCATTAGTTCGCTTTCTTGAATAAAATGATTGAGATTTGTTGATTTTACATGTTTTCCCCTAATTCAACAAATGTTTTTGAATATCTGCTAAACCCAGATGCAGTGATTTAAAGTTCTGGGCTGCCCTAAACAAGTGTGTTAAAAAGTAAACCCGGACAGGTTGAGGCAATCCTTTCGGGGTAGGACAAATAACCCCTGGTTAACTTCAAAATAAAGTCCAAATGCTACATTGTAACATACAAATGTGGTTCTGGTCTGATCCCCGCACAGCCTCTCCAAACATTCCCAATTACTCAGGCTCTTTGAATACTCACCATGATTTCTCTTGGCTCTCAGACTTTGCTCACACCGATCCTTCTGGCTGGAAGAGTGTTTCTCTTTTTACCAACCTTCGTCACCAATGTAGCCGACTCCAATTCATCCTTCATCCTTTAAAATTCATCTCGGATGTCACTTCCTCTAGGAAGCCTTCCCTCAGATGATCCCATCACATCCTATGCATGCTTCTATCACAGCTATAATGCATTGCCACATTACATGCTATTGGTTTGTAGATGTAAACACCACACTGTGAGGTTCAGGAAGGCAAGGAACCCTGTTCTGGCTTATATCCTCAAACCCTCACACTGCCCCATGACATATATGTAATCCATAAGTAGATTTGAATGAATGAAGGAGAGGCCCCTTACTCTAGTGACATTGCTTTCTTGAGATGCCCCATGTATCGTCAAATCCAGTGGCTCCTTCTCAGCCCAACCCTCCACCTCTTCTATAGCCTTTAACACCATTGTCCACCTTTTCCTTTTCAGAAATTCTCTCTTCCTTGGTTTCCATGACAACATATTCTTCTTGTACTCGTCTAGCTCCTGGAATTTCTCCTTGGTTTCCTTTAACATATCTTTTCTTCCTTAGACCTTAACATATCAATAGTTTACAAGGTCCAGTGTTTAGATTTTGTCTCTCTTCACTCTACACCCTCCCTTGGAAACCCCAGCCAAGCACATGCTGCGCGAGACTCAGAGGCTTGCCCTGACTTCTGATTCTGAATTCCTGACTTAGCTTCCTTGTGGCCACATTTCCACAAAGATGTATTGTATTTTAGGCTACTGAGCTTAGCATATCTAAAAGATTACTCTTCTTCTTGGCAATCCCTCCCTCTTTCCCAGCATCTGCACACATATACGTGCATGCACACACACCTTTTTCACTTTAGTTATCATCCCTATACTTCTGCTCTATGAGGCCTACAACACCAGCATATAATTTTTCACTCTTCTTTTTCTAACTTCAGCAAATTGAAAATGTTTTCCAATTCTACCCTGTCAGAGTCTAATATAACTCTTTTCCTTGAATGAAAAAAATTAATATGAAACATTTCAACTACATAAAATTCCGAAACTATTGCATATTGCAACAAACATTTCTGCTGTACCAGAGTCAGAGGTTTTTTTTTCTTCAAAAAATAAAATGTTGTAACTACTGCTAAAACAACCCTTATGCCATCCAATTTCCCTACCCCACCCTACCAGACGTTGGTTTGTATTTTTCTGTCCAATGTAATGAAATAAACCTAAAAGGAAGGAATTCATTACTTAAAAAATAAAAAGCTGTACATGAAAGAAGGTGTATTCAGAATATGCCACGTGGTTCAGAAATAATGGCATTTTTATAACCATAATACAAATAGTGCACTTAGGGGGATAGGAGGTGACGAGTGGTAGAGAAGTTGGATCAAACCTAAATTCTAATTTAACACTTCCTTTTTTACTCCCTCTTCTGTTGCCCTAATTCTGGAATTCACCTAGTTAATTGTAATTGCAATGACTTTCTAACTGGCTCCTGCCTAGGTCTCCTGGATTCTCTCTCTAAACCACAGCATGGAATATGTCACTTCTCCTGCTCAAAAGCCTTCAATGACTCCCTTTAGTCTTGTCCTCAATAATCTATTCCCTGTCTATCTTTCCAAGGTAGCTCCCTCTAAACCAGAGGTTCTCATCCTTGGCACTGTTGACATTTTGGGCCAGGTAATTATTTGCTGGGGCCGGATAATTCTTTCTTGTTAGAGGCTGTTCTGTTCACCAAAGGATGTTGAGCATCACCCTTGCCCTCTGTCGCTAGGTGTCGGTAGCAAACCCTCCCTCCAAGTTGTGACAATCAAAACTGTCTCCAGAAATTGCCAAATATCTCCCAGGAGGGCAAAGCTATCCCCTTTCAACCACCCCCCACTCACTACCAGTGAACTATAGTGCTTTAAACCATGACCCTCACCTACATGTTTAATCCCTGCCCCCCCCCCCCCCCCCGCAACACACACACATTTTAGACTCAAGCTATATGTAGCTGCTTATTTTTCCTTGAATCCCCCACCTTGAGATCATTACCAGGTCTGGACTGAATCTGTGGAGGCTGAGTTTTGCCTTGACTAAAAGCTACTTTTGAGCAGAGGCTAGAAATAAAGTTCAGAAAAACAAAGCTATTTACTGCAAGACAAGAGGGTACACCCTGGTAAGGAGAGAACGGCTTAAATATTTTCTTCTCAGAACCTCCCATGGAAGTGGGTGGTGAAACTCAGTAAGAAGCAAGAATGGGGAATGTGAGCCCGTGAGAAGGAAGAGGCTACAAGGGTTTGAAGCATGGGTAATAATAGCTAGCAGCTGAGCATTTACTATGTGTCAGACACTCTGCTACAGTTACTAAACTCAAAACAGATTTCTGATGTCCACATGATCACCACTTTACAGGCAAAAACACTACCAAAGAGGTGGCATGATTTTCCCAAGGTCCCACAGTTAGGAATGAGCAGAGCTGGGATTCAAACACAGGGACTTTGGCTCTCCAGCCTGGGATCTCATCCATTACATCATACTCTCTCTTATGAAGAAGTGCTTTCCTGAGTTCAGCTTTCTCGGCCTAAAGTGAAAGGGAGCTTGGCCTAGATGGGCCTCCCTGCAATCGATTAGAGCATTCACAACCAGTTCTCCCACATCTTCCCAAGCCTGCAGGGTTAAGTGTGATACAGATTCGTTTTGATGCTAAACTCTAGAAGGTTTGGGTTAGCAGCTCTGTCAAGGATGTCCTCAGGCAGCCTTGAAGGTCTCCCCTCTCCACTTCCCTCATGCTCCGGGTGAAAGGATCTTCTTTATAAGGCTCCAAAGATTCCTCTTTGAACCTTCACATTGTCTTCTTGCCCCGACCTTGGATTTTCCTGTTTGCTCATTGGTATTTATCTACCAGGCTGCACAGACATCTGTTTTATTTTCCTCAGTAAAGAAAACAGCCTAGGAGCTGCCTTTCTCATTCCAAGTATCCAGTTAAGTGCTGGACCAAATTAGATTCCAATAAAGCTTAGCTAACCATAAACATGTATTGCATGTCAACTGTTTATGAGGCATTGCGCCAAATACTACATGTAACTACTTCTTTAGTCCTCACAACACCCCTCCGAAGTATTTTTATCCCCATTTTATGGATAGACAATGGGAGGCTCAGAGAGCTGAAGTACTGTGCCCAAGGTCACATGCTAATAAACCTCCAGCTGGTCTGCAAATCCCGCATTCTGACTCTGGAGCTCATATTCTAAATATTAGTGAGATGAAAATAATCACGTGGGTTACATTTGGCAACATTGGCTTTGACACCTACTGTTTTAGGCTAACTTCTGGGCCATCTCTATAACGGTCCAAATGTCCTTGAGAAAGAATGCCAGTTACCTGTTGCCACTGCTCACTCCAGAGGCACCAGTGGAAGTCACAAGGCCCCTCCTGGCTCTTCGGAGACCTGCCCCCATTTCTTGTTTCAAAGCTCCCGCCCCTGCCCCTGATGTAGATACTTCTTCCGGTTCCGGTGCTCTGTCCAAGACCTGCCTCAGGTCCCCCCTGAAGATAGCAGGCAGGAGCTGAACTTGGAAGAGGCTGCAAAGTGATAGAATTGTCCGGATCCCTGGGTGAGGAAGAGTCGCCTCACCCTGCCCATGCTGCCCCTCCCCCTCCCCCGAGGTCAGGGAGGCGCAGGACCTGGGACCGGGAGCTGGCAGGCGCCCTGGAGGCTGGTCCAGGCTGCAGCTTTGGAGTCTGCCTGCTGCTCCTTCCTCTTCCTCTTCCTCGATGCCCATCTTGGGGAGCATCCGGGAACTGGAGTAGGAGCTCTCTCCCACCACGGCCGAGCCCTTCTAGTGGCTTTTTGAAGAGGAAGCAATTCAGGCCTCTGATACCCTGGCTCTGCCCCATGAGACCAGGTAGGGTCATCCCTCCTGAGCAACCTGCTGGCCTCCTTCTCCCTATTATCATTGCCTTTGAAGTCAGAATGGAAGAAGCGCTTCTCTTGTGCTCTGGCTGCACAGTGAGCATCATCTCACGGTGCTGGAGAGTGGGTCACCGTGCTTCCCAACTGGCCCTCTGAGGCCCTCGTCTTCAGGGCTCTACTCCTGGGCCAAGGCATTCTGCTTCCTGTGCTGAGGTCACCGCACCCAGCAGTGGGCCAGCTGCCACGTGGACTTCCCCCCGGAAGGAGAGCATCACAATTTGGAGAGGTTGAAGGTAAGTCTGAGAGGGGCCCTTTGGGAGGCCCATGCAGGGATGACAATTCAGGAGAGGTTGGTCAGCTTTATAGGGTGCAAAGGAGGTTAGCTAATCCCATCAGGGGCCAGGAGCTGGGTTCCCACAAGGAAAGGAAGTGCTCTGTAGCAGAAGCATCTGGAATACTTAAAAAAAAAAAATAATAATGATTATTTATTTGAGAGAAGACAGAGCATGAGGGGGAAGGAGCAGAGGGAGGGATCCGAAGCAGAATCTGAAGTAGGCTCCAGGCTCCGAGATGTCAGCACAGAGCCTGACGCGGGGCTTGAACTCATGAGCAGTGAGATCATGACATGAGTTGAAGTAGGCGGCTTTTAACCGACAGAGCCACCCAGGCACTCAAGCACCTGGAATGCTTGGTCACAGAGAAAGTCACGGAGTGAAAGTGGTCACGGAGAAAGTCAGTCGATATTCTGTGTCCCCCTCTCCCCCAGGGCTTTCCAGCCTTGGGCTGCAGTGCCCTGCTTGACCATCACAGACCCACAAATAGCCGCAGCTCTACAAGTGTGTGGGAGGGGAGCACAACTGTGGGGAAGGTAGAAGGTTCCTGAGCCACACTGTGGGGAACTGTGAGGCAGAGGGCTAGATGTGTGACGTCCAGGAGAACCTACACCCCAGGCCATCGATCTTAACTGTCTTTCAGGATACCTGAGATAACTCAGGATACCTGTCCTGCTGAAAGCTATGGTAGGAACCCAGAGTAGCTGTGCATGTATCCATATCAGAGGGAACACAGAAGTCTCTAAGACTAAGTGGCACTGCTGGTAGGGGTCATGCCATTGTGTGCGTTGGTCTGGCCCGAGAGAGCTGACGTTGGAGAAGTACCTGCTCAGATTTAACTTCCAGGGCAAAGCCAGGCACCAGTGGTTGGGGCTGAGTGAAGTCATCGCAGGGTGCTTCCAGATGTCACTTGGCCTGGTGAAGCACTTTCCTGACTATTTCATACCTCTGGAGCCAGAGTACTATGTTACTCCCACCGTATTGTACCTACTGGTGTCAGGAAAGGGAACCCTAGAGACCCCTTCCATTGAAAGAAGTCTTGTGTCCTAAATAGTTTGCCAAATGATTTAAAGTCTTACTATTGTTTTGAGTTCAAGGAGTGTATTTTTTTTCAATGTGTTCAGGTAGAAAGTGTTATAGACAAAGAATGGCTCATTTTTCACAGAAAATGTTATCAGTGAAAAGTGGTTAGTTTCCCAGGTGAGCCCACCAAAGCCACGTTGACATTACCACAGCTGAAATGCTGTCGTTTTTGCTATAAAAATAATAGAAGTCAATATTGTAGAACCAGGTTTTATTTTCTTTAAAAGAGGTATCATACAGTCCATGGACTGCTTGGCATCATTGACCTTGTCTGAGAGCCTCATTTGAAGAGGGAGAGGCAGGAATCACTGCCTTTTGCCTAAAACAAGGGTAGAGAGAAGGGAGACAAGGGAGGCTCTTGACCCCTCCCCCCTGACAACAGTGAAGAGCATCATAGGGAGCAGGAACTGGCAGTGTTAAATAGGGAGAAATTATCTGACTTGAGACCTGGTTCCACCAGGTGCTAGTCGTGTATCCTTAGATTAGTGCTTTAAGTTCCTGAGTTAGTCTCATTACTTATTAACATATATATTTTTTACGTTATTTATTTTTGATAGAAACAGAGCACAAGTGGGGGAGGGGCAGAGAGAGAAAGAGACACAGAAGCAGGCAGCAGGCTCAGGCTCCGAGTTGTCAGCACAGAGCCCGACGCGGGGCTCGAACCCAGAAACCGCGAGATCATGACCTGAGACGAAGTCGGACGCTTAACCGACTGGGCCACCCAGGTGCCCCAAAGTCTCATTAGTTGTTAAACCAAAGAGAACCACTAGCACTGTTTCCACAAGGTTTGTTGGGGGAACACACGGAACTGAGTAGTGAATGGCAAAGGCTTTGAAGACTCATAGACCAAGATGTGCCCTGGACGACGGGGCTTATCACAATGCTATGGGTTGCTAAAAGGATCAAGTGGTATAATGTGTATAAAGTACTTAGCACAGTGTGCTGCATATGGTGGAAAGTAGTAGCTGCTATTAATGATGTTATGTTATTGTCCTTGCTTTCCCCAAGGAGGCTGATTCCATTCTGTCACGGGTGCTTCCTTCTTTTCTATTCTTCAAGAGCCAAGGTGCCATTTCTGCTTGGGTTAGGGACTAGAAGTGATGGTGGAGCAGTGTGAACAGTTCAGGTTGGCAGGTATTGAAATGGGTCACTGAGGGTGTGAATCTACTCCAGTAGATTCTATCCTACCATAGGATAGAAGGAAGGTGGGAACAATGAATGGGGAGTTATGGGGCTGCTTTAGCTGAGGGGCCCATAAAAGGGATCAACAGAGAAGGGAAGGGGTTAATCCAAAGTGAGGAGTAGAGGAGAGGAATTAAGTCTTATTTAGGGGATCTCTGTGAAGGATACCAGGGAAGTTCATACAAACTCTTGCCTGTGTTTATTCTCTTTGATTCTTGCCACTGTCCAACTGTCAGGCAACATGCAGACTCACTGTTTGACCTTCCTTGTCTGTTATGCTGAAACATCGTCTCAGAAGCGTCTAGTGGAAAAATTATCACATGAGCAATGGGCTTGTGGGCAGATCACATTCTCCAGGGACTCCATATTCCTCTTCCAAAAGATGAATCTAACCTAGGCCCCTTCTCTTGTGTTTCTATGGGCTGTAGTCTTTAGAGCCATTCCTTGAACCTCTTTAGATGAGCTTTGTATCAGATCTCACTGTCACAGGACACGAACAATACTCCCATACGGTAGAGCTTGGGTTTCAAGTTACTGATCTGCCACTATCTGCTGCGTGACCCAGGACAAATGACTTAACCTTTCTGAGTTCCTGATGTTTGTAAAATGAAGGTGTTGGACTCCATTGTCTCAAAATTTCCTTCCAATTCTAACATTCTACCTGCTTCTTTTCCACATAAGAGATGTCCCACTCTTAGCCTTTTTTCCCCCCTTCTGCATGATGTTGTCTCTTTTGGAGTAATAAAGGAAAGTTTAGAGGTTAGGCAAGCAGCAAAATTTAAAACTAGGAGTATGGCAGTCAATTAGAATCATTTACATTTCGAGTTTCCTGAAAACAGATTAAAATCCCCCTTTGGCTGTGGGGGTGGTTGGGCACTACAATAGGCACCATAATTACCATTGGGCCTCAAAGAAGGCTACCAGATATGGGGCAAGAAACAATGGTTCACCTTCTTTCTCAAGACACATTTGTTTTTTGAAGCAAACCCCAGTCTTGTGCATGCTTTCTGAATGGCTTCCTAGGGCCCCTTCCTGCTAATACTGTGGTTGAGCTACTAGAGAATGAAGTTTTGAGTATAAGGACTCCCTGAGCCACATCCTCTCTTGGCCATGTGTCCTGGGGCAAAGCCCTTTACTTTTCTGGAAGTATAACACACATGGTCAAGGGCCTGTGCAAGTGCAAATTGACCAAATTGATGAGCCTGGCCCCTGAGACAGTATAGGATAATGGTTAGGAGAACCAGACTTAGGAACCAGGCATATATGGGTTGAAATCCTAACCCTGCCTCTAAATAGCTATATAAACTTGGAAACTAACTTAATGTCCCCAACGCTCCCTTCCCAACCCATGAATAGAATGATAAGGGTTCCTACCTCACAGGGTTGCTGTGACTATCCCATGACATGTAGTAGATGTGTAGCCTGGCATATAGTAAGTACTGAAAAATCATTAACTGTCATTATATCATTGGCATGACTCATGTGCCCCAAAGGGCTGAAAATCAAGTGGGAGAGGCTAAGTTAAATATCAGTTAAAAGCAGTAAGTGATCAGTAACTGATTTTTGGGGAGGCCAAATGGGTGTGGCAGGGCATTGTGGGGAAGATGGGTAACGAATGGGGCCTGAAAAGATCAGAAGGTGACAAAGAAAAGCAAGCATATTTTAGGGGAGGATAAAGACCATGCGTTCATTCATTCACCAAGTTATGGAGAACTCACTTTGTATTGGAGACCATCCTAAGCGCTGGAGTGAGCAAGATACATTCTAATAATGGGTCAAATGATAAATAAGTATATGGTGTATGTAAGTAGGATCAGCACTGCCAAGAAAAATGAAGTAGAGTAAGGGAAACAAAAATCATGGCAGGGGGCAGGGATTCTGTTTCAGATAAATAAGAAACTTTTGAACAGAAGCCTGTAGAAAACGAGAGAGGAAGCCGTGTTCAGCTCTATTAGAGGAGCTTTCCACGTGGAAATAAGGGCAAGTGCAAAGGTCCTGAGACAAATGATGTTTAGTGCATCCAAGGAACAACGAGAAGGCTAATGTGATTGGAGTAGAGTGAGCAAGGGAAGAAGAATATAGCACATGGGGTTGAAGAAGCAGCCACTAGCGAGATTTTGGATTTTATCCTAAGAATGATGTGAAGCTTCTGGATATTTTAGAGCTGGGGAGTGACAAAATCTGACTTCTGTTTTTAAAAGTTTCACTCTGGCTTCTGTACAGCGAACAAATTATGTTGCCATGGTGGTTAGCAGGGTGGGGGAGGTAGAGAAGGAGTAGAAACAAGTGTTGGTAAAGATGGCCATGATCAGATGAGAGGCGAGGCAGGGCGGATGGGGAGGTGGTGGGAAGGGGTAGATTCAGCCTGTATTTTGAAAGCCCGGCCCATAAAGTTTGCTGATGGGTTGGATGTGGAGTCCTTGGCTTGATGACCAGGGGAGTGAAGGTGTCATTTAGGGAGATAGGAGGAATGAGGGGGAAGAGCAGGTTGCGGGCGGTAGAATCAGCAGTTTGTGTGTCCCTGATAGACAGATGTTCTCAGGGTGTGGGGAAGTGACATAGGGTTAAGGGAAGACTGGCCACCTGAGCTATAGGAGAAGATTTCAGAGGCAGATGGGAGCCACGTGGAAGGCCTCAGGTGCCAGGACGCACCTGAACTCCAACCACTAGGTGAGAACAATCACATTTCCCACTTCTGCAATAATAGCTGGCAAAGTCCTTACTGTGTGCTTGTAGCTTTGCCAGGCCCTTGGCATCCGGCACATTATTAATCCTCATGCGAGCCTCATGAAGTAGGCCTCTTGTCAACCCCATGTCACAGACAAGACACCAAGACAAAGGAGTGGGCTACCTCATCCAAAATCATGCATTCATCGAGGGTGCACTGAGAGTCCTGCTGTCTTGCCTGTAGACCACCCCCCCCCCCCCCCCGCAAAGCCGTAGGGAGGGCAGTGCACTGGACAGCCGCTCTTGTGAGCATTGCCCAGGCCACCTTTCTGAAGGCACTGCTGATCCGGAGGAAGTCAGTGGTGCCTCCGATTTCTACCAGTAAGGCTTCTGCGTAGGATCTTCCCCCTGGAATAGACCTTTTTTTTTTTTTTTTTTTTCCCAGGCATTGATCCTGCCCCAGGGTATTTTCCAGAACTTGCACTGCTCCCTAATTACCTAGTAATGCTGAGGGCTTATGAAAATGCTGTCATTTGTTTGAGAAGGGGAGGGAAGACTGAAAGAAGAAAAAAAGAAAGAAAATGCTGTTAAACCTGGCAGAACTCCAGGCTGGGTAATTACATTCTTTGGGGTGGTGTTCTCACCACACACAGTCTGTGGAGTATTTTGGGAGCTTTCTGTAGGAATTGTGCTAAAAACATGAAAAATATTATCATTATTATTTTCTTCTACATCTTTTAAAACAGGGCCTTTATAAAAGCCACAGAGGCAGCCTCTCTCTGATTGTGTTTTTGCCAATTTGTTAGCTGTCAGCGATCTGTTCTCAGATCATAAATTTGATGGCTTCCCCCCACCCTTGAATTGTTTTTGCACTAGAAGCCTAAGACATTGGAGCCAGAAGAGACCTTGGTACAACCCCCACATTTTACAGATTGAGATGCGAGCCCAGGGGAGGGGAAGGAACCTGCTGATGACCCTGGTCACTCACAGGGGGAGAGCACAGGCCCTCCCAGATCCATTCCTCATCAGTTTCCTTTCTCACTGGGTCCCCGCCCTCAAATGGACTCACAGGGTCAGAGCCACAACAGTCTATAGCCATCACCTAATCTAGTTTCGTCACTTTACAGAGGGGGGAACAAAGGCCCAGAGATGACATGGACTTATCCCCCAAGTTGGACCCTTGAGTCTCACCTTCCACTGACCCAGAACTGGCACTCTGTGGCCCGTGGGCCAGCTCAAGCTGAGAGACACTTCCCTCTGTACACCCCCTGCGTTTTTGTATCCTGTGCAGGGAAGGTACACTTGGTGTTTAAAAAAACACAAAATCCTTATTTCTGCTTTCTCTTGGGAAAAAAAAAAAAAATCAGACTATTAGGCCACATCAGGCCTCTGGTTCCTTCCAACAATTGGCTGTCATCAAGGGCCCGCAACTGCCTTTTGAAATATTGTATACCTTCTAGTTGTCTTTGTCCTCATTGCCCTCTCATCAGCTTGGCTCAATTTGTTCATTTTCTTGCTTGGCCCAAAGAGGCATTTGTATTTTCAATCCCTGACCAATGCCATTCTCCATGATTTGGTAAGGGAAAAAAAAAAAAAAAAAAGAAAAAATATATATATAAATCTTAGGTTATTTCTGACTATATGGTAATGGAACTTAAAGAATGCCAAAGGAGCAAGGAGCACCTGGGTGGCTCAGTCAGTTAAGCGTCTGACTTTAGCTCAGGTCATGATTTCAAGGTCTGTGGGTTCAAGCCCCACGTTGGGTTCTGTGCTGACAGCTCAGAGCCTGGAGCCTACTTCAGATTCTGTGTCTCCCTCACTGATTCTCTCTCTCTGTCTCTCAAAAATGAGTAAGTGTTAAAAAAAAAAAAAAAGTATGCCAAAGACATGAACTGCGATAGGTCAGAATGATCTCGGGAGTGGGTGCCATGCCGTCTCTGGGGCACAGAGAAGCATTAGAAGGCTTTGCCACTGGCCTGTCAACTGCCTGGAGCCCCTCCGTTAGGTACATCCGTTTGGACTTTAAGGAACATTCATTTTCAGGTGTCCTATTTTAAAGTGTGAAAAGTCTTTAGAGAAGATTAATCTAATCTTTCTTCGATGTAATATAATGAGGAGAGAGGCTAGGATCGGAGCCCTGGTGTGTAATCTCAGATGTGCCATTTGCTCTGTCTCCTTAAGAAGGGTGTTTTAACCTCAGCATTATTGATATTTTGGACCAGATAATTCTTTGTTGTGGGGGGCTGTCCTATGCATTGTACGATGTTTAGCAGCATCCCTGGCCTCTACTGGCAAGATGCCAGCAGTGCCTCCCCAGTTATGAGAGCCAAACATGACTCCAGACATGTGCCTGATACCCTCTTGGGGGAGAAAAATCACTGCCAGGTGAGAACCACTGTCTTAAGCTAACCATCCAAGCACTCTGAGTCCTAATTCATCTGTAAAAGTAGGTTCTAATTCCAGTCCTTGTGGGTTTTGGGGGGGAGTGAAATGAGATGATGGATGTACAAGTGTATGTAAATCACACTATGTGACAAATTTGTACAGGGTTTGGTTGCCCTCAGTCACAGTAGCCTATGAACAGTCAAGCCTTCCAAGACTGATACTGGCAGTGGCAAATAGAACTGGGAACTAATGAGGGGGACTGCATGATGAACTAATGCAGGATGACATCAGAACAGGTTATTGAGGCAAAGTATGGTGTGCAGTCCCAACTTTTGAGTCTCAAGAAATGAGGAAATCACCTTCCACAAGAGGCCAGTTGCTTCCTTCTCATGTACACTCCTGGTCACATAACTATCGTACTCAAGATGTCCCCTTGCTCTCCCTTGCCTGCCAGGAATTCAGGGGCTTCCAAATATTGACTGTGACTTCTCTGCTTCATGTTCCCCACTCTTTCTTCCTTGCCTGCACCACAGATGCAGGGCTTCTGGAGTACACAGTGTCCTCTCCGGCCGCCAGCCTATGCTGATGCACTTCCCTTGGATTGGATGTCTTCCCCGGCCCTCACTTTCTGCCTTTTGAAGGCTTGCTGGCTCCCCATGGACAGATGTATTGGTTACTTGCTTCTTTGCTCCCCCAGAGTTGTGTTTACATCTCTATTAGAGCACGTGTCATGATCTGCTTTGGATGACAGATGGCAGGATTCGTCTATCTTCCTCTTCTGCTACATTCACCAGCCTGGAGGAGGAAACTGTATGGTATTCCTTTCCATGTCCCCCAGCCCCTGACACCCTGTCTGCTACCGAGTAGATTCTCCATCAATATTTGAAGAGAATTTCAAAGATAAACAGTTGAACCTAAGCGTAATTTGACCTAAATGCCCAAGTTTGAAATATTAAGCTCCGTGTTTATTTAATCATTGAACAACTATGTATTTAATAGGCCAAGGGGAGCCATTGACCATATTTGAGGAGAGCAATGACATGGTTAAATCTATATTTTGGGAAAACCCGTCTGACTATATGATTTCTAATGATCTTAGAAAATGCATGGCTTTGACTCCTTCAAGCCCCCTTCCCCCAAAGTAAGCAAAACAAATCTTAACTATTACAGGTAGGCGTTGAGGTTTTGCTAATTAATCCTTGTAAAGGACTTTGAGATCTTCCTCTGAAAGGTGACAGAAAAGTGTGAAGCTTTCAGTGACAGCCTAATTATTATTATTACCAGGCACAAAGCTCAGAGAACTTGAAATATCCCCAGGTACCATTCAAAATAGAAAGAGACAAAAAAATGCAAATGAAGAAATTATAAGATGGAATCATTGTATCATAGACTCCTAATGTTGGCAGGGACCTTAGAGGTGGTCTTTCCTGATCTGTTCTCTCACCTTCTCAAGCTGATACTTACACTGCCTCTGGAATGTCCTTGCCCCATACTTTCTGCCATTAGAACCTGAGGGTTAAGAGCTTGGGTCTCATGGTAGAGTTTCCTGTGTTCAAATCCCCAACCGCTCCCTTGTTAGTAGTGGAAACTTGGGTAAATTATTAGGTCTCAGTTTCTTTATCTATAAAATGGGGGTGAGATTATTTACCACAGGTGCTATGGCACAAGTAAGTGATGTGTGCACATTGCCTCACGTGGTACCTGGCACGTGGTAAATGAATAAACACTAGCTCTAAAAGTCACTTGAGCTAATTAATATATGTGGAAGTGCATAGGTGATTATAAAGCATCTGACCTCCAATTTGTCCCTAGTTTAGGAGCTCCATTGAACATGGTCAGATACTTCTTGCAAATCCCAGCCCTCATAGCTGCCATGTTAGTGTGCATAACTGAGCAATCTTGGTGAAGGAAGTGAGGAATTTGGAGATAAAATGGCCTAGTCAAATGGCAAAGCCAAATCAGGTCTGTTCTTCTTTCCAGCTGTGGAGGGGTGGACTTTCTTTTTCCTATGGTATCATCTGTTGGGCGGGAGTTCTGACCAGGGTTGTGGGTCAATTGGTATTGCCTAGAACATTCAAGTTCACAGGTTGGACCATATGTTGGTCCTGAGGGTCCTGACTCCATCTTTGTGGGTCTGTATTTTTATGATTGAGTCCCTAGAGCCTCAGGTTTTTCATCCGTAAGACAAGGGTGGTGGCCACTTCACAGAGCTGGCGTGAGGAGAGAGTGAGGAAACACCGTGAAGTTGCTTCAGAAACTGCAAAGTGCTCTGTGGCGGTTAGTGACTGTCACTTTGCAACCCACACGATTTCTGTGAACACAGTTGTTCTCTCTACAGGTTATTTCAGTGGAAGCTCCAGGCCAGGAGGGTCTGCAGAGTTCTCGTTTACATTGGGCATGACCAGCATCCAGAGATAACTGAAAGAAGCCTGAATCTTCTCAGTTAGAATCCCTGCAAAATGACTCATGTAATTGCTCTAAGTATCCTTAGCCTTTATTGTACACCCACACAATTCTGATGCTATAGACTCCTGTGGCATGCAGGGAAAGTGGGAAGGGGGCCCAGTTTAAATGCCTGGGATTCAGAAGGGACCACCAATTTGGCCTGTAAAAGCAGACAGGGACTGCCAAATGTCCAAGTCAAAGCACCTGCCAATCATTCCAGACCCTCTGGTTAGCCTTTCTGTCATTCCTCCCATTAGGAAGGAAAAGGCTTTACTTTCCTTTAAAGCTCCTAGGAGGGATTTCTAGGGTCTTCCCCCTCAGGAATTAGTTGTAGGAATAATTGGGCCAGTGGAGTGCAGGAGATATATCCAGCACAGCCCGTGCGCTCCTAGAAAAAGTGACCTAGATCAAGCAGCGGGTGGATGGAGGACTATTGTGGGGACCCCCTGCCACCTACTGACTTACAGCTGAACCCACATTTCCAGTAGCATCTGCTTGGCTGGGACCTGAGGGAGGGGGCAGAGAGAGCTGGGGGAGGCGGGGGAGGGGGAAGGGGGCAAGGGGTTGTCCCTTTCAGGACCAGGCACCCTGTATCATACCCCCCTCCCCCCCACCTAACTGCACACACAGAAAGGAGGAGAAGGTGAGGACTGGGAGACTGGGGGTGGGAGGGAGAGGAGGTCAGCTGTGAAACTCGGTGGGTATTAGCACTGAGCCTGCTGCCTGTGTGAGTGTGAGGGGGAGAGCGAGAGAAAGGGAGGGAGAGAGAGAGGCAGGCTGTGAGAGGAGAGAGGAGAGGAGAGGGGGAGCGAGCCAGCGCTCCGCCAGCATGAGGACGGGCTTCTCTTCCGTGCTCAGTTAATCTGGCTGTCAGTTGGTGTTAACGCTGCCGTTTAAGTGCTCGGATTCCAAAGGGAAACAGACAAACCTCCCAGAAGGAAAGAAGGAAGCAAGCAAGGAAGGCAGGAACTGCAGGAGGAAAAGAACAGGCAGAACAGAGCGAGGAATCAAGGGAAGGGGGGGAAATACCAAATCTATGACTGGACCTGGGCTTCTTTTTCGCCAATGCAAAAAGGAATATGCAGCACATTTTTGCCTTCTTCTGCACCGGTTTCCTAGGCGCGGTAGTAGGTGCCAATTTCCCCAACAACATCCAGATCGGTGAGTGAGAGGGGCAGCCTGGGGAGGGACTTTCTGGGTCTGGCAAGGTTTTTTTGGGGGGGTGGGGGTGTTGTCTGTGTCCCTGTGTCCCCCCCCCTTCTCGCTACAGATTGTGCTTGGTTAGAAAGCTGGGTGATAATGGAAGCTAGACTTGGACCACCAGCAGGGGAGGGGGCTTCTCTTGATCAGATGAGGGGCAGTGGGAAGTGTGCACACACACACACACACAAACACAGGTCCACACACACCACTCACACTCTATGCATGAGCATGTGAAATGGAGGAACCACTGCTTTGAAGGAAAGAAAATTCAGGCTGTAGCCAGCAAAAGGGTAGTGGGTGTTTAAAGGAGTTCACTCCATTGCTTCATAGATGGTGCCTGATTTCATTCATTTATATAAATATGTGTGGTGTATTTCTGTGTGATTAGCTATTAAATATGCATATATGTATTTAAATGACCGAGGGGATGATTATTTCTTGGCTGGGGGAGGGGAAAGAGACCCTATGAAAGAAGGAGTGAAGGGTGCTGGGTTTATTGCAGCAGCTGAAATAATGCCAAAAGACCCCACTCAAAGTCCAGGGGGCTTTAATTCCTGCTCTGGACTCCCCCAGCTGCCTTCTGTCTGCTGTCTGCCATGCTGGGCTGGTGGTCCCCACTCCTCAGATCCTGGAACTTCCTTTCTTCCTTCCATTGCCCCCTCCTCTTAGATTTTCCATCCACAGACATTGTCTACCTTTTACACACACACAAACACACGTACACCTAGTTCCCTTCCCTCCGCTTAGCTCTCCCTGTCACTAGGCTCTTATCCTCTCAACTTGGAGGCAGGTTTCAACATGCTGCATGCCTTTTTGTTCCCCATTTCCCTTCCTGGTTGTTGCGTTTCTAAAGGACCCCTCACCCTCCCTGTATTTGTGGAACAGCTGGTAGATATTGCTCCCCCTCACAATAATGGGTGAACGCAAAACAAATGAGAGCAATGACACCGATAACAATGCGTGTCCACAAGGGCTCGGGGCTTCAGTGTGACCAGCCTTTCAGTGCTGGATGTGTCCCGGAATGGAGCAAGCTGCTTTGCTGGGAGGCATCTTGGTTGGCTTGGGTTCTGTTTTCTCTCCCCTGATAGGGACATAGCTCCACCAGGGAAAGTTCCTGTGACTGGTAGTTTGTGTTCTTTGTGTGAGTGTGTGTTTGTGTGTGGGGGGGGGGGGTGCGCTGGTGGTGGTGGTTTTGCAGGTCCTGTTTTGCTGGGCACACATGTGCTGCTGTAGCAGTCTCTTCTGGCCTCTCCAGCATGCTGGCTCCAAGGGTGGCTGGAACAGCCATGGAGTAACTTGCTTTGTTTCCTGACACCTGTTAAGCTACATCCTGAAGTGTGTCTGTGTATATGTGTTAGTGCCTTACACCTTACACGCAAAACAAAACTTCCTGCCTCCTGAGACACTTCTCTTGCAGCCCAGTCTGTAGCAGCCTACCTCCCCACCCCACCGCCTCTTTCATTCATTACAGAGGAGGAGGAAGGGGGCAGGAATGTGTTTGGGGTGTGGTCACCTGGGGGGAGGGAGGGTGAGGCGTCAAAATCAAGAAGGAGGTTTTTGTTTTCACTCCTTAAAATGGAGACACATGAACATGTGTAAATCACTTGCTCTTATGTGTAGCATTGTTTATGTTGGTACCTACGTATTGCCCATAGTTCGCCGATTGTAAATGCTTGCCTTGAGATTTGTGGACTTGCTTTCTCCAAATGTATTTGTATATATCACTATGGGTATAAATGCACAGAGGTGTTTTGTGTACATGCATATGATATGTTTGCCCATGTATCTCTATAGATTTTTCATTATATTTAACCCCAACTTATTTGTTCAACTGATAAGACCATGATTTGTTCTCAAATAAAAGGTTAAAACATTACATTGCAGAACAAATGCTGAAAATATCACCGCCATCAGGTAGTACTTGATTCTACTTGTACAATCTCTAATAAAAGCCTTACAACCCATTTATTGGTTCTCAAAAACAAACACGTACCCACTGTAGACGAAGTTATAAGTACATTACGCTGGGGCTGTGATTCCTGTGGAAGCTGAGATAAACTTCTATGTAAATATTCATTATAGTTTAGTCTCTGAAAATAGCTGATTCCAGTTCATAGAAATGGAGCTTAATTCATTAACATGTCCACAGTAAATACAAAGGTAAGGGCATGTGCTCTTGCTTCTTGGAACAAGAGCCTCAATAGGCACCTTTGTTGTGCTTTTTACTAGAATAGAATATTCTTTGTACCCTCTTGACGTTCTTAAGCCCCCACATCTTTGAAGTCCAAGGTTCTACCATGCAAACATACACAATGGCAATCTCTTATGTAACAAGCCATTCCTAGGTAGCTAGGATCATGAGTGTCAAAGAAGAAGCAAAATACTCTTTGTAGAAGTCAAGGGTTTTCAGAGAAAATGAATAATAAACCTTAGAGGCCATAGAATACTTAAACTGTATGCAGGTCTTGCTAGGTCAAAGACCAAAAGTGTCAAAGCAAAAGGTTAGAGTGCTGGAGAAGCCCACAGAGTCCCAGAACTAGATTTCACCCTGCAACATTTGTGCCTGTAAGGCTCTGTAATGAGAAACGGGTCCAATACAGGGAACATGAGACACAGTGAGAGTTCACATGCACAGAAGAGCTTAGGCCACCCAGATGGTCACCCAAAGGAGGAGAACGAGAAATGTAGTTCTCCCGTTTTCTCTGACCTGATCTGGGTTGAGGAGCAAACAATCAGATGTTTGGGCAGAGTGATAGATGTTAGAGGCCTTGGCACATAAAAGCTCATCAGTGGAAGTTTAAGCCTCAAAGTCTAGCTGAGTCTATTTGAACTCATATCCCCAAGACTAAAGGCTACAACTAGTGGGTTTGGCACGGGGAGAAGAAAAGGGCCCATCTGGGGTGGGCTCTTGGGGGATTAAACCCATCTCTATCCCAGATGCTATGTTGCCTTTTCTTTCCTCTTAGGGGGATTATTTCCAAACCAGCAGTCACAGGAACATGCCGCTTTTAGATTTGCTTTGTCACAACTCACAGAGCCCCCAAAGCTGCTCCCCCAGATTGATATTGTGAACATCAGCGACAGCTTTGAGATGACCTATAGATGTAAGTAATTGCTTCTATTTCTGACATTTCTTTCTGCGATTAGCCAATGAAAGGAGGGCCTGTGAGTAGGTGGCGGTGTCACAAAAACCACTTGAGTTGTCATTCGTCTTCCTAAGAGAAAGCCCTCCAAGAAAATGGGGCCTTTTGAGCGATTCCATCAGTTGGTATTTTAGATCCTGGAATGCTTTAGAAAATGGGTCTGCTTTCTCACTGTCAGCTAACTTTAAATGCCAGCACAATCGGAGCTTGGGTTGACTGCATCTTCCCTACCTTGCAGAGGTTTTCTTGTTCAGTTGAGAGAGCTTCACACGTAAGAAACTTATGAGAGGTGTAGAACTAAAGATTCGAACTTGGAAAATGTGGTTTAAAATGCTTAAGCCTTTCCTGTGCTTAAGTTAAAAAGAGAAAATGTTACCTGTAGCTTGATTAGAAAGGGTATATGACAAGTTGTATATCTGGTTTCCCATTTTGGGAAATGACCAATAACTATTTTAAAATTGGTGCCTTGACTATTTCCAAAATGCTTTTAAGTGATTGCCTGCTTAAGGCATAGTTTGTTGGATGGCCTCTGAGCATAAAACAGAACAGAGGTGAACTCAAGAAAGAGAAGGAAGAGAGAAGTCTCTGACATATGAGTTGAATGCATTCAAAAAATGTGGGCAACAAAGACCATTTTGAGTTTTTCTGACAACTAGGACTGAAAAGGAGATTGTGTGGTTACCCAATTGCCATTTGAAGACAGATAGAAGCATAAAAATGAATCAGCAGAGACATTTTCCCTCCAGGGATTAAGCTCAAGTAGGGATTTATGGCATGGAGGTGTGAGCTGAATGGGCAAGAACAACTGGAGACCCAAAACTGGATTAAATTGGTACTGTAGGTTTTGTGTGCCACTATGGAGTTGGTGACTTCTACGGAGCTATGGATAGTCAAACACATAGATCCTATGGAGGATCTTCTATGGAACTATGGATAGTCAAACACATAGATCCTATGGAGGATCTTCTATGGAACTATGGATAGTCAAACACATAGATCCTATTTCCTTCAACTCTTTCCCACATTCCTTCATGGAGGACTCTCAATGATTTAAACTGAATGTGCATTGTGCCTTGAAAGCTCATATTGAGAATTTGGAATTCTTGCTATCCTTAAGACCACTCATAAGATAATGTTAATTCAAATTCCAAGAATTATTCCAGATTCCATTTATAGAGGATTTACTATATGTTAAGAGCTATAAGTATTTTATATACAATTTTATTGGCATTTATTATCATTCATTGAGCATCACTATGGCCCTTGCAGTACACTAATTTTCATGTGTTAGTTCATTTAATCCTCACAGGTGCCTTAGGGGGCACTATGTTATCTTCTTTTTAGAAAACTGAGGCTGCACCAATTTATATAACTTGCCCAGGGTTGCCGAAGAAATAAATGGTGGTCTTGTGACCCCAAGGTCCATGTTCCTGGCACTGTGATAGATACACTGATCCTTATGGTAGCCTGATCAGTTATGCTTAGATTACTCAAGAAGCAAAAGGGTGTTTCAGAGACTTTTAAGGCAGTTGCTTGATAAAGCACCTAAGGAGGAAACCTTATAGTGCTTCAAAATATAGCTATGATTTTACACCAGAGTGACCCATTGAGTAAATAAAATAGCAATTCTGCATTTTGATAATGCTGAGGTTGAAAATCTTGTCTACTGTGTTACTTACTACCCTTAAAAAAGAGCTGGAGTTTAATTGTTCCGTAACACCATCTCCCTGGAAAGCTAGAATAATCTTGAATAGGTATCTGGTTTTCAAATAACCTCCCATTCCTTTTACTATGTCTTAGAGTAGGTCTTTGAAAGGAGGATTTGGATGTGGGCATCAACATATCTAAAAATAACCTATAATTATGCATAATAGTTTGCATTTATATGCATATGCTAATTTATTTACTGAGGAGAGGCTCCATAGCTTTTGTCATACTCCAAAGCTTTTGTCATACTCTCAAAGGGGTCAGTTACTCAGGAAGGATTACTTGCTTAAGGAATCAGGAAAAATAAATGGGTGACATGTGTATTCACTCATACTGCTGAGAATTGTCCACAGCAGAACTTGGTGGCATGAGATGTTAACTGCTGTCCTGGTGTTGAGAGATGTTGACTGACAGGACAAGATAATAAAAGACAAAAAAAAAAGAAAAGAAAAAAGGAGGAAATGTTCTGAGGCAAAAGGTGGTGTTTCTGTATAGTTAGCTACCTAAGACTTGATCTGTAATAGGGCTGTTGGCCATTTATTGGGGAGATTGAAATATGATACAGTGTTAACCCATTGTAGTTAGTAAATCTGGAGTGAATGGATCTTGGTTCTTGAACTTGATTCCTGCCATATACCAGTGCACAGGTTTCTATTAATTTGGTCTTTCTTTAAATGTTTTTTCAATGCTACGAATTGAGATGGACCCTGGGAAAACTGAGATGATAAAAGGCTCTTGCTTTCAAGTAGCTTATAGTCCAGTGGGGAATGCTGCTGTGGAAATTGTCTAAGAAGCAGTAATGTTATCTTGTGCTTAGATCTTTATTTTTTTTCTCTTTAGCTCCAAGATCAGAGCCAGTGCTGGGCAATTTGGGTGGCAATGGTGGCATTGTAATTCCCAGCCTGCCTGGAGGATTCTCTGTTAGTTTTTATATGAGGCTAGGAAACATTTTGGGGCTATGTTCCCTATGGTCCATTGGTCTGGGAAAATGGTACATCTGCCCCAATTTGAATTGAGTAAAAAACGTCAAAGGGAGTAGAACGGTTTTAGGTGGGCTGCATTAACTAATCATTTATGGAAAACCAAGAAAAGCATTTTATTCGGATTTAATTTCATGTGCTATTTGGAAATCTGGACTAGTAGTTACCTTAAATTAACTGTCTAATTACCTCCAGAAAACAAACTAAATATTTGCTATTCATAATTTTTGCTGTCATTTGATTTTTTTCCTGCCCATTTTGCTATTCATTATCCCTCCACCAGAGGGTGGAGAAGGGAAGGGAGAGGAAGTATAATAGGAACTATGCCCGCTGGATGTGTTGGCAAGAGAGGATCAAAAAGGAACAGTGGTGGTTGTAGGGTAGCGGATGCAGGGAAGATGGAAGAGGAGTATTACTAATCCCAGTAGCTGAGAGGTTTGTGTCTTCTTTGTAATCAAGTTTCCTTGCTTTGCTTGTCTGCAATCCTTCAGGGATAAAGTCATTGAATCGGCAAAGGCCTTATATTCTTCCAAGCCTGGAGGGGTACGGGTTGAGCAGACTGTCCATAGTGATAGTCATTATTGACCAGATATTCAGCTTATCTCGGTGCCTTTGTGGTAAGTATAAATAAATGGGCAGATGAGAGATACTGATAGGGATTTCCATTGAAGGTGTGAGGAGCAGTTATAACTTAATCCCTAAGTTTTCACTCATGCATCCGTTCGTTCCCTCCATATACAAATGCTCAATGCTTACTTCGTGCCAAATGCTGTACCAGGTGCTGGGAATATAATGGCCAACAAAGAAGACGCAGCCTCTTTCCTTACAGTTACGGTTACAGTTTAGCCAGGAGGACCTCAAACTTCAGTGCATATAAAATTCACCGAGACAGCTTATTTAAAGCAAGACTTAGGGGTGGATTCTTAGACTTCTTGAGTAAGAATATTCCAGAGCTGGCCCTGGGGGGTGGGCTCCATATTAGTTAGTATGGGAATCACACTTTGAGCAATTCTTGAATCTAAAAAGCCCTCCGTTCCCTTAGCAAGCATTTTTGAGTCCTTAAACCCAGGCATGGTGTTAAGCACTAAAATTGCAGACAACAGTAAGACATGTTCCTTGCGCTGTAGGACGTTATCCCTCGTGAGGCTGTCCTGTAAAGAGAAATTAAAATGTACTGTTGTTTTGGAGCAGCAATTTGTGGGAAGTGTCCAAGATGCCTTAAAGGGTGGGGGTGGCCTCTCAGATAGTGGTGATTGAAGTGAGTCTCAATGATACATAGAAGCTTTCTCACAAGGTGAGAGGGCAAGAAAGGGATGAGGCAAGTGTGTTCTGGGCAGAGGGAATGACATGTGCAAGAGTAAAGAGGATACTTGACTTTGTTACTTTCTTGTTCTGTCCTCTTGAGATCTTCCAGGCTGGGCCTCTCATGTGCCATTTCTCAAATACTGCAGAAGGGACCCCAAATGGCATCCATAAGCTAGGTTCAGCACAATATTTAAGAATCATGGAATTTCGGGGCACATGGGTGGCTCAGTCGGTGGAGCGTCCGACTGCGGCTCGGGTCATGATCTCGCGGTCCATGAGTTCGAGCCCCACGTCGGGCTCTGGGCTGACAGCTCGGAGCCTGGTGCCTGCTTCGGATTCCGTGTCTCCCTCTCTCTCTCCCCTCCCCTGCTCATGCTTTGTCTCTCTCTGTCTCAAAAATAAATAACCATTAAAAAAAAAAGAATCATGGAATTTCACATCAAAATTTGGGTATCTTAGGCTCTTTGAAATTTTAAACGATGTAGCAGTATTAGATCTCACATCTATGTAACTCCAATTTGCTGGGATTGAGATGGGAGTATTCCCACCATCCATCTAGATAGTTTCTTTCCCAACCAGCCCGTTTGTCTCATTTTATTTACCTAGTTGGCTCCTGGAGGCATTGTTTTTATGCCCCAGTTGGTTTGTGCTGCATTCTTGCCTTGATATGTGTTTATAGATCAGCTGTAACACCAGATGTGAATCACTGTCCAGAAAGATCACAAATATCTATTGTTTGATGTTGCTGAGAACACCTGGCAAAGGTCTGTACCTCTGACACAAACGAACAAGTGTCTCTAGGAGTCAGGGAATCATATAGCATAAAGATGCTGAGAGCCTGAATGGCAAGCAGGTGGGGGCTAGTTGCCTAATTATGGTAGGTTTCCCTCTTTTATAGACCCATTCATGAAGCCCACGGGGATCTAACCAGACTTTAGGCATTGGTAGTAGACGGACAGCATCTTAACTCTTGCCTAAGGGTCCCTCATCATTTTTAGAATTGTAGACTGATAGTCAATTGAGTTGTTTTGATTGACCTTCATAGTGTTCTTTAAAATGTGGTATAAAAATCCAGATTTCTGTCTTCTCTAAAAAATTTAGACCATTGGGCAACCCCAGACCTACATTCCTTCTCAGCTTCTATGGTCTAGAGCTGAGAAGTGCTGTCCAACTTAAGTATAAGGCATAAACTCTCACGTTTACCAAAGTCCTCACCACTCCCTGTTGTACATAAAGCACTGTAACAAAATTATGCAGCTTGCTGAGGCCTGTGAGCAAGCTGAGGTGCTCATATATAATTTATATCCTTCAGCACCTGTCATTTCATTGTTTCATTCAAATAATATCTGTTCTTCACTCTATAACTAGTAATAGAGGACACAAAAGATATGTGAATTCTGCTCTAAAAAAAAACTGTATGTAGTAATAATTAAAAGAATGGAGGGCTGGTGCTGAGATAAAGTTAAAAAAATTTTTTTAATGTTTATTTACTTTTGAGAGAGAGAGAGAGACAGAGTGCGAGTCGGGGGGGTGGGGGCAGAGAGAGAGAGGGAGACACAGAATCCAAAGCAGGCTCCAGGCTCTGAGCTGTCAGCCCAGAGCCCGACACAGGGCTCGAACTCACGGACCGTGAGATCATGACCCGAGCCAAAGTCAGATGCTTAACCGGCTGAGCCACCCAGGCGCCCCTGAGATAGAAAAAGTTTATTTGGAAGATCTACCATGTGACAGATACTTCACCTATGTTGTCTTTGAGTTTTTGGACAATCCTAGAAAGTTATTATCCCTAATTTGTAGATGATGCTATTGAGACTGGGCAGGAGTGTCTTCCCCATATTCTGTGGTGGAGAAGGGCTGACCTAGTATTTGAAGTCAGCTTTGGAGACTGCAAAACTCAGTGAGCTTTCCCCCTTTCAAGACACATAGGGACACAGAAAAGAAAACTAGCAGTGAAAGAGTCCAACGCAAAAAGTGCCACGGTGAAGTTTATGATTGGGGGTTAAGAGCTAAGGTTTCTGAGGCAGAAAGTGGCTGTGGGCAATAAGGAAGATTCCTCTGCGGAGGTTGAGCAGGCACTGAAGGGTGGGGCATGTGTTTGTTTTGATGAGGTGGAGAGTTCAGAGTTTGCCTCCTGCATCCCCTCTGTGCTCAGTTAAACGGCCGATGTCTGCATTTGTCTGGTTGATGTTACAAATCTGACTGTGGCTTCTCCATTTTCCTGTATGCCTTCCCTTTAAGACATGCAGGCATCAACATGTATCTGCATTTTCACTTTTGATTCTTTTCTAATATTGCTAATCATAAGCTTTTTGGTGCCGACTTTGTGAACACTGCTTCCTCTGACTAGGTTGAAGACGGCTGAAATCAGCCAGATTGCTGTTCTCCACTCAGATGGTCAAGATCAATGGTTAAGATTCATTCATTTGTTCATTCATTCAAAACTCTATTATTACTGCCTTCTATGGAGCACATGTACCATTACTACCCCCTTCCAGACCCTAGAAGACAGAATTTACTGATTCAGAATTCTTTCCCACTGAGTGTAGACATGGCCTTAAATTCTTTCTTTCTTTCTTTCTTTTTTAATTCTTTCTCACCATAGCATTACAGGCAGCTACTACAAATTGGTCAGAGTTGAAGTTGATGCAACAGATAAAATCCATTTGCCAATGTAAGACATTATAGTAGGAATTGAGGAAAATAAAATGCATTAGGCATTGATTCTCCCCTGAAGGGGCTCAGTTTCTTATAGAGGAAATAGGCATGCACAAAAAACCTGATATAAAGAAGAGGTTCTCTCTCTGTCTCTCTGTCATGCGCGTGCATGCGTGCACGCACACACACACACACACACCAAGTTTGAGGCAGTGAAAAGTATGTGAATTGAGATTTGAAGACATGGGTTCAAATTCTGGACTAACTTCTGGAAACAAGCATGTGTGTGACTTTGAACAAGCACTGCCCCCATCCTCATTTAGAAAATATAGCTCATTGCACTGGTTGTTGTATGGAAACCAACTTGACGATAAATTTCATATTGAAAATAAATAAATTAACTTAAATTAAATAGAAAATACAGCTCATTTAGAAAATAAAGCTCAGGGGCGCCTGGTTAGCTCAGTTGGTTAAGCATCCAACTCTTGATTTCAGCTCAGGTCACATCTTGTGATTCATGGGATTGAGCCCCACGTCAGGCTTTGAGCTGAGTGCGGAGCCTGCTTGGGATTCTCTTCCCTCTCTCTGCTCCTCCCCTGCTCATGCTTTCTCTCTCAAAATAAATAAACATTTAAAAATGAATATGTAACATAAAGCCCATATGATTTCTAAGAGTCATTCTAGGGCTATATTTCTATGGTGAAAGTGTATAGAAGACTCAGGGATAAACTATTTAGAGAAGACTCTCTTGTATCAGCCACTAGATTGATTGAGAATCTAAGGAAGACTCTGAACTTTGCCCCCACCAAATTACACATGAAGGCTACATTTTGTATGCCAGTGCAGGGGTATTGAGCCCCCCATGAGCCTCAGGTACATTCATTCAATATTCAGCAAGTGTTTACGGAGCGCTTACTAATGTGAACAAAAACAGAAGACAGCCCTGTGCTCATGGAGCTTACCAGCTAGTGAGAGATGTAGGTATCAAAGAATTGTACAGATGAGTATATCATGATAGGTTGTGACAAAGATGTGAAAGAAAGGGCCATGGTTCAGTGAAAGCATATTACAAAGGAATCAACTCTGGGCAGAGGGATGAATAGGTTTTGAGCTAAGAACTGAAGGGTTTTTAGTGATGTGGTGCTGGGAATAGGAGGCATATTCTAGAAGCCTCCTGGACAGAAGCCTGGTGGGGAGGACGTGAGGGGTGAGGGGAGCATAAGGCTGGAAAGGATGGCAAGGGCTAGGCCTTGTGTGGCCCCATTACAGATTTTGATCTTTAACCCAAGAGTCATGGGAAACCCACTAAAGGTTTTAAGCAGAGAAGTGTTGCGGTCAGATTTCTGCTTTCTCACCAGAATTCAGATGCTTGAGAGCACTTTGCCACTTTCATGTTCCCTGAAGACTTCCTGCGTATGTAGAAATGACCTCTGTGCCTTTACTCTTGTTGCCAGTTTGGGATGAAGTCTGGCAGCTGGGCAGAGGGACAGACACTGGGGGTAGGGGAAGCCGATGACTGGGTGTAGGGGTAAGTTCTCACATGGGCTCCGTGTTGTGCCCATGGGTGTTCTCATGGGGACTGAAGGCTGGTCCAGCACACGGCTGGTAGGCCTGTGCATGGAGGCAAGGACTCATCTGGAGTCCCTACTTAATTTCATCAGCAGAAAAGTCCACACTACACTACTTTGGTCTGCAGTCAAACTGGACACCTCCTTGCCGTTTCCTCAACTTGTACCTAGAAACTGTTCATTCCTTCCATGTTCCCCTTTGATATTCTGTCCTTATACTCAGTCCTAGCCTTTATATCACCTTCCTTGCTTTCCCATGGTCATATCCTTCTCTGACTCTTGGCCCTTGGTACCTTCCCTATAGCAGCTGTCATACTTAGCCCTGGGTTTTAGTCACCTAGATCTTTATCTTATCTGACCAACTGGTCTAAGCAACTTGGAAACTATGGCCACATTTTCTTTAGCTTCTCATTGCAGTGTCTACCACAAAATAGTGTTCGGTGATGCTAGTTGAACGAATAGATGAATGAATGAATGAGGGAATGAATGAATGAATGAATAACTGTATATTATATAACATCAGGGGCAGGGATGAGAGTAAACCTGAATTATTGCCTTTCACGGGAGTAGTGCTCTGATATTATGAGTTTTGAGAGTTCCAATAGGCTGTGTTGTAAATTCCTGTGGAAGGCTGTTATAACTGTGCTGTTAGAACACAGTGATGGGGGTGAAAACCAGTTGTAAGTCAAATCAGAAGCTCAGCCCTGCTCCTCCTGGACTATTGTCAGTAAGGGTTCTAAATAAGGTGCAAGACTCTACTGTCTATAAAGGATTTCTGGTTCAAGGCCTGGCTGTGGCATTGATGCCTTGTATGGCTTGGACAATTCAATTCTTTTTTTTTTTTTTTTTTGAACTTCAGTTTCCTTCAGATGAAGGAAATAACTATACCAATTATATGTGGTTATTATGAGAAGGAACAAACGACAGTTGACTTCAAATCAACTTTCCACTCAATACAATGCCATGAGGCAGGTGCTTTTAATCTCCCCTTTCCTCAGATGAGAAAACTGAGCTCTCAGAGGGAATGGGAGAGGGCATTAGCTTGTGTGTTTCTGGTTCCATCCCTAGACATCTGCAGTCTGGGAGGGCTTTCTTCAGTCCACTGCTGTGCTGCTGTTCTTGTGGACCCTGTAGTTTCCTTCCTGTAGCAGCAGCTCAGCTCCCCTGCTATCAGAGCTTATGGCTTTTGTCACACAGTCCCCTGCACTTTCAGGTGGCCTGTGCTCCTCTGTGCCAGCTACAGTCGAGGTGTGCATTGTGCTGAAGGTACTGGAAATCTCTTTCCACCCTGACTGCTCTTGTGACTTTGGTGTGTCCCAGCTTGCTGTCCAAAGAGCACACAGAAGCCTAAGGTCATGGGAGGTCCAGATCTCAGAGGATGGGGGCAAAATTGGGGTTAATGAGGCAGTTGTAGGCTAATGAAATTGACACCCAATGGTTAAGCCTGTTTCTGTGTGTTCATTATGTAGAATCTCTAGGATGGAAATGAACATTTTAAGAATAGCATTTAGGGGCACCTGGGTGGCTCCTCAGTTGAGCGAACGTCTGACTTCGGCTCAGGTCATGACCTCGTGGTCCCGGGAGGTCCAGGACCTCAGGTCATGACCTCCTGTGTCCGGCTCTGTGCTGACAGCTCAGAGCCTGGAGCCCACTTCAGATTCTGTGTCTCCCTCTCTCTCTCTGCCCCTCCCCCAGTCACACTCTGTCTCTTTCTGTCTCTCAAAAATAAATTTAAAAAAAATTAAAAAAAAATAATAATAAAAGAATAGCATTTAATTTCTGTACAGAAGTAATACGTGTATCATAGGAAACCATGGGGACATAGACACCAAACAAAATAAAATTTGTGTAATTAGATTACTAAGGATAAACTTCCCATCTTTTTTCTGAACATATCAATTTAAAGTTAATAGATTTAGAAACGTGCCTGGATGGCTCAGTCGGTTAAGCATCCAACTTTGGCTCAGGTCATGATCTCACAGTTCTTGGGTTCGAGCTCCACATTGGGCTCTGTGCTGACAGCTCAGAGCCTGGAGCCTGCTTCAGATTCTGTGTCTCCCTCTCTCTCTGCCCCTCCCTTGCTCGTGCTCTGTCTCTCTCTCTCTCAAAAATAAGTATGATTTTTTTTTTGCCCAGTGTTACATATGTTACTTTGAATATTACACATTTTTTTAAGTTTATTTATTTTTGAGAGAGACAGAGACAGCATAAGCAGGGGAGGGACAGAGAGAGAGAGAGGGAGAGAGAGAATCCCAAGCAGGCTCCGCACCATCAGCACAGAGCCTGATGCGGCACTTGAACCCACAAAACCCCAAGATCATGACCTGAGCCGAAACAAGAGTTGGACATTTAACTGACTGAGCCACCTAGGTGCTCCATGAATATTACACATTTATTTTTAATGTCTTCCTAAAAGCCTGTTGTACATATGTACAATTTATTTAATTTGTCTCCTTTTATTGAATATCTAGTTTATTTCCAAATATTTTCCTACAAACAATGCTATGATGATCATCCCAATAAAAGTTTAATCATTTGTATATACTATTCTGATTTTAAGAGCATTATAGACCAGTAGGACAATTTCCAATGAGATTTAATAGAATAATTAGTGTATACAGGAATTGAAATAATTTGTTCAGTGTTGGAATTGACTTACTATATGACCTTGAGATATCTCTGTGCCCAGCATAGTTTCCAGATGTATAATATGGGGTTATAATACCAGATTCTCAGGGTTATTAGAAGAGGCAAATGTCATTACTTATATGAAAGAGCTTTGAAAAATCAGAAGTGCTAGGGAAATGCAGGGTAATATAATTAACTAGGCTTCTTATCTATTAACATGAATGTACCACCAGTACAATGTGACTAATTAGTCTTTAGTGTTTTCCTATGAGGGTGGTCATTATCTATGAATGAATATATTTTGTAGATGGGGAAATTTGAAATCTTAAGGAGGCTAAGTTTACCCAGGGTCCAGATATGCAACAGTGCTAAATCTAAAAGCATGTCTTTTCACTTATGACTCAGGCCACAAGACTGGGCTAAACATGTGGGCCAGTGTCCTTAGCTTAAGAGATTATTGCTTGTAGAGAAAAGGGGCAACCCCATTTGGGCACTGAGCAGTCAGGACTCTCTTGGTAGCAAGTGACAGAAACTTAACCAACTGAATAGTTTTGACTTCATGTGCAGGTAGATTCAGGGGCTTGAATAATGTTATGAGGACTGAGATATACCGTCTGGATTTTCAGTCTTAGTTTTTCACTACATTGGCTTTATTCTCAGATACTAAATATATGTGTGTGTGTGTGTGTGTGTGTGTGTGTGTGTGTGTATAAATACATACATATATATATATATATATATATATATATATATATATATTTGTATGACTCAATTGGTTAAGCATCTGACTCTTGATTTCAGTTCAGGTTATAATCTCATCGTTTGTGGGATCAAGCCTCACTTTGGGCTTTTTGCTGACAGTTCAGAGCCTGCTTGGAATTCTCTCTCTTTCTCTTCCTCTGCCCTCCCCCTTTCTCAAAATACATAAATAAACATTAAAAAGAAAAGAGAGAGAAGAGCATACAAGGGATTCTGGTGGGGTAGGCAAGATCATAAGTCAGTGTAGGCAAAAAGGCTTGAAACCCAGGCAGATTCATAAGTAAGTCAAAACTGAGAAGACTTTGATAATCCCATTTCAGCCAGGAACAAACCTGTGTTCATGGAACAATTTTTAGAAGTTTGTCCACCCACATGGCTAGGGGTGGTCTTTTCAGACTTCTCTTTGACAGAATGTTGGAGCTGTCAGCCTTAAGATATCTGGTGATTTTGAGGCACCTATACTCTCTCCCAGTGACTAAGACATTTCCTGCTCTACTCAGACACTCAAGCTATTGTGCACAAACTCTTTAACAGTCCCAGTTGGAATCCTGGCTGCAAACCTGATGAGCCCACACCACCAGATGGTAGGTTCTTCTAATTGGTTCCATCCCTCCTAGTTTTTGGCAGGAATGAAGGCTTCCCTATGCCTGAAGAGGGGGACAGAGTGAGCCAGGATGAAATGAAGGAGGTTTTAACCTCTGTTAAACAGGCAGAGTTCTTAAGTTAGTTTCTGTTCAAGGAGAAGAGGGTGGTATGGTTCTTTTCTGCCAGGTCATGGATTCACATTGGACTGAAATTCTAAATACTGATGAGACAGGATTATAGGATTATAAGGACTGGAAGCTGGTTTGCTTAACTAGAGACGTTAACTGATCCAGATGAGGGCATTCCTTTATTCAATTATTTATACTTATGAAATATTGTGGTAGATTTGATTATTATTTGGTAATTATTCATCTCTTCTCCCAAACTCCTTGGGAAGAGTATATCTTCCTGCTCCATTAATGTTATGTTTGGTCATATGACTTGCTTTTGCAACTGGAATGTTCTTAGGTATGTTTCAAGCAGAGGCCAAGAAGAAAACATACCTCAGAGAGTCTGCTGGTCCCAGAAGAAAGATAAATACAAAGAAAAAAAAACCCCACAAAAAACAAACAAACAAACAAAAAAAACCAGAGGTGCTGCAGTCAACCCACAAACGAATGACTGAAGCAGAGCTGTCCTGGCTGACCTGCAGACCTGGAAGATGACAATAAATGCTTATTGTTATATACCACTAAATTTGGGGATGGTTTGTTATACAGCACTATCTGACCAATACAAGCAACCACTATATGTTCCACATTTTACTAGTCACTGAGGGAACACTGGAAAATGATAGATAATGATCCTCCTTTCCACAGGGCATATGTTCTATAGGGAGGTAGACAATAAATAATAAATAATAAATAAATAAATAATAATAAATAATAATTAATAAATAATAAATAATAGAAATTGTTACTATGGTTATAAAGAAGATAGAATGTGGTGACAAATCACTATGGTAGAAGACAATACCTACTTTAAGTGGTCAAGGAAGGACTTTCTAGAGAGGTGATATTTGAGCTCAAATATTAAAGTTAGAAATGAGCCTGCCAGGGGTGCCTGGGTGGCTTAGTCGGTTGAGCATCTGACTCTTGATTTTGGCGCGGGGCCTGATCTCACGAAGCGATCTCACTGTTCGTGAGATCAAGCCCCATGTTGGGCTCCATGCTGACAGTGCAGAGCTTGCTTGGGATTCTCTCTGCTTCCCTCTCTCTCTCTCCCTCTCTCTGCCCCGCCCCTGCTCACATGCATGCGTGCACACATGCTCTCTCTCTTCCTCAAAACAAATAAATAAACATTTAAAAAAAATGGGCCACCCAGACAGGAGTATGATACGCTGTGGAATGTGAAAAACCAGCCACAATGGGTAAGTTAGATTGAGGATCTTGGTCTAGGCAGTGGAGAACGAGAGGCCCTGAAAAATGCCTTGCAAATTGGGTCATTCAGTTGTCCTAGGGCAGATGCTAGTTTCTCTGCATCATGTTATACATGCAAGTCAAAGGCTGACAAAGGAGCACTTGCTACCAAGGCAAGAAAGCCACAGGATGTGGAAGCCACTGAGCATAGTAGAGGAAGATAGTAAGGCTCCTAGGGTATTCCTATCAGAGAGGTGATGGCATTGGCTGTCTTTTCAGAATAGTTCAGAGTTGTTGCTGTTGCCTCTAAGGATGGCAGGAGGTGTGTGTGTGTGCATGTGTGTGTGCGTGTGTGTATACGTATATTCATTTTTTCACAGAGGAGAGAAATGAACTAGATAGTTTCTAGATTCTTTCCAAGTATGTGATTATGAAACTTAAGGATTCTGAGATTTAAATTATGTGTTGAAGGAAATGTCAAATCAAAGTGCTTCATCTTATCTCCGTGCCAAACTCCATTCGTTAATTGAGGTGGTCAATTAGGGCAGAGTCTCAAGCAAGCAGAATAAGCTCCAGCCATCCCTAACCCATCTGGTAAAGCCTATGGAGTGCCCTAGCTTCAAGGGAGGACAGAGAACACCTGACAATGTGATCCCTCCATTTAATCTGTACTCCAGACACTAAAAAGCTGGAGGCTTTGGGAATGGGGAGCTTGTAAGGATGCACACAAAGTCTAGAAACTGGGTATTTATTAGCTTTGGGAAAATTACTTAAGCGATACTATCTTTTCTTCCTTTCTCCAAGATCATTCTGAATACCTTAAAATATGGTTTCTAGGGTTATTATGTATTGCTCACCAACAATTCCAGCTTTATTCTGTTTTTGCTTCTCATAGCTGAACACCTGTGAGGATCCTCACATCTCTGCCTAAGAATCCTTAGCCTTGTGATGCTGTGTTCTTCCCACCAGCAACACTGGGGCTCTCTCTGACCCCTTTTTCTCCTCCCTGCCCCCAATATCTACTCTTTCCCCAAGATGCTAGCATCTACATTTTGGGTCCAATATGTCAAAAACAGATTTTGGCATCTTTTCTGCCAAACCCATTGCTCTTCCCTCGCTCTATTTCTGTTGAGTTACTCAGTCTCAAAACGCCAGTGTCTGTGTGATCCACCAGATCATTCTCTCTCCATCCAAAACATGTGATGTATGGTTTTGCCCACTACAATGAGTCTTGACCGAGCCCACATTTTTCTTCCTTTCTCATCAGATTGTATCTTTTAGCTTCCTGACTAGTCTCTCCGTGCTATGATCCACTTGTCACACAGCAGGTAGTTCAATTTCTTGAAGACTAGCAACTTTATAATTATGAACGTTCTCTGTCATAAAAAAATTGTTGGTAGCTCCCCACATTTTTTTAAGTTCAAAGTCAGCCCAGAATATGAGTCTTTCAATAATAAACCTTTCAAAATGGTTTGCCTACCTTTTGAGATTTATCTAACAGTCCATACTCTATGTTCCAGCCAGAGTATCCTACCCAGTGTTGCTACAAATGTGCCCCCCAATCTCTCACTGCTCTGCTTTTGTTCATGCTTCTGCTTCCACTTAGCATAGACCTTCCCACTGAGAATACTTTGCTCATTTATTCAACTCCTATTTACTAAACACTCACTCTTTATTAGACTCTCAGGATGGATCAGAGAACAAAATCAACAAAATCCCTGAATTCCTGGGGTCTACATTCTAGTGAACAAATAAATACATATAATGATTTCAAATAGTTGGTAAATGCCACAAATATGGCCACATAGAGTCATGGAACAGACAGTAGGCTAGAGAGCTACTTTAAGTAGGTAGTCAAGGTAGGCTTATCTGAAGGGACACTATTTTTACTGAGCCATGTTATAATCAATAGAACTTTCTGTAGTGATGGGAGACATTCTATATCTGTGCTATCTAATATGGTAGCCACTAGCCACATGTGCCTGTTGAACATTTGAAATGTGGTTAGTATGAGTAAGGAACTAAATCTTTAATGTTACTTAATTTTAGTTAATTTAAATTTAAATATCCACATGTGGCTAATAGATATCATATTAGCACAGACTTAGTCTCTAGAACTTTCTGGACAAAAAGAGTAGTAAGTGTAAAGACTTTAAAGTGAGAGTTGATTTATGGATTTCAAGAACAAAAAGAAGATCAGTGGGCTAAATCATACTGAAAAAAGAGTTAGACAGACTGTTTTGTAGGCTACCACAAGGAACTGAGTTTGATTTTAAGTAATAAAAATCCTAATAGATATTAAGCTTAGGAGTATATTATTTGATTTACATTTTAAAAAATGATTCCTCTGTAGAGAAGGGGAAAGTGATAAATTGATATGAAAATGGTGTGTATTAGTCAGTTATTGCTGCATAACAAATAACATCAAAATCCTCGTAGCTTATACAAAAACTTTTTAAACAATCGTAGTCTGCAGATTGACTATGGATCACCTGTTCTAGGATGATAAGGTGGACTCCAGGAGGGTTTAGACATGCCCCATGTGTCTTTGTTTTGGAAGTGAGGGTAAAGGGGCAGCACATACAAACCCTTGCTATTCTCATGGAGGATCATAGAAGCACAAGAGTCTAAGCCTTATCATGCAAGTATAATTAAAGCCTTTGCTTATGTCATGCCTTCTATTATTCCATTGGTTCAAGCAAGGCATGTGACCAGACCTAACACTCCTGGGACAGAGAAATAGACTCTACCATCTAAGAGGGATTACAACGGGGCGCCTGGGTGGTGCAGTCGGTTAAGCTTCCGACTTCAGCCAGGTCACGATCTCGCAGTCCGTGAGTTCAAGCCCCGCATCAGGCTCTGGGCTGATGGCTCAGACCCTGGAGCCTGTTTCCGATTCTGTGTCTCCCTCTCTCTCTGCCCCTCCCCCGTTCATGCTCTCTCTCTGTCCCAAAAATAAACAAACGTTCAAAAAAAGAAAATTAAAAAAAAAAAGAGGGATTACAAGTCACATTGCAGATATGTAACTCTATAACAGTAACCCAGTGCACCACAGAAGGGACACAGGGAGAATAGCTAAGAGGCTCCTGCAATAGTCTACATGAGAGATGGTGGTTTGACCCAAGCTGGCAGCAGAGGAAATAAAAGAGGTAGATTTGTAATTTATTTTAAAGCTGTTAACAACAGGACGTGGTAATGGATTGAATATAGAGTATATGGTAAAGAAACCATATCTACTTTCTAAGGTGCTTCTCAGATATTACTACTCTTCTATGAAATTATGTCTCATTTCTTCAATTATAACTAATCTCTACTTCCGTTATTTTACTAGCTCCCTTTTATTTCGTACTGCTTTTATTGGTCCCTTTAACTTTCTACCTTCTGTATATGGGAAGAGGTCACATCTACTATCAAGACCCTGAGCTCTTTGAATGGAGCAGGGGAGACAAGTTTGTATTTCATGAAGTCCAAATTCTTGGGGCCGATGCCCAATAAATATTTCCAAGGTAAGTCTAATGGTTAATAGCAGAGACTTTGGAGACGTTTTCCCAGTTTTGAATCCCGTGTGATCTTTGCAAGTGTCTTCACCTGGCAAAGCCTTTGTATCTTATTTTGTCAAGTGGCAGTAATAACACATTCTTCTCAGAGTTGGTGTAAGGATTGCAAGAGATAAACTGAAAAGTGCTTAGCACAGGGCCTGGCATAGTAAGTGCCCCCCAAATGGGAACCATTATTGTTTGTTCAATTTAATTGTTTGCGATGACAAGCTTTTTTTGAAATGCCCTCCAGAGTCTTCATCAGAAAATCCTGTGTTCTTGTTGAAATGAGGGACATGGAGAATAAAAGTGCTCTGGATGGGATTTTGTAATTTAGTTAGGAAATATCTAGATCTAAAGCTTCTTTGATCTGGAAATGACAGCAACAACAAAACCCCAAAATAGAGCCACTTTGCTACTTGTTTCCTTTTACCATCTGCCAGGATGATTCCTTTTAGTTCTCCAGGTCTTGCTTAGAGTCAGCTGCCTTAAAATAATAAAATAAAATAAAATTTAAATCTGGTCCTGCACTTATTTGGGAAAAGAAAGCAAAATGCTTTAACTACATATATAGCTAGTTTCTGCTGGAGTGAAATATAGGGCAATGTTGACGGAAATGTTAGAGGGATGAACTGCTCTGGGAAAGTGAATTTTAAGATAAAACAGCGGATTTAATAAGAACTTCAATTTTTTAAAAAAGCATCTGTAATTGAGACAATTTCTGAAATGTACTCTTCTGCCTTCCTGCCTTAGTAAGGTAACTGTGTTGATCCCAGTTTAAGGTTGCCTTGATCACAAGTATGTGATCAGCCCAGGGAGTGTTTTGAACATGGATGGTCCAGTATCATAGATGAGAATGGTGAAATCGACAAAACAGGCTTCCTGAACAAAGAGGAGAGTTAACATGGTGAGTGTGAAGATTTGGGTGGAGGTTTCTGGGGAGCCTGGAAGATACATTTGAAGAAGTGGACCAGTTTCAGACTAAACAATGCTTTGAAGGTCACAAAAAGGCGTTTCAGAGATAGAATAATAAAGTTTCTTAGCTGACACTCAAAAGGTCCTCTTTTTATAGGAATAAAAATAGTTTTATTTAGCACTTATTAGAATAATCCTCCATGATAATAAAGTTACCTGATGTCAGATAACACAGAAAATCCACATTTCTACATGATAGAGCCAAAAGGATTAGTTTTTAAAGGGCTTTAGGAACCCATCTGGTCTGTATTTCCTGTTACAGCTTTGCTGTTCTGAGGCTACTGATAGGTTTGCCCTGGAAGTTGGGGTGAATAGGGAAAAACACATGGTCAAAAATGTAATAATGATGGATTAAAACAAAGTAGGGAGAGACTATTCTTCTGGATTTTGAAGCCCCTTTGCTATACTAATATGCTTTGTTCATTTCTCAGAGGAGGGTATGTATTTCCTAAACATAGTAGTCCCCCTTTGTAGTGAATTACCTATTAATACCTTGTAAGACTCAATGCCTCATCTGATCCTCTGTTTTACATATGGTGAAGCTAAGGCCCAGAGAGGACAAAGGCCTTTCTCTGCACTGAGTTAGTCTCTGGGTCATGATTCTAACACAGGACTTTTGATCACCAAGAAAGGCCTTATTCTACTCTTCCTGGCATCCCATCAAGTTTTGGAGCCAGTTCTCCAAACAGTTTTACCCAGAACAAGGAATTGCTGGTGATTTCAGAAAGAACTGGCAGACTCCAGGGCAGCACTTGCCAAATTGCCACTGTGCTCCCTTTTCTCAGCCCTGGGTAACCTACGTTTAGGAAGAACATCCAGGAATAACACCCAGCCTCTATACTACTATTAAAAAAAAAAATAAGCCCCAAATCTGTTTTAAAATGAGACAAGTTGAAACGAATTAGTTGTAATGCAACCTGTAAAATTAATATTAAAAAAATAAAAAAAGTCCAGCTTCATTCAGAGGCTGAGCTGTGCTGACATACAGTAGAGAGGGCAACAGGATTAGAGGGGGGTGTCTGCCCCAGGTCATTACCTGATGGAACCAAGTCTATTCTTACAGGTATTATAAAGAAATCCCATGACTGGGTCCTTTCCGTCGTGGGTGATTGGACTTTGGACTACACAGGCAGGTCACAGGAATAATGGTGCCATACTTAAAGACCACATTCAGATGGTCAAGGATCTGGAAAGCATTTCCAGTGAGGATTAGTAGGAAGCTGTGAGAAAGAAAGTCTTGGACTGAGTATGGCTCAGTCTTCACCCCAAACGTCTAAAGAGCCATCTTTGAAAAAGGGTTGCATTTTTTCACTGTGGCTTAGGAGGCTAAACAAAAACCAATGAATGGATGGGAGGTGTGGCTTGACGGATCTTGGCTTAGTATGGCAGAGGCCATTCTAGGAGTGTGGACTAGTTAGCAGTGGAGAGAGTTCCCTTTATCTGATTCTGGGCATTTCCCAATCAGCCTGGCTATTGGAAACCTGACTCTTTTTTCAGAAGCACCTTACCGTCTTTACCCCGATGACCTAGTGCCTGTGGGATCACTGTTAGGAAGTCATAGGTTGGTTTGAAACTTGCCCTTTCCAGCATCTCTGACCAATAAAGACATAATCTTTCTGTTCAGGGAACTGATTCCATGAATTGGTGCTAGAGTGAATTGTGTCCCTTCAAAATTCATATGTTGAGTTCTTAACCCCAATTGGTATTTGGATATGGGATCTTTGGAGGAAAATTAGGTCTGGATGAGGTCATAAGGGTAGGGCATTCTTGGTGGGTTTAGTACCCTTATAAGGAGACATACCAGAGAGCTTGTGTGCTCACTTACACATATACTCACGCTCTCTTTCTCTCTTGCTTCCTCCATTCCTCTCTCTCTCTCTCTCTCTCTCCCTCTCTCCCCATACACACACACAGAGGAAAACCCATATGAGCACACAGTGAAATGGTGGACATCTGTGGCCAGCAGGAGGGCTCCCACCAGAACCCAATCATGCTGGCACCCTAATTTCAGACTTCTAGCCTCTAGAACTGTGAGAAAAGACATTTCTATTGCTTAAGTCACCCAGTCTATGGTATTTTGTTATGAAAGTCCAATACAGACTGTATGCAGACTAATACAACTGGTAATTGAGGTATTTCCTTCATTGTCAGTGGAACTACTTGGATGGTAGATAGGAAGCAAACAGAAGTTTAAGCAAAAGGGTTGGGTGGGGGCATGCATTTGAGAGCTAGAGGGAATCTTGTAGACTAGACCTAGGATTTGACAGTTCTGCTAAGGGCTGGCCCTGTGCCCAACCTCCTCCCACTTCTCTTCATCTCACTAGACCAAGAAAATATGCACATCTGTTATCCACAAATACTCTGAATTCCCCCGCCAACGCAGATCCCCAGGAAAACCTAACACAAGCAGAGCAGTGGAGGAGAGGCACAGGATATTTGGTGTTTCTTAGGAAGATGGCTGATTTTTTCTGACATCTTCTACCTTGGTCTCTTAATTTGTCCCTAGTCTGTGAGCTATGGGATGGGCCAGAAGAAAGATGGAAATGGGACAATGGGATGTAAGCCTCAGTTCTGTCACTGATTAGTGATGTTATCTTGAGTAACTCACAGATCCTCTTTTTTTTCTCAGTTCTCCTCCATGACCCCGATGACTCCCACAGCCTCAGTTTCCCCATGTGTTCCTGTTTAACAGAGACCATAAAGAGTAATGACTATAAATCCAGACTTTGGTGTCAAATATCTCATGAATCCAACATCTGCCACTTCTCACCTGTGAAACCCTGGGTAAAATGATGCAGTAGCTCTGAGTTTCAGTTTTATAGCTGTCCAGTGGGGTTAATAACAGTCCCTAGCACACATGGAAGGAACAGCCCCTTTACCTGTATGGGATTAAAAATTTCCTATGAAATTTGAATGCAGAGCCTGTTATACCAAATAGATACTAGGTCTATCTTGCTTCAGTGCTGACAAAAGACCTGAGGCGTGTCCCAAAACACCCTGCTATAATATACCTCTAGGCCTTGGATCTGCTGGCCTGGGAGACTCCTACTCACTTTGTAAGCCCCAGTTGCAAATCCATGGAACTCAGGGGAGGGTTTCCTGGCTGTGCAGGTCGTGAGTCCCACACTCCCAAGGGAGCAGTGCTCTGCCTTCTCCAGCCATTTGTATTCATAACCCATCATGTTGTGATGAGTTTCTTACAAGATTTTTCTTCTTGCTGGATCTCACATTTGTCCGTGACAAGGTTGGTGTGTTTTTTAACCAGTTATAAACAAAAGTAGCACTGCCTTCATTAGGCATTCAGTATTTGAAGGATGGTCATTGGCTGGATGAATGAACGAGTTAACAGTTTATTAGATGAATGGGAATCCACCACATCTACTTCTGAGGCATAAACATGTAACCATCTCCTTAACTTTCTGTCAGTTTAATAAGTATTTATGAGCATCTGTCTGCAAGACTCATGTTTGCAGTCTTAGCGTTAAAAGACATGCCCACCATTGATGGGAACCAATCACATGAATCTTACTTGATCCCCACAGCAGCCCTTGTTATGAAAGAGAGCAGATGGTCTGATTTTTTCAATGAGCAAACAAAGGCCCTTCTAGAAAAGTTCAAGATGATCCTGAAAGGTCATAGAGCATCCAGGACTGTGTAATGATCTGGATTTGAGTCGTCTGTCCCCTGCTGACTTGCTGTGTGACCTTGCTTCAGATTCTCCCTTCTCTGGGGCTTTGGGCTGGACTCTGGGTTCCCTTCTACCTCTGGAATCATGTGAGCTGGAAAGCCTATCAGCTGGGGAAACAACAAGGCTGGCTGCTTCCAGATTTGCCTCCATGAGGGAGAACTGTGTGTGCACTTTGAACATATCAAAGCAGTTGGGCGGCATGGGGGAGTGTTATGATGACGTTGATGGATCCTCCCTGAACTGGCACTTGCAGCGTTCCCATGCCAACTGAAGAGAAGAAAAGAAAAAAAACCCGAAAAAATAAAAAGCAAACATAAAAACCGAGCGTGATCTATGTCTGATGAAAAATATTCTACTGACGACAACGTTCAGTGATGAGAAGCAGAGTAACGAAAACCTCAGCTTGGCCTGAGTGGCTGGATCCCAGGAATGGTGATAAAGGAAGAGAGATTGGGTGCGTGAGATGCAGGACTTGGAGGGAAACAAGCTCTGGGGTCAGCCTCCCTTATTTGTAACATCCATCAAAGAGCGCATTGTCTCCAGCAACCCCAGAAACCACGTAGGCTCAGAAGATGCCCTCTGCTTTTGTCATTGGTCTTGCCATCTCCACCAGCACCAGGAGGCCCAAAGCAGCAAGACGGCATGTCTCTCTTAACATTCAGCAGAATTTGTTTTCAATTTCCTGCCAGCATCCCCGATCCCCAGAGTGCCTGCACATGCGGCTTTCCGTTGTCATCTGCTGCCTGACTGGCTGCTCTGCTAATGCCCCCCCAGAGGGCTTGCTTCCCCCTTGTCTTGCAGGGAGCAGGACATCCGGGCTTCTGGGATTGTAACCACCAGTGCTGGCCTGAAGAGCTTCAGAAATCAGGACAGGGACCCTTGAGGAGCCTTGGAAGGGCCCCTGAGCCCTAAGAAAGGGAGGATTGAATTTGGCAGCCAGGGACGGAGATGTGAGCAGATGGAAGCTAAGGAGCTGTGGCAGCTTCTTATGAAGAGATCACAGCTGGAGATGTGTTCATTAAGTCCCCCTCGCCATCCTCCGTCCCTTGTTCATGTACCCCCACATCTAGTCCATCAGCAACTCCATCAGTGCTAGCTATAAATTATACTCTAAATCCAAACACTTTTTATTTTTTCTGTCTCCACTCCCGCCTCCTATTTCACACCAGCATCCTCCTCCTTGGGTGCCCCTGCATTAACCCCCCACCTTACCCGCTTGTCTCCTTCGAGGCTGTGGACCACCCTGAAGCTAATGCAACTTTTCAAAAGTATTAAGCTGAACATGTCATTCACTGCTTTAAAAAGTGCCGTCTCCATACCTTGGCCTACAAGGCTCTCTAGGAACCTGTCCCTCCCCAACCCTACCTCTTCTGCCCCTCTCTTAGCACTAGATTCCTGCCTTCCAGCTCACCTTTTGTTTCTGGGACAGGCCAGCTGCTTCCTGCCCCTGGGCCATGGCTTGGTGCTTCTGTCCCATTAGATCCCATCAGGTTGGCCTTGGGCTCATTATTCCCCTCTCAGCTCACGTTACTTCCTCAGAGAGAACTTCCCTGAGCAGTCTACCTGAACTAAATCCCGAACTGCCCTCCAGTTCAGCACTTTTTATTTCCTTCAAAGCATCTTTCCTAACTAGTAACTCCTTTGTCTAGTTGCTTGTTGCATTATTTAATGTCTCTATTCCCCAGTCAAGATAAGCACCAAGAGAATATGATCTGGTTCTTGCTTATTGTACCCTCAGTGTCTAGCCTGGGCCGGGCACAGGGAAAGTGCTCAGTATACATTTATCAATTGTATGAATAAATGACTGAGTGAATGGATGAATTTCTATAGTATATTCTTTTTTTTTTTTTTTTTTTTTTTTTTTTTTGAGCCTGGCATTGAACTCAGCCCTGGGAATACAGACATGAATGAGACAGGACCATAGCTCTGAAGCTGCTTATAGTCTAAAAAGGGAAACCTAGATGCCAAATAGTTTCAGGGTGAGAAGTGAATGGCACAATCATAATGGTAACAGTGACTGACCGTGAACACTTACTATGTGCTCAGCACTATGCGAAATATTTTGCATGTATGTTTCCTATAATTGCCGCAGTAACTCTATAAGTTAGTATGATTACATTTAAAGTATGTAACAACACATTTGACACATGCAGAAATGGAGATACAAAGACATTCAAGTAACTTGCAGCTGGGGACAGATGTTAAGCGGCAGAGTCAGATTTGGGCACCCTAACTCCATTCCAGAGCCTGCGCTCTTGGGCATGAGGCCACTGAGTCTCAAAGTATGTTTTTCCTGGACCAGCAGTAACTTCATCACCTGGCACTTTGTTAGAAATGCCCATTCTCAGACCCCAGCCACGACCTCTTGAATCAGAACTTCTGTGGTGGGGCCCAGAAATCTGTTTTAATATGCTTTCCAGTTGAAGATGAAGGCACTTGCTAAAGTTTGAGAACCACTGCCTGCTGGATGACTTTTTTTTTTTTTTTTTCTGGGATAATTGATTAGAACAGATCAAGACTTTTCCTCAGTTAGCGCCATCTCAGCTCACATTCTGTGAGTGTGGGTTGCTTTTGGGTCCAGAGTTCAAGAAGCCACATTGTGACCTGAACTGAGTCATTTACCTTGTTTGTACCTGGTGCCCAGGACCTCTAACAGCAGAACATTGCCTGGATGAGCAGCCCCCATGAAGACTGCTGATATGAGCAGGGTGGAATCTGTGACCCCATTAACCTGGAGATATGTGGCTCACCAGGCAAAGAGAAGGGAACAGAGCCCAAGACAGGGGACCATCCTCAGAAGCTCTCCTTCAAATGCAGTCAACTGGTTATTGAGCAAAACTTCATGTCAGACTAACTGCCGGGGACAAAAGTCATTATATAATCATAATAATGAGTAAAAATAATAATACCGTAAATTCTGACTACACTTGTTACATTTTCAGGGCATTTTCACACCCATTTTCTCTCTTAATAATCTCTCCAGTCATTCAGAATAGAATAGGACTGGAAGTATTGTTAATCTTGCCAGTGGCAAGGGAGGGGAAGAGATGTGTTTGAGGTCTCATGGCCTGTTAGCTTAGTAGTGATAATAGCTGATGTGTGTTGAGAGCCTGTGTGGGCCAGGCTCTATGATAGATGTGTCAAGTTCAGTTTCATTTAATAAAACCACTAGATTTGAGGCTTCCAGACTTCCATCTGGTCTAAGTAAGGTTTCTTTATTTCACCTCATTCTGAACTTTTTTTTTTTTTAACTCTCCAGTCATTTATTCATTCAGGCTTATACACCTCACAGAGGTGAAGGGGACAGAAGTGGCTGTGACTGCCCACGAGTTGCTAGCTTCCTCAGAGAGGTCCTGAGCAATGCAGTGCCACCCATAGTGGACCTTGAAGCACGAAGGGCAGATTACATTCAACCCTTGAACAACACAGGTTTGAACTATGAGGTCCACCTAGACGTGGAGGTTTTTTAGTAAATGCATGATAAGTGTATTTCCTCTTCCTTATAATTTTCTTAATAACATTTTCTTTTTTCTAGCTCATTTTATTGTAAGAATACTGTATATAATACAAATTCAAAATATGTGTTAATGGACTGTTCATGTTGTCAGTAAGGCTTCTAGTCAACCGTAGGCTATTAGTCATTACGTTTTTGAGGAGTCAAAAGTTACACGTGGATTTTTGACCGTGTGGGGCATCAGCATCCCTAACCCCCATGTCGTTCAGGAGTCAACTGTATTTATCAATTCAAAAGTTGCCAGATCCAAGATTCTCTGCAGTCCCCTGAGGTTTGAGCTTGGTGCATACGAAGAAAGGATAATTCGGTTCTGATCAAAAACATATGGACACAGCTACAAAAGTAGCTGGAATAAATGAGGACCCCTTCAAAACCCTCTTCTTGGGATCCCATGAATATAGAAGGGGTGGTGAGAAAGATGTGCTCAAGCAAAGGGAGGACTCAAAGGTGGCATCCTTCTATATTCAGTGCCAGAGGCTCTGTAGTCCCACCCCTTCTATACCCTGTGACTTTGGGCAAGCCTCTACCTGTCAGGCCCTCTGCTTTGTCCTTCACGAAATAAAAACCAGAATTCCTAACTTTCCCGCTTCACAGAGATCTTTGAAAATCAAAAGTGAGAATTTGTAATAGTAAGAACAACATTAATGGCTAACATCTGTTGAGCAATTCTATCCCCTACTCCCTTTCACTGGCTTATTTCACGGAATTCTCAAAGCATCTTATGGGGCAGGTACTGTTTTAGGCTCCAAAGTTCAGAGTATAAAAAACAGAGCTTTAGTAACTTACTAAGGTCAGCCCTCAGGAAATGATAGAGCAAGGTTTCGGACTCAGGCCAGTTTGACCCCAGAATGTATTACTATTAAATCACTGCACCAGAGTTCCAAATTGACTGGGGAAGTCACAAAGACTCTGCAGATACAAGGTATGACGATAACATGGATGAAGTGCAAAGTGGGAACAAAAGTCGGGGCCCGGGATCAGAAGCTGTGAGCTTGGCGTCGGGGAGGGAGAGTGTCTCCAGTTTCAAGACGCTGCAGGGAATCAACACAGTAATACTCCAGGCTAAGTAAGCGGCAGACCCTAGGTGCTGAGTCAAGGTTTAAGAGTGAGAGTCACCCTCCAGGAGGAAGGGTTCATGCAGGGTGATTTAGTACATGCCATAAAATGCACAAAGCACCAGGGACTCAAGAAACAGACACTGGAGATAGGGGTGTTATCAGGCAGCTACAGTTTCCAGAGGCCCCTGATGTTTTGCTGTAGTTCCAAAGGTGCATTTCACGTAACTCCATTCCCAGCCAGCTGATAGTCTGGGGGGGGGGGGGGAGGGTAGGCTTTGGTAGGGCTACAGCATCTACCTCTGGCTCAGTAGGTGAGAGGAACTAGATCTCTGAGCAAAAAGGTAGAAACTCAACCTTGCTGCTCTCCCCTGAGTCTGAATAAGGACCAGCTTCAGCAGTGAGCTGCTGACAGACATTTGGGAGTGGCTCAAGGGACCAGTCGTTTTGTTGCAGAATTTGGAACAGCTTCTGAAGTGTCTCTGTTGGCCAAAGCTAAAAACAATAATGAAAATAACACGACAGCTAATACTTTATTGAACGCTATTCAAGGGGTCATTTTAAGGCACATTTTAGGCCCTGGACACTTTGAAAAGTCCTACCTCCCCCATCATGTCAAAGATACTACCATGCACCCATATCTCACATTAAAATCTCATTTACTTGATTCGAGTGGTTGGTGTTGTGGGAGAGCTGACATGATGACCTATTTTATAGACATTTAAATATTTATTAATTTGATGTTGCAGTTAAGCTTTTAATATTTTATTATTATATTATATTATTACATAAATATTAATATCTATATTAAGTATTATATGATTTTATGTAATATAAATATAATATATAATAAGTATTAATATACATAAATATTATATTATTATTTAAAAATAATATATTTATTTTTCTGGTGAGAAATACTTTTTAGGCCCTTCAAAAGATCCTAGGCCCCAGACAGGGGGCCTAATGGAAAACGTGACTCTGTGCTTATGATAGGCTGGGTGTTACCAGGGGATAAGCGTGGGGACTCTACAACTGAACTGCCTTAAGTTGGCATCCTGGCCCCAGTGCTTATTAGCTGGGTGATCTCTGGCAAGTGCCATAATCCTGTTTGTACCTCAGTTTCTTCATCTGCAAAATAGTCGTCGTGAGGAACAAGTAAGATGACACACAGAAAGTGTTTGAAATACCGCCTGCAACGCGGCACAAAAAGTTATTTTCGCAATGTCCCTGTGAGGTAACCACTGTAGTGATTCCCATTTTGAAGATGAAGTCAGTGAGGGTGAAAGCTTGTAACCTACCAAATTTGGTAAATGGTGGAGTGAGGGTTTTGAACTCAGGTGGTCTGACAGTAGAGATCGGGTTAGTTATAGTACAGTAGCAATGACTCCCAGATGGCAGCGGGCCACTAGAACATGAATTTCTTTCTTGCTCATGCTGCAAGTCTAGCACAGGCTTTGTTCGTCATAGTTACCCAGGGACCCAAACTGAGAGAGTCACCTTCCCGACAAATGCTTCCAAGATAACCATGACAGGGAAATATATGTGACAGAACACACACTCGCTCTCAAAGCTTTGTGCCAGAGGTAACAGACCTCACTTCCGCTCACAGTTCATTGGACCAAATAAGCCACAAGGCATGACCAAGCTTCAAAAGAGGGGAGCAGCGGGAAGGCAATCATACCATGCGACTAGAAGGACAACGAGGCAATTGGGAACAGCCCTAATGTCATCTTAGAGGGAATTATATGGGATCAAACTAATTAATTTATTTAAATTATTAAGAACAAGGCCTTAATAACATAGAACATAGTTAAGAAGGTAAGAACATAGTAAGAAGTCTGTACATGGTGGGTATGAATTCTCCTGAATTCAGGAATTGTTTCCTGTGGTAACTACCTCATATAAATACTTTTTACCTGATTCCCACTTGATTCTGGTTCTTCTTCTTCCGCTGATCTATCCTGCAGACCACTATCAATCTGTTTTACTCTCCACATCTCTCTCTTATCAAGTCTTCTTACAGTGAATTCTTATTGTCTTATGGGGTGAAGTTCAGACACCCAAGCATAATAATCAAGAGAACTCCATGATCTATTTACAACTTCCTTTAGAACTTTCTCTCCCTAACATGTTGGCTCTGGTTAGCTGAGAAGACCAATTCACAGTCCCCCAAATTAGTCTTGCACATTCCTATCTCATACTTTGATGCACACCATTCCTTATTGTATGATCTCCCCTTCCAGATGCTTCTTCCCTTTCTGAATTCATATATCCTTTATTATTCAGTTCACTGCTGCCTCTAAGAAGACTCTTCCTCCACCACAGCCTGCAATGATTTCATTCAGGGCTGAACGTCCTCAGTATTCAGGAACTGTACTACTCATTTGGCATTGAACTCAGACTGCTTTGAACTTTTTTTTTCTTTTATCTTTTTATGCTTGTGTTGTTGCTGTTGTGGAAAGGACACAGAATACAACATCAGACAGATGTTGGTCTAAGTTTCAGGTCTGTCATTTACTGGCCTTGAGACCCTGTGTAGGTCAGCCGCCTCCCTGAGCTTCCGTCTTCTCTCCTGTGACATGAAAGTGATTGTACCTACTTCATAAGGATGTTACAAGGAAAGAAGTAAAAGCAAGTTGTGGTGCTCAGCATATAGCAGATGACTCTTACCATAATTGCTGATTCCCTGTTTTCCTAGAACACAATCTGGCATGTAATGGGCAGTTCAGTGAGTGTTTGTTCAATGAATGATTATTAATCACCAACAACCCTTACCACAAGCTAGTTGTCTCCAAAAACCATAAGTCTTATGAAGACAGGAACCTTGGAAATTAAATGTTCTTTGAAAAGGAAGTCTTACTCAACAATTCTCCAACTTAAGTATGCAGAAGAAGCAAGGGAGGTTATTTAAAATGCCGACTGTTGGAATCTACATTTAATGAATCAGAATTACTGACATAGAGTCTAAAAACATGCATTATAACAAACTTCCTAAATGAAGGTGATCCTGGGGTCTACAGGTTATGCTCTGGGAGACCTTGTCTAGGAAGTGCCCTTCTTGATTGAGTACAAGTCCTTCCAGATAGATTCTGCAAGGTAACACATATAAAAGGGATGGTCTTTTCTGGAGCAGCCTCCCTGCGTAGCTAATTCATTTAATTCAGAATATTCCTTAAAAAATATCAATTCATTAGAACTGGATTAATCTGTGTCCTCTTTGTTGGTATAGTGTGTGCTTTTCTAAATGGTACTGGGTTTGAAGTGAAGATGGCAACAATTCCTTAGGGAAGGGTTCTCTGATGATATTTGATTTTCTCTTCGTGCCCAGGGCCTTCTGTTTAGCATCTTGGTCAGGGTTCTGTACACTGGTGGCCAACAACCTTTGTTGATTTATAAAAAACAAAAAAAATCTTAATTGTATCTCCAGTGGACCTGTAATAAGTAAGATTCTAGAGGTCTCCAGAGGATAGCATTGTCCTCAAAGTCAAAGATCACCCATAAACCCATCTGGCAGTTGATAGAAGTCCCGGGAAAATATTTGCTATCTTTTGGCAAGGCTCTTCTTGGGTAAATAGTGAACAGACACATTGGGTCTTAGTGATGTCAGTTTCGGCTCTCTCAAGGATTCGACTATTTACTTAACTGAGGTTCAGCCCATGGGACATACATCACCTATTGAATTCCAGAGCTTAGCAGTTTATTAGAAGTGTACACAATGCTTACCAAAGAGTCCACTTATCCAGTTGCCAAAATGATTTACTTTCTCCTTCTTTCTTTTCAGTCTAGTGCAGTGGTCCTCGACTGGGGGTGATTTTGCCTTCTTCCCCTCCCCAGGGGACACATGGCAATGTCTGAGACATTTTTGATGGTCACAACTTGGGGGAGGGAAGAGACTACTGGCATCTCAGTAGGAGGAACAGGTGCTGCTAACTGTCCTATATGTACGGGATGAACCCCTACAACAAAGAATTATCTGGTCCAAAATGTCAGTAGTGCTGAGGTTGAGAAACCCTAGTCTAGTTCTTTTCACTGACCGAGTGCTAGGTTCCCTTTGATATTTCAGTGGAAGGACCTAGATGGGCTCTACATAGTATTCCTTGTTGTTCACAATCAGGTCGGGTTGTTCACAATCAACTCCAGGTGGCTTTCCCTCCAATGGAAGGAAAGGCTCGGGAGAGAAGGGTAATTTCCATCCATCTTTTCCTCGAACCCGAAGCGGGTTTTATCAAAGGAAAAGTGTGGAAACCTGTCATCGGCATTTTATAAATCAAGCATTCATGGTTACCACTGTAGCTGGAATCCAAACCACCATGACCCTCTCTCCCGGCTAACTGAAAGAACCAGGCTTGGAATTCTCTAGATGCCATCCCTGCCTTTTCTGGTCTGGTTGGAAAATACTCAGCTCAGTAAATGGAGAAGTCTTTTTAGGTACACAACTGGCACTTTGACTGATGAAACTTTGTTAGCTGTGATCGTGGTGTAGAACGGCCAGGTTGGGAGCCAACTTTCCTATTAGCTACTTAGCAACAGTCACTCAGCACTGTAAAACAATGCCAGTCCTGTGGAAATTAAAGAGTGGACTGTTATGTGCTAAAAAGATGACTGGGTCCCTTCCAACAGGTCTGGGTTTGAGCCGTGGCTTCCAAACTTGCTACTGGGTCTATTTCCTTAATTGTACAATGAGGGTAATAATTCCTGCCCTCTGATGGAGAGGATCAATAAGATGGCTGCTGAATTGTTCTGGAAATTATACCATAGTCACTCCCTAAAAGTGGACTTGAGAATTGGGGAAACTTCTACACAGACCCTGGTCCGTGGAGCCATGTTGAGAAATCACTGCATTATAATTTGGAGAAATATTTTTGTAACTGCAGCAAATCAGAAAAATGAGGCCAATATGGTAAAGCAAAATGTATATTTTATGGGACTCCTTTATTCTGAGATTAGGTGCTTTTTCTTTTCTGCTATTCAAATGCCTTTTCTATTATGAAATATGATGGTGGTAGATTGTGGGATGTTTTCTTTTGTTTTAGAACACACTTGCATGAAAATATTGAAAATTAACATCTTCTATCAGTCCCTGACATGTCTTTAAATTTCTTCTAGTCTTTGAAACCTAATGCAAGGAAATCTGCAAAGTTACCTCAGCAGGAATGTTATTATTGCAGATGATACATTTTGCTTAAGTTTGTGTGCCTATAACCCAGTATGTTGAGCATATTAAAAGCATATTCACATGCTTTCTTAATCTATAACACATCTTACCTGCCTAGGATCACATTGAAACACAGAGAGGGTGAAATGTACACACAGTGCAGCAAAGCAGAAAGATCAGCTGCTTTGGACCGACATAGTTGGCATCTGCTCTGCCCATCAGGACTCTACACTAAGAGCCTCAGTTTCCTCATCTGCAAAGTGGACTATAGTAATGCTACTCCCTAGGTTTGTTGGAGTGATTATGTGAACCACTGTAGGGAAGGGGCCATGAGAAAGACTAGCACTTGGTGGCTGCTTGAAATTTTTCCCTTTCTAACTTTATTATCTATCTATGTATTTATTTAAAATGTCATCAGGCTTTTTTTTTTTTAGGTTTATTTATTTATTTTGAGAGCGAGCGAGAGAGCATGAGTGGGGGAGGTGCGAGAGGGAGACAGAGAATCCCAAGCAAGCTCTAAGCCATCAGCATGGAGCCTGGTGCCAGGCTCGAACCCACAAACTGTGATTTTATGATCTGAGCCAAAGCCAAGAGTCAGACACTCAATGGACTGAACCACCCAGGTGCCCCTTTTTCTAACTTTAAACCATGTCCTGTACCCGCTCGTGTATAAAGGGTAAATCTCTTCCAACTTTAAGCTGGTGACTTCTTCCTTGCCTGCCTCTGAACACCTGCAGCCTCAATATCCTAGCCCTCACTTCTGGGGCACGGGCTCAGAGGACTAAACTGAGCTTCTCAAAGCATCAAGCGCATCAAACCCACCTAGAGGACTTGTTCAAACCCACAGCTTTGCTGGGCTCAACTTCAGAGTTTCTGATGTAATGGGTCTGGGGTGGTCCCAGAATCTACATTTCCAACAACTTCAGAATGATGCTAATGCTACTGTCTAGGCACCACATTTTGAGGACCACTGGACTAAATGTTTCCTTCTCTTTTCAGCAACAGTTCATTGCTGCAATTCCTGACTGCTGGCTGCAGTCTTTCTGGCTATTTTCCAAGGCTGGCCCTCATCCAGCATCTCCTATCACAGTAAAGACACCACATCCATCCAGAAAATAAGGCAATTCCCTCTACTCCATCCATCTGCAGGTCCCATCTCTCTTGCCCCTGGCCAGTCTCTTAATCGCCTGTCATTTACCCCACTGCCCCCACCTGGTTTGAGTCCCCCCTCCACTTCGCGGCTATGTGACCTTGCATAGGTTGGCCCACCAAAGCAGATGTGCAAAAAAGATCGAGTCTCCCCCACCTCAAGAACCTGATCAGCAGTGTCCTGACCAGAACCATGGAGTATGGTCTACTGTCTGCCAACAGAAACAATTATGGCAAAGTTTTTCATTAGGGTTATGTTTGCCTATTTTGCGTTAATGGGAATCATTGCTTGTTTTGACTGAGTTGTCTTCATTCCAGTCATTTCTGCTTCACAGAAAGAGGCATCTGTGCTTGCAGTCCAGGGGTGAATTACCATCTTGTATCGTAGGACAGGGCTGTCCCTTCGGGAAACATCGTTCCAGAACACCAGTCTCATGGAGGCGCCAGGAGAGTAGGACTTAAGCTAACAAATGATCATCTTTCAGAGCAGAGCTACCAGTAGACATCAGACTCGTGGGCTCCTCCCTCAGGGACTTAGGTTCTGATCTTTGGCCCAGAACTCAGTGTATCCTCAGAGGCCAGGCCTCTAGGGTGCCTGTCAACTGGTGAGCTACCTCAGCCCAGTGAGCTACCTCATCTTGTTTCAAATACTTTCTCAAAAGGAGAGTTGAAACTTAAAACAGTATCAGCCCTGGGAAAGTAGGAATTGACCTCATCTCATCAAGGCCGTTGTGACAAGCATCAGAAACTCTTCTGGAGCTGCTTTTGACAAGCAGTTGAGGAAAAACACATAGGAATACCCAGATGCCAAAAGTCAGGGCCGCATGCGCTAGGGGATGGCCTGCTGGGGGTCCCAGAGAAAAACTCAGTGACATTCACCAGCTCTGAGGATTGTTTGTGACATGAGCCTGGTCTTGGGGGTAACGGGATATCCTGAGACTTTGAGCAAAGCCTATTCAAACTCCTGAAACTTCTGCTTTGCTTGGAGATGATACTTGTGTGAAAAGAGCAGTTTTCTGGAGTTCACGCCTTGAGACGAACACCCTTCAGGCCCTCTGCTGGATTACCTTGGGTAACTCACTTCCCCTTTCTGAGCTTCAGTTTCCAGTTCCTTAATTTTTGAACGGGATAGTAACCTCTGCTCTGCCCACCCTACGGGGATGTTGTGAAGCCGAGGTGGTATGAGTAATACTAATGCCAATACTAATTGTCACAGCAACAGCATGACAGCACGTGTGCTGTGCTTGGCTCTGTGGATTGTCTTCTGTGCTGTGTCAGTCCATTTTTACAGCAGCCCCGGAAGATGGCTACTGCCATTACGTTCATTGGATCGGTGAAGAAACCCTGGCACAGAGAGGTTAGATAGCTCACATAAGGTCCCACAGCTAATGCTGGTAAGTCAGGGTTGGAACTTAGCCTTGCCTGACTCACCTGCATTTAATCACTAGGAGACACTGCTTTGTGAGAGACGTTGAAAAATTTTTGGTGAATTTTAAACAAGTCTATGGATGGCGGATGACTTCTTTGCCATGCCCCAGCTCACCCTCCCAGCCTTAAGCAGACCGCGGCAGAGCCTGCCTCCTCATGGCCTGGGCTGCCTCCACCTTGGTGTCTCCCCCTGCAGGGGTTCATCTTTCCTTTGTTTCTCCTACCCTTGCATTATGAAAATGAGAAGCAGCTGTGAGCCCTGCGGATCGCAAATGGGATTGAGCGTGTTGCTCCCTCTGCTAACAACTAATTCATTACTGGGCAGCGGACAGTTTCCGCTGTGCTGTTACAATCTATTTGGCTTCCAGGTGCCACATGGAATCAGAAGCAATTTGCTTGGCGATCGAGCCCAGTGGTGTTGACATCCAGACAGGGATACTCCATCTCCCTGTGCCTCTGAGGGGCACCCTCTCTGGTGAGGAGCCATCCCCCTGGGAGGGAAAGGCTTTGTGATGGGAGATGGAGATGGGAAGATATGTCTGGACTTGGAAGGGACTCGGTCTAGTCTCTCACATCTTTCAAGAGATATTCGGCAAATAGGTATTGAGCACCCATGATGGGCCATATACTATGCCGGGTGGGGGTGGGGGGGTGAGAATGCATTGGTGAGCAGACAGAATCTGTGCTCTTATTTGGGTTGCAGAGAGACATGCAATAGGCAAATCAACAGATAACTGCTCGTATCAGATCATATTAAAAGGCAAGAAGAAAATAAAACTGAGTGATGTGATGGAGATGCTGGGCTGGACTGGGATGGATCCTTCAGTTAGGACGCTCAGAGAAGGTCGAGCAGAGGATGGTAAAACAAGAATCAGTCCTGGGCTAAAAACAGGGAAGAACATTCTAGGCAGAGGGGACTGTAAGCGCAAAGGCTTTCAGGCAGGTCCAAGTTGGGAAGATTCAAGAAACGGAAAGGAAGCCCACATAGTTGGAGCAGGAAGGAGCAGATCACATGGGTCCTCATAGACCGTGGTCCTGCCTGGGCCCCTCCTCCCTCAAGGAATCCTTTGTGGCCCAGCAAACCAAGGTGAGGGCTGCTTTCTATGTATTCATCATACCTCTAAAGTCCAACTCTGAACCCCAGGCTAGGACTGTGTCTTTTTCTTTCTCTATCTCCCCAACCAAACCTTACACAGTTTGGGGCACAGAGCAGATTCTCAGGACAGCCTGATGACTTTAAGGTGTAACTTAAGGAAGATGTTGCAGACCTCAGAGACATATTTTGTTTCTACCCAAGGAAGAAAATTGTTATATTCAGCGAAAGAATGGACTGCCTCAACAGGTCCTGAACTCTCCATCACTAGGGGTATATGTAAGTAAAAGACGGAGGACCAGTTGGCAGAAAATTACTGGGTAGAGGCAGTAGTAGTTGCAGTTGTAATAGTAGTAAATATTCCCATGTATTGGCCAGTCTATACATTGCAGGCACTTGAGATATGCAATCTCATTTTATGTTCTGAACACCCCTGTAAGGAAGTACTGTATTATCTACACTTCCCTGTCCTGGAGACTGAAACTCTGGTAGTCTGACAGTATGCCGGGGGTCACGTAGTAAGTACGGGGCAAGGTCCAGACTAGAAGTCCATCTTGGAGATTCTCTCTTCAAAAACTGATGAGAATCCGTGTTTTGACATTGCCTATCTTGGCCTCCTACTTCTGCCCTGAGCTGAATTGCCGGGTAGGTGCGAGGTATGTCATTCTCTTCTGGCCTTGGCATCCCCTCATGTGTGTTAGGGAATAGTAGAATGCAGACTTGCAGAACTGAATCTCAAAGACTGTTGTGAGAAGAACGGCTGAAAGCATGTTTTCCCGTCAGCAAAGTCATTCCCGAGAGCCCTTGTGGTTCCTCGCCCTAGCCCCTCTTTTCACTTTATTTGAGCAATACGTTAGCTGCCGAAAGCAAAGGTTAAACCATGTCAACGAAGAAATAAAAATAAAACATTCACCAGCCTAGAAACCCGATGCTTCCATCACCTTCTTTCACAACATTTTAAATGAGGCCATGGCTCTCAGAAAGCTGAAACAGAAGTTTCTTGAGAAGAGGTGAAGGGATTTCAAGAGAGGAAAATGAACTTTTGGCATAACAAGGAATGGATCCAGAGTTCGGGTCCGATAAAACTCCCTGAACTGCCTGGCTTTTCCTAAGTACCATCTCTCCCTGTGACCTTTCCAAGACACCCATACCCCCAATCTCCCTCTGTAGCCGCCTCATCCTAGAAGATCCATTGGGGTTGAAATGGCCTAAGAGCTTAGGCTGGCCTGCAGTGGGCAAGCAGTGCTTTAAAAACACTAAGTGTGACTGTCTTTTGAAGGATACACAGGCTTCCCAGCTTAGCCTACCTCCCTTATTCATGACACTTGCCTGGCCCCTCTGTGCATTTGCCTTGAGACCCGTGGTGAAGGTCATAGAACTTTGGAGCTGCAAGGGATCCATGAGGTGATCTCTGACAATGTTCTGTGAAATCTTTCAAAGAGGAACATTGGATGCTGGGGCTTGTGTAGTTGGACACACATTGGACCTGATAAGCCTGGACGTGTGAAAAGTCAGCTTCATGATGTTTTAAAATTCGGATGTTACTAACAACCATTATTAGCATTTACTAAACCCTTCCTAGAATCTTCCATATCCTAGCCTAAGTGTTTTTAAAAATTGTGTGACTTAATCCTTGCCATACCTTTATGCAGTGGGGACTGTTTTTTCCCTCATTAGCTCATGAACTGAAGGTGCTTGCTCAAGGTCATACAACACAAATATGGATGTAGTGCTGATATTTGATTGCAGGCATTGACTCTACAGACTATTTCCAGAACAGGAAACACCAAAAAGCTAAACCAAGATCCTTAGGTCAGGGGCCCCAAATCCAAATGCCCATTGGGGCTGGACTAATAATGTGATGGAGTGACCCCACAAAAATAAGAGTAATGATAAATGGCAGACACACAAGACAGCCTCTATGTTGAGGAGCCTGAGAGAGTGATGTGAGGATCATGGGAACTGAAGAATACATATCCCAACCAAATGGGGGCAGCTACCACTGGCCTCCAGCCTCCTGTGGCCACCCGTGAATGCCGAACCTCGGGATTTTTCAAGGGAAGCTGAAAACCTGAATTTTTATTTGAAAGTACTCAAGTGTTTAATATTGGTAAGTGATTCAAATTTTTTGAAACGTTTTGCCAGCTGAACAAAATACACAAAATTTTATGTCACCTTTGATTTTATCCATGCCTTCATCCTTTGTCTGGGCAAACAAAGGGCCAGAGAAGGAAAATGACTTGCCAGGGATCGTGCAACAAATCCCAGGCAAAGATGAGCCTAGAACCCGGGCTTTCTTATTGCAAATTGATTGCCCTGTCCAAATGATATGTGAACTCCCTTCATCCCGACCTCCAGCCATGCCTGCACATTTCTGTTGCCCAGGAAATGGGAAACTTGGTTCCTTCTAGTCCCTCCCATGTTTCTCCAGGTGTTAAGTGGGGACTTGCCCTTCATGGAGAGTGGAGATGAAATTAAGATGAGGCATTGGCAGGGCAAACCAATTAAGGCTTTCTTTCCTACTGCTTTGTCTTGGCAGTCAGACCAGGAGTCCCTAGCCATCTTCTCTGAGGACAGATGGCTGGTGTTCTCTTGGTGTCCATTAGGTTGGATGAGCACAATATTCCTCTTGTCTCTCTTGGTCATGGAGACCATTTTGCAGCCATTTTAAGTGAAGGTGCTGACGGGAGACGCTGGGTAAGCCATTCTTTCCTACTAGTTTATCCGGAATTCAGGGTCTACTGTTTCCTACCAGGGGTTACAGAGGCCCAAAAGAAATCCTGCCTAGGTGGAGCTTCAGAGACAGAATTCACCCCATAAAGTAGGAATTCTGAAGAGTAGGTGACTGGGATACCTTTTACCTGAATGCCAACTCAAGTGCTCATGATGGCCCCAGGTTCTTTACATTCTGTGTCTCTGAAGTGCCTATGAGGTAGGTGGTATAACTCCTTTTACAAATGAGGAGGCTGAGGCTCTAAAGGTGCTAAGGCTTGGCCCAGAAAAGTATTTATGGAGTTAAAAGAAAGGGAAATTCTTAGGGACTGAGGAGCTCAGGCAAGCCTTCGCAGGGGTGTTGAGAATCTAGCGACACACAAGGTTTCCATAAATGAGGAGGATGGTGGGGGAAGGTGGTCTGGGCTTGATGAACAGAACCTTTATTTTTTTCTTCTGAATAACAATGTGTTGAATTTTGAACAGCTTTTGTTCCTTTGAAAAAGCTTTCCCGAACTTTGTTGGATAGCCAAAATCACCATGTGCAGGAGGGAGCTTTGAAAATTGGCCTGTTTTCTGATTTGCCTGAGAAAGAGTAGGAGGCATGGGGCTGTGAGGGTGGAAAGCGCCCCCGTCACTCTGCTGCTGGGATAATGTGTCTGGTGAGCCCATGCTGAGGCCAAAGGGGAACAGAATCACCTAACGAGGCATGTGTGGTGCATTTGTATCTATAGGGCTTAGAGGAAAGCCTAGCAGGCCCTTGGGGATGAGAGGACTTGCCAGGCAGGAGCCCGGCGGGAATGCTGGCTTGTGAAAGTAGGTGTTTGTGAGGGCAGGGGGGGAGGGGGGGGCGGTGGGAGGTGTTTCTCCCTCTCCTCTGCCAGTGGAGAAGCTATTTTGAGCAGAAGCCAGCAGGGCCCACCTTGAAGAAAGGGATCTCCCAGGAGGAGTTGGAGACTCTGCCTCTCTCTGGGAGAAAGACAAACCATCTTCACTCTAAGCCATTACTAAGACTCTACTTGCGTGCTTTTCTGTCTTGGGTCTAACTCGGCATGGGTGGGATGCTAAAAGCCCATGGTCTCCTGTTTTTTTCTTTTCCCAGAAACAGGAAAGCTGTCTTTCCCTAGCCAACTGTGGGGAACAGAAATCTGGAACCACACTGGAGGCCAATCCCTAAACACCGTGGAATGACTTAGCTTGCTGGCTGGTCATCCTCAGAGCCCTGGGACACACTGCAGTATATTTGCAAACCCCCTGAGGCCCAGTGGGTGCCAACAGGCAGCTGTGGGGAGGTTTCTCAGGAGATGGTCTCCCACACGCAGGTCATGAGAGCTTACCTGTCTTGGGCAAATCAAAGCCTTCACCATTTCAAGGAAACTTAGAGCAGAGGGAGGCTGTGTGGGATATCAAGAGGAGTACTGGACTTGGAAATGAGAGATCTAGTTCGTATTTTTTGTTGCCGCTTACTAGCTTGATCTCGAGAAAGCCCTTTCCTGGTTTTCTGAGTGCTACTTTTTTTTTTAGTCTGTGAAATATGAATGGGAGCAGAACCTTTAATCTCTAAAGTCCCTGATCATGTCACTTCCTCTCCCTGGAGCCCTCTGAGGGCCTCCTCTTGCAAGCATCCAACCCTTTAACAGGGCCTGCATGCCCCACCCACCATGGCAGCCTCGTACCACTGCCCTCTCCCCACCTCAGCCCTGCAGAGCTCCTCCCACCTCAGGGCCCCACATGGTGGGTCTGTCTGTTCAGAGCACTCACCTCCACCTCCCCTCTTCACCTTGCGAACCCCTCTTCATCCCTCCAGCTCTGCATCAGTGCCATTTCTTCAGGGAGCCCTTCTCTGACCCCCTACCCAGGCTAGGTTCTTCACGTTAATCCATAAGCATCTTACGCTTTTCCTTAGAAGCACTTACCATGGAAATCAGACCACTGCTTATGTAATTGCTTGCTCCTCATCTTTCTCTACCACATAGTAAGCTCAATTAAGTTATGAACCATGTCTGTCTCCCTCACAACTGTATTTCCACCATTAGAACCCACCAGGTCTATTAACAGGGGGTGCCCACTGATTATTTGTTGAAAAAGAAGGACTGCATGTGGTCATTAAACCTCTCTGATTTCAGTATTAAAAAGGGGAGAGGAATAGAGCCTTTGGGGGATAAGAAGTCCATTGACAAAACCTCACTTCCCTGGTCTGAAGAGAAGAGAGATTATTTTAAATGTTCCAGATTCATCTTCACCGTAGATTGGACAGCACACCTGACATGTCAACACAATATAGAATTGACTCACCTGGTGTGCAATAAACATAAAGAGAGAGATGCTGATGGATGAAATACATTCCTTTTGCCTCCTGGAAAACTCTGCCCACAGAACCAGGTCGAATCGACTAGATCTACCGAAATAGAGATAAGGGTTACAGGACAGTGGCAAATCAGAAGGGTAGCCAGAAAGGTAATGATGGGAAACTCATTATAATGAGTGTTTATTGAGCACCTACTAATTATTGAGATGTTATGCTTTGCTTCGAGTTGCTGATATAAAGATAGTGATAGTATTTAGTAGCTAATGTTCAGAGATGATAAGTCACTTATCCAAATTAACATAAATCTTAACTAGTAGGACTGAGACTTGAGTCCAGGTTGGTCTGAAATCAAAGTTTTGTCTCTTAACCTCTAGGATATATGGCTTCATTTCACAAAACAAAACAGTGATCTGGGGGCCTTGAGAGCTTATAGTCTAGTGAATATTTAACCTAACCCATTATTAACTCAGGATGTCTGTGCTCTTGCTTGGTCCCACCCATGACAATGGGACTCCTTTCAGACAGCTAACTGATGGGGCAGAAGTATGTGCCTTATGATGTGAGTCAGAGAGGGAGCACACGGTGGTAAAAATAATTTTAACACTGAGAGTCCAAAGACCTGAATTCAAGCTCAGGGCCCAGTTCTCAATCTTGATGTGTGCCTGTTACCAAGTTCACGTCTCCCCTTACCTCTGTTTCTCCCTTTTGTAAAACAAGGGGCATTCTTTTATTCCTGAGAACTGATGCACTCATAGGAATGAAACCCCAGAGAGTTTGTTCTGTATCTCTAGAATCTAACCAGCTCTCTCCCTGTCTGAATAATTTCCCATAGGTTTCCTCACTGGCAGCCAGGGGAAGTTGCTGTCCTAGGGATTCTCTTAAAAGGTGATACACCCAGAGCTGTTAAGCACCTGCTTAGGGCTAGGACTTAAGCCAGAGAGGAGTAGGAATCCATTTACCTTTCTTCAGGGTTCCTGTCTAGCACCCTATGGCCCAACCATCTGCCTGCCTGCAGTGGGGGGAGCAAAGGAGCTCCGTGCAATCTCTGGAATGTTTGACCATGTCTGACTTTGATTTGTGAGTGCTCAGGTGGGACACCAACAGTGTTGTGGGTCCTCTTCCATCTACCCCATCCTAGCTGTCAGCTCAGAGCCTGACGCAGGCTTGAACCCACAAACTACAAGATCACGACCTGAACCAAAGTTGGAAGTTTAACCATCTGAGCCATCCAGGCGCCCCCATAAGTGGGCTTTAATACCATGGCCTAATGAGGCACAATCACCAATCTCTTTGTCCACAAGACAGATGATTAATGGACCTGTAACCACTCACTCCATCTTATAGCAACTTGTATAGGATTTTCCCACTCTTTATCCTGTTAAGTTTCACTGCACTTATTACTATATCCATTTTACAAGAAACTGAAACCTGCAAAGCTGAGTAGTTTTCTCATGGCCACTTGCTGATTACTAACCTTGAATCCTTTGTCTGGCAAACTTTCTGCTAAAGTCACTAGTCTGATTGCTTCATATTTTTCTTCCTTGGCCCATTTGTGATTTCTTGAATAATTTAGCCTTGAGATAGTCCTAGACTAGTAGTTATCAAATTTTCTCACTTGAAATGATCCATATGTATTTATATGCTCCCACCTAAATGTAGATAAGGCCCTGCTCTTGAGAAAGCTATAATTTTTCTAGGCATCTAATTCATAAACACATGAGTGATTGAGGGCATTCAATCATTTATTTAGAAAATGTTCACCTGCAATATGCTGAGGACTGTTCTAGAAATGAGGAACAGAGAGATGATCAAGGCAGCCCTCTGTTCTCCTAATGTTTATAGTCTCTTGGGGTTGAGTCAGAAGAAAGATGAATTGTAGATAAACCCATTAATAAAACTCAGATAGTGATTAAGTACTAGGAGACAAACGTTAAAAGGAATAGAATAGAGTGTTAGAGGAGAGGAAAGTTGGCCATTTAGGAAGGGCAGTCAGGGAGCGAGGTGGTAAAATTTGACTTAAGGATCTGTAATGACGAGTTGTTAATCATGCCAAGATTTGGGAACTGAGGGTAGCAAGTGCATGGCTATGGGGCACCAACAGGAAGGAGCATTTGAAGACTAGAAAGAAGACCCACATGACTAAAACAAACTGAGCACAAGGAGGGAAGAGTAGTAGGCAACGGTGTCATTGAGGCAAACAAGGCCAGGTGCTAGGGCCTGAGAGGCCATGGTAGGTTGAACAGAGCCGTGTAAGAACTTGGCTACAAACCATGTGAGTCTGATAGGAATTCAGAGGAGAGGGAGACTGTGGTAGATGGGGGCAGTCAGAGAAAAGTTTCCAGTGTTTGCAGGATGAGTAGTATCTGGCTCGCAGTGTTCAGGGCATTCCAAATTGGGGGTAACCAGGGTTGACATGGAGGCAAGAATTGACATGGTGTGTGTGTGTGTGTGTGTGTGTGTGTGTGTGTGTAACACATGTGTGCACCTGTGTATGTGTGAGTATTGGAGAGTGATGGCTACCAGGAGAAAAGACAAAGTTTAATGGTCAGAAGAGAGTAGAAGATCATTATGCACTTCTATCGGGGAAATTAAAATATTCGTGGTAGTGCCAGTTAAAGACCAAATGAACAGTTTCGCTCAGAACCAAAATGAGTTTCTAGATTTCTCCTGAGGTATCTCAAAAGTCCTAAGGTCATTTATCCCCTGCTACTTATACCCCATAAACAATAGCCTAGCTAGAAAACATTGAGTTGTGAAGGGTCAGAACTAAAAGAACCCTTAGAGTTAATCAAATCCAACCCTCCCTACCCTACCCTGCCCCATATTTAACACAGATAAACAATTAGGTCTCAGAAAAGGGAGTGGTTTATATACTCGTAATGATAGAGCTAGGTCCCCGATTCTCTTTGCCTGTTCTCTGGCAGGAATCACGGGGTTATGTGTCCTACCAGGGCCTCCTGTGGAGTGGAATGGGAGTGAGGGCAGGATCTGCCTGTTCTCCTTCTGGTCCATTTCTCCTGGCATGTCTGCCCTCCTGTATGGGCCACAGGCTTGGGGGTCCTCCTATCAGATGGTTCTAGGGAAGAGAACTGGGGTTGCTGCTTCTGAACATAGAGTGCTCCTTTACACATGCTGGACCCATACTTGTACATCGGCTCACAACAGATTTGGAGGGGCTGCAACAAGAAAAAATGGCAGCCTCTCACCAGAAACCAATTGTAAAAAATGAATCCATTTCTAATATTTCTACCTTTACTAATCTCCTCTGCAAAATCTGCTGCTAGATGCATTGACCTGTTTATCCACCACTCTCAGAGAGTCTTGGAGACTACTGAGCCCCGATCTCTCCCACTACAAGAAGAGAAAGCTTATTTGGAAGTGCTATGTGATGTGAGTGGACATATCTACACCATGAAGGCTTCCTACTGTCTAAGATTTTCTCCTGTAATGAAATTTACCTATTCTCCAGGCTATAATCCTCCCTCTTACTACCTCTCCATTTGGTTGAAGGGATTGCTACTCTGAACTGATAAATTACCCAGAAAGGACTCATATAATAATTATTTACTGACCACTTATAAATGAATGTGGAAAAGTTATAACTTGCTATTTATCTGAGAATTTACATAAAAGGAGTTTTTAAGCAGGAATATAGTTGAAGATTCTCGTGGATGCCAGGAGAGGCTTTCATAAAGGTCAGATGAGGCCCCAAAAGAACAGAAGAGATACCCCACACACATGCTCCCCATCCATGACAAATATATACTGTCTCTATTTAATATAAGTTTCTAAGCATTGTGGGTCAGGAACCTCACTCAGTTCCTAGCACAAAGGTCATAGAAGAGTAGACGGCAGGAACAATTTGTCCCATAAATGTGTTTTTGCTTGACAAGCAGTGTTTTTTAAAAAATTGCATGTGAGTTCTTCTAGAAAAGGAATATGTTCCTCTTGTAGTTAGCTATTGCTCAATGTTTTCATATTATGAAATTCTTAGGCCTTTTCACTCATTCTGGCTACCCACTTGGTGCCCAAAGACATTTGAGTCTGTGAATCCCCCATTGCACATAATGAGTTTGTCTTTAGACAAATATTAGGGATCTAGTATGTGTTGGGCACTGTGGGAGACAGATCAATATTGACAGAACCTTTCACTCATTCCTTCCTTCAACCAGTGTCCACTGGATGCCCGCCATTTGCTAAGCACTGGGGATACAACTCCATTCTCTGCTGGGGAGATAGATATTAAATCACAATAAGATGTGATGAGTGTGACAGTTGGAGAAGATCAGAGCTCGGTGGAAATGAATAAATAGTATAGGGCAATGAATGACACCTCCCCTCAAGTACCTCAAGGGGTTGAATTGCTGACTCAAAGAAAAAGTACAGCATGACATGAGAAGGTCAGAACAGTACCAATCAGTGCTCAAGGTGCAAGATGCTCATGAGTTTGGGGAGGGGGTAGCAGAGAAGGCTGTGTTGGAGAGGGGGCATTTGAGCTGATCCTTGAAGGATGGTTGGATTTCTAATCTTGGCAATACTGATGCGAAAGGCCATTCTAGGGAGAAACACTGAATGTACATAGGCAAAAAAGTAAAGAGGCAGAAGATATTTGGCTAGAAAGTGGCAACAGTCAAAACAGCTGCCATACAAGTGCTAGATACTCTGCTAAACCATCCTGTGCATAATCTCACTTAATGCCTACAACAGTCTTCAGATCTGGGCTATTATAATACCTATTTAGAACTGAGTAGCTCTCTGAAACTCACTGAAAAAGGACGTACCAGGGTCACCCATGCAGACCTAGGAATAGAATCAAAGTCTGTCAAATTCCATAGTGTAGGGACTGACCAAGGACCCTTTGCCCCCAGGTCAAGGTATTTCTACCCTTGATTTGTGACAGGGAGTCCTCTGAAGGTTTGGGGACTTCCCTGGTGCTTGCCTTGGACAGTCACCAAACCTTGAAATGTTTATCATGTCTCAAAGCAAGCTGGGAGAAGACACTCACTTCTCCTTTTCTGTACCTCTACTCCTAACTTTGCTCCTAAGCTTAAATTCCAAGGGGTATAATTAGCAGGCCAGCCTGTCTTGGAGAACAGTGGTTACCTGACTTTAGTATGTGTTGTTAAGTGAAGGTTTAGCTGAAAGACTGACTGATAAATGCTCCTCCAGGGAGAAGGGGCTGTGAAGTAGTCTGGATCTATTGGCAGATCCTGGGAGGGGGTAGTCCTTAGGAATTCAAGCTGAAAAAAGTGTGTGAGGAAAGCAAAATGGCCAACTAAAAGAGAAAACGCTTCAGTAAACCTTAGTAATAGCAACTTGGAAAATCTTGCATGTTCAGTTTCGTTTCATAAACCCCTTCAGTAATGGAATAATAAAGATTTCTCGCCTGGAAATGTAACTGGTAAATACACAGATGGTAATATATTGTCAGTTGCTCATGGGAAGACGGTGTCAGGTTGTGGCTGGAACCTCGGGATCATCATTGCAGATAGTGTGACCCCAGGTAAGCCATGCTTTTTCTTGGGCTTCTATGAAAGAGAACTCATAGCTCTGGCCAGTCTTAATCAAGGGGTCAGATCAATGTCTGACCTCTGTGGGATACATATCAGTGTCTTCAGGGGAAGGGGCATAGCATATTTGAAAAAGCTTATTCAACCTTATCACATGGTTTCACAGTTAGAAAATTATTATATCTGTTGGGTTTTTTTTTTTGCCTTAATACTTGGAAATAACATTTCAAGAAGTCTTTCTGGCTCAGCAGAGGGTAGGTTCTTTATGAACCAAGAAATTTCTCCACTGGGTTCATATATCCATCTTAGTAGAGTGTATCAAAATCTCTACGGGATGGAGAATGGCACATGGATTTTACATTCTAAAGAAGCATAGGCCATTTTTAATGGGCTGTTAGGATCAGGCAAGTGGATGCAAACTGCTTTGTAAATTTAGAGTGTTGAACATGTGCACAGAGTACTGCTACTGACCCACCATCTATCACTATTGTTCATTTCATTGCACATCTAAGAATTGGGGTAGTCTTTTAGTGCATTGGATAGATGATCCAGGGCGGTCAGAGGTGTGGTTTGTATCTATTGTATCTATTGTATCAGTGGGTTAATTGGCATATATGGTGGACTGAATGCGTTCACTTTTGATTTGGGAACATCATTCTCTAGCCAGCCAAACAGATTAGTGGTAGAGAAGTACATAAATTATTCAAATTGTTTCACTGAATCAGTGTTTGGAAGGTGAGTAATGTGAATATAAGCAGCTTTTACTTCTTGGTCTCCAGGGAGCCCTACCTAAAGCATCCATTCCCAATATTAAATAAGTGTCTACAAAGGCCAGCTGGTCATTGATTATTCATGTCTAAATCCAAGGTGATAATTTTTACCTCCACTTTCTTCTGTCCTTTCTCCCCGAACTCAGAAATGGTGCCGTAGTCCACTGAGTCACCCGGAAAGAGAATCGGAGTCTTTTGAGTCTTCTTTACCCCTTATCCATATCTTTGAACTGTCACCAACATTTGACTCTGTCATCCTTCCAACAACTGCAGCTGGCAGTACTGACGAAAGCTCCTAACTGGCCTCTGCTTCTAGGCTTTTCCTGCCACCAACCAAATCTATTCCTATTTATGCCGTCCAGATCACCACCTTAAAACAGATCTACCATACCACCCATTGTTACACTCATGGTGAATTCAAGTCTTCACTGTAACATTCAAGGCTCAGCAGACTCTGACCCCGTCCTATCACATTTGTCCTTCCATATTCCTCCTGAGCCTTGCCACAGCTCACATCTGAGTTCTCAACCAGAGCCACATCTCCCTTCTTACTGAGTTGCTTCTGCCCTCAGATCAAGCTACTCAGTTTGCCAGCAATGTCTTTCTGTTCTCTTTGTCTTCACCCTTCCCTCTCTCCACTTAAGACTTTTAATTTTCCCTCGAAGATAACTTTAGATCTAATTCCCACCACTAAGCTTTCCCAGACCCCCAACCTCACAAGAATAAGCCTCCCTCCATGATACCCCTTATTATTCTGTCCTATATGAGCAAAATTTGTATGCATGACTGTCTCTCTCCTTAGACTGGCAGCTCCTTTGGGGGGGAAGAGACCTTATCATGTTCATCTGGGGATCTTCTGTCACTTGCCTTCTTCCTCCCCAACTCCTCCCCCAGCCCAGGCATCTAAGTACAGTTCATTTCACATAATAGACACCCTCCCAAATTTTGTTGAATAGAGCCCATTAATTTGCACTCCGTTTCTTCAGCACTGGCCGTTAGGATCCTCTGGGCTGAGTGAAAATTTCAACCAACATGGTTTTGAAGAAAAACCTTAATTTGGGGTTCACATTCCTTTTAGAAACATTTTGCTTCATTCCGTCACATCACCTCTTCCTGCTAAGCACTTAACTAGCTTGAGGTTGCAGAGAAAGGGCAGCAGGCTTATTTTTCTACCTCTTTAATATTTCCAGTCAGTTCTCTCTTCTCCATTGCTACTACCAATGCCTTCACTGAGACAGGTCACCTTTTTGGCTCAAGTTCAAGGGTCCTGAGATCAGAAGGTCTGAGTTTTAATACTAGTTCTGCTAAGAGACAGAGCTGGGGTAAGTTAATTACTCTCTCTGAGCCTCAGATTCCTCAAACTATAAAATAAAAATATCAATGCTACTCATCTCAGAGAGAGAAGTTCCCCAGGCCTGATTGGTGGGCAGCACACCTGAGAATTTAAGAGCAGTGGGACACCTTGGGAACCAGGTAGCCTTCAAACCTTCCAGTGATACCTACTGTCCTCTTTCAACCCCCCTACAGTGTGTGCCAGTAGATTCTAAACTGTGTGAGGAAAGAGAGGATGTCTGCTTCACTCTGCATCCCTGGCTCCTGACACATAAGAGGAACATAAACAAGCTTTGCAAAGCAAACCCCAGCTCTGGAATTCGGCAGCAACCCAGAGACCCAGCCCTGAATATCAAGGCCCTGTGGAAAACTAATGATTTCTCCCCTGCAGACTGGCCTAGAGAAGGGCCCCATGGAGTCTGATTGGCAAAAGCATTCTTCATTCTCTGCACGCCTCTAGCTCTCCCTCCCCCACCCCAACTCCACAGTCTTCCAGTCAAGCTATTGTGTGTCTCCTGCTTTCTGCCTCTCATTGCCTGGGTCCCCCTCAGTGCTGCTGCTGATGCATTGTCTGTGATGTCTTTAGTGTGAAAGGTGATTCACAGAAATAAATTGCAATTGTGTTTTAGGTCTCTGGCAGTCTACCTCTGTAAGCATGTCTATAAGGGACTTCATAATAGTGTGAGGGCCCTGGTGTCAGCACCAGGGAGTCAGTGGTTTCAAGATAGAGAAACAATGTGGGGGGGGGGGTGCCTGGGTGGCTCCGTCGGTTAAATGTCCAACTTCAGCTTAGGTCATGATTTCACAATTCATGAGTTTGAACCCTACTTCGGACTCTGTGCTGACAACTCAGAGCCTGGAGCCTACTTCGGATTCTGTGTCCCCCGCTCTCTCTGCTCCTTCCCCACTCATGCTCTGTCTGTCTCTCTCTCTCTGAAAAATAAGCATTAATTTTTTTTAATAGGTTGATAAACACTGTACCCAAATGCATATTCAACCAGTAGAGTCATGAGTTCAAGTTGAGGACGGAGGTGCCAGTGCTATGAACCAACCACATTCCAAGCCTTTTTTTCTGCAAGTTGATAGAAATCAAAGGACAACAGGTTGCTTTGTTGTTGTTTTGTTTTGTTCCTTTAATAATCACCGGAAAACTGAGGCTTCTTTATCCTAGCCCCATCTAACACCTTGTGCTCTCACTAGCTCTGTGATTTGACAAAAGACAGTTCAGAGTGTTGCTGGAAAAGAGGGAATCTACAGAGGAGAGAAGAGATCGGGAGGTGGTGCAGTGAATGGCAAAAACATCTGGTTCAGGGTCTGGGAAGACTGAGACATTGATCTGTTTTCATCATCACCCAAAGTGCTGAGGGACAGCGAGGACCACGGAGGTAGGAGGAAACCGATGGGAGGGACTCAACAACGGCAGGATGAGTATTGACAGGAAAGAAAAGATGAGGTGAGCTGGTGCTCCTGAAATATCCAGAGATGGTGAATGGTGGGGGAATCATGCTTCCCTGAGCACATTGTCCAGAAGAGGCCCCATTCCCATGGCATTTTTAAATAGTCTTATTGATATAATTTACATACCATAAAGTTTGTTCATTTAAAGGGTATACCCCATGACATTTTAAGGTGATATATTATGACTAGGACAGTAAGATCTAGGGGAAGCAGCATGAAGCAGAGAATGAATATAGCAGGTTGTCAAAGTGGCATGCTCTTTTAAAATGTGTCTATTCCCCCAGCGACTGATTGCTCAGCCATCACCCTGTCCCCTGCCCCCTCTAGGCCTGGCCTGCCTGCAGGTTCACCCCATGGTATCAGAACATGGCTCTTGGTTAGCTCACACGACCTTCACACAGATCAATATTAGCATCCCTCAGGGAGGCCTGCTGATATCCAGAAGATTTGGGCTTTGTTCCACTTGAACTTGCAGATTATGAGCCCCACCCCACTGCCACCTGCCAGCCTTTCTGTGTGACACTTGTGTTCACACAGTGTGTCCCTGTCCCTCTTTTCAGATTGGGTCTCCACCAGTTGATTTGAAAGTCATATTCTGGGGCATGTGGGTGGCTCAGTCAGTTAAGTGTTGACTCTTGATTTCTGCTCAGGTCATGATCTCCTGGTTCATGACATTGAGCCCCACATTGGGCTCATGCTGACAGTCAGGAGCCTGCCTGGGATTGTCTCTCTCTCTCTCTCTCTCTCTCTCTCTCTCTCTCTGTCTCTGCCCTTCCCCCCACTGTGTGTGTGCTCTCTCTCTCTCTCTCTCTCTCAAAATAAATTTTAAATTGCTTAATGACAGAGTATGAGTGGGGAGGGGAAGAGAGAGATGGGGTCGCAAAATCTGAAGCAGGCTCCAGGCTCTGAGCTGTCAGCACAGAGCCCAATGAGGGGCTCAAACTCACGAATTGTGAGATCATGAGCTGTGGTCAGATGCTTAACCGACTGAGCCATCCAGGCGCCCCTAAAATAAATAAATTTTATAAGCCACGTTCCATTCCCCTAAACAATTAGGAGCCACATCCTACAGGTACCTGAATATGATATATGTGTAATCTTCCTATCATTTTCCCCTGGTTCCCCTGGATTATTTATGATTGTGTTTTCCCCCTAAGTCTAAAGTCTACCTAACCTGTAAGCTGTACTACTAAAATATGTTATTCCTAGCATAGGTGATCCTTCCTCATGAAACTCAGGCCTGGTGTATTCTAAAATTATCATGTCAGATGTCTTCCTTGCCACAAGACTGCCTGGGACTGAGTGCTGCCTGGACCACTGGCTAATTCCCTTGTTTCTGGCCACTTTGTTACTCTCTCATGAGGTTTGCTTAGATCACTGTTTCTTAAGCTTCAGTCCTTCCCCTGTCTTTGTGTGTTTATCATATGTGTGCATTCATTTGCCTCTTTATATACAATTATACTTTTATTTAAAAATGAGACCTATGAACTACAACAAAGGAAAAAAAAAACTAGTATCATCTGCCATTAATAGGTAGAAACTATAAAAGTAAAAAGATGATAGAACTATATCATATTCTAGCCATCACCTACAAAGGGTTCTGAGCCGGACTCTTGCTCCCTTTTTGTTTAAAATAAAAAGATAGTGGTAGGCTGTGGAGATTAATAATTGTTAGAGAAGTCTTAAAGACAGCACAAAACTGAGATTTTCTTTTTTACTTGATCAAAGGATTAAAAGGAAATTGAAAATGAATGTACTTTCTCATTGTGAGTCGGCTCTTTAATGCCATCCCTGCCTTGGGGAATCTCACTCTCCACACTTGGGTTCTAGTCCTGCCCTTGCAATTAAATTGCTATATGGCCACCTCACCTTACTGAGCCTTAGTTTGTTCATCTGTAAGGTGAGGTTGATAAGTGAAGGTAGAAAATTCCTTGAAACCCAAGTTTTTCAAATGTGGTCCATGGACCACCCTGTACCTAAATTATTAGGGTACACTTGTCAAAAAGTACTGATTTCTAGGCTCTAAGAGTCTCTGGAGATTTTCACTTTTATTACCACTTAATCCAGGGGATAATGGGGTGTACAAAGGTTCAAGACTCTAGTCTTAAAGTCTGTGTGGAACACTCAAGAGCAAGACTGACCTGTGAATAGGAATCCAGAGATGTGGGTTCTAGGCCCAATTTACAGTGTAAGTTTGGACTCACCCTGCCCCGTCAGTTTCCCCATTTGACCAGTGAGAAGGTCAGAACTGGCAGGTTGCAGAACCTTCCAAGTTGGCAAATATGATATTGTGTTGCTTTGTTCAAAGTTTGCTCTGAAAAACCATGTTGAACCCAGGTGCATGGTGAGAGTGAAGGTGGAGACAGCAAGAGGACGGTGTGGTCTGGGGGATGAGTTTTCCCCTGTGGAAAGCCAGCTGTGTACATGGGGAGGAGCCAGTGATGCCTCTGTCCACCTTTCCATAACAGCACACACCTTCCAGCAGGACCAAGCATTTCCAAAAACATTCAGTGAGACTTGTTGCAAAATCAGATCAGGCTCTGCTAGAGAGGCAAGAAGAAGAAAGAGTTCTGTGACTGCCCAGTGGGCAGAAAGGAGACTGTAGCCAGGTTTTCCTGGCTTGAATGAACTGCACATCCTTGTGATGCCCGGATTGAGATGGAATGGACTTTCCTCTGGTGAAACATGTCATCATTCAGAGACTAAACACCAGACATCTCAAACCAACTTTCATAGCCACTCAGGCCATGACTAGCCTGACCTCTCTGCTTTGATTCCCATGGTTGACCAGTTGGCTTATTGATCAACTTATTGATTAGTTCATCTATCAATTATTTTTGAAATACCTACCCTGTGTTAATATCTCTGCTAGTTACTAAGAAGACTGACCAATGAGCTAGGCATTCACATGATCCACTGTACCTACTTTTCTTCAGCCTACATTACTCTGTCCCTTAGGGCCACCCTGCCTTCCTGCGGTGACAAAGTCTTGGACCTGAGCCCATTCTACTCTAGGCTTCACTTGAGTGTCTCTTCCAGAGTCCTTGATGTTCAGGCAATGGCATTAAGCAACCTTTGACCATCTGGAAGAGAATTCATAGGACAAATTCATTTTCTCTGATACCAAGAAACAGAACATATAAAAGTCAAAATCTGTGCCTTCCTCACATTCTCCACTTTGTATATATTCTGAGAGATATCCAAGTGCTCTCTTTTCCTGTGTACTACTGAACAGCTGTGGAATCAGCATGAATTACAATTCTTCCTTCTTTTGGGAGGAATTGCATGGGATCAGGAGTTGTCACATTGTGATGATGGACTTGCTTCAGATGTATAATAAATGGTATCCCATGGGGAATGGCTTGAGAGCAGCTGACAGCACTTGGCAAAGCATTCTTCATTAGCTGTAGGGTGAAACCGCCACTTTGCCAACAGTAGTCTTTATGAGCAACTGGAGATCAGGGACTAGATAAAAAAAATTTTGTGTTGCAGAGTGGGATTTTACAGAGAACGTGGAGTGGAGCAAACTAGCGGTCACAGAGCTCACTCTTTGCTCTGCCATTGGCTAGTCACGAGGCCTCAGCTAACTCCCTTTCATTTTCCAAGATTCAACTCATGACATCTCCTCTGAGAAGCCTTCTTCAACCACTCTCTCTTCCCTCAGTCTAGTGAGGGGGCCTTCCCATATGCTTACATAGCACCTCTCTATTTTTCTTCAGTTATCACACTGTAACATAATAGTTAGATAAATACCCCTCTCTCTAAATTATATGAGTACAGTGTAGTGATTGTGAACAAGGACATTATAATCAGGCAGACATAGTTGCAATTCAGAGTTCTGCTGTCTTCCGCTTGTGTAAAGTAATACGCTTTTCATAGGGTTCCTGTGAGAATTAAGGATGTATACGGCAATTAGCACAAAGTATAGGTCATCGCTATTTTTGTCTTTGTTCTGTAGCCACAGTGCCTAACACAATGCCTGGCACACACTGGCACATGAAGTGGCGGTAGAGGTGGTGAAGTGACGTTGGTGATGGTAGGTGGTGACAGGGCAATGATGTGATGGCGGTGGCAGTGATATGATGATGGTGGTGATGGTGGTAGTGACAATAGTGAGCACAGAGAAGCAGCAGCTACCATTTAGTTAACAGCTAACAGTGCCAGGCATTGTATTGTATTGAGTGCTTGCACATATCTAATTTCATCCTCTTGACACCTTCCAGGTACTCTTTGTATCTTCCATCTTTCAAGTGAATTTTCATTCAAGTGAGGTTTCAGGTGTTGAGTAATTGACCTAAGACCCTATGCTTAAGAAATTAAGTCAAAGTCAGAACTTAGTGCAGGCTATGTGACAGCACCATGTATATGGAAAGCACTCAATTGTTAGTTATTTAAATGAGGGAGGAAGGGAGGGCCGAGGGAGGGAGGGAGGAAGGGAGGGGGGAGAGAGGGAGTGAGGAAGTGAGAGGGAGGAAGGAAAGAAAGAAGGAAAGAATAGACTTGTTTTCTGATGTTAAGATTCCTTTTCTGACAATAGTGATAATAGTTTTAGGGTTTTCTTTTCTTTTTTCTTTTCTTTTCTTTTTTAATTTTCTTCTTTATTTTTTAAAATTTACATTGAAATTAGTTAGCATATAGTGCAACAATGATTTCAGGAGTAGATTCCTTAATGCCCCTTGCCTGTTTAGCCCATCCCCCCTCCCACAACCCCTCCAGTGACCCTCAGTTTGTTCTCCATATTTATGAGTCTCTTCTGTTTTGTTCTCCTCCCTGTTTTTATATTATTTTTATTTCCCTTCCCTTATATTCATCTGTTTTGTCTCTTAAAGTCCTCATTTGAGTGAAGTCATATGGTTTTTGTCTTTCTCTGACTGACTAATTTCACTTAGCATCATACCCTCCAGTTCCATCCACGTAGTTGCAAATGGCAAGATTTCATTCTTTTTGATTGCCAAGTAATACTCCATTGTGTGTGTGTGTGTGTGTGTGTGTGTGTGTGTGTATCTTCTTTATCTTCTTTATCCATCTTCTTTATCCATTCATCCATCGATGAACATTTGGGCTCTTTCCATACTTTGGCTATTGTTGAGAGTGCTGCTATAAACATGGGGGTGCATGTGTCCCTTTGAAACAGCACGCCTGTATCCCTTGGATATATGCCTAGTAGTGCAATTGCTGGGTCATAGGGTAGTTCTGGTTTTAGTTTTTCGAGGAACCTCCATCCTGTTTTCCAGAGTGGCTGTACCAGCTTGCGTTCCCACCAACAATGCAAATGAGATCCTCTTTCTCCTCATCCTCGCCAACATATGTTGTTGCCTGAGTTGTTAATGGAAGCCATTCTGACAGGTGTAAGGTGGTATCTCATTGTGGTTTTGATTTGTATTATAATTTTAGGTTTTATGAAAATCAGATGAGATAAAGGAAGTGAAAACTCTCTGAAAATTGTCAAATCCTCTCCATGTATAAAGACCAAATCAGCAGCCACAGCTCCATAATTACTCTTTCATTATTTGGCTCTAGGCACTGGGAATACAGTGAGCAAAATGGACTAAAGTACTGACCTGACAATACTATATTATAAACCTCAAAGTTTCTAAGAGACTAGAGCTTAATTATTCCCACCACAAAAAAGAAATCATTATGTGATGTAATAGAGGTTAGCTAACACTATAATGGTAATCATATTGTAATAAATTTTTAAATCAACACAGTGTGCACCTTAAACTTATTCAATGTTCTATGTCAATTATTTGTTAATAAAAATAAATTGATTAATGAATTAAATAAATCACCTGCCCTCCTGGAACTCTCAGTCCAGTGACAGACAATAAGCAAAAAGTAGAACATGTAGTGACATGGGGGAAAGCAAAGCATGGAGGGAACTGGAGACTGTGTGAGTAGGAGTGTCATTCTATTAAACAGAGTGGTCAGGGAAAGCCACCGATAAGGTAACATTTGAGCAGGGCATGAATGAGGTGAGTCAGATAGCTGTGCAGTCTGAGGGAGAGTGTTCTCACATCCCACAGGACAGCTTAAAAGTAAAATTAGGAATATTCAGAAACAGCAAGATCACTGTAATGAAAACGCTAGGAATGAGCTAATGCAGGAACCCCAAGATCTATTGCCAATGAAAGAATGAAGAGTAGAATTCAGTATTTTCCCTGGTGACTTCCCCTAGCCCTTTTCCTGAAGCCTCCGTCAAGGTGTGATGTCCTAGAGGAGAGAGATCATTATCTGGAAGCATGGTTCCCCTGGCAACAGACAGCAGGCTGGAGAGAAGTAGCTTCTATTCACCACTCAACCATCCATGGGCAAGATGAGGCTAGACAGGTCATCTACACTCATGGCCTTCTTATTTCTCCCAGCTGGGAAAGACAAAGGCAAAATTAGGGGTTCTCACCACAATAAAAGGAAAAGAATTAGCTCAGCCCAGCTCTACAGGGATCTATAATGATATTGGCACTGTTTATGAAAATCTATAATGATCCAAGATGAAGCTAGTTGTACATTATTCAAATTTATGGAAAATGCCAAAGTACACAGGATTGCAAGCCCAGGAGAAGATGATGAAAGAAACTATCAACCGAACTGAAGAGCTTAGAGGAATAAGTAAACAAACGGTTAAGAGTAGAGATTTAATTTAGGTAAACCTAGAGGCAGGATCTCTAGAAGGTTCCAAGGTCAGGTGAAAGTAGGAAAAACTAGCTAGTTACATAGAAGAGTCATGGGAAGGGTTCGGGGAAGTATATTGGTGGCAGTGTGGCCAGTATTAGAAGAAAGCCAGAGAAAATGAAATTACTGAAAAAATGTGACTGATCCTTACAATCCAAAATGTAATGGGATAGTGTGTGGAATAGAGCGCCAGGCTGGGGCCTGAGGCTGAAGTTCAAGTTGTCTAGGAAATGGCTCTGTGACTGCAGAAGCCTGTTTCTAACCTTTAGCTTCCTCTTTCATAATGATCTATAATGTGAGCTCTCAGCCCCAAATCTTTGGTTCTCTCATGTTTACAGAGGGTGTCCCAAGCTCTCAGGAGACACTGAATCCATCCCTCCTCCATTGCCACACACCATGATGGAAACAGCAAAAGATACAGATTCATGACAGAGGCCCTACAGAAGGGCATTCATCTGAGAAATGGATCAAAGATCCAGGAATCCTCAGACACATTGAAAGAAGTTGAAAGCTTGCAAAATTAAGGAAGGGTGATAGCTATGATAGTTCAGTATAACTGGGTTACACCAGATGTTGCAGAGAAAATAAAAGGGAAGGTTCAACGTGGTTGAGGGATGTGTGTGTAATGCAGGATGGTGGTTGTTAAATAAGACAAATTATAGACTGGGTGTTTTTCAGGATTGGGGTGAAGCTTGAGTGACTTTACGATGGTGTGGCAGTCTGGGATACAGGAGTAGTTGTATTCTGCTATAAACCATAGCCATCTATCCATTTTAGGATTGGCCCAGGGAAATTTGCAGAGGATGCCAGAGAGAGAATGTCAGGCTCATCCTTGTTGTTCAGGCCCTGGGTTAATTCACCACTGTAGTGACATAGGTGCTAACTACGTACTAAGCTTGGTAGGCAGAGGTCAGCAAACTTCTTAGGTAAAATGCTAAATAGTAAATATTTTTGGCTTTGTGGACCATTCAATCCCTGTTGCCAACTACTCACTTCTGCTGTTGGAGAGGAAAAGGCAATATATAAATGAATGGGTATAGCTATATTCAAATAAAAGTTTATTTATAAAAGCAGGCCACCAGATTTGGCCCACACACCTTTGTCTGCTGGCTGCTGTTGAAATACATGATGGCCCCACTTACCAGTAAATGTATTCTCATGATTATCCTGAAATCTATCCAATTTTATGAATAACCCCTTCCTATTGGGAAGACAATGAAGGTGGAAAAGCCCCTTTTCCAATAGGTGTTCCAAAGAATGGGATTACTTACTGAGACGCGTGTCACTGGAAATGCATTTCAACATGCAAAAAATCTCAGGTATTTAACCTGGTCATTGGTGTGTGAGGACGAATTTGTAGAATATGAGTTGCTTATCTGATTGACACGTGATGGTAGAAGTATGCCAAAGTGGAGGCAGGTTTTGACTTCCTCTGATGAGGAGGAATTGAAGAAATAAACTGTTGTCCAGAGGAGAGATCACTAAGGGAACACCAGGGAAGAGAGAGAGAAAAGACAACTGGGTGGAAGTCATAGGGACTCTAGTGTGGCTACTTGTAACAGAGATTATGTTTTGGGTCCTTTATCAAGTATTTTAGAAGGGGTTTTCTTCACTTGCTTATCAGATGATGTAAAGATTTCTCATAAGTTTCCCCTATATGGAGGAATTCAATAATACTTATTTACGTTGCTAATTTCTGCTTATGATAATGCAATAGTAACATAGCAGCAGCTACTCAGTGAGATACCGTGATGGGTGCTCTACGCGTATGACCTCACTGAATCTTCACCAGAGCCTTGGGAAGCAGGGAAGGAAAGTAGTGCAAAGATGAAGAGATTTAGAGCGAGCCTTGGTAACTGATCCAAGGAAACATGGTTCCTACGTGCCAGAGCCCGGCCCTGAGCTCAGGTCTGACCTCACAACAGACACTCCTGATTACCTCATTTGCCTAGTTCAGAGCTGTGACATTCCCTCGTTAGTGGGTGTGTTGAAGCTATGAGTCAATGCTTGGACCAGTAACCTATGAGGATCCTCTAAACCAAACTCTTATTCTGGTTGAAGGGCAGGGGACTAAATCATCAAAATTTGTAAACAGAGACCAGAATGTAATTTCCATGAAGATAATATACTTGTCTCTTCCATTCACCATGTTGGCATTTTGTTCTGTCATGTCAACACATGAACACTCTTGAAATTATTTCTTTTTAATATAAAAACCCTCATGACCATCTAACCCAACTCTCCATGATTTCATGATTGGGCCTCATACCTCTCTCTCTTTTAACTACATCATCCAATACCCCAGGCACAGTGGGCACTTAATGATTATTAGATAGTGATGAGGAAAGCTAGCTGACTCTGAGCAAATAAAATGCTGTGTAGCTACAGTAATCTACAACCTTTCATCCCTCCCACCTCTCATGACAGACACAACTACTTATCCTCTCTGGAAGTTGTAGCTCAACTCTTTTCTCTCCCATTTATGGATGTAGATTGGAAAGTAAATCAGAGAAGGATAAGCTAAAAATACGCTCTAATTTATAAATGGTGATATATTACTAATGGCGGATTACTTAGAACACAGTTTAAAGCCATTGACAGAAAAGCTGGTGGGACTTTTATGTGGCTCCACATGGCAGAGTTCAGACCTGTGGAAGAATCGGGGGTAATAGAAGACATGTTATCCGAAGAGTGAATGAGCTGAAAGGGGAAGTACTGAGCCCCTGGACCCCAGAGATACCGAAGCAGAGGTGGCCAGGGGTAAGGTATAGAGAGGATGGCTATGTTGGGTGAAGGTCAGGGGCAGTTATCACTACAGCCCTTTTAGAATATAAACTTGGAAAAAAAATAAAAAAATAAAATATAAACTGGGGTTGTTGACATGCCCCGTGTCTCAGTTTACTGTGACATTATTCTCTGGTAAACAAATAACACTTAACATTTTTTTATTTTTGTTTTTGTTTTAAGTAGGCTTCGTGCCTAGCTCAGAGCCCAACAACGGGGCCAAGCTCACAACCCTGAGGTCAAGACCCGAGCTGAAATCAAGAGTCAGACGCTTAACCAACTGAGCCACCCAGGCTCCTCTCCCCTTAACTTTTCATTAAAACATACTATACATTACTTGCATGAATTCTTACTCTTCCTTGAGCACTTTAGGCCTGGTTATAACCTTGGCGGGACCCTCAGTCTGTGGCAGATGTATTCATTCTTCCCCCAGGCTAAGAGTACAAGGATTTTCTATTTGTTTGTTTGTTTGTTAACCAATCTATCTACCTATCTATCTATCTATCTATTTATTTATTTATTGAGAGAGGGAAAGCGAGCACAAGCCAGGAAGGGGCAGAGAGAAAGGGAGAGAGAATCCCAAGCAGGTTCTACAGTCAGCATAGAGCCCAAAGCCAGGCTTGAACTCATGAACTGTGAGACTACGTATGACCTGAGCTGAAATCAAGAGATGGACGCTTAACAGACTGAGCCAGCCAGGTGCCCAGGAGTGCAATGATTTTCAATTAACAAAGTTCATTCTGTGTCACCTCACATAAGCCTGTGTGTTCAGGAACGAGAGACACCATGACAATCGGTCCATAAGAATTAGCTCAGCACTTTCTTGCAAGCCTTGAATGTGCTGGGATGGCCTGAGGTGGAATCCAGCATTTTTTAAGTCTTTTTTTTATTCCAAAACACAGTCCTGAAATGGAACCCATAATCTAATCTTCACAGTAGCTATGGGGTGAATGCCATTGTCACCATTTTACTTAGAAGTAAACTGAGACCAGACACGAAGGGTCTCAGTGTTTAAACGTACAACAGCAGTTAGGGGCAAACTTGGGACTATACATTAGTTTTCTCTAGACACAGGAATCTCTCTACCAGGCAATGTTTTATATAACACTCTAACTTCAGGACTGATGGCTAGGCTGATTGTTGGTTGGAGATAATTGTGATTAAACATAGTATTCTTTCAAATTACACAAGTGACATGTTTATTGTGGGAAACTATAAAAAAACAGATAAGAAAAGAGGGAGGGAGAAATCAAAGCACCTATCGTTACACAAGGTTATCTGAAATACCCCTGTCAATACGTTGGTATATATCCTTTTAGATTTACTATCCACATGTTGGGTTTTGTTTTTAATTTTTACTTTGTAAGACTGACATCATTGGAGTATGTAAAGTTTTTCCTTCTTCAATATTCACTATCTTACTAGCTTCTTTCACTTCAATAAGTAGATATCTACACTCACACTTAAATGGCTGCATAGAACTTCTTGATGTAATATAGCATAATGTGTTCAACAGAAACTTATTGTTAGATATTTAAAACATCTGTGTATTTTAAAAGCAACATTCTTGAATAAACAGCCTACAACTTACCAAAGCTCAAAAGTGGGATATTTAGGTCATAAACCTCTCTGAAGAACCCTGAGTTAGCATTCAGCGGGCCAGAAAATAAGTTCTCTTCTCTCAGCCTGGTTGGATAACTGAATTAGTGCCCATCCACATTTGCTGCTCCCATCACTGTTCAATGCCAGACATGACCAGCACTATGATATATGAGGGATCAGACTCACTAACTTTATTTTCAGGTTGAAATTGAGCTCTACACAATACTGGGGCATTATTACCTGTGCGTCCTTGAGATTTCTGCGCCACCTCCCAGAACAGAGGTTAGCAGGTGCCACTGAATTTTCACCAGGAAATAGAAAGAAAAAGCCATCAGTTTAAACTGTGAAAAATCGAATACCTTCCCAGAAATAGTATCAGAATCAGATTGCAGCCATGGGACGAAAAGTCCCATAGACTTGAGGAAGAGCAAGGTGGAGATAGTTTGTTGGAGGTGTGAGGTCAGAAGGGAAGGTTCAAAAGAATTCAGAGCAACCCAGCATCCAAAAAGTGAGCTAAACCAGCCAAATGATGGACTCTGGTATCTTTGGAAAAGAAAATGCACCTGGTTTCTCACCAAAAATTTGCCAGAAAGGGGCGCCTGGGTGGCTCAGTTGTCTAAGCATCTGACTTTGGCTCAGGTCATGATCTCACAGTCTGTGAGTTCGAGCCCTGCGTCAGGCTCTGTGCTGACAGTGCAGAGCCTGGAGCCTGCTTCAGGTTCTGTGCCTCCCTCTCTCTCTGCCCTCCCCTCCTCACTCTCTGTCTCTCTCTGTCTCTCTGTCTCTCTTCTCTCTCTCTCAAAAATGAATAAACATTAAAAGAAATTTAAAACAAACAAACAAAAATTTGCCAGAAAATAAATTTGCCAGACCATTCATTTGTAGGATTACAGTGACTCTCCAAGTGATCGAGAAATTCCAAAAATATGTTTTCCCTCCCCTGCTATGATGCTCAAGGGAAGGAAACCAGGGTGGTGGTAAAGCAAACTGAGGTCTACATGTTAGACCTGGCTTCAGTCCCTCTCTGTGCGTCTAAGAGAATTCTGTTCTCTGCCGAGGCTTTGATTTTCTAGCCATTAACTAGGGAGAGAGGCATCATAATATACTTGTCAAGAATTTCAGCTCTACCACTTACTCACTGTTTGAGTAACTGTCATTTCTTCAGCCTCTTTGAAGCCCCAATTCTCTAGTCTTTAAAATTAAAAATAAAATATGTAGCTTACAAGACTGTGCCGAGTATTAAAACAAAATGAGGTATATAGAAAGCTTAGCCTAAGACCCCTGATACAGCTGATCTTCCATAATGACAGGAGTTGGCATCTGTTTCTTCTTTGTTCCTTTCCAGCTCCAAAGGGTTACTCTATGACAGGTGTTAGGGGCAAGTAGAGATGCTAAGAGGTGTTCATTGCCCCCAAAGGGTTAACAGTGAGCTGTGGGGAGTAGACACGGGAACACAGCTGGACTGAAAGACTGAGGAGTAAGTTGTGTAACTGAAACAGAACACTGCCTCCTCGCCAGGGGTAAGTGGAAGGAGGCTTCACAGTGGAAGCAGTCGTGGGAGTGAGCTTTAAAACATGAAAAATAATTTGTTAAGGGAGGGTAATATTAGAACCACTCAGATAAAAAAATAAAATAAAGGGCACAGCTGGATGGATGAATCGTTATCATGGGTTTTGAACTCCTTCTAACAGGTTGATACAGTTGTTAAGGTGGAAAAAAATAAGCATATATATTTATGATTGAACCCAAATCAATTACAGCTACAAATTTTAAATTTCTGTTCTCCAGATCAAAGTAATAAAAGCCTGGTCTTTATTTTCCTACTAACAGTCTGATCTTGAATGGATGAGATCGACTGTTTCTCAGTTCTAAGATGAGGATTGTAAATCCTACTTGTCCACCTCCATAGGTTGTTATGAAAATTAACTAAGATAATACAGGGTCTGCCGTAGAATCATCTGGAAATGCTTGTGAAAGCAGATTTCTAGACCCCACCTTCCTAGGTTCTGAATCAGTAGGTCTTGGGACGACCCAAGAATTTATATCCCTAACAAGCTTCCAAGTGATATTAATGTGGTCAGTCTGAGGACTGAGCTTTGAAAACCGCGTCTTTAGGGCACTGTGGTTTTCTGAGCTTGTATTCACAATTGGCACAAGAGTAATGTAAGTGTTTATTACATTTTATGCTGTTTCTAGCCCCTTAATAGACTCTACAGGGGATATGCACAAGTAGAAGACATAATATTTTCTTTAGCTGTCCCTACACTCTATTAGCCTTGCTCAGTCATATGTAGTTAATGAATGTGTTGATTTGATTTGTCCTCATATAGCTTCTAGTCTCACCAGAGAGACATAAGAAATTTATTAGAATGAGTTAGAATGATATGACTCACTGGAATAAGATCAAGTCTTTTTCCATTTTTTTTTCCTTCGTAATCCAGCCTATGATCCCTAAAGGACTTTTTCTTTTCCCTTTCTTGTCTCTTAAACTTTGCCACAAACTGCATCCTTAATGTAGCTCCCCTCCCTACTTCTGCCTCTATGACCATATATCCCCGTAGCCTTTAGAGGCCCTAGCTAGGTTGGATGGGATTTCAGTTGGTGTAAGAGAATGGATACCTATGTAAATAGAGCCAGATGTTCACTCCAGCGTCTGAAATGGACGGTCTCAGCCATCAGGACTGTAAATCACCTTTAGAAGCCTCCTTCTCCCAGAAGTGGAGTCTTTTTTACGTTATTCATAACCCTGTGTGTACAGTACACTCTTGTCTCATGAAGACTACAGCAACCACCCTGCTTTCCTAGCCCATCCCCTTCCTGCACCCCACCCCCCTTCTTGGCCTCTTCACTTTCATGCTTCACGGTATCCTTTGCACACTCTGTTCTTTGCACTTCTTTGGGGAGCAGCAACTTCCGGGACCTGGTTCCAGTCATGCTAAGACGATTGCCTTTCCATGATCCCGATATATTTTGAAGAGTACGTTTCTCTTTGAAGGAGAAAGAACAGCAACCATCCTAATTCCTTCAGACAACAGGGTAAAGAGAGCCCACCTCATCCTTACTGAAGCGGTCTTGTGCTCTTTTCAGAATAAACCATTCTTTGGAATTGTCTGCTTGTCTTTTGTGGTGTGATGTTTTTTCTCAAAGATCTTAAACTGGTTCCATGGATCATATTCACCCTGTGGATGGGGTGAAATAGAATATTTTTCAAAAAGAAAAGTGAGTTTGTGAACTGGATTTCCCACTAAAAATGAGTTTACCTAAAAATTTGGATTTCTGGGTTCTTAAAACAAAAATATCAGAGGATTGGGTAGCAGTGGACTCCCATTGTTCAAGGCAACATTGAAGGACTGAGTGCTGGCCACCTGCTTTGCACAGGGTCCGTGCTCTCCAGTTTGCCACTGTCCACATTGGCTTGTGTCACTCAGTTACATGGTTTGCCTGGTTCCTGAAGGTTGTGAATTAGTGGCTTAATTTTACTCTTCTAGACAGGTCTACAGACCCATAGAGTTTGGGAGCTGCAGAGGTTCCTTAGAGTAGGGGTTTCTAAACACTTCCACACATCAGAATCACCTTGTAGCTTCTACAAATCCCTAAACCCAGGCTGTACGCAATCCCACTTAAGAAAGGATCTCTGAGGGAGGGCCCAGCCATCTGTATTTTTTAATTCCCTGGATGATTCCAGTATGTGGACACATTTGAGAACCTGTACCACAGGGGAGTCTTTCTCAAATGTTATTGTGCCTATGAATCATCGGGCGATCATGTTAAAAATGCAGTTTCTAGTTCAGTAGGTGTGAATAGAGCCGGATATCTGGCATTTCTTACAAACCAAGGCTGCTGGTCCTGGGACCACATTTTCCATAGCAAAACTATATGAATGCTCTAATCTGTTCTTGCCCATAGGTTTAAAAGAATGCCGAAATAATGCTTTACTTGTAATAGTTAAGTATCTAAGCTTAGGAAGAATTTCCTGTTTTTTAAGAATTTACTTTTAAAAACCAAAATGAGGGGCACCTGGGTGGCTCAGTCAGTTAAGTGTCCGACTTCGGCTCAGGTCATGATCTCGCAGTTCATGAGTTCGAGCCCTGCATTGGGCTCTGTGCTGACAGCTCAGAGCCTGGAGCCTGCTTCAGATTCTGTGTCTCCCTCTCTCTCTCTGCCCCTTGCCCTCTCATACTCTGTCTCTCTCTCTCTCAAAAATAAATAAACATTAACAAAAAATTAAAAACCAAAATGATAGTAGTGTTGAGGATATTTCTATAACAAAATCCTCATATACTTGCATTCTCTTATACCTTCCTGACTAAAAGAGAGCTAACAGGACATTATTCCACCCCAGTGATTCCTATCTTTTGTTGCGGTAGGTGGGGTGGAGATTAAGAAGCAGATTCTTAACTGTCCCTTTGGGTTACTGATCAAGATGACGTAACTATGAAATAAAAGAGCCAATACCTTGAGAGAAAGAGAGTTCCATCTGCCTTTGTATGTGGTCTAAAGCTCTGAGAGGTTCTTTGAGTTTTACGTTTTGTGGCAGCCTTTCTTTCAGGTGAGAACGAAGCAGTCAGCCAGGTCTAACTGCCTGGTTATATGATTAAGCCAAAGAGGTAATTCTCTCAACAGTTTAATTTGAAGTTGAAAATTAGAAGGTTAAAGCTGGGACGTTTCCTGGGGCCAAAAGATTTCTTTAAGGCTGGCCATTTATCTGAGCTGAAAATGTCACCATGATGGATTCATTCTTCTAGATCAGTGCATCTCAAAGTCTTATCAAAACATGATGTGTGTCAGAATCCTTTGACCCTCTATTTTTCTAGGCCCCACTCCCAGAGATCCTAAGTGGGTAGGTCTACGGTGGGAGCCAGGAATTGACGTTTTTAAGAAAACTCATCAAAGTGATTTTGATGTAGGTGAAGGGCCAGATGTAGAGAAATATCGTACGTAGGTAAATGTCCTTCCTTCCCCATGTGCCAGTATAATGGCTATTTTCTTTTGAACCAAATGCTGCAGCCGAGGAACCAGTTGAAACCAAGACTGTGCCAGGCTTCCACTGAGTTTGGAAGGAGCCTCTCCATTTGTTAAATCATGACAGAGATCATGCATGATCCCTGTGCTGCCAGGATATGCAGCGTGGAATCCCTGGTTTTCAGTGATGTAACCATTTTCTTAGCAGAGAGCGGTGCTTATTACAGGAGAGTGTGAAATGGGATAAACTTCTCTCAGTTTGTAGATTTTGACGTTTCACTACAGTCAAGTTTGCCACTTTTTAGAGAAGAATTAATAACTCCTTTGTATTATCAGAAAAGCCTCACACCCTGCTGCTCCCCACTAGATTTGGATATACATTTAGAGGAGTCCCTCACTGAGTATCACTAAATCCAGAGAGCAAATTCCAATTCTCTGCATCCCTACTAATGCAGAAAAATTTGAGGCACATTATTTTTGGAAATCTGTACCATAAAAACAATAGGTATACATAAATGGTTAATAATTTATGATGTTTCATATTGAATGTGCTTTCACCACTACTGCTGCCCTGAAGGAATTGTGACGTACTGTTGTATAACCCCTTCCTCCAGCAGGCACATTCCTGCTTCCTTGTGCTTCTCCACTGGAGACTCACCGTTACAATGCAAGGGCCAGGGAGGACCAGAAAGGCAGCTGGGTGCAAGCCTGGTACCACAGGGAGCCCAGGGCAGGAAGTGATTCATTGGTTTGTGGGTACAGAGCCCTATCTGGAGACTTCTGTGCATGTGAATTGGCCTGTCCAGGCTGGAGTTTCGGCCAGTCTGACAGTCTGCTGAAAGGGACTCAGGTGTATATGTCAACAATTCAATAACCCTTCCCCTGCTGAATGTCAAATGATTTGATCCAAAGGGAAAGAGGTTGAAATTGCCCTGTCTGGTGACTAAGTAACAACCTGACTTTTTTGATGAGGAGGAATCTTTCAAGTGATACAGAAAGTAAATGTAGACACTGTAATGATGATATTGATGATGATGGCATTTAGAGTAGCAACCATTCCCATTCATTAAGAAATGATAGTATGTCAACATATGCCTTATCCTGTCAACCCTCATACAAATCCTGGGAGGCATAGGGATCATTGTTTTTCTCATTTTACATAAAGAACCTGAGGCTTAAACCTATTGAGTGGCTTGTCCATAGTGACACAGGCAGTACAGGGCCAGGGTTTAAACCCAGGTCCGTCTGGCCCTCAAGCCCATTCTGCTCTCCTTCACTGCACTATTATTATGCAACTCCTTGTTATAGCTACCATTTTGGAGGGCCTTTCATAATTGTACTGGTCCATGATTCTGGGGAAATTCTTGATCTTAGCACAGTGCGGGAGTCAAAGTTGGTTCTTTGAGGAGTTCACATGTTTCCCCTTCTACTTGTGGCCAACAGAGGAGAGACTCAGAAATCAGTTGATGTCTCAAAAGTTCATTCTTCCCTACAGCTCAATTAATCCATATATAAGTCTCCTGGCTCCCAGTCTAGTGCTCTAGCAAGATCTGGGAACTAAATATTCCCTGGAGCCTTTGTAGTCTACTGGGGATATACTAGAGTCAAAAAACTGAGCTACAGTCCCTGATCTTCCAGACAGTAAGCCTCATTTTTCTTATCATCTGGGCTACCCAGCTAGGTCTTGAATCTAGCATAGTGTTTAGAATTCAGTAAGGGTGCCACTAATATAGGTTGCAAGAATGAACATCGCTGGTAAGAGACGTAATCCTGGAGACAGCATTGTTACTTTCTTGCTTCGCACTTTTCCTACCTTTGAAATAAGTAGGTGTGGTCTACATGTTTTGGGAGGCCTTTCTACTTCAAAGTTTGTTTGACCCTCGAGCAGGGGTTATTTTCCTGAGGTCTGAATATGGGTCAGTGTACTCTCCATAACCCTATGGATAATATCTCTAAAATTAGATTTATTTCAATATAGTTTACATGAGTAAAAGTCATCCCTATCAGGGGTTACAGTTCTATGGATTTTGACAAATATATATATATATATATATATATATATATATACATATACACACACACATACACACACACATATATATATATACATATACATACACACACATATATATATATTCATATAACCACCACTATAATCAAGATAAAAAATATTTTAATTACTCCAAAAAGTTCCCTTAAGCACCTTTGTGTTCCTTCACCAACCTCATCCCTGACAACCACTGATCTTTCTTCACTTTCTGTAATTTTGCCTTTTCCAGAATGACATATAAATGGAGTCAGACAGGACATAGCCTTTTCAATCTGACTTCTTTCACTTAGCACAATGCTTCTGAGATTCATTCATGTGTTGGATGTGTTACTAGTTTTTTCCTTTTTATAGCTAAGCAAATATTCTGTTGTATGGATGTATCACAATTTGTTTATCCATTTCAGCTGATGGACATTTAGGTTGTATACAACTTGAAGCATTTATGAATGAAGCTATTATGAATATTCATGTATAGGTTTTTCACATATATTTCTTAATTCATCTTGGGTAAATAATATATGTATATTTTTCTTCTTTGCCGGTGAGGTGGTTCATAGCTATTGTCAGCTTCCCAAAATGGTTTAAAGCCACTGATATTGTTGCTGCTTTCTTTTATATGTGTCAGTCTCCTTAAGGTAGTGGGCTGACTTCTCAAATAGACTATTATCTAGTTTAGTAAAATAGGCATTGGATAAGGGTTGAGAGGCTGTCTCCACCATAGTCTAGTCTTTCACTATGTGACATTACTAATTTTCTTTCATTTTCCAGGACTTCGGCAACCTGTCCATTGACAATGGGTTTGTTGGCTGAGCTTTGCTTCTTCATCCTGCATTTCCCAATCAGTATAATGCAAGCTTTCTCCCCACTCCTTTGGAGCACTGGCTTAGACACTAACCTCAGTCCCGCTAAGGACTTATCATTCAGTCTTGCCCTGATTCCTGCAGAGGCACAAATACAGTACACAAAGCGTTCTATCCAGGTGCTCTCATTTTTGTTCATTAATGTCTATACCTGGGAGTAGGGATGCCAAGAAAGATGTTTATCAAGACATGGCAGATTAAAATGGGAGACCAGATTTTCAATCCTGGTTTTGCTACCAGAACCTCATTGGATGTGGGTAAATTACTTCAACCTCTCTTACCTAAAATCTTGAGTAGCTTTCCAAAGTCCTTGGAATAAAGCCCCAAAGCCTTAACAAGACCTGTAAGACCTTAAATAGCCTGGTCTTTACCTGCGTCCTCAGTCCCCACTCCCTCATTGCCTCCCCTGTGGTGACCTCCACTGACTCTCCCCTAAACCAGCTATTTGGAAAGTGCCATAAAGGCTTTGGACATAAGCTGTGGGCCTTTCATTTTGAAGCTCCCCAACACTTAGCTGGGCAAAATTATGTACTACTAAGTGGAGTTCTGAAGAAGCTCCCATGAAAGTAATTAAGCCAAAGCAGCAGAATAACAAAGGCCTGCATGTATGGGGAGGATAGTAACCAGGACAAGTTTGAGGCAGCGCATTCCTTAGCAAAACAAGAAGGGTGGATTTAAGACCAAGGAACAGGGATTTTTGGTTGGCTCCTGTATTTATGTAACTTCTTTCCCCTCAGTTATGCATGTTTCTCCATGATACATGTCTTCAGGACAGGCTTAGAATAGTCAAAAGTTTTTCAAATAGCCTTGATATATTCAGCTGGCATTTATTAAACATGTGGGGAGGGGATAAGGAGTCCACTAAGACATCAGATCCTGGCCCCCAAGCAGCCTTTTTAGTTGGGGGTCATGATAGCAACTTTCTCTCTAAACCTTCTCTATGGTCAGCATCTTGCTCTGAGTTTTAAATGAATCATCTTATATAATCATTAAAATAACTTGAGACTATCCTTTTTTTTTTTTTTTTAACCAATAAGGAAACTGAGGATTACATTGAGACAGATGGCAAAGGTCAAGAAGCTGGTAACTTGTAGAGCCTGAACTCTAACTCAGGTGCCTGTGATGCCAAAGCCCATCCATATAATTGCCAGTTACTCTGTGGGAAATCAAGTTCATTGTTAGGCCTGTCTTCTCTGTGCAAAGGGATAAAATGTTACTTTGGCTTACAGTATTTGCAAGAATTGAAAAGATAATTAATGTAAAGCATTTATTTACCATAATGCCTGGCACACTGTAGGTCTCAATACAGTCTAGCTGCTATTATTTTTGTCATTATAGTGGTTACTATCAGCCAAGAAAGAGTTGTATGCAAAGTACTATTGTGGGTCTAAGGAGGGACAATGAGGACAGTCAGGAGCAGAGTGAGGATAGGTGAAAGATTCATCAAAATTTGAGCTTGACCTTGAAAGGAAATACGTAGGGGGGGATTTGGGGCCAAAGGGTATTTCTGTAGAAGAAACTGCTTGAGTGAGAGCAGAGACAGGAGAACACAGTAATGACTACAAATGGTAAAGAGGTCAATTGATATATACATAAATGTACTCCCTTGAGGTGGGAGTTTTGAGGGCCAAGTTGAGAACGGGCTTGGTTTTATAGGAAGAGAGGAAACATTGAATGCTTATGAGCAGGGGAATGACAGAGCACAGCTATGCCCCATGAAGATTTGGCAAGCCATTGATACCTACTATGTCTGGGGTGCATGTGAGGAAGTTGCAAGATCTGAGACTCAGGAAGAACACTTGAGAAAGACACGTCCGACTCATTACAATGCTATGTCCAATTAGCAAGACCTCTTTTAGCTTTAGATGGGGAAAGAGAATCTGTGATTTCTGTGTCAGTTTTGCAAAATGCCCAAGATTTAACAGGTCTTGCAAGTACATTTCAACTATTCCTAGAGTCCTTTACTTTGCTGTGCTGATTTGTAATTCATGCACATCTTTAAAATCCACTGGAGGGGTGCCTGGGTGACTCAGTCGGTCAAGTGTCTGACTTTGGCTCAGGTCATGATCTCACAGTCTGTGAGTTCGAGCCCCGTGTTGGGCTCTGTGCTGACAGCTCGGAGCCTGGAGCCTGCTTTGGATTCTGTGTCCCCCTCTCTCTGTGCCCCTCCTGGCTCCCTCCCCACCTCTCTCTCTCTCTCTCTCTCAAAAATAAATAAGCTTAAAAAAAATTTAAAGTCCATTTTATTCTCAGAACAACCCTGTGATGAGATGAGGGAAATATCTTGAATTGTGAGTTTGTTGAAGGCAAAGATTGTATGTGAAGCTTGATTACTCACTCAACAAATAAGTGAATGAGTGATTGTGTGAGTGAATGAGTGAATCTTCACTGGACTCAGACAACTGAGATAAGGAGACAGGATGAAAAGATCTCAGGGTCTCATGGTTGGTAACACATAAGCCATGGATTCAAACCCAAGGCTTCCAATTTCATTATTTTTACAACTCTCCATTTCTACTTCCTTAAAAGAGTGCTTTCCAAAGTATATAAAATATAATAACTTGGAATCTTGCTTGCTCTTCTCTTTTTTTTTTTCTTCTTAAAAGCAGAGCTTTGCCTTTTCCCTTTTAAGTCAGTCATGAAGGGAGCATTGGCTTTGTGCCCTCTGAGAGCTGATTTTCTAGCCGCACGCTCCAATTCTGACATGAGATAATGGAGCCTACCCTTCAGAGATATGAAAGGTACCAATTGTTTTGTTCTCCAAGCATTCAGATGCAGCTGTTGTTTTTTTGTTTCCCCTTACAAACCTTTCTTCTCCTTACAGCAAAGAGGGTGAAGGATGGAATAGAGAAAGAGGAAGTCGAGTTAGTCTATGCCTGAGAGGCCTTGAATAGTTTGGGGAAAAAAATGAAATAACCCAAACTGTAACTTGTCATTGTTCTCTGCTGCTTTCACCTCCCACTGCCAGTCTACGCTTTCCGTCAACTATGTAGAATATTGGTGGTGGAGCAGATCAAAAAATTCTTTTCTCTGGGATGTGCAGTCAGTCCATCTTAAAGGAGGAGCATGGCATTAAGGAGGTCAATTGTTACCACCCCTCACTCATTTCTGTCCTTTTTCTCCCCTTCACGGGGAACAAAAAGCCTGGATTGCAAAAAACAAAACAAAACAAAAAAAAGCACTCTTTCTTCTCAAATTGGTCTCTTTCCATTAGTGTCTTGGCTCTCTGGGACAAAAGAAAAAAAAAGCAGATATGCTATAAATAGCATTGTTGAGAACGCTAAATGCTAATTAATAAGATTTTATATTTGTGCATGCAATGTACATTGCTTTTACACATAGAAACTTACACTGCTGGTTTTTGAACAGTTAAATTGAGGGGCTGTTCTGTGTATGTTGTATAATCCATGACCACTGGTTTAAGAGTATGCCAAGATCAAGTTGTGACCTTTGCACAGATTAGACTCCTCACCTTGGCCAGGTCTAGAGTTTCAGCTTTGTCAATACTTCAGAGATGGCTAGGTTCAGGGTGCCTAAACCTGAATCTTTGAGAGACTACCCTGTTACTGCAGTGCTGTCCATTTGCCAGGATAAGTATTCAGTCATGTGGACTATACCCTAGAGTCCTCAGACAATGCTGCCTTTCCCAGTATAGAAGTCTTAATGGGGAGTCTAGTTCTGACTGGAAGTACTTATGTTTTGGTTTGGTTTTTGTTAACACACATAGTGATTGAGCACATGGAGTTTGGAATCAGGCAGATTGTGTGTATTAGTTACCAACACTTTGTAACAAATTACCCCAAAACTTAGTGGCTTACAACAACAATAATTATTTATTATCGCTAATGGTTCCGTGGGCCAGAGATTCAGACAGAACAATGTCTGAGATCTCAGCTGGAAGTCTTGAAAACTGGAAGCTGAGATCTTCTGAAAGCTCACTCACTTTCATGAAGGCTTTGCTGAAGCTGTCAGCTGGAATACCGACACATGGCTTCCCCGGATGGCTTGTACCTCTTCACATGGTGACCGCGTGCCAAGGCTTAGCATGACTAAAATTATAGCAGACACCATGCCATCCTGATGCCTCCTGGAAAGTTTTATCAACATTGGAAAGTAGATTGTCAGGATGGAGAAAAAACAGAGAGAAATGGGGGCAGAGGAGACCACAGTTGGCCATGTTTGCCTGGCACTTCTTTAAAGAATCAACAGATAAAAGATTATAACCTTCCCTCATTTTCATGTCTGTGTAATATGTAGAAACGAGTGGATCAGGAAGATGTAGTTTAATAATAAATTATCCGACTAACAGCCTCTCTCTCATTCCAGGTTCACCACTGCTACCAAACTGAGCAGTCCCTTTGTCCAAGTACCTTCACAGGCATGATCTCATTTAATTCTTATACAACCTGATAAACTCAATGATAGAATTTCAGCTCCTTTTTTTTTCTGGAGGAGAACTCTGAGGATATGGAAATTTCCAAGTCCCCCATTGATAAACTATTGCTGAGAGGATTTACTGTGTTTTTTAAATTTTTTTTATTTTTTTAATGTTTATTTATTTTTGAGAGAAAGAGGGAGGGAGGGAGAGAGAGAGAGAAGATCAAAGACAGAGAGGGAGACACAGAATCCAAAGCAGGCTCCAGGCTCTGAGCTGTCAGCACAGAGGCCAATGCGGGGCTCAAACTCATGGACTGCAAGATCATGACCTGGGCTCAAGTCAGACGTCTAACTGACTGAGCCACCCAGGCGTCCCTGACAGGATTTATTTTTAAAGATGTAGAGCCATCCTTCATTCTCAGACATTCACCTATTTTAGTTTCAGGAAGTACTTTCCCAGCAGCCCTATCTAATACTTGTAGTCCTATAAGGAAGTCTTTTGGCTGGCCAGTTCGGATATTCATATCACCTGGTCTAATTTAACATCTGTTGTTTGGCCAATGGACTTGCCTTTGATCTTGCATATCATTATTCTTCCAAAGCCAGCACGAAACAAAAATCTACACTAAACAAGGAAAACGACTTCAACTTATCTGGATTTCTAAGCAACTGTCTCCTCTCCCAAAAGAATAAAACAGCAAAAGTGTTCCTTTCAAATAGAAATAAAATTTCTCTCAATCCTTTCAGTTTCTATCTCTGTCCTTTTTTCTTTTAAAAGCTTTGTTAGGACCATCAGTCACATACCATACAATTCACCCGTGTAAGTGTTGAAGTCAATGTTTTGTATTATATTCACAGATTTATGTATGCATCACCACAATCTAATTTTAGAACATATTCCTCCAAACAAAAAAATAAGCCTTGTATCTGGTTAGTTTCACTCCGTGTTGCCCTCCCATGTTCTCAATCCTAAGCAAACACTAGTCTACATTCTGTCTCTATAGATTTGCCTATTATGGACATTTCATATAAATGGAATCATACAATATGTACTTTGCTGTGACTGACTTCTCTAATTTAGCATAATATTTTCAAGATTTATCCATAATGCAGCATGCATCAGTACTTCATTCCTTTTTATGACCAAATAATATTCCATTATATGGATATACCACATCTTGTTTATCCATTCCTCAGTCGATTTGGGTTGTTTCCATTTTTTGGCTGTTATGAGTAATGTTGCTATGAACATTCTTGTGTAAGTCACCATGTGGTCACATGTGTTCGTTTTTGTTGGGTATGTACCAAGTAGTAGAATTGCTGTGTTACACGGTAACTCTTAACTTTCTTGAAAAAATTTCTTTGATTGTTTATGTATTTTGAGAGAGAGAAAGAGAGAGGGCATGAGCATGGAAGAGGCAGGGAAAGAGAGGATTTCAAGCAGGCTGCATGCTCAGTGCAGAGCCCAGTGCAGGGCTTGATCTCAAGACTATGAGATCACGACCTGAGCTGAAATCAAGAGTCAGACACTTAACCAACCAAGCCACCCAGGCAACCCTGTTTAACTTTTTGAGGAACAAACTATTTCCAGTGTGGTTGTGCTATTTTTCATTCCTACCAGTGATAAATGAGGGCTTCAGCTTCTCCACACCCTCACTAACACTTGCTGTTATTTTTCTTCTTGATGATAGCCGTTCTAGTAGATGTGAAGTGATATCGCATTGTGGTTTTGATTGGCATTTTCTTTTTTTAATTTTTTAAATGTTTATTTGTTTTTGAGAGAGAGAGAGAGAGGGAGAGAGAGAGAGAGAGCAGAAGAGAGGCAGAGAGAGATGGAGACATAGAATCTGAAGCAGGCTCCAGGCTCCGAGCTGTCATCACAGCGCCTGACATGGGGCTCAAACCCATGAAATGTGAGATCATGACCTGAGCCGAAGTCAGGCACTTAACTGACTGAGCCATCACACGCCCCTTGACTCGCATTTTTCTATGACAAGTGGTGTTGAACATCATCTCTTGTGCTTATTAGCTATCTGCATATTTTTTGAGAATTATCTATGCAAATTTCTCATCTATTTTTTAATTGGATCATCTGTCTTTTTATTATTAAATTATCTGAGTTCTTTACAGATTCTAGATACAGGTCCCTTGTCAGACATATGTCTGCAAATATTTTCTTTCACTCTGTGGCTTTGTCTTTTCATTTTCTTCATGGTATCATTTGCAGCACAGTTTTTAACTTTGATGTTCTTTGGTTGCTTTGTGTACTTGTTTCATTTTATGTTCAATATTTGCTTCTGTTTTCATTCATTCATTTATTCACTCATTCATTAGGTGCCCACAATGTGTCAGGAATTGTTCTAGGCACTGGGTATACATTAGTGAACAAAATAGGACAATATCCCTGCCCTCATGAAACCAGTGTTACAGTCAGAGAAGAAGAGGATAAGATAAACAATGAAATATATCAAATAATTTTAGACAGTGGTGAATATTTTTAAGAAAACAAAGTGGGGGTAACGTGGTAGTAAGTTTTTAATAGGGCAAGAGTGAAAGGTGGGGAGCATCTTTAGGTAGATCAACACTGTTGGCATTTGAGGCCAGATAATACTGTACATTATACTGTGCATTATAAGATACTTAGCAGTATCCCTGGCTTCTACCACTAGATGCCAACAGCACCACCTGGCCCAGCTGTGATAATCAAAAACATATAAAAATTATTACCACAAATTCCCTGGCGGGGAGGTGGGGAATTACCCTCATTGAGAACCACTGAGGTTGATGGTTGAGGAAGGCATCTCTGAATGGAGACCTGGGGAAGGATTTGATTTTAGGGGACAGTGTTGGATGCAGGCATTTAGGACAGATGGTAAGTCAAGTGCAAAAGTCTCAAGATAAAGATATTCTTGTGTGTTTAAGAAATAAAAACAAGGCCTTGGAGTTACAGTGTACTGAATGAGGAAAGGATTGGTGGGGGATGCAATCTGAGAAGTGGGCAGAGACCAGGTTATGAAAAAGCTAGTAGACAGTAATAAGGAATTTGGGATTTATTCCAAGTATCATTGGAAGCCAGTGAGTTAGGGATGAATGGGTACTGTCTTTTTCTATTCAGGCTGCTGTAACAAAAATACCATAGGCTTAAATAACAAACATGTATTTCTTACAGTTCTGGAGGCTTGGAAGTCCAAAATCAAAGAAATGGCAGATTCAATGTCTGGTGCAAGACTCCTTTCTAATTTGCAGATGGATGTGTTCTCTGTGCACCCAGAGGATGGAAGAGAGCCAGGGAGGGACTATCTTTTATAGGGCATCAATCTCTCACTGGAGAGCTGCGCCCTCATAACTTAATCACCTCTCAGACACCCACCTCCAAATACCATCACAGTAGAGGTTAGGTTTCAACCTATGAAATTTGGGGACATATTCAGTCTATAACATTCTACCCCTGGCCCCCCAAAACTCATTGCATCTTGATAGCCCCCAAATTCTTAACTTGTTTCAGCATCAATTCAAAATTCTCAAAGTTTCACTTAAATATGTAAGTCAGATATGGCTGAGATTCTTGGTACGTTTCATCCTGAGGCATATTGCCCTCCACTTGTGAACTTACAAAACCAAACAAGTTAAGAGATCCCAAAATATAATGGTGGGGCAGGAATACAATAGACATTCCCATTACAAAAGAGAGAAATAGGAAAAAGGAAAGGAGTGACAAGTCCCAGGTAAGTCCAAAACCTAATGGGGCAAACAACATCAAACCTTAAGCTCCAGAATAATCCTCTTTGTCTCAGTGCTTGCCTTGCAGGCCTACTGGGGTGGCATTGTCACCTCCAGCTCCACAGGATGGCTCTGTAGCGGCTCCCTACCAGGTCCTGTGCCCACAGCCCTTGTGAGCTGGGATCTTCTGTCCACAGTTCTCCCAGATTGGGGTCCTGGGCCCCAGGCTCTGCAGAAACCCTGTCCTTTGAAATTTAGGTGCAGACAACCATGTTACCATGGCTCTTCTGGGCAAAGCCCATGCCATAGCTCTGTGCAGGCACCCCAACCTTGAGGCACTGATCAGGGACATCCTGGCCCACTGAACTGGACCCAGGCCCACCCTTTGAAGCTACTCTGCACCCTCAGCTAGGCCCTTAAGTTCTGGGCCTCTGATGGGAATGGCAGCCTTGGTGATTTCTGAAAGCCCTGGGAATCATTCTTCCATTGTCTTGGAGAAGAGTTCCTTTTGTTGGTGGCTGATCCATACTAATCTTATCAAACTGAGGCTTAGCCACACCCTTCGGTGTTCTCATTTTTTGCAACTTGGATAAGCTGAGAATTTTTCAAATATCTAAATTCTAGTTCCTTTTTGCTTAGCAATCCCTCTCATGAGTCATTTTTCTCCTCTCACATTTTACTGTAAACAGTCAGGAGGACCCAAGCTGAACCTTCAATATTTTGCTTAGAAACTGTTTCAGCTAATTATCCATTTTCGTCATTTAAAAGTTCCTCCTTTCACAAAACACTGGAACATGAAGACAGTGTGGCCAAATTCTTTGCTACTTTATCACCAAGATCACCTTTCATTCAGTTTCCAACAACTTATTCCTGATTTCTGTCTGAGTCCTCATCAGCATGGGCTTTACAATCCAGGTTTCTACTACCATTCTGTTCATGATTGCTTAGGTGTTCTCTAAGAAGAACTTAGCTTTATCTGTAATCCTTGTTTCACCCCAAGGGTGTAGCCAGGCCTCAGAATCACCTTTAAAGGTCCATTCACAGCAATGTAGGTTTTTGGTTTTGGTTTTGTTTTTTTCTAGCATGATTTTCAGAATTCTTCTAGCCTCTACCCATCAACCAGCTCCAAAGCCACCTCCATGTTTTTGGGTATTTGTTATAATAGCATCCCTACTTCTCGGTACCCATTCCTTAGTCCATTCTGGCTACTATGACAAAAATACCATAGACTGAGTAGCTTAAACACAAACATTTATTTCTCACAGTTCTGGAGGCTGGGAAGCTCAAGATTGAGGCACCTGGCAGAATTGGTGTCTGGTGAGAGCCCACTTCCTGATTCAAAGATGGCCATATTAGTACCATGTCCAAATATGGCAGAAGGGGCAAGGGAGCTCGCTGGGGTTGGTCAGGGCATAAATCTCATACATGAGGGCTCCATTTACATGACCTAATCACGCCCAAAGGCTCTGCCTCCTAGTACCATCACACTGGGGATAGGTTTCAACATATGAATTTTGAGAGGACACAAATATTCAGTCTTTAGCAAGTGCTCTCAAATATAGTGAATTTAGGTTCATGCCTCATGTTTTCTTGTTCAAGGACCCACAAATAGATAGTGATAGGGCTAGGACTAATACTCTGGCTTCCTGACTTCTACCCTGCCAATCCTCCCATTAAATAAGGGAGGCAAAGCAGTCCACACCTGTTAACTGATTGACGATTGCAGGTACCCATTAATATAACTGACCTTTCCCTCAATCCACCTTATTTTTAAAATAATTCCAGCAGAGTTAACATACAGTGTTATATTAGTTTCAGGTATACAATATCGTGATTCAACAATTCCATACATCACCCAGTGCTCATCAACTCAAGTGCACTCCTTCATCTCCATCACCTATCTCACCCATCCCCTCACCCACCTCCCCTCTGATAACCATCAGTTTGTTCTCTATAGTGAATCCACCTTTTTTAAAAATACTAATATTGCTGTTCATGTTTGTCATGAAAATAAAGAAGACAAACTCTGGCCTTTTGCTAATGAAAGTGTGGTTCACAGACCAACAGCATCAATGTCACCTGGGAACTTGTGAGAAATGCAGAGTCCAGGCCTTACCTCAAACCTACTGAATTAAAATCTATATTTAACATCCCCCCCCCCCCGCCGACCCCAGTAATTTGTATGCACATTAAAGCTTGAGAAACACTGATGTAGTTTATCAAAATATCATCAGAAGCAGTTGAGTGATTCACACAGTTTTTGATAGGATTTACTGAGTCAGAAGATTAATGATCCTATATCATCATTAAGCTCTTATTATAACACCATCTTGATTCCCTTCTCTCCTTGGCTTCCAGTAAGTTTTTGCACACAAGGTCCTATGGAGTTTTCCATAATTACAACACATAGCCTTTTCTTCCCATTTCTACAGCCACCACCTTTGTCTTGGCCCTCACAACTCTACACCTGGACTATTAAAGCTGGGTCCCAAATTGTCCACCCGCCTCTTCATTCACATTTTAATGCCTTTAACACCACTTTTTACTGCCTTCACAGCTTTACTGAAGCCCCACATCTATCATGGATGTCACATCTATGCATGTCACTCTTGACTCCCCTGTTCTGAGGTTCTGTGGTACTTGTTGACTCTACTGGTTTTGTTCAACTGCATTATAATTTCAGGTAAAAGACACATGCCTCACAACTAGCCTATAGGCTCATGGAGGACAGAGGCCACATCTTTATCCTTCTCTTACTTCTAGCATCTGACAAGACACTGAGCACACAGTAGGTGGACAGTAAATGTTTTGCTTCTGAGTCTAATGAAGGTGTGGGGTAATGCACAGATTTGCAAGCATATCATTCCTACTAATTTATGTCCCCTAACGGTCTAGGCTACAGTTCAGCAGTTATGTAAACAACATTATTGATAAAACCAACCGTGGGTAGGCAGCTTTGGATCAGCCAGACAGTAAGCATTGGATGCGGTCCAGAATTTTAGGCCAAATGAAAACTGTGAACCTTTATTTCAAGAGCCACTATATTCTGGGGAACCAAGCTCTGCTCTGGGTGTGGGACTACAGGTATCCCTTCCCACCTCCCTGCTGTGGTGCTCAAGGCCAGCTGCTTTCAGAGCAACTGGGGCAGGCATAGCCCCAGCTGGCATGTCCCAGCTGAGCCTGGGGCAGCCCCGCTACAAAATGCTGATAACATAGACCCTCATTCAGTACTTTGTTACATTTTCATGTTTGCTTGGTACTTCATTGAGGCTTTTGACAATATCGTGTGCTGGTCACTGGGCTCAGTGTATTATCAGCTTGTTGTATATGGGATAATTCCTACTTCTGGGATTGGATGGTGAAGATTCCTATGAGTAGCCATTGATAGTAACAAACTTTTTTGTGTATATATTAGCTCCTTTGTACTGGATAAACTTAAAGAGATAGAGAGGGAAGGTGCCATTATCTCCTTTTTACAACTGGGGAAACAGAGGCCCAGAAAAGTGATCTAACTTGCCCAAGATCACAAATGATGGATTTGTGTCAGAACTGAGACTAGAGTTCAGGCTTTATAAACCTAGGACTAATATTTGGTTAATAGGTTCAGAGCAGCCTAACTGATTTTTAAAAGGAGGTAAAATTGGGATTTCAACCCAAATGATCTTTTTCTGGACTCAGCATTCTCACTCAACTATTAACACGACCAATCAGACAAACCACATTCATTCACGTAAAGAAATGTATTTGCCATTTCTGCTCTAAGCCAGGTTTGCCAAAATTGGGAGCAGTATGCTGTCTTTGAGATTCATTACTTCAAACACCTATCTACTTTCTCTTTCAGAGTTATCCCTCTAATAAAGAGTGTTCAATTCTGATTATATCTGGGAGAGAAATAAGAAACCTATTTAGATGCTAATTGGCTGTAACATCTCAATAAGTCTTGTATTTCTTACAAGCAGCCTCTAGAACATGGATCATGCAGTTATCAGAGTTTTCTTGATCCACTAGCTTCTACGTGGTTCAATGCATTTGAATTCACAAAGCATTTTTTTTTTTTTAATTTACAAAGCACTTTTATAGCAAAAGAAATCTGTGCTAAGGACAGTGTCTTGAAGGCTAGGCTTTTGAAGCCGCAATTATTTTCTTGTGTATAATAGTGGAGCTGCAGGATGAACAAAGTAAATTCTTTTGCCCACATCAAAGCACAGAAATGAGGAGTTAATGAATATTTTAGGAAGGTCACGGTACCATGGTAAACAGTTAAATTTCTGGCGTCAGACTTCTTAGGTGCACATCACTGCTTTACAACTTGGCAGCTTTGTAATCTTTGGCAACGTAACTTTTCTGGTCTCGGTTCCCTCACCTGCACCACGGGGGTCATAATGGTACCTACCTCGCAAGGCTGAAGTGATAAACCAAGTGAGAGGATAAATGTAAAAATACTTAGCCTAATGCCCGGCACATAAATAAGTGCCCCATAAAAATGAATTATTAGTATCATTACCTATTTGTTAATAATTCCTATAGTCAAATAAAATGACAAGTCATCCTCACCCTTCATAAATATTTATGGAGTGTCTGTCTCTCAGGCCTGAGTGAGTAATCCCTTCTGATTTACTAATATTCAGAGTGTATGTTTAATTGAGATGAGGAAAGAAATGATGGAGGGGGAGGAGAACCAGCCTTTAACACCAGATGGTGTATACCAGGGTTTCTCAATTTTAGCACTATTGACATTTAATTGTATTGGATAAGTCTTTGTTGTGGGGGCTGCCCTTACCACTGAGGGATATGCGGCAGCATCCTGGCCTCTACTCACTATAAGATGCCAGCAGCAACCTCTCCCCTCCATTTGTGACCATTGAAAATATCTCCAGACATTGACAAATGTGTCCTGAAGGACAAAGGTGCCCCCACTTGAGATCTACATAGTGAATCTTCCCATGATGGGAACATTTATGGTCATGGAGTAGTCAGGGATAGACCATGACAGAGGTGGGACATTTTTTTTTTTTTGGAAAGGACCAGATAACTATTTAGGCTTTGTCTCTGTCACAACTACTCAGTTCTATCACTGTATCATGGGAACAACCATGGACAGTATATAAACGAATAAGTTCCAATGAAATGCCATTCATGGATATGAAAATGCGAATTTCCTATAATTTTCATGTCTCACTAAATATTATTTCTATATTTTTTAATCATTTAAAAATTTTACAACCATGAGTAGCTCACAGGCCATAGGAAAACAGGTGCTGTGTTAGATCTGTCCCATGGGCAATTTTTGCTGACCTCTTGGCTAAAGAGTATATGAAGCCCTGGGAAAACATGGCACGTTTTCACGGCATCCAGTCAACTTAAAAATTTTGTAGAAAACATTTTTTTTTAAATAAGCATTGCTTTATTTTGGAGGAGAATCCAAACTCACGTGAGTTTTCAAGATAAAACATGATATTTCAAAGTAATGTCTTACTTCCTGTGTGTTGCTGGGAGCTATGCCTCAGATCCCTTGAGGTCATCTGTGCCATCATTCTTCTCTGCTTTTAGGCTCCTTGGGTGAAAAACTTGAGAGGTTGCCATTGTAGGTGAGAAGTGAACTCACCTAAGATCCTTTTGGACTTCTTAGAACTGATTACCTATAGATGGGATCCAATAAGGCACTGAGAAATATGCTGAATGCCTTAGGGCTCTCTAATGTATTTCATCCAGCAAATAGTTGTATAACATGTGATTACTTAACCCAAGGTGGTTTCTATAAACCCTTTTTGAAATTTTCAAGTGTCCCCTTTATTACACTCAGGATCCAGAGTCTTTTCCCTTCTTTTGTCAACTAAGCAGCATGTGTACTACTCAGCATGATGCATACCCAGGAGATTAACAAATGACCCAAGTTCCACCCTCAGGAAGCTGAAAATTTTCCATTGATGTTAGGGCCTATTCATATGAGATGACCCCAAAAGAACACACCATTAAGAAAGATATAGTGGTGGAAAAAGCACTTGGATTGGTAAGCAGGGGGCTTCTTTTCTAGCCCCTCTATGCCTTCTATCCTGAATGGACGAGTTACTTTCCTCTTCTGCCCAGAGTGTCTTTTTGAAAAGGATTCTGAGGCAGCATCCAAGCTGAGCTGGGAAGAGTGCCACAGTTGATTAAAGCTGTCTGCCATGGATGGGAAATCAGGGAGTGGCTGGCAGAAGTGCCGGGGTGTTGCCATGCTTAGTCTCAATCATCTCTATGGTCCCTTTTGACTGGAAATGTCTATGGCTATGTTACTCTGATTGCATGGTTTTGTATTACTCAGTGCCTCCAAAGAAGGGGGGCATCATTGTGGGATGCAAAGGTTAGGGGAAGATTACATGGCAGAGATGAGAGGGTAGTCAGGGCTTTGAAGATGTTTATTCTTTCTCACAGCTGGGCTCCAGCAGAGGACATTTTGTGCTGACTTGGGTTTGGGTTGGCTCTAGACTGAGGGCCTTCTATTGTGTTGTTGGCATGGCAAGAGGGGGGCATGTGGGAGCTATTGTGTCCCTGCCATTCTCCCAGCCCTCGTGAAAGGAAATGTCTTCTTAATGAGCCCATCCCAGAGAGTCTGGCCTTTCAGATAAACAAATAAGCATCAGCAGGAGACACTCACAAGAGGACTAGAAAAAATAAGGCCATTTTGAGTGACAGCCTAAATAAATGAGACCTAAGAGGTCTGAAGTTAGCAGTTAATGAGCATATCTCCTCATCCGTGCTTTCTTGACCAGGGCATCTATTGTTGAAGATGCCAGAAACGCGTCTGTCTTATTTATACAGGAAGAAGTCCTTCCGGCCTCTGTCCCAGTACTGATTTTTATTTTATCTTTTATTTCGGGGTGGGGATCTGCCTGGTGGATATTTGCAAGGTGAGAAGAAATCTAAAGCTAATTTCAGCCTAAAGCCATTTATTTATCTAATGAATAGGGATAAAAATACAATTCACCTCCTGGAGTGGTTGGAAGAATAAAATAGGATCACACTCAGAAAGCACTTAGCACAGCACCCCGGCATTTAGCCAGCATCTGATGCATGTTGGCTGCACTCATCATTAGCAGTAATAAATAATATCATCTTATTCATGCATGAAAATACATGGAAAAGAGCCTGAAGGTGAGGGATCCAGTTCCAGTTCTGCCATCAGCTCCCTGTGAGATTGTGGGCAAATCATCTCTTATGTCAATTGAGAGTAGTGGACTGGAGTCTTTATTCATTTAGTAAACATACTTCAAAAAACATCTAAGTGCCAGACTGTGTCCCAAGTGCCAGATACATAAAGGTGAATAAGATGTTTACGCACTCAGAGGACTTCAGGTGTAATGGGAAAGACAGACAACTAATGCACCTGATGGTATAACACAAGAATCACTATTACTGTGATGACATGTACCAGGTGCTCTGGAGCCTTAGGCAAGAAACCAGCAAGACTGAAATTTGGTCCTGATCCCACCTTCCATGAATATCTAACAGAAGCACCTAAGAAACGAGCTGGGTGATTAGGGGAAGAAGAGATCACCTAACTGGTGAAGGGCCTAGAACCCAGATCCTCTCCTTCTAGGACCAGAAATCTCACCAAATACCAAGCTTCCTTAAAACAAAAATATTCAAGGAAAAGTGTTGTGCAGAGACGTGACATGGTGATAATAACTGAGGGTTGAGAACAGGAGACCTCAATTTGAGTTTCAGAATTGTTGTTTTGGTAGCTGGATGTCTTTGGGAAAGTTGTTTAATCTCCTTGAGCCTCAGTTATTTCATCAGCAAGAAGGCCATTCTGTGTCAACATGCTTTACGTATTATGGCATGGGAAGAGGGAGACTTTATTTTAAAGCCTTGGTAAACTGTAAGTCGTATAAACTCTGGCTTGTGGTTGTTTCTGTTATTATTCTTAATAATAATAAAAATGACAAATACCTGCTATGTTAAATATACATATATATATATATATATATATACACACACACACATATATATATACATATACATATATATACATATACATATATATACATATACATATATATATATATACATATACATATATGTATATATATATATATATATATGTATATATATATATATATATATATATGTTCAGTGGCCAGTAATTGAATTTGGGTGTTCAAAGAAGTAGATGACAATTTTTTTTTCTTTCAACAATCAGTATTTTTGTTAGATAGGCTAAATATAGGCCACTCTTTCATTTTAATACAAAGCAGTCTTAATTTTTATAGCTTAGATGTGTTTGAAACACAGAAAGGAGTGAAGGAGAGACAGAGTATCTATTTCTCCCTAAAGCTAATCAGAGAAATAACTCAAGGTAAGTGTCTTCTGAGCCGATCTCAGATTAATTGAAGTTTCAACGTGCTGTTGTGAAAGGAACCCCTGAAGTGGGTGATTGATTATCTAATGACGAAAGAAAGGGTAAATAATTCTAGTAAACAAGAGCCTTTGTTTGAAGCAAAGCAAAGGAGACACCATGTAGGAGAAATATAATGAAGAAAGGAATGAGAGAAGAAACGTGTGCCCTAGGCCTCTTTGGCAAGTGACCTTGAGAAAAGCTCGTCCCTATACTTGGCCTCAGTTTGTTTCTTTCTCAGTGCAACCCAAGGCTTGCTCTAGAAAATTGCTAAGGTCCTTTTCAGGCTTGCCAGGCTATGAGGTTTCTACTATACAACACCGAAACAATAACAAACAGAGAGACAGTGAGCCTGACTGATATACTGAAAGGGAAACAGACTCGTAAAACCCACTGATTCAAATTAAATGGAGAATTCATGTTGATTTAGAGCTGGCAATCTCAACCTTCTAAATCACAAGGAGACTCTATTTAATCCTAGGATGGTCTCTGGGGCCTTATCTTTCTCAGCTCAGTCGTGCTACACAGAATGCTCCTTTGGAAGTCAAGATGAGAGAGAGCCATTTAGAAAAAGAAGAATATACCTGAGTTACTTGGGGAGCTGTCCCACCCCACCCTACCCTAGTCAAGCAAAAGGACCGAGAAAGCCTCAGCCAGGCCTTAAATATTGGTTGCCTACCTGCTGAACTCTTTATGGCCTGATTTTTAGTGCTTAACAGAAGTCAAATTCAATGATCTTATATAGGGTTAAATAAATAACTTGCATAACATTGGTTTAGTAATGCTGTTTACCATTTTTAGGACTACAAAGAGTAGGGAATCCAGCAGATCCACAGTACAACACTTCAAACTCTGGCAATTTACCCCTTGAGGGTCTGGCAAGTCCTGAAGGCTGGGAAAGGTTGTTGAACGTCAGCAATAGGAGAGATGTCAGAGAGCTCCCCAAATCGGTGGTACTTCCAAGTAAGAAACTGAGGCCTGGGGGAGAGCCAGGGCTTTCCCAGAGTCCCCCATGAGTCTCAGCAGAGCTGGGACTGGAACTCAGAACTCAAGGTAGAACTAGAACTCTAATCTAGTTGTCGTGGAGCTTCCAGTGGCCCTTCCCATGACCGGGAGGGGTGTAGGGACACTCTGTTTCCTGGTTCTTTGCAGTTTAATGTCAGAAATGAATTAGGGATTCTCCTTGGACTTGAGGGCCACCACCCAACAATTAGACAATTAGACAAACGAATGTTGGATTTGGAGGGCTGTGTGTGACCTTATGTCCAGCAGGTCTTTATATACACCACCAGCACCTGAGGAAGAATTACATTTCATCCAGAGACCCAGCTGCTGTGCCCAGTTCAAATCAGGTCAACGTATTGATTCAGACATGGGGAGTTGTGCTATAAAGATAACTGGACTAGGAGTCTCAAGGCCTGGTTTCTAATCCTGCTTCTATCACCTGCTGGTCACCCGTCCTTGATACTCCACTTAAATTCTGCAAGCCTCAGTTTTCCCATCTTTAAGACAGGGATGATGATGACAGTATCTGCTGAGCTGCATTAACTTGGACTAAATGAATCCCCTACACACGCACACACACACACACACACACACACACACACACACAATCTAAGAGGCATGGAATTAATTATCAATTTATAGGTTTTGGTTTATACACATTATAAGAATTTAAAGAGAAGAGGAAGAAATGTAAGTATCCTGAGGAGATTAGAAAGTACTTCCCTGGAGACATGAGGAAGAACCTGAGCCTTAAACAACAGGTTGGAGACTTACTACTGGGAGGGGAGGCCAGAAAGGGGAGAGAGGGAATGAAAAATAGGGGCAATAGCCTGGGCAAACATCCAGAGTTTCTGACTGTTCTTATGCCCTGCTTGGGCTCTGTGCTTCTGCTTTAGATATTCTAGTCCTTGCCACCTCCATTCAACAGCGCTTTCTGTCTCCTGAGTTGTTCCTCTGGGGAGGAGTGGAAACTATTTATTGAAACAAAACACATCACAGAAACTTCTTTCCTTTCCATTCACTGAAATTTTTGTTGATATACATTAATTGTTAAAAAAGTAAAGTCTATATCTAGATAATCCTCCAAATGAACAGACTGATTAGCTTTTAATTATATCATGTTCCCTTCCACCTTTGCTTTTCACTTGCTAAATTATTCCAGTAATAACCATAATCCCTTCTCTATGTTTTGGACTTTACAGTCTGTAAAGGGTTTCATTTATGTTGTCACCTTTGGCCTTCATGGAAAACCCATGTACTAATTTAGGTTGTTTGAGTTATAGAGATGTCACTTATAGTTGGCCACGTTGCCTGATACATAGTAAGCTTTGGCTGGCTGGCTGGCTGGCTGGATGGATGGATGGATGGATGAATGGGAGAGACAGGAATTGAGTGAGTTGATAGCTTCTCTGAGTATCTGCCATATTATTTAATCGTTTTATCGCAGTGATAATCCCAGCCTCAATGGACATCCCAGGACACAGAAAGCCAGTATGCCCTTCAGTTACTTACCTTTGGGCTACCCTACAGTCGGTCACATGGGGATGCGCACTAAGCCTCTGTGCTGTAATTTTGTGATATAAGAATTCTAATAAACTTCCCATGAAGCAAGGTCCTCAACCACCAAAACTGTCCCCTCTCACCTTCTGTGTGATAGTTTCTCCCTTATTTGAGAAAAATAGAATTCTTGCCCATTTCCATTCCAAGGCACAGAGTTGAGAATATCAATGCTTGGGTTGCAGGGAGATGATGTAGAAACAAGAGAAGGACCAGAAAACCACAAGGCAGAAGACCTTGGTTCAAGACCTGGGTCTAAAGTTTATAAAATTCATTTATTCATGCATTTATTCATTATATACTGAGTTCCTACTTTGTAGCAGGTTCTGCCGGTCTTTGGGATACAGCAGTGAATAAGAGGGTCAAGGCACCTGACCTCATTTCTAATGGGGTTAGATGGACAAACAAAAAACACACAAACAAAAATGACTAAATACATGCAATAAATGTAAGACATAAATTCTCTAAAGTAAAAAGCAGCATATGGAGAGAAGATAACATGAGGGTATTGCTTAAATAGGGTATTGCTTAAATAGGGTGATCAGAGAAGACCCTGTCCAAGATGGTAATATTCAAGCCCAATCTTAAAGGCTGACAAGGTATTAATTAGCTCTACAAAAAAATATTGGGGGGAAATATTCTAGTCAGAGGTAACGATTTGTGTAATCGTCCTGAAGTAGGAAAAAACTTGGTGGTATAGTTTGAGGAACTGAGAGGCAACCTGGTAGCTGGAACATTTTTAGCAAGGGAGAGAATGATAGAGGATAGATGGGAAGAGAGAGAAGGGACCAGATCAGGCAGAGCCTAACATGCCTTGGAAAGAAATTAGGATTTTAAGGGCATGAGAAGCCACTGGAAAGTTATAAATACAAGTGGCATGTGATCTAATTGCCATTTTAAGAATTTGACTTGGACCCAGTCACTCAACTTTTCTGTGCCTCCCTTTCCTCTCCTGAAAATGGTGATAAAACTCCTAATTCCTGGTCATTCCAAGAGACTGGGTGTCCAATGTTTATAATATGTCTCTCCAAGTAGTGCTTGATAAATATTTATTTGAATTGAATTGCACGGTAACAGTATAAACATATTCTGTAAACTAGTACATGTTATGCACATGTACGATGCTATAAATAATCATCATTTCTCCAAAGCCCTGCCTCCCTCAAAGGAACAGATAATGTAATTGGCCACAAAAGACTTTGAAAACCCCATTCCAGTAAAAGATATTTTATATTTCTTTCCCATTTCTTTTAGAATTTGGGTTTGGTTTCTTTACACCATGGTACCAACTTATTCTCTATTTTGGGTCCAGCAACCTCAACCAGACTCAAGCGTGCTGTTTAACCCTAAAAAGTAAAAATATCTGGGGAGAAAATGGTGGGCAGGACTAGGAGTCAAGTCAGCCTGTCTGCCCAGAACTGTGCACTTCTCACCCCTCTTCCTACAATAGACAGAAGCTTGTTCTCATTAGTCATAGACTCCCCCATAACCTACGAAGGAGTTGTGAAGAATAATACTGATTGTGATGATAATAAGGATAACAAATGATTAGTAATGCATATAGATATATATACACACATGTGTGTGTATATATATATATACCTTTGCTACTTTTCTCAAAGCACTTTTTCCTCATCTATTGTTTTAATTGAGCTCACACTTGCACACAGAGGTAGAGTGGGAGTGTTCTAATTGGGGAGATAGCCATGAAATGTTTAAGTGGTTTGCCTCAAGGTCATAATGTAAGTGGTGGAGGAGGTGAAACCAGGTCACAGAGCTCCCATGTCCTGTGCCAGCATAGTGTGTCAAGACCCCTCAGCTCCTATGGGGGCCTTGGGAAGAAAAGACTGGGATCCTGAATTTCAGGATCAAATAAATAGGAAGCATATTGAGCATATTGAGCATTGAAGCATATTGAGACTGTAAAAACCATTTGGTCTATGTAGTCTAGACCCCTCTCCCATTTTGTACATGGGGAAACAGAGCTACAAGGAAGAACCCACATGGGCAACCATCCTTTCCACTACCCTGCAGTTCCTGCCACCCTGCCTTTCCACCCCATAGTAGCTGGGGGCTGCAGTGAATGGAGAAGATACAAAACTAATCAAGGTGGTCCTCAGCTAGATACATTTACAGAGGGAAAATAGTGCTGGGTACAGAGCTCTTGAGTTAATTGAGAGTTTTCTTTATTGGATGTAAAGGTCTCTGTGACTTTGGGGCTGACCTTGGGCCTACCATGCATTTGCTTTAGGCTTCTCTTGTCTCTCCCTTAGGGGTTTGGGCAAGGTGAATCTGTGCATTCCTTCCAACTTTAGATTCTTTGGATATATTTGGCCATTTGCATTGTAATGTTAAAGTATTGGTAATATAAAAGGCTCTTACATTTTGACCCATAGAATACATCATGTTTTCTTAGTTCCAGATATGGGTACCCCATATGGAAAAATAAGACAAATCCTCTGTGATTTTCCTGGAGCCACCTCCTTCTCGCATACCCCTTCCTTTACCTCCAGTAACAAAAAAAGTCAGATCATTTTCTGTTATCTGCCCTGGAACATTATCTCCAGTGTTAGAAAGCTTAATAGTCAATACAACAGATGTATACTGAGGGTGCAATCATGCAAGAGGCACTATGAACCCGCATATAGAGTAAGCATGGGACCCAGCATATGGTTAGTACACATTAAATGCCAGTTCTTGCTTCTGTCATCATCATTATCATATCATAAGTGGTAGTTTAGTGGTACAAGAGGTTTTGTCTCACCTACACCCAGAAACCACTGAATAGAGTTGAAACTATTGATTCCATATTTTGCAGGGGAGTTAACTGAAACAGAAGGAGGTTACATAACTGAGCTTACACATCCAGTCCTCAAATGCAGATATGTTGGTCCATATAGCCATCTTTATTGAGATTGCTAGTTTCACTGACCTTCTGTACACCTTGGCAGCTATACACAGTAACTTGTCCAAATTGGAGCTGAAAAAGTGATGTAGCTCAGAGGCAGCTGAAGTTTACTGGGATGTACATGAATGAGAATCTGGGGCCCAGGTGTGAGCCTTTTGACCTCGGTCAAGGGCCTGCTCTGGGGCCTAACCTCTCTGTTGGTAAAATGGCTACAAATACCCACCTCATCCACCCCCTGGAATGGACGTGAGGTTCCAATGGGATAATGGATGAGAATACACTTTTATTTTGTAACCTCCTCAGATGCCTGATGCCCATCTCATTAATATTACACTCTGGTGCCAGTTTCTGCGGGGTCAGCCACGGAGAAGCTAGCTCAGGCTGCAACATCTCATTAGAAGCTGAAATTTGGATTCAGGGAGAGGAGAATGAAGGGGGTGAGAGCCACCCTCCAGCACCTAGGTTCCTCCTGTTATCTGTATTCAGAGCAGCTTGCTGGTACCTTGGCTGTGATGCTGCTCAGCGGGACGTCTCTGACTTTGATGTTGCACGTGTCAACATTCTAATAGGGCGGCGACCGAGATGGAGCATGAGTTTGGAGAGACATTTATGACAGGTTTTGCCTAAAGATGTTTCAACAGATAACCCTTTAGAAATAACAAAGGTAGTTTATGCATTTCACAGGGAACCCAGAAGCTTAGGTACCAGCTCAGTTCCAAGTTTAGCACACAGACAGCTTCCTACTCTCCCTCTGCACATCTGTGAGATATCATCACTTGTCACGGTAGTACAGTACTGTGTTTAGTTACACTGACATTCTGTCCACATTGACAGCAATGGTAGAAGGACAGGAGGCTATTTCCTTCTAGAAAGTCCACATCGGAAAACCTTAGAAAGTTACCGCTCCTTCTTAAAATGTAGATCCGATCACCTCATTCTGCTGTTTGAAAATTCTCTCATGGCTTCCCAAGAAGTTTAGAATATAATCTAGACATAAGAACAAAAGTGAGGTAGCAGAGAGTAGATGCCCAGTAAATATTTCTTGGGCAGATGGAGAAGGCAGGACCAGAGAAGGGTACCCACAGTGGCCTTCCTGGTTTCCCTCTGAAGGTTTTAGGTTAGCAGCTCTGTGCCCAGCTAGGCCTTTGTCAAGTTATAGCATCCAGGGGTTCTTGGTGTGTGTTCGTGGATTCCTGGGAAGTCAGTAGATGGAGATGAGGGTGTCTGGAGCTCTGTGAAAGTGTGGGCATATTTCTGGTGACAAAGTTTATAACTCTTATTAAAAGGACCTCAAGGGGATTTGTGACCTTTCGGTGGTTCCTGTTAACTTTTCCTTTTAAGCAGTTTATGTTTTGAGATATGAAGTGATCCGAGAGAGAGGATGGGCCACCTTGAGGAACTGTCTCGTTTCCCACCATCAGCACGACTCCATTTTTCTGCCACAGAATGTAAGGAAGGCACCCCTTTCTACTCCCAATGCATCTCTTTCCTAAGTTTATGCTTTCCATGATATATCTCCAGTGCCAGAAGCTGAAGTCAGATTTCCACCTGAATCAGAGAATTCCAGACTTGGAAAGGGACTTACTTAATTCACTGTGTGTAAGCCATAGTGTGCACCAGATTTTTCTAGGGAGCTTTTTATAAATTTGCATTTCCAGGCCCTTACCCTGACTTTTTTTAACTGCTAAGCTTCTAAGCAAGGTGTGTTCATTTCCTAGGGCTACTGTAACTAAGTACCACAAACACGGTGGCTTAAAACAACAAACATTTAATATCTCACAGTTCTGGAGGCCAGAAGTCTGAAATCAAAGTGTCAGTACAGCCGTGCTTCCTTTAAAAACTATAGGTAAGAATCCTTCCTTGCTGTTTCCCACCTTCTGGTCGTTGCCTTTGGTAATTAGCTTACAGCTTCCATACTTCGATCTCTGTTCCAGGCATCACATGCTGTTTTCCCTTTGTGTGTCTTCTGTGCGTCTTCTCTTCTATTTAATAATTAGGACACCACTCATTTTGGACTAAGGTTCACCCTACTCCAGTATAACCTCATCCTAATTACATCTGTAATGACCCTGTTTACACTTTCTGAGGTACTGGGTGTTGGGACATGAACATATGTTTTAAGGGGACACAATTCAACCCATGACAAAGAGTGTAAAAATCTGCATCCTTTAAAAGTTCCATTGGTGATTCTCATTGAGAAATGAGATGCCCTTATCTATCCCTTCACTGAACAGATGGGAAACTGAGGCCCAGGGAAGGAAGGAGTCCAGGGTCACACAGAGATTCAGCGATAGAGTCAGACTAGGAAGCCAGATATCATGATTCCTCCCAACATCTTTCCCACTATGCCAAACTCCCTCTTCGTGCCCAGACCTGCTGGTCCTCTCACTGACCTACAAAGGCCAACATTTAAGTGGGCATCTCCAGCTGTTCATGTCTTTCTAGGGCCACTTACTTGCCAGTTGGCATCTAGAGGAGCAGGAGTGGGTCTTTTGGTCCCATCACCTGTCTTGGTTCCAGAGGATAAGATTTTAAGGCAAGTTGGTCTACCTCAGCAGTCATGGACATGCATCCCAGTTTTCTCCCAGGTGTGGTCACTGGTATTTGGATGGGGTGTAGAAAGACTTCCTTCCTCAACGTTCACTTACTCAGCACACTACCCTATGGTGTGTGCTAACACAATCCTCTCACTTGGGTTATCATGGGGGTGGGTTCTTGGGTGAAGAAGTTAACTTTTGGAAATACAGCCCAAGCTTTACATTTGAGATATTACTCCATGGAAATATTGGTTGTCATGCCCAATTTGTGTCCCCTCCCACTGTATTTTTGTGCTGGAAGTCTGTGTGATCCACAGAGCCCCGTCTCAACCTGTTCCTTCACAGCACATGCATCTAAAGTCACGGATCTCAGAGTAAGCAAATCTAAAGTATTTAATCTATTATTAATCAGCCAGTTGCCAAAATTATAGAGCTCTGGGGGGGCCTGAGGAAGACATCAATATTTATGGCCTCGTTAGAGAGTGCCTATTTTTTTTCTCTTTCTCCTTCCCCACTTCCCCTAATATGAGAACAGAAATATGAAGTCTGTTATGTTTTATGCTGTTGTACAGGGCAAGAATGCCATGTTCTGGAATGAGATGACTCCAGAGTGGTAGTGCATATTTGTTTGAGAATATTGGCTCTTAGAGCTGCGGTAACCTTTGCCAGCTTGGGTTAACAAAACCAGTCCATGGTAATACAGTGGGAGAGCTCAGGGAACAGAAGGGACCTTGGAACCATCTTTTACAAATTACTTATTTTTCTGATGAGGAAACTGAGGCTCAGAGAGGAAAAGGGGCTTCTTTGTGACCATACATTTTTGTATCACTCAGTAACCCTTAACTGGATCCTTCCTATGTGTCAGACAATGGGTGAGCTTCTAGGGACACCAAGGTAAGTATTAACAGGAATAGCTACCATTTATTGAGCACTTCCTAGGTGTTAGGTACATGCAAAGTCCTTTAAATAGTCTCTCCTGCTGAAAACCCACCAACAGCTTCCCACAGCTCTTGGAATAAATGCAAGTGCTTTGTCTGTAAGGCTGTGTGTGGCCTTGCTCTGACCCACCTTCCTGACCTCAACTCATTTCATTCTCCCCCTCATTCCCTATGCCCCAGCCTCAGTGGCTTTCATTGTTATTGTTCCTGGAACATAACCAGGCTTATTATCCCTTCAGGCCTTTGAACCAGCTGTCCACTCTGCCTATATTACTCGTCCCTTTATCACTTCTGGATACTCATCTTTCAGGTCTCAGCACAAACTTCACTTTTTCAGAGAATCCTGAACATTGGGTTACCCCACACCTTCTAATCAACCTTAGTGTCTTCTTAACCAGTTACGTTCTGGTAAATGTTTAATACCTGGATATAGTGGGGCAGAGGTGGCGGGGGGGGTGCTGGTTGGTAGTCTTTGCCAGTTGCCATAGTGTAAATACTTCCACTATAACTGACTCAGTGATTCAAGCTATCAACACGATGCTACTGAATACAAAGGTGGGAAGATACACATGGTCGTCTCTTGTGAGCCAGTATAAGTCAGCTCTGGCAAGCTTGTTACTGTCTCAAATTATAGTGTTTATTTACTTGTAATTCTTCCCCCCTCCTGTGCCATGTAAGCTCCAAAAGAGGAGGAACTTTTTTCCATTTTGTTTATGAGTATATTCCTAGTGCCCAGAAGATGGCAAGGAATGTGGTACCCATTTAATAAATAACTGCTGAATGGACTATGAATGAATGAGTGAGAACCTTCACAGTAAATCTGTTAGGTAGGTACTACCGTTATCCTCATGTGCCAGCTAAGGAAACTAAAATGCAGAGAGAGATTAAGTCGCTCGTCTAAGCTTGTATCGTCAATACGTGGGAGAGCCAGGGTTTGAACTCAGGCAATTTATCTCCACAGCCTCTGCTCTACATCCCAAGCTATATGAATCTGATGAGGTCCTTACTTTCTGAGAGCTCACAGTCTAGAATAGAAAAAGACACTTGAACATGAAGAAATAAGATGACTATGCATAATATACATAGTATTTACTGAAGGACCTAGGTTAGTAAGGGAGATTTAATGCTTTTTGGGCGTGGGAGTGTCTTGGTGGTCAGGCAGGGCTATGTGACAAAGGTAATATTTGATTAAGGCCTTGGAGGATATCATCAGAGAGCTTTTTCCGCCATGCTGAGTTGTTTCCCATATGAGACAATTGATACTGTGAAATCCTCTTGGATCAGGAAGAGGAACTGGGCTTCACTCAAATGTAAAGAAAACCACAGAAGCATTATTAAAGATGGGTTGAGGGTTGACTGGATATTTTAGCGCACAGAAAATCAGATAATCCACTTGAGGCACACTTCCACACAGAGACTTAACTTCTCACTGATGCTCTTGTAACATCCTCTGATTAAGGGCTTGCCTTGCTCTGGGCTAAACTACTCACCCATTTCGGCTTCTGATTCTTTGCTCTTACATTAAAATTTCAGGTGGCTACTGACCCAAGATGGCAGTGAGTACAAAGGGTAATATGGTGGGCTGTTTGTTTTTTTTCTGGTAGCTAGGCTTGAGAAACTACAGAACCATCACTGCACCTGCCTAAACCCTGACCTTCCCTGCCTCTGCATCTCCCTTGCCCAGTCCCCAGTCAGCCACCGCATTCTTTAGTCAACTCTTGTGTCCTACCTTCCTTTTCCTTCCCACTGCTATCATCCTGATCCAGGATGTGCACTGATTATTCATTTATTTGTTCGCCCACACTTCAACAAAGGTCAAGGTCCTGCTGTGTGATAGGCAATGACGTAGGCTCTGGGAATACAGTGATAGTCAAGAGCAGACCTGGCTCTTACCCTCAAGAAGCATGTACTCTAATGCAGGCAAACAGCTGTTAATAAACCCATCACACTAACAATGGGTAACTCTAATGGTGACAGAGGTTACAAAGGAGAAGGGGTACGGTGCCGTGACGGTCTCTAACAGGGCATTTAACATAAACAGGAACACCAGGAAAGACTTCTCAGGTGAACTTACATTGGAATAAAAAAATCTGAAGGACGAGTAGAAGGAAAAATTAATTTCTTCCAATTGGAACGTGTACACATATTTGGTGGAAGGGAGAATAACTTCCACCAGCACAGGGAAAGTGGACTGGTTTGGATGGGGATGAGAACAAAGGCCGAGGGTGGTGTGAGAAAAGGCTGGGGAAATAAGGCAAAGCTGCGTCTGAGCCCTGGGAAGCAGTATTAACCTCTATGTCTAGGTACCTGAAGAAGTCTCCTCCTCTAGCTCATCCTGGGCAACCATTGCCCAATTTCTCTTTCTAAAGTCCCATTTTTTGTGGTGTTGTTGTCGTTTTTCTTGTTACTTCCCTTCTCTAAAAATCATCATTTGTTTTCCATTCCCTACTGTGTTAAGCCTGAACCCACTGTCATCAAAGACTTCTGTTATCCAGCACCAGTGAATAGCTGGTAGCTGTCACCTTCCACTGTTGGGAAATCATCTAACGTGATGTTTGAGAGCAAGGGCCTCTGGAGCCTAATAGCCAGTGTGACTCTTATTTCTTCCATTTTCTGCCTCTGTGACCCAGGACACATTAGTTCATCTTGCTGAGTCCACGTTTCTGAACCTTTAAAATTGGAGCAAAGTGTAAGGGTCAAGTCAGATCAGTATGTAATGCCTTGAGCATGATCCATGGCATGTAGAAAGTACTAATTTACTAATAACCTATTAGACTATATGGTCTAGTCGTTGTCTCCCATGCTTATCTCATGTCTCCCATCCAGGTTATATGCTGCTGCTCTTGCCTAGAACAGCTTCTTCCATATCTGTCCAGATACACAGCCCTCTGATCACCTGTCTCCTTAGTCTCTACCTCCTCTGTCCCAACATTTCCTCTACCACCACCGGCCTTCTGGGTGGGCCCTTGATCTAAATTCCCAGATTTTCAGATTTTTATTTGCCCTGAATTATTTCCTTAAAAAAATCATCTTTTAGCTTTTTGCATGCATGTTTTCCTTTTCATCCTAATTATTAGCTTTTCTGTTTTTTTTAATAGGAGTATAAATAACATACAGTGTAATATTAGTTTCAGGTGTACAGTATAATGATTCAACATTTCTGTACATTGATCAGGGCTCTTCATGATCAGTGCACTCTTAAACCCCATCACCTATGTCACCCCCCCCCCCCAACTTACCTCCCCTCTGGCAATCACCAGTTTGTTCTCTGTATTTAAGAGTCTGGTTTTTTGTTTGTCTCTTTTTTGTTTTGTTCATTTGTTTTGTTTCTTAAGTTCCATGTGTAGGTGAAATCATATGGTATTTGTCTTTCTCTGACTTGCTTCACTTAGCATTATACCCTCTAGATTCATCCATCCATGTTGTTGCAAATGTCAAGATCTCATTCCTTTTTATGGCTGAGTAATATTCCAGTGTGTGTGTGTGTGTGTGTGTGGTGTATGTGTTAGGTATGCTTGTGTGCGTGCGCGTGCGCGTGTGTGTGTGTGTGTGTGTATGTGTATACACTACATTTTCTTTATCCTTTCACCTATGGATGAACAGTTAGGTTACTTCCATACCTTGGCTATTGTAAATAATGTTGCAGTAAACATAGAGGTGCATATATCTTTTCAAATTAGTGTTTTTGTTTTCTTTGGGTAAATACCCAGTAGTGGAATTACTGGGTCCTTTGGTGATTATTAGCTTTTCAAGATCAGGTAATATGCCTTGTTTGGTTTTACTACCCTGAAAACAACTAACTAGTATAATACATGAAACATTGCTCTTAATACAGATTCCTTGGGTGAGTGAATAAACAAAGAAGAGAAAGAAAAGAGTGTAAAATTTTATAGTGTTTTAAGTGGGGGGAAAAGAAAGAAGCTGATCAAAGTATCTGGGAAATAAAATTCTGTCCCTCTCTTTGAGCTTGTTCATTTATTTATAAGCTGGGGAACATGTTTCCTACCATCTATTTAGTCTCAGGAGTATGTTAACATCATTAATATGAAGTTTATCAAGTACTTTGTACTGCCTGGGGGAAAGATGGTATAGAAATTTAAAGTATTACATACAATCCCTCCAGGAAGAAAAGAGGGAAAACATCTATTTTGTGAGGTGCAACACTCCGGATCATTCTAGTGGGTGTGCCCAAAGGGGTTTGTATACCTCTTCAAATGTGAATTAATTTGTACTTTTTAAAGCCCCTACTGGATACTTTTCATTTTAATTAAGGATATTTTGAAGAATTTTTACTTTAAAAACTAGATAAAAGGGGCGCCTGGGTGGCTCAGTCGGTTAAACGTCCGACTTCGGCTCAGGTCATGATCTCGCGGTCTGTGAGTTCAAGCCCCGCGTCGGGCTCTGTGCTGACAGCTCAGAGCCTGGAGCCTGTTTCCGATTCTGTGTCTCCCTCTCTCTGACCCTCCCCCATTCATGCTCTGTCTCTCTCTGTCTCAAAAATAAATAAACGTTAAAAAAATTTAAAAAAAAAAAAAAAAAAAAAAAATAGTTCACATATTTGCTTTGCCAAATGTATAGCATTAGACATAAACATAATTACAAATGAGCACATTAGCAGCTTCTCAGCCTGAAGTTGGCCACTCAGCAACCTTTTCTCAAGGACTTGAGGACTCTAATGTGTGATGTTTGCCTGTTTGTTTAATTTGGTATTTTTGTTTTGATCATCATAAAAAGGAAGCATATTTTGGAATGATCATTTCATAACTGAGGACTGCCACAGATTCGGGGCCCTTGTTGGCATCTGCATTTACTATCACATTAGAACAGAACGATGTATGGTAAAATAATGCTGAGCAAGGGGTAACTGACATCATGATGCACTATGTGGAAGAAGAGGGCAAACACTGGAGAGAGAAGATTATCTTCGCATGGTACACAGTAGCATAGGCCTGGAGAATTCACAGCATCTCTGTGACAACAGTGTTATATTGGTGTCACAAATGGTGTTTTGGGGCCAGCAGATGCCACAGTTTTTTACCTTAAATTAATATTGGTAATTCAAAATATGTTGGTCATATAATTATGTTTGTATCTCATTTGTAAATTTTCTTGGGTTTTATAGTTAAAGGAGAACTATAAGCATAGAGTTGATCCCTGCTACAATGTTTGTACATTTCTTTTTTTTTAATTTTTTTTAACATTTTTATTTATTTTTGAGACAGGGAGAGACAGAGCATGAACAGGGGAGGGTCAGAGAGAGGGAGACACAGAATCTGAAACAGGCTCCAGACTCTGACCTGTCAGCACAGAGCCCGACGCAGGCCTCGAACTCATGGACCGTGAGATCATGACCTGAGCCGAAGTCGGCCGCTTAACCAACTGAGCCACCCAGGCGCCCCATTTCTAAGTACCATTATGATAGAAATAACTTGTCAACATTGGGAATCCAGAAGAAAAGTTTCTTTCAGAGGTGTTCCATTACTTATGTGAGTTTGAGAAAACTTCAGTAGTAAGTGATAGTGTAAGCCTCCAAGAAAGTGTTGCATTATAGCCAAGTTTTATTATATCAAGTCCACAAAACATAAAGGAAGGGGTTAAAAGTGTGGAAAATTGCAAATATGGAAACCACCACTTTCCAGACAAGAGTAAACTGAGGTTCTAAAGAGTGAAAACCTCAAGGTTGAATGCAATGGAGAAGTCATGATTGAGAAAGTCTTATGAAGTCTTGAAAATATCAGTGATGAACTCCTAAAATAATCACCCTCAACACACTCTTGAGATATGTGAGTATGTGTGTATGTGTGTGTTTCAGTGTATGTATGTATCTCTTCTTCAGTGCTTTGTAGTTCCCTTTGCTGCTGGACTACTTCCCTAACTTTCCAATAAAAGCTCAACAGAAAAGGTACTAATTATAAAGGAATTAACTTTATACCCATATTCTCTAGAAAAAAAAATTTTTTTGTCAAAAGCCTACTTATTTCACCTCTTGAAAGCTATTATCTACACCAAGTTATTGTATAAGCAGCCAACCTGTATTTTCTAGTTTTTCAACTTTATTTTCAGCTTCCTGTGTCTATAAATGTTTGTTCCCATTTAGGGTGTATACAGTACTTGTTAGAAGGACACCGTTTTTCTGGGGGTTTTTTCTTACCCTTTCAAAGCTGAGAAGAATTTGTAAGAGTGTGAAAAGGTATAAGTGTTGTACCTTTGAATGGGGTACTGTGTTATTTGCAAGCACTGTAAATGTGGGTTGCTATTTTATAGCTGTTGTACCCAATGTCAAAGGATTTACTTACATTCTGACCCAGTCCTAGTTATTCAGAAACTATTAAGCAGATATATACAATTTGAAATTGTTTTCCAGAATGAATTTGAAGAGGGCAAAGGAGTAAGTAGAGAAGTCAGCTAGCCCTTCCTTGTCTATGTAGGATCTTTCCTATAACTACCCCCCGCCCCCCGCCGCCCATCCAATTTAAGCCTACTTTGTATCAGGAATTTTTTTCTGGCTTCTTTATTGCCTTTCTTTAGGGCATAATAATAATGAGTTTAATTTGTAGACCACTTGTAACATTTCAATACCATTCCAAGGACATTCACTAAGGAAATGGCCAATGTATGCTGAGCACCAACTGGTCACTCAACGCCATCGGTAGCATCGGGTAGTGCAATGAGTATCCCACAACAGCCCTGATGAACACCCACCATCCCAATTAGATTGGATCCTCATTGACAGGTTCTCATAGCACCTAGATTCCCTGCACAACACTAAGTCACACAAATGCAATAATTATTTACCTTGTGTATGCTATTTTCACTCAACTATGAGCTGCAGGAGGATTGAGATGGCATCTGTCTGGTGCACTGCTGAATTCCTAAAGCCACGCTTAGTGTCTAGGACACACACAGAAAATATATTCAATAGACATGTGCTGGAATGAATGAAGAAAGGAAGGAATGATGATCTAGGTAGGAGGAGGATGAGTTTGAAGAGTGTACTGTTATTTGAGGAAGCAAGGAAGGAAGGTGTGTAAAGAACCCGAGAGTACATAAAGGCAAGTACCTCCAACAAGAATCCCACATAGGGCAGAAAGTAGGCCAGATTATTAAGTCTGAACTAAGAAAGTAGAACAATCTTTTGTGATTGCAACTTGAAAGCAAAAGCCCAAACCAGGATGTATCTTGCAAGACAGAAAGTACATTAGGAAAAAAATGCTTTAACTCCATCAGGCAGAAAAAGAAATGGGCTATCCCTTTTAGTCTGAGGAAATAGAAAGCAGATGACTAGTTTAAAAAGGTAAAAACATCCAGGGCTTTATTCTTTCATCCCACCTTAGTTTTTCTTGCCCAGTTATAATGTCAAAGGATGTGGCACCCAGAAGGGGTGGGGAGGAGTCTGGCACTGACACATAAAGGGCTAATGAAAGATGATTTTAGGAAATGGCTCTTTCACAGCAAGAAGCTGTACCCCATGAGCTGTCCAGGCCACGGCCTGTTGTTTTTCAGAACTCATAGAAGGTGGTAAAGGTCAAAGAGTGTCTGTGAAACCAGCAGATGACTCTAGAGTCCACTGAATCCCTGCCCAGGGGCCTGACAGCACAGATTGTTCTGCAACCTCGTCTTCTCCATCTCCTGTGGGCAAGCAGGAGCTTTTGTGTCAGGAGACCTGAGTCTAGTCTCAGCTGTGCCACTGTGTCTCTTTTTGTGATTCTGAGCATGCTACTTTACGTTTTAACACCCTCAGTTTCCTCCTCTTTAAAATGGTGAACAACTGGTTGGTAGGATAAGAACATTTTCAATTTCTTTCTCTCCTGAAATAACACCTAATTCATATGCAACACACACACACACATATACACACGTTATATGCATAAGACATACAAAACCAAGTGTTATTCCAAGTAATAAAACAAGACTCAATACTTCCTTCCCCTCTCCCTTTCTGTCCCAGATTCAAGTGCTCATGGGGAATCACTTTGAACTTTTTCAGCTACTTCTCCTGATATTTTTACCTTCATATCTCTTATATTGCCTTTTCCTGATTTTCCAAGTTTAGATATTATTTGCTGACTCCTCACCATGACAGATGAGGATTGGGCTCATACCCATTCATCGCCACTCACACTGTTGCCATTTTCCCACCATCATATTTTTGTTAAACCAATACCCAGTGTTTACCCTATAATGACTAGATAAATACCTTTACAACTGAGCTAAATAGTGTACTGAAACTTTTTGTTTCCTGCTTTGTTTGCGCTGTTTTGTTTGCTTTGTTTATTTTGTTCTTTGCATTTTATCATTGACTCAGACCCAAGCTTTCTGAGCAAACTGTGGAACTGCTCTCAGTTACAATCATGCATTTCTGTTACAGTGCTTTCCCCCAGAGGTCTCCCTCTTGGACCCCATCCTTTTTACTTCAGCCTGGCCTCGCTTGTGTGGGAATCTCAGGGGACCTGTCTTCTTGGGACTGACCTTCACATTCTCCAGCACATTGGCTCTCCTTTTCTACATATTTCATTCTCTGCCCTCTCATTTCGGTGGATTGAATCCTCCAGTAGCTTCCCAAGAAAGAATACAAGGAGGTAAATTTTTAGATCTTGCGTATCTGAAAGGGTTCTTATTCCACCTTCAAACTTCATTGATTGGGGGTGAGATTCAAGCTGGGAAATAATTTTCATTCAAAATTTTTCAGGTGGTGTTCCATTATGTTCTGTTTTCTACTGTGGCTGAAGAAAGGCCAGTGCCATTCTGAGTGCTTCTTCTTTATATGTGATTTGCTCCCCTTCTCCCATTCCAGAAGCTGTTAGGATCTTTTCTTTGTCTCTAAAGCTCTAGTAGTTTAAAATGATGGGCTATGGTATGAAGCTTTTTTATTCATGGTCATTCAAGATGCTGGGCACTTGGTCAGCTTTTTCCATTTGAAAACTCAAAATCCTTCAGTTTTATATTTTCAAGGTAATTTAGTTGATAATATTCTTCCCTTCATTTTTTCTTCACTTTCTTACTTTTGTTTCCTAGTGGCTGTATGTTGGACTTCCAAGAGTTTATTTGTTTGACTTGAAGCTATTTACTGGGTGATACCTTCAACTTTATATTTTAGCATTTTTATTAATTAATCTATTATATTAACTTCCAAGAGCTCTTTCTTATACATTTGTCATTCCTTTATTGCAGCATCCAATTCATGCTTCTTATCTCTTTAATAAGAGCATAGTTTTTAAAGTGTTATTTTGGCCCCTGGATTGTGCCTGTTCCCTGTAATCTATTTTGTTCTGTTTGCAAATTTTAGTTTCTACCCCTGCCGCATATGTAGAGCCCTTTGACTATCTGATTTTTTAAGTCCCAAAAAGTCAATAAGATGCTCTACATGCAAGGAGGAAGGTGGCCAGTTGGTGGCCTGCACCCTCAGTTATACCTAGTGACCACAGTCTGGAGCCTCTCCACTTCATCTTCTTCACTGTCAGCCTCCAGGTCTCTGCTTGGTGGAAAAGGAGGGCATCATCTGGCCATCTGGCTGGGTGAGAGGTTCTGGGGCCTTCTACCCATTTTCCATATTCTAGTCCTCAGAGTATAGAGTGCTTCAAATTTCTAGACCTTTCTGGTGATCTGAGGTATGACTGGCTTGCTTCTTATTGACTCTATCCACATCCTCTGCAGAGAGGTAAGCTGCTTTCTTTAACTTGCTAAGTCAGTTGCCCTTCATTCAATCACTGTCCATCTTCTAAATGTCTTACTTCCTTTGTCTACTCTTGCCTTTTCTCAGTTTCCCTTTGTTCTGTTGGCTCATACCTATTTTATTCATTTGCTATGATCTTTGTGAGGTTGGGGAGAGACGGAAAAGACAAGCATGTATTTTCAATCTGATGTGCGTAGATAGGCACATAGAGCATATGCTAAATCAACATTTTATTGCAATTTTAGATTTACAGAAAGTTCTTAGAGATAGTTCAGAGTTCCTGTGTACCCCATATCTAGTTTTTTTTCTTCTGTAATTAAATCTTGTAGTAATATGGCACATTTGTCAAAACAAATCAACCAATAATGGTATATTATTATTAGCTAACACTAAATATTTGGTTGGCTAATCCTTTGGAAAGATGGGTATGTCCAGCCCACATTTAGGAGTAGAGCGTTATGCTCCATTTCTTTCAAGGCAGAGAAGCTACATAAACTATTTGGAATTTTGCCTAGGAGATTTGAATATTCTTCCCCATTTATTTACCCATTTAATCATTCATTGATATCAATATGGTTTTATGGATATTTATTTTATACTTTGGGTTATAATCCAATACTACCTCATTGATTTTGTTGCTCAAATTGAGAAATGCTTTGTAATTTTAAACCTGTATTTAAAAGTGAGATATGATTTAGAGAATATAATTATATTCTTGAGCTCCTTACCATATAACAAAATGCTAGGCACATATGATTTAAACAGTAAATACTATTTGGTTAACTTATCGATTAATTTTAAATATGTATTAAATCATTTCCAAATGTCTACTGTCATGTTCCATGATGGGTTACAGATGCATAAGGCTGCCTCAGGACCTATAATCTTATTAGGAAAATAAACATATACAAAACAATGAGAAAATAGGTCAACACTTTACATAGTACCAAGCTTGTGTCATTTTCACAGTTTGAGAGTGACAGATCTCAGAGACTGAGTGATCAGTTTGGATGTATCAATCATGATGTCCCAGAAGAGACTGAAAACAATTTAGACAGAAGGAAAGGGGAGGTGGGGAGTCTTTTAAGCACACAGAATATAACAAGTTTGAATCTATTCAATTTGAACATGTTCACAAATTGTCAAATTAAAAGCATTCTAAAATCATCTTTCCTTTAAGAAGAATATCCCATAGCCTCTTTATTTTTGTTTTTCTCTTTCTGTCCAAAATGTGCATGACAGAATCCAGCAAACAATAATCCTCTATTTTTCCATTGCGGTTTTGAGCTGCCAAAACCCCTTCACAGATTGGCTCATGGATCCCCACAGTTGCCACTGTGAGAGAGGCAATTACAAAAGATATTACCTATAGCTCCATTTTGCACATGGGCAAAGGAAGACCTCTGATTTGCAGTGTGTTATGCAAGTTGCAAATGGGATAGGTGGGTCTAGAACCCAGAACTCCTGACTCCAAATCCAGCGTTCTCTGTTCATTATCCTGGGTGTTTCTGTTTGGGAAACCTTGGATGGAATGGGAGATAGGAGAGAGAGACCCTGAAAACATGTGCCCTTGCTTTCCCTTCTCAAGTAAAATTTGATGTGAAAGCCTCAGAGACCAAGAGACGCTACCAAGGCTTTGTCTTCCTTTCTTCTCAGGAAAAGAGCATTCCGCGTCACTGTTCTTTGCCAGTTTAACAGGGTGTTTAATAAAAACCACACAGGACTTCCAAACCTGGTCCTATTCAGGGAAGCCAGCAATGGTACTACTTAGCTATCACTTAGGCCGGTGGAGGCTAGAAGTGGACACAGATCTCTCCTTACCTGACACAGTGAACATTCTGAGCCTGCCTGGCCCCATGGCCTCCCCAGGCATTCTGCACACTTGGCTCTCTGCTAGGAAGGGAGCAGAGAGAGCAAGCAAACACCAGCAGGAACGCTTCTTTAAGGTCCTTTGAAGGGTTCACTCAGCGGGAGAGTGATGGTTTTGAAATTTTCAGCTCAGCAGAGCCTTAAGCCCTGTTTTAAAGGGAAGCTTTGGTCAATAGAAATATGGTCCTTAGAACTCACTTTCCCTCTTTTCCTTTGTATGTTTTAACACTTAGTACGTTTGGGGACTACCTGACTATGAATTCGTTATTGAGACTTTCAAGAGTCAGGATCTCTGGAGGTCTGTGTCATGGATCCTGCACCCCCTTTTGCTGTTTTTGAGAGTCTGTTCTCCCCAGGATGGTTGCCTGTGGGGGGTCACCAAATCTTTTTCAAGAACTCAGACTGTAGTCAAAGTGCCAGGGGTCTGTATTTTGGTCCCTCCATTTCACAGGCATGTGGCTTCAGACAAGTCACTTAAAGTCTCTAAGTCTCACGTTCTCCATCTGAAAAAAGCAGTAATAGGAGTTCTTGCTGCAGAGGATCACTGTGAGTATTCAGGGAGCTAATACATGGTGCCTTGCCCATAGAAATAGTCTTTAAATGTTAACACTATTACTAGCTATTATTGAGCAAATTTCACTACTTCTAAGTGCCAGACAAAATATCAAAATGGATAAAAGACCACTCCTGCCTTCATGCCATCGTCTAGAAGAAGCTCTTGAGACTGGCATGTAGACAATCAACCACAAATAATACATATGCAACCAAAAATGCTAAGGCTTGGTGAAGAGGTATAGTCAGGCAATGTGGGGGAGGATCCAGGGATAAAATAGCACAGGCTATTGGGGCTGATACCTTTCACTGAATTTGGGTAGTATCAGAGAGGAGATAACTGAGGTTCAAATTGTGGGTCATGTCTAGTGAGTCTTAGAGGAAAGAAATAATAAATAAGCAAGAAAACAGCAGGGATCTAAAGAGAGAATAACATCCACTTGTAGGAACATAGGTGCAAAAGTTTGATAGACAAGACTGAAAACAGTTAATGTTCAGAATAGGGAGAACTTTGAATGCCAAGCTACAGAACTGAGGCCATAGCTGAGGTTCTAAGGCAGTCTAGAGGAGAATAGATTTTTATTGGTATTTATCAGCCTCCCTTAAGTGCATTTGGATTTGCATTTCCTTCTCAAGATTTCTTCCCGCCTTCCCTTCTTTCAGTAAATATCTATTACACTCCTGAGTTCATGATGTGGTCCACTGAAGAGCATACAGAGGTGCCTATCTGTCCTATGGTACTTTAACAAAATTAAGTGAAGGTCAAACCATGGTGACTGGCATTAAACAGTATAGGTTTAATCAGGGTTCACCAATGTGGGGCTACTGACTTTATATAATTTCCTTCCTTCAGCCAAAAGCTGACCTAAAGTCCATTGCTAATTCTAGCTTAATGCTTTTTATCACCTCAAATAGATTATTCTGTCCAGAAAAATTTATTGAGCCTCTACTAGACTAGATTCTTTAGAAAGCATGAAAGAAGTGTAGGTCACAATACTTATCCTAAAATACTGTAATCTTGTAGGTGGATAATACTCATGAAATTGTTTGAAAATGGTACAAGCCTGCCAGTGAGTTTGCCTCCAATTCAGATATCTAAATTGATTGGTTACATAATATGGAGATAGATTTGGGGTGGTCAGAAAGGGTCAAGATCATAAGTAAAGGTCAAGAGAAAGTACGACTTTAAAGTAAGTGAAAGGAGAGGAGAAATAGCTATGGTCAGAGTCCTGGGACATTTGGAGTCCCAGGGGAAAATGAGGAAAATTATCAATTTGACCAAAGAGTGTGCAGTGAGATGAAGTTGGCTAGATTAGGTAGGCAGAGGTACTGAGTGCCTTGGATGCCCAACAGGACTGGTCACAGGTGGTTTATAGTGTAAGCCATCTCCTCCCGTTTGGTAATGGAAATCTGGAGATTGTAGAGAATGGCTTTCAAATAGAAGGAAAAGAGAGGTGCTTTCCAATCCAGAATTTCATTAGGAAAGAATGTCATGTGTCTACCAGGTTTCTCACCATGTTCCTCAAAGAAGGCATGGAGAATTTCAAACCATTTCCACCAAGGGGAATTAATTCATAGAAAATGATGGTCTCAGAGTTTGGACTGAAAAATGAACATCCTGATGGGACCAAAGATAAGTACCTGTCTGTTCCTTGTCTGGCTAGGGGCTGGAGGGAAACCAGGAAAGAAAGCAGATAGATGTCTGCCACCTTGAAACGTTGCTGCTAAAACTTTATTTCAGAGTTTCCCTATGTCTGGCAGCCTATGAATTTGGGTTAAGGTAAACTTTGCACAGATTGCCAACCTGAATCTTCCAGACCAGGAAGGTGACGCCTTCTGTTTATTTCAAATGTAACAATAGCCTTGACTGTCAGAGTTGCGTCAAAACCTTTAATCCCACCTGGAACATCCTCATCTTGGTCTTCAGGGACATTCTTGTGTTATTTGAAAGTACAAGTCTAATCTGATCAAATACTTGAGGGTAAAGCTGATTCCCCTTGAGGTAGTGAGTTCGCCATTACTGGAAGTTTTCAAGCAGAGGACCATTTGGCAGGGAATTTGTCACAAGAGAATTTATCAGTGGTGTCAGAATGATGATAATAGCTAACAATGAGGATGACCTGGGTGCCAGGCTCTGTATTTAACACTTTACATGCTTTCCCTGCTATATCTCTATGAGGTTAAGGGTTGCTGTTATCCATATTTTATTTACTTATTTTTGAGAGAGAGAGAGAGAGAGAGAGAGAAGAGAAGAGAAGAGAAGAGAGAGAACATGAGTGGGGAAGGGCAGAGAGAAGGAAAGAGAGAATCCCAAGCAGCCTCTGAACTGTGGGATCCCACAAACTGAGATCATGACTTGAGCCAAAACCAAGAGTTGGGCACTCAACTGACTGAGCCACCCAGGTGTCCTGATCCACATTTTATGAACAAGAAACCAGAAGCCCAATGAGTTTAGAATCTTTCTACCCACAGAGTTTGGAATCTTGCCAAAGATTCTATAGCTAATAAGTTGTGGAGTTAAGATTTGAACCAAGCCTGTCCATACTCTTATTTAACTTTTTATTTTCAGAAAAGTGCACTGAAGTCCACGCTTTTCACAGTGATACTATACTAAAATGACTTTTATATATCTTCTAGGCTGGCTATTTCATAATTTCACTGCTAAAGATGAAGCCTCTTTGGTTCCTGACCTTTCACTGTGACATGAAGGACTTGGGATTAAGTTTCATTTACTTGTGTATATGTTTTTTTGTTATCATGGTATGTGTCTAAGACAAAGATGAAAATCGAATCAGAGTTTTTTTTAAAAAAATGAGAGGACAGCAGAAAACATTTCTTCAAACGTTTCTCCAACCCCAGAGAGCTAGGGCTTCAACAAAAGAACTTATAAGTAAAAGAGTACACAGCCAAGGGGTCCAACAGCAAATCCTAGGACTCTGGAAGGCCAGGTGGGAGAGCTGGTTTGCCACTCAGCTCAAACCCTTGTTCACAGGAGAGTCACAGGCAAGTCCCTGAGATGACTGTAATTTTTCAGGTTGGAAGAAACCTTAGAGCACCCTCCTCCAGACTGTTTTAAATTATGCTCTACAGGAACAAAGAACTCAGAGTTTACTCTTCAAATATTCATTGTGAACCTACTGTGTACAGGAGCTGCCTCTGGAATGCTCTGGGGGAAGGAGGAACAAAGAGACAAATTTGCCCTCTCCTCCCCTCTATCTGACCATGCCCTCCATTATCATCTGCTTTGTATTGGGATTGCAGTCAAGATTTATTTTAAAGAAAAGACTACAAAGCCTAAATTCCTTTTAAACAACGTCTGTTCTAACATTCCCACTTGACAGACAGAAAAACCATCATCGCTAGTAAGTGGTCATGTGTGGAGTAAGACTCTTCCCACTTTCACTGTATTTCATACTGTCCTGGACTTCAATTCCCATTATCAATGATGGAGCAGTGGGACCAGATCCTCTCTAGTGGTATTTTCCAAGGCTAAAGTGTTTTAATTTTCTGAATTTCTTGAACATTCACTATTTGCCCAGTATTTTCTTTGGTCACATAGCAGTCATGGCTTTTCAGTCCTTGATGGCTATAATTCCTTTTCTTTCTGTCTCTCTGTGTTCTTTGTATTCAGGCTGGGGAGCCATATTGGATATCGGTCTGGGCTTTGTTTAATCATACTGAGCTTATGCCATGGGTCTCAGGGAAACTGGGAGGATCAATAGATTATCACAATTACCTGTCTTTATGGAGTGTTCAAAGTAATGAGGGCCTAAGAAGCTGGAGCCCATTTTCATATTGAATATGTAAATACCTACAGATCTGCTTTACAAGTTCTAGGACGTCCTGGAAGGGTGTCCATATATCTTACATCAGGACTGTTGGCCTTGAAAGCATGGTGTGATGGTTAGCAACCGACAGGCCTACCTAACCAAGAATCCAGTATATGCCATTTGCTACTGGCTAGCTGTGTTCTTGAGCCTCAATTTTCCCATCTGTGAGAGAGATCCAATAATTCTTGAGTCATAGGAACATTTAACTGGTATGCAGAGAGTTTAGTACAGAGTTAGATATATAGTAAGCTCTCGATAAACAGTAATGCTATTAATATATTTTTTGTCATGGTTTATAATCTCCAGGAAGCCTCAGAATGAGTCCTTTTTCAGGGAGTTTCTAACAGTATGAGAGAGAGAAAGGGAGAGAGAGAGAGAGAACAAAAGAAAAGGGTTTGAGAAATAGAATTTGATGTGTTACTTTGGCATGGTTTTAGTTCTCTATGTGCAAATTAAGTTGGTGGCCTTGAACTTTCTCAAGCTGTTACACTAGAATAAAATCAAGCTCAGTGTTCATGACTTCCTAATCAAGCAGAGGAGAGTTACCTTCAGAAGTTACAAAATGGCAGCTCACAGATGAAATGTGTGTGCCCCACAAAGGTTTCTAAATTTTTATGTATTTATGTATTTATTAAAGTTTATTTATTTTGAAAGACAGAGAGCATGCATGAGAGAGGGGGAGGGGCAGAGAGAGAGAGAGAATTCCAAGCAGGGCCCGTGCTATCAGTGCAGAGCCCAATGGAGGGCTTGATCTGTGAATTGTGAGATCTTAACCTGAGCCAAAATCAAGAGTTGGCCACTTAACCGAGGTTTCTAAATTTTTAAAAATTAGTTGCTAGCTTTTTAAAATCCAGGTATTTCAGGGGCACCTGGGTGGCTCAGTGGATTAAGCACAGTCGGACTCTTGATTTCGACTCAGGTCATGATCTCATGGTTTGTGGAATAGAGCCCCACGTGGGGCTCTGCACTGACAGCATGGAACCTGCTTGAGATTCTCTCTCTTACTCTCTCTCTCTTTGCCACTCCCCTGGTTGTGCAAACACATTCTCTCCTTCTCTGTCTCTCAAAATAAATAAACATTAAAAATAAATAAAATCTAGGTATTTCATTTGAAAATCTAGGTTTCTGGCTTCTCTCTCATTTTTTATTTTCTTGAATTATGAAGTCTAACATACATACTCAAAGCAAAACTATATAGCTCAGTTATCACAAATTAACTCCAAGTAGCCACCACCCAGGTCAAGAAATTTAATGTTGCCAGCCCCCGGGGAGCTTTCTCTCACCCCTTTTCAACACTATATATAGTCCCACCAAAGAGATTCTCTGTTGACTCATCACCTCTTTGTTTTCCTTTATAGATTTTCCACCTAAGCACACATTCCTAAATGTCACAGTTTAATTTTGCCTACTCTCTGAAATTTATATAAAGGGAGTCATTAAGTATGATGTTCTGTGTGTGTATCTGTTTTCCTTTGCTCAGTATTACACTTATGGGATTCATCCATGATATTGCATATGGGTATATTTTACTGATTTTCATTTCTGTATAGGATTCTATTGTATGAATGTGTCACAATTCATCCATAATTCTACTGTTGATGGACATGTGGGCTCTTTACACTTTTGAATAATGACTCTATAAATACCCTTGTATATGTCTCTTGGTGCACATGTGCACGTATTTCTGTTGGATGTAAACCTAGCAATGATATGAGAATGTTCTGTTTCGATAGATACTGCCAAATAGTTTCCAAAGTGGCTGTACCAATTTACACTCCCACCATCAGTATGTGACAGTTCTCAATGCTCCAAATTCTCTCAAATGCTTGGGATTGTCAATTATTTTAATTTTAGCTCTTGTGGTGGGGGTGTAGTGATAACTCATTGTGATTTTAATTTGTTTTTCTCCTGATTATTTGTGAGGTTTAGCTTCATTTCATATGTTTATTGAAGTGTTGATATGCTTCTGAAAGTAGTAACAGTTCATGCCTTTTGCCCACTTTCCTACTGGGTCATCTGTGCTTTTCTTACTGATTTAGAGATGTTCTAGATATGAACTCTTGGTCAAGTGTGCCTCTTGTAAATATCTTCCTTTATTTAGCTTATATTTTCAGTCTCTTAACAGTATCTCCTGATGTGAAGAACAGAAATTGTTCATTTTAACGCAGTCCAATATACCAGTTTTTTTTTCTTTTATGGATAGTTTTATATTCTGTTTAAGAAGACTTTTCTTACCCTGAGGTCATGGAGATATTCTCCTGTATTACCTTCTGGTGGCTTTATGTTTTCCCATTCACATTAACATTCCATCGGGAATTGATTTTTGCATATGGTGTGATATAGGGATCTAGAATCAATTTTTCCATATAGATATCCAACTGATGGCCTCATTTATTGAAAAGTTCATCCTTTCTCCACTGAGCTTAAGTGGCATCTTTGTCATAAATCACGTGACCAAGTACATGTAGTTCTGTTTCTGGTCTTTCTTTTCTATGCCATTGGTCTGTTTATGTATCTTAGGTCTTATATTTAACCTATCTTGATAGAAGGGATAGCAAGTCTTTCCACCTTTTCTTCTTCAAAATTGTTTTGGATCTGTTGTTAGACCTTTACATTTTTATGTAAATTTTAAAATCAACATGTTAAATTATGAAAAAAAAATATCTATAGGGGTAACATTTGAATGGGTTGGCATTTACCTTACATATCAGTTTGGGAGAAGTGATGAATTTAAATATCAAGTCTCTCAATCCAGTAACATAATATATTGCTCCATTTATTTAGATCTTATATTTCTTTCAGTAATGTTTTGTAGTTTTCAGTATAGAAACCTTGCACATCTTTTGATAGAGTTATTTTCTAAGTAATTTTTTTTTTGATGTTATAAACAGTATCTTTAGAAATACTACGATTAGAGGCACCTGGGTGGCTCAGTCAGTTAAGTGTCCAACTCTTGGTTTTGGCTCAGGTCATGATCTCATGGTTTGTGAGTTCGAGCCCCACATCGGGCTCTGTGCTGACATAGTAGAGTCTGCTTGATGTTCTCTCTCTCCCTCTCTGTGTCCCTCTCCCTCCCCTGTTTGCATCCTGTCTCTCTCTCTCTCTCTCAGAATAAATAAATAAGCTTTTTAAAAAAATGCTATAATTATTTGTTGCTGGCATATTGAAATAGAATGATATTTTATATTGATTTCATGTCCAGTGACCTTGCTCTGTTCATTGAGCAATTCTAATATTTTCCTGTACTGTTTTTTTGGTTTTCTATGAATATAGTCCTGTCAGCTGTGAATAGTGACAGAATTATTTTTTCCTTGCCACGTTGGTCATGATATTATCTCTTATAACCTGTTTACTAATATTTTATTTAAGATTTTTTTACCTGGATTTGCAACAACATGAATGGAACTACAGAGTATTATGCTAAGCAAAATAAGTCAGTCAGAAAAACAAATGCCATATGATTTCACTCATCTGTGGAATTTAAGAAACAAAACAAACAAGCAATGGGGGAAAAAAAAAAGAGAGAGAGGCAAACCAGGAAACAGACTCTTAATTATAGAGAACAAACTGATGGTTACCAGAGGGGAGGTAGGCAGGGGGATGGGTGAAATAGGTGATGGGAATTATTTCTCATGAAGAGCACAAAGTAATGTATAGAATAGTTGAATCACTATGTTGTACACTTGAAATTAATATCACACTGTATGTTAACTAACTAGAATTTAAATAAAAGTAAAAAAAAATATTTTTCATCTTGATTATGAAATGAAGTACCTGTAATTTTCTTTTCATATCATGTCCATGTTCGATCCAATATCAAAGTTAGACTAACCTCAGAAGAGTAGGGAGTGCTTCCTTTTCCTATTTCCTGAAAGCATTTATGTCAGGTGGGTGTTAATTATTCTTTAAGTGTTCAATAGAACTCTGAAGAGAGGTAAGCTGGGCCCAGAGTTTTCTTTGTGTAAAGCTTTAAATGTCTTTCATAGCTATGGCCCTAGTCAATTATGTTACTCTTCTTGTGTCAATTTTGGTAATTTATACTATGTTAGGAATTTGTCCATTTCATCTGTATTTTCAAATATGTTGTCATAAATTTGCTCATAATATCCTCTTTTTCATGTCTGTAGGACTTGTAGTGATGTTACTTTTTATATTACTGACATAACTTGCTCGCTCTTGTACTTTCTCTAAGATTCTTTCCAAGGTTGGTTTTGACTTTGTTTTACTTTGTTTCCTTCTCTCTTGCCTTTAGTTTACAGGGTTTTTTTTTTCCCCTAACTTCTTGAAATGGTTGTGTAACTACTGAGTATTCTTTATAGCTTTTCTTATTTTCTAATATATGCATATTTAAAACCATAGATTCCCCTCTAACGATAGGTTTTACTGTGTAATTCATTTCTTGCCTTCTTTCACATTTACTAATTTTTACATTTTTTTCACTTTTTACTCCTCTATTAATTTGGAAATTAGACATCCTTTAAATATTTTTGTGGTTACATTAGACCTTTAAACATTCATTCTTTACTTATCAAATGTTATTGTGTATTGGCATTCATATACTCTTCCCAGAGAGTGCAAAGACTTTGAACATTGTAGCTTTCTTTATTTTCTTGCCAATGTACATGCCATTATTGCTACATATTTTTGTGTTTTTAAACTCAACAATATCTTATTGTTGCTCTTTTATTCAGTCTGTATTTATTTATATTTCTCCATATGTTTATAATTTTTACTTTTTATTCTATTCTGTATCTCTGCTTCCATCTAGAATAATTTTCCTTACCCATGAATACTGTCCTTTAATATTTCCACTACTGTGAGTCTGTTGTTAAGAAATATTTTTTCTTTTATTTGTAGAAAAAATGTCTTTTTTTTCACATTCTCTCTTGAAAGACGTCAGTGTTAGATATAGTCTATATTTGTAGTTATTTTCTCTCAGCATTTTAAAGATATAATTCAGTTGTTTCTTACAAAGAGTTGCATTGTTGACCGTTTTGCAGTAATCTGTCTCCTATTACTCTTTCAACTATGGATGCTTTTTCTTTTTTTAACTTTTTTTAGTGTTTATTTTTGAGAGACAGAGACAGAGCACGAGTGGGGGAGGAACAGAGAGGAAGGAGACACAGAAGCTGAAGCAGGCTCCAGGCTTTGAGCTGTCAGCACAGAGTCCGATGGGGGGCTCAAATTCACAAACAGTACCATCATGACCTGACCCAAGTTGAAAGCTTAACTGACTGAGCCACCCAGGTGTCCCTCAACTATTGATGCTTTTAAGAGTTTCTCTCTGTCTTTGGTTGTCAAGAATTTGACTGAGTTGTACCTAAGTGTAATTTATTTTAATTAACATTATTTGGGTACATTGGACTTTTTGATATTATGTCTTAATGTCTTTTATCATGTTTGGAAAACTCTTGCCAATGACTCTTAGAATTACTTCTATATACTTCCTTTCTTCCTTTTTCTCCTAATGACATTCTAGTTACTTATATGTTAGGGTTTGTCACTCCATCCACTATATCTCCCGCGTTATTTTCTGTATTTTCCATGCTCTTCTCTTTCTTTGCACTTTAATACTATTCATTTCCTTTGTTCTATTTTGAAGTTGACAAATTCTCTTTTAAGCTGCAGCCAATCTGCCATTATTCCTATTAAATTCTTGATGTCAGTCTCTGTCCTTTTCAAGTTTTGAATTTCCTTTTGATTATTTTACATTTTTTAGGAGTCTGATGAAATTATCAATCTTATATTTTATCTCCAAGAAGATAGTAAGCATAACTGATTATAAATATATGTCTGATTAATATCTTGAGCCCCTATGGATTTGTCCCTATTGTCTCTTTTCTATTCATTTTTATCTATGTTATTTTATCTTCTGATGTAACTGGTTATTTTTTATTATGTGCTAGACATTGTATTTGAGAATTTTCTGTAGAAACAATTTGAGGCCCGGGGTAATGTTATCTTTCTATCTAATAGATACATATTTTCCTGTTGTACTAGCAATCCATTATCATTTTAATCCTGCTTCAGAGACTGAGATGATTTGAAGCTACACTGCAGTCCCTACAAGCACATGTCTATTTCCAGTTCATTTTTACTCCTTGGACAGCTCTTCTAGGTACCAAAATAAAGTGATTGTTTATCAGCCTTTTTTTATTGCCATTGTTTTTTGGTCCTGAACTCTAAACTCCAGCTTCTTATTTTTGTCTCTTCTTAGTTTAGCTGCTTCCTCTAGAATTGGTAAATGTCTCCAGGGAAAAAGTAGTTCCAAACACAAGACTTACCTCCCTGGCTTTCCTCCAGCCCTACATCCTGACTCTGTAATTCTTCACTCTCTTGTTAACTCATCCATATATTCAAGAAGATTTTTAAGTATTTTGTCCAGCTGCTCTAGTTGTCCTCCCTGGAAGTATTGGTCCAAATTATATAGTATCTCATTGACACAAATGGAGATCCTGTGCCTTCTCTTGAAAAATTAACAGATGTATCTACAATAGGCTGGAGCTGAGCCGTGGTTTCCCTCCTTTATATGAGTCATGCATTCTCCTACTCACCACAGTGTCCAGTGGGTAATTTATATTAGTCTAGTCACTGTTGGCATTTGGGATTGAGACTCTTTCCCTAAATCCTTTCTAAAGCAAAGTAGAAGATACTTTGAGTATCTTCTTAAAAAGTGTCAGTCTTAAAGAGTCTCAGTAAGGTACTACTTGACCTTCCCGGGCTTATTTCTTTTGCGTATGGAATAATACAGTTGGTAAATTAAGTTAGGGTTTAAAAAAATTGGGGTGGGGGGAGGCAAGAGCTACTAAAGGTATTCTTTTTTCCTGCACATGAGCATGGAGGGGCAGAGAGAGAGAGAGAGAATCTCAAGCAGGTTCCACATGCAGGGATCAATCTAACAACCATGAAATTGTGACCTGAGCTGAAATCAAGAGTTGGATGCTTAACCAACTGAGCCACCCAGGCACCCCTGTAGGGTTGTTATCATTCTGCTCTCCACGTCCCTGGAATATCTGGAATGCCTAATGGGCCTTGAACTACCCTGAGAGGACAGACTGCCAGATTTCACTGAGAGCTGGTATCTAGCCTCAGTCATGATGTGAGACCAGGAGAGTATTGAATGGAGGACTGAAGACAGGATGAATTAGAAACAGATGGTGTATATCCCCCATTGGGTGTGGGGTCCACTTCCAGAGAAGCTGCCAGTATAAGGAGTGTTAATGTCCTCTAGGGTGCCAAGTGGGGTGAAAATAAAACCACAAAAGATGAGGTAGAAGATTCAATTCTCCCTGTCAGTGATCAGAAAATCTATCTGCTCAAGGACTAGAGGGTTTATAATAGGTCTTGTCAAAGTTTCACTGGCATGGGAGAAAAGCCTACAAAGACTTTCAGGTTCCCTGTGGAAGGTAGAAATATGTGGTCTTATTTTAAAAAATGAACTCCTGTCCTTTGCTCAGTCTAATTCAGGGAAAATTTTCTAGGTATGGCTATTCTATGCAAAATAATCTGTGCCTTCAGGGAAATGGTGCTTTCTCTAATTGTGGTAGAGAGTGTAGTCTCCAGAGCTGGGCTCCCTGGATCCTAATCCCAATTCTGTGACCTTGGGCAAGTTATTACAATTCTCAGAGTTGTAATTTCCCCATCTATAAAATAGAAGTAATAGTGACATTCTCCTCAAAGTGCTATTGTAAGGATTTTAAAAAGTAATGCATAAAAAATACCTAGAATAGTGACTGGTACATAGGAGAATGCAAATAAAAGCTGCACTCCAGTCAGAGTGGCCAAAATGAACAAATCAGGAGATTATAGATGCTGGCGAGGATGTGGAGAAACGGGAACCCTCTTGCACTGTTGGTGGGAATGCAAATTGGTGCAGCCGCTCTGGAAAGCAGTGTGGAGGTTCCTCAGAAAATTAAAAATAGACCTACCCTATGACCCAGCAATAGCACTGCTAAGAATTTACCCAAGGGATACAGGAATGCTGATGCATAGGGACACTTGTACCCCAATGTTTATAGCAGCACTTTCAACAATAGCCAAATTATGGAAAGAGCCTAAATGTCCATCAGCTGATGAATGGATAAAGAAATTGTGGTTTATATACACAATGGAATACTACGTGGCAATGAGAAAGAATGAAATATGGCCTTTTGTAGCAACGTGGATGGAACTGGAGAGTGTTATGCTAAGTGAAATAAGTCATGCAGAGAAAGACAGATACCGTATGTTTTCACTCTTATGTGGATCCTGAGAAACTTAACAGAAGACCATGGGGGAGGGGAAGGGAAAAAAAAAAGTTAGAGAGGGAGGGAGCCAAACCATAAAAGACTCTTAAAAACTGAGAACAATCCGAGGGTTGATGGGGCATGGGAGGGAGTGGGGGGGATGGGTGATGGGTATTGAGGAGGGCACCTGTTGGGATGAGCACTGGATGTTGTATAGAAACCAATTTGACAATAAATTTCATATGAATAAAAAAATTTTAAAAAGAAATGCAAAAAAAAGCTGCTGTCGATAATTGTCTTATTAGTATAATTATTTAACAATATTTAACATATTAAGTCTCTCAGAGCTCTCATTTCTTATCTCTGTTCTACACCCTTTCACTTAAGTCCTAAACAGGATAACTTCACAAGACTTTTTCTTTCTTGGTTGGAGGCAAGGGCTATACTGGGGATTTGGAGTGTCTCTGTCTGACCCTGCTTTGTTTGGGACTCAAAAATCTCCACTGTTCTGTGAGATGTGATTGATTGAGGTTTGGCTCTCCCAAGCAATGAGCATTCCTGTGGCTAAAAGGGCTTCCAGCTAGACATTTCTGCAACCATAATCCAATTCTCAATTTTTTTTTCAGTGTAAAGCAGAGGTGGGAAACTGATTACCCAGTGGTGACTCCAACTTACAGATGTGTGATGGTTCTCGCAGAGATTTACAATAAAAGTTTTAGGTAGCTTTTAAAAAAATCATAGGATTGCACATAAGAATCCAGATCCTTAGCTTTTTTAAAAAAAGAAAAATAGGAAGATCTGGACCTGCTTTTCACTTGACAAAGTTTGGCTAAAGCTGAGTGAGCACTGGCAGGGAGAAAAGTGTTCTCTCATCTGCCCATTTGTTCATTTATGCTTCCTGCTGGGCCCTGGAGCTTACAACTGAGGGAAGCAGTGTGCTTCTCCAGAAAAGATGCCAGACCGGATCCTAAGAGCTGTGAGCCTGTAGTCATGACTGTGCTTTTAACTCATTGTGTGACCTTGGTGGAGTCACTCCCCCTGCCTGAGTCTTAGTTTCTCATCTGCAAACTTGGGAGAATGATCTCGTCTGCCTCTCAGTGATTTGGGGATGAGCTAAAATGGGAGAATGTGGGTCCTTTTGCAAAAAAGTAAGGAATTATTGCTATTATCTGTCATTTGCACTTCGGTAAGCATTAATGATTCCGGGACAAGTTCTGATGGACAAAAATCCTCGAATGCACAGGAGTGCTGGGAATGAACGTGGAGAGGGGACTCCATGATAAGAAAAGCACACAAAATAGACACAGCAGTGAACTTGAGGAATCTGCAGTATTTCTGAGGGGGCTTTGGGAACAGGAGAATTTGAAGAGGGTATTAACCAGCTCCATTTTATGGATAAGAAAATTGGGGCCCAAATGGAACGTGGACCTGTATATCAATTCTAGCTACCTGTGCCTTTGTACGTGTTCCTTAACCTCTCCGAGCCTCTGTTTCCTCATGCATAAAATGGTGTTCGACTCTATCTTACCATGCACTGTGAAGATTCAATGGAATAATGTGCTTTCAGTACCTAAAACATATTGTAAATGTCTATTAAATGGCAGCCGCTATTATTAATTCAATCAAGCGTATGCTAATTGAACCACTGGCAAATCAGGAAGTAGTTGAGAGAATAAGACATACTACCGTGGCTGTTTCCTTACCAGAAAAGAATTTTTCCTGAACCATACGGGGCTTCTTCTACTTCTTCTTGCATTGAGGGAATGTCCCCAGTATTCTTCCCAGCATTTGCTGCTAGGTTCATATGATACACAACCCTAGAGACCCGTATCAGTAAATTCTGACAGCCAGAGGTGGTATTAGCATTATAAAGTGTTTGCAGAATAGGACTAGTGTGCTTCCCCCTCATAAATCCTTAAATTATACCCCTACTCAGCCAGGAAGGAGAAATATGGGCCAAAAGAACACTTACTTCTTTTTGCTTTTCACTACCTTGCCTACTTCTTTGCACCACTGCATCTGAATATTAAAGCAAGAAGTGCTCAAGTTCCTCTGGGCTCCGGAAGGTTTGAACAAATTAGCATTCTTGGAGTCAGCCCTTCTTTTTGGACTAAACTCCCTTTTCTTTTCCTCTCAGTAAAATTTCCTGTTCTGGAGAGTACTTTCTCTGCCACGCCTTTCCTAATGTAATTCTGTTTGATTTCCAGCGAGCAGCTCCTGAAAGGAGCCGCTGAACCATGCCTCGGCAGGCGTTTCAATGCCTGAACACCAGCTTTCCAGCAGAAGCTGTTCCAGATGCATCTTTATATCCAGTAATCGTGCATTTAACCAAAATGAATGACACAGCATTTTTCTTCCTCTCTGTTTCCAGCCCATTAGACTTATTTGTCACCCATGGAAAAGCTCCCCCAGTTTGGGCTCCTGCCAAATCAGTGAACGTACAAATACATGCATCAAAGACACCTACACACACACACACACACACACACACATGGATGTAATAGATACCTAGTCTGCATCTCTGCACCAAGCATTTAACATTGCATTTCTCGACTTTATGTTTCTTCTGAAGTTGTAGTCAGCTGCTTCTTTCCTTATTTCTTACCTCCCTGTCTCCCTCTTTCTTCCCTTTTCTACCTCTACTTTTTTTTTCTCTACTTTTCCCAGAAACCACCTTTCTGTTGTTGTTGTTGTTGTTGTTAGTCGCCACAGAATCTTATGTTGTTTAGTCTTAAAGGAGCTTGAGATAATTTTTTGAGTTTATTTATTTATTTAGAGAGAGGGCGGGGAGGGGCAGAGAGAGAGGAGAGAGAGAATCCCAAGCAGGCTCCATGCTCAGTGCAAAGCCTGATGTGGGGCTTGATCTCACAACCATGAGATCATAACCTGAGCCAAAACCAAGGGTTGGGTCTTAACCAATTGAGCCAGCCAGATGCCCCGGGATGATTTTTTGTATAATTCTCTCACCTCAGGTTTGGGAAATCTGTGTGCCAGAAAGGAAACCATGCCCCATGGGTGGTTTTCCTTTGCCCTTAGGAAAATTCTTAAACTCCACTGTGTGGCTTGGACCCTGCCTGTTGCCTCAGCGTCCTCTCTACCTCAGCCTCTACCTGTAACCACAAAGGCCCTTCAGTCCCTGTCTTAGGGCCTTTACACATGCTTTTCTCTCTTCCTGGACAGTCCTTCACACATAGCATACACCCCTTCTTCAGTACTTCACCTCCTGTCTATTCTTTAAGTCTCAGACCACACACTATACCCTGTTCATTTCCTCCTGGTATTTATCACAATTTTTAATTATGTATTTATTTGAGAAGTCAGTTCCTAATGTCTCTTCATCTAATAGAAGCAAGATCTCTAAGGATAAACACCATGTCCTTGCCCCCACACCCTATTTCCTCAGTGCTATATACAGCATCTGGCATTTGAGAGTAACAATAGATGTTAACAATAAGGTAATAGCATCTAACATTTATTGAGAACTTACTAGTTTAAGGTATGCTGTTCTAAGATTTTTTTACCTGTATTTTTACATGTATTTAATACTTGCAACCATCCTGTGAGGTGGATGTGATTATTATCCCCATTTTGCAGATCAGAAAACTGAGTGGTCAAGTCAGTCACCCATGATTATATGACTGAAAAGTAGCAGAGCTAGTTTCTAACTTAGGCATTCTGACTCCAGCACCTGAGCCCTCGACCAGAACATGCTGGGCCTCTATTAAGCAGTCCATTAATATTCATTGAAAGAATAAATGAAAAAACATATCAAAATTGATTACTTTCACAACTAAGGTTACAACTTGAGTTGTTTGACTGATAATCCACCCCCCTCTCTATGCAGACAGACAGCCTCTCAGGTACCAGCAGAAGGCAGTTAAAAGAAAGAAGCAGATTAACAAATTGGTCTATTGCTGATAAGGACCGTGGTGGCGGGGGGGGGGGGGGGGGGGGGGGGGGGGGGGGGGGAGCTGTGATGTGAATTGTGGAGTGAAGTGCAAATCATCATTTTCAATTCAGGCAAGACCCAGTAGCAGGTGGAAAAACACTAAATTGGTTGAAGAGTTCTTAAGATAAGGAATCAGGTTCTTCAGAAACATCAAGTGGAATTACAGTTATTATCACTAACAAGTCAGGTGATTCTTATGCTTTGGATGGTATTTTCCAAACCTGATTTCATGATATAAGTAACCATCAATTTTATGGAACTGCTGGTCAGAATTTTAGGATGAGAGCTCCAGGAATGTGCTTTGTTCATTCTTGTATCCACAGCATGAAGGACAGAGACAGGCACATAGTAAGTGCTCAATAAATATGTTTAATGAATTAATGGAAAAATGTATACAAACAAATCTGTCAGCAGGAACTTACTGAATACCTGTTAGTAAATCTATGTAGTTTAAGCCACAGTGAGAAACACAAAGAAAAATAGTCAGATTCCTATTTATAGAGAGGTCATAATCTAGGTGGACCTACTAACCATTATCACGGTCAAAAAGTACCACCATCATTGGAGATTTGGTTGGTCTAGCTGCTGTGGTATGTCCCTTTATATATCATTACATCATTTTCATACTTGCAACAACAACAATCTTAAGTGACGGCACTACTACTTATCTCTATCCCTGGATGTAGAAACTGAGATTTGGAGATGCTAATTCCTTTCCCAAGGTCACAAAGCCAGGAACTGATGGATCTAGGATTTGAACTCACGTCTGTCTGACTCTGGAATCAACCATGCCAAATGTACTCCTCCCCTTATTTCCAGATCATCGTCTATGGGTGAGAGGCGTGGTGAGACTAAAAAGTTCGCATTTGCCGCTTACCTGAGTTTGGGATATTTCCATTCTTCACCTGCCACAATCCTATTTGTTATGTAGGTCCCAGATTCACTAACACTTTCCCCTGGAAGGCTTCTCAAGCACTTAACAACTGGGTTAGCTATTCCCCCCTTTATGCTCTCTTTGGAACTCTTCCTGACTCCTGTTCATAATGCTTCTTACCCCACATTCTAATCACTTATGTTTCCCACATACTCATATCCTGGAGTTCCTCCAGGATAGCAATCTAGCCTCCCAGGGCCTAGCACAGTGCCTGGCATGTAGTATGTCATTTAATAAAAACGTATGAATGAATGAATTTTAGGTAGATATTGCCATCATATGGGTCCAAGTAATATACAGCAGCAGCATTCAAAGGGAGGAGTACATTCCTGGGCACTAATTGAAGCCTAAGGACAAAGGATTTCTGAAAAGTTGGGTAGGACACGCAGGCAGTGCCACAGGGCGCTATAGTAGTTGTAATAGCCCTTGGTGGATGAGTGGAGGGCCACATGTGGTACCCGAATTGGCAAAGCAGCCAGGGAACTCCTGCTGAGGATACTATTATTCGTGGTGCTCCATGCTCCCCCTGCCCCATCCTCAAGGATTTGCAGGCACAAGGGCAGGAGAGACTCAAGAGCAGTGGCCCATCGTGGTGATGAAGCTGAGCCCAGAGCTACACATACAGCTAATTGTATCAAAATGGGGAAGAAAAGCGATCAGAAGGAAATTCAAACCACCACACTTACTGATTGAAATACGCTGTATTGTTTAGACAAAGAACAAAAGGTTTGAGGAACTTCTTATCCTGCTAATTTGTGTTGGAGGAAGAACAAGGGCCATGGAAGGCAACATTTTACTCGGAATTACCTAAAGTGGAACTTCATGCCCACTTGAATGAACTCATTGGTTCTAACACCATGAAGAAATTAATAGCCAAAAAGCCCAGGTCTTAAAATCCACGATCCTGTCATGAGAGGAATGTTTCCACATAGTTCAAATTACTCATCAGCTTACTACTAACCATGAAGATATGCTCATGGTTACAAAAGATGTCATTAAAGAATTTTTAGAGGATGGTGTCAGGTACATGGAGCTAAGGAACACACCAAGAGAAAATGCTGCAGGCCTAGGAACACTTTCATAGAATCTGTACTGGAGGGTGTAAATTGTCCAACAAGAAAACTTAATACATTGATGGCAAGTATTTGATAGCAATAGGCAGACAAGGTTGGCCCGTTGGTAGCCAAGGAGACTGTTAAACTTGATGAAGAGTTGTACCTTTCTACTAAGGTTATAGTTCTTGACCCTGCCCTCAGTGGAAACCCTACCACAGGACAAGTTAAGACTTCCTGGAACCTCTTTTAGAAGCTAAAAAAGTATGTCTGACATTAGCATTACGTTTTTCAGAGATTCTACCTCCCCCACCCCCAAAAAGCCACTCACAAGTACTCCTGTACTTGCTTCCTGAACAGAATCTGGCATTGGACTTTTCTTAACTGCTCTGAAGGAGGATCCCTGGATCTGGTGGCCTTTTGAGGCAACACTCAATGCCTTTGGGTAAAGGTTAGGACTTCAGGTCCTACAGACAACCTTCTGTCTCTCCTTCCTGCAGCTTCCAAGTTGCCACCCATTTGTAGGGAAGAGTACTGTCTTAAAAATGTAAAAATCATTTAGAAATTGTTATAAAAAGTTGAATTGAAGGCCATGTGATTATTAAGCTTCCTATCCCTGAATGTTTGGACTGTGTGAAACTAGCCAAGTTATTTATGCTGCCTACACCAACATTTTAATCCATACTTTTGAAATTACGTAAATTAGAATGTTGGGAATTCCAAATGAGGTAATACATTAGGAATTCAGCAAAAAGCTCCGTTCTTTGTACCTATTCAGTTGTTTATCACAGCCATTGCTGTTTATGCTGCTACTTGTCTTCTAGTATTATCATTAGGGAAAGTTGGGAGAGTAAAGCATTTCAGACAAAAGGACACTTCTTAGTAAAAGCTTAGAGATATGAAGAAATTTCCTGCCCTCATATATAAAGACTATTCCTGGTATTCGTAAGAAAGGCTATAGATATTTAGCACATTGAGAAAGATTCCTCTGAGCCAAACAATCAAATGCTCAGAAAATTAGAGAGCCAGTGAAGTCACACTCCATTCCTAAATTTTAAGAGATAAATGTCCAAATGAAGAGTCCAGGGTGTGTCAGAGTCCAGTATATGCATCTTTTCCACTAAATATACAGCTGGGGTTCTGTAACATGGCTGCCATTTTGTTCTCAGGAAGTGGCTAAATCAGCCATTTGGTCCTTGGGAATATTGGCTTCTCTTCTTCCCTCTGGGGAAGAGTGCTGTGTTATTAGCCATCTCTTTTATCTGGAAGTAGGACAACAATTTTGGCTCTGTCTGGTCATCTAGTCTCTTCTAAGGTGTCCTGAGTGGAAATGAGAAAAGGTGGTATTTGGTCCTTGTGCTGGGATTAAGAAGAGTGGATGTGCTGGTATACATGATCCCCAAATTGTTTTCCTGCGCCACCTCCTTTCAATCTGTAAGATCTTATAGAAGTCACCACCTAAAGTATACTTAAGAGTAGGTCATGCCCTCATCTCATTCCTGTAGTGGGTCTCCATGACCAATTAAAAATATTATCCTTCTCTTTATGTCTATTATTTGAGTTTACCCTTTCTTTTTGTTTTTTTTGTTTGTTTTGCTTTTTTTTTATTTTTTGGTTTTTGTTTGCCTTAAGTCCTTTTGATACACTGTACATTCTTATCACGCTAAACCACTGGCACCCCCCAAAAGGTCAAAAGGTCACATGTATACTCTGTTTTTGGCCTAATTTTCCTCAAACTGTTTTCTTCCACTTAGAACACCCGCATCCTATTATGACTCTCCAGACCCATCTTGATAGATGTAGTAACAACCAGAAGATAACACAGGATTATGTGGTTTCTTGTGTATTGAATCTTTTTTCCCCAGAGATAACCTGTTTGCATAGCAATTTGGCTTAATTTTGTCACTTTAGCAAGAGTGGAAGTAGATGGCCTAGAAATCTCTGTGGGGCTGGGATGGAGAGTGTGATAGATGGAATCTAGGGTCTAAACTGTCTAGTTAAGAAGATTACAACTTCTGGAGGTAGTTTGCACTTTATCCTATGTGCATCCCCACTTGCCCAGCTTCCAGATTTTAAACGACCTTGTAATTCTGGAAGACTTCTAATATATAAAGGTGGAATAAAGCCAGATGAAAGAATCGCATCCCTCTTGCATCCTGCAGGCAAATGCATGTTGACTGTAAAACTGTGTAAATGTAAGTTAAGTAATTTCACAGTCTTGGTCATTGAACTTGTTAACAGCAGCAGACAAGAAAAGTAGCAGGTGAGTGTGGAGTGAGCAGGGGCTGCTGACAAAGGGAGGAGTGACAGCAGACGAGGAGGGAGGGCCCAGCGGAGACTATGTGCTCAACGAGTATGAAGCTGTCTGGTGACCAAAATGAACAAACAAAACCAAAACACCTTACTACTTAGGGAGTCCTTAAGTTATCACTCACACCAATGCTTATGACTTTCAATAAGAAACCAGGTATCATATGCCTATTATGTGTCAGATCCCATTCTAGGAAATCAAGGGGAGTTCTCTAAAAAGTATAAAATACAGTGCCTAGCTCTGAAAATATTTACCATCTGCAACACCACATCGGCCAAGGTGACGTTGTATATGTTCAGTTCTTTTTACAAATGCAGGGGCATATGTAGAACCCAGTAGGAAGTTTTTCTATTCAAAACATTTAAAATTATGTAGCCACTTACAAAATAAAATTGTTCCCTACTTTCTCCAAGATACCATTTCCTGACAATGCTAGTAATGGAGACATTTCAGAATAATGACCTCATAAGGTTCACACAGCTGTGTCTCTGCCAACTTGAATAACACACAATCACGACCTCACTTAGTCCGGGGGCAGATCTTAACAGCTTGATAGGACTATGGTCAGAAATGTAGTTTGGCTAAACGGTTTTCCCACTTTATTGGCTAAACTGTTTTCCCACTCTACTGTTAACTTATTTAATGAAAGGGAGTGTCTCGTTAAAGGTGCATCGTTTTCCTGAGAGTCCACAGGGACTCCATGAGGCCATGGCACCTACGGGACATTAGACAAAAAAAAAAAAAAAAAAAAGAGTTGAGTCTTGAGCTAGATCGGGAACCCCCAAATTCATCCTGTACTTAAGTCATTTTGAACACTTTGGTTTATTCCATCAATCCAGTCATTTAGAGTTGAGGAAGATCTTTCTTTTTCCAAAAGGCTGAGTTAGGGCATTTTCCCTGGGGATAGACCTCCTTTATAATCAGGCAGTGACATAGCCCATGGTACAGGGGGAGAGATGGATTAGTGCCCCTATATTATGTAATGTATTGGTGAGGGTAAGCATAGTGGGAGTCTTATAAAAGCAGCAGGCAGAACCAGGGCCAACCATCCATGTTAAATGGAAAAAAGAATGTGTGTGTTTATCCCACTGTCTACCAAATTTATTTTCGGAAAAATACAATGAGAGCAGAAGAAAATGAAGAGTAGGAAATGCTACAACTGCTGGGCCCTTCTGGCTTAAAATCTGAGCGAGATCAGGAAAAATATGGCTAAAATGCTGAGTTTGGAGTCAGGAAAAGTAAGTTCAAATATTGGTGTTGCTGCCATACCCTCAACTATTTGACCTCAAGGACAAATTTCCCCTTCCCAGAGCATCTGCCTCTTTCCTATGACAGAAGGAATTAGATGAAGCCTCTGTGTAGAGCTCCTTTTACTCCTGGCATTCTAGGGTTCAATAGTAATCTAAAACAAGGACCTTCTTTTTAATGTATAACATACAATGAAGTGTATACAGTGAAGTGACCTATAAATTCTGCTGAACTTTAAAACTTTTTTTAAATGTTTTTATTTATTTTTGAAAGACAGAGAGAAACAGCACGAGTGGGGGAGGAGCAGAGAGAGAGGGAGACACAGAATCTGAAGCAGGCTCCAGGCTCTGAGCTGTCAGCACAGATCCCAATGCGGGGCTCGAACTCGTGCACTGCGAGATCATGACCTGAGCCGAAGTCAGACGCTTAGCCAACTGAGCCATCCAGGCGCCCCTAAATTCTGCTTAACTTTAAATGTTAATTAGATGCAAATACACAATGAAAAAGTAGGGTGAAAGTCATTCCTCTCTGTAGATTAGGAAGTACAATATGATTCCTTTGTAGTGGGAAGAATGAATCTTATACAGGCTGAAGCAAGCATTAAAAAATGTAGGGAAAACTAGACACTACTGTAGTCTGGGCTTTCTTCCCTTTGGTGAGATTTTTCTTTTCTATTTTTGTACCCATGGTTAAGGGACAAATGTCTACATGGAGCTATGACGTAAGCATATAGGAACATCATATCATGTGAACACAGTCATAAGTAATGGTATCGTCTAATAGATTTACATGATCTAGAGGACATGAGTATATACGGTTTCCAGCCAACCATATTATCTATCTGTTCTGAGAGAAAGGAAGACTTATCCAATTGTTACATATGAACATGAACTGCAAAAATAGTCCAGGAGCCAAGGAATTTGTGCTCACTGGGTGCCACAACTTGTGTTAGCACTTGACATATTTTCCTTCTTTTAATCCATAGACTAGAAGCTCCCTTTCAGTATATAGTTTTTAAACATTATTTGCTCTTCTGATTCCTATTTGTAAAGTGAGGAAATTTAATCTTGGAGAGGTTAAGCAAGGTCTTACAGCCAGTAAATAGTACAAGCTGAGAATGAAAGCTTCTCTGACTCCAAGGCTAGCTCCCTGCCACAGTACCACATTGCCTTCTGGAAGTCCTACTTCCTACTTTACTTCTGCCTTTATTTGGCTCTGGTACCTGAAACAAATCACTAGAGTTCTTGAATCTCAGTTTTTCATCCATTAAAAATCACAAAAACCAACCAACCAAAGTGGAATGTACAGCCTCTGCTCTTCTTCCATGGTTGGTGGGTGATCTTTACAGGACTACAGTTAGTTCAGTGGGATTGGTGTCTCTTGCAGTCATGAAACATGGTGACGTTGGACTTTAATTGGTCCTTGTACAACCGGAAGCTATATGTAAATTGTATCATATTTTTGCACATTTGTATTGTATTAGAAGAGTCCAAAGCTTTCCTGAGGCTACCAATGAAAGCTGTATCCCCAAGGGCCTCAGAACCTTCTGATTAGAAGGTCTCCTTATGATGTCTTCTAACTCAAAGCATCTGTAACAATCCAAAATAAATTAAGATTTAGTACATGAAGGGAGGTCAAAGGCAGAACTGACACTTGCATCAGAGACTATGGGGTATCATGGGTAGGGACCTGGGTCCTGGTTTACTCTGCCTTGTCATCTAAAAAGAGATGCTAATTCCTGTCTGCCTCCCCCCCCCCCAGTGCAGTAACTGTAAGAATCAGTTGTGATAATATGGATGAAAACACTCTGAAAAAATATAAAGTATGCTGCAAACTTATGATATTAACTGCGAGATATTAAAGTATCAAGTCATGTTACTAGTTGTCAACTGAGAAAGGGGGACAATTGCAAGCTCCATCAGCAAAATTTAGACACCCTGCTTGTTCATCCTTCAGCAAGGTCCTGCAGCTGACACTTATGTGTCAATTTCCTTGATTTTAATAAGAATTGGTTGCAAATACAGCTTACAGGATTCAAATGGAGATCATCACCAGTCTGGGAGCTGATGAATGAACTTAAACTTTATACTCTAGACAAGAGTGTTTGTCTTTTATCTCCTGTCTTCCATTAGTCAGCGATTCTCAAAGAATGGTCCAGGACCAGCCACAGAGTATCATCTGAGAACAAGATAGAAATGCAGATTCTCAAGCCCTACCCCAGAATCAGAAATTCTGAGGGGGGGCCCAACAGTCTGCATCTTAACAAGCCCTCTAGGGAAATCAAATGCACTGTATGCTCAAGTTTGAGAACCACAGCCATAAGTGATTATCCTAGGACAGACCTCCCGGGCTGATATTTTGGCCATGGGTACTCAAAAGAGAATGGCAGGACTCCAGTAACCTGGGAGTATCTAGGAAAGGCCTGTTGGGGGCTGGAATCAGCAAAGGTTGGGCTGGCAGGCATGGCCCAAAACATGATCAGATAGGCCTGTTATGTATAAGGCTCCATGTTAAGTTTTATGGGGCCTGAGAAAGAAGAAAGTGGCCCTGTTTCAAGGAATGCAGCTCTCTCAAGATGCAGGAAGTATTGATACCTTTGGTACCCTTGGCAGTTGAAGAGTGATAATGATCCAAAATTAAACCATACATATGTAACAGCTCCATGGTAAACTTTCTTCTCTGAGCCTCAAATTATGGAACGTAACAAAAAATATGAGACGAGCTAATGTTTATTGAGCATTTGTCATATTCTTAGCACTGTTTTAAGTGATTTTTATGTGTTAATGGTACCCCCTATTTTTAGCTATTTACTGTACCAAGCCTTTTGCCAGGCTCTGAAAATATAACTGTGAAATGTAACTGCCCTTGAGGAGCTCACTGGCCAACGGGGAGAATTAGAAGGAAGGGGCCCATCACTGCTCCAGTGGGAAGGACTATGAAGAACAAGCTCAGGGTGTTTTCTGAGGCCTAGGTGAGGCCTTCAGTGAACAGAGGTTTCTCAGAGGAGGAAATACATAAATGTAGGCCTCCGAAGGATGAGAGGAAACACTCTGCAGTGGGGAAAACTGAGATTTAGGGCACTTGGACAACTGTTCTCCCAGTCACATAGCAAGTAAGCGGCAGTGTTCGGACTTGAATTCAGGTCAGTCCAATTCCAAAGCCCTTCCTTTTAACCATTAAGTTTAGGCCAGAAAATAGGTTTTATCAAGCCTGTGAATTCTGATAAATCAGTAGTGGCTTCCAGGAATGCTGATGATGGGAACTCTGAGGCCTTGACTGGGCTGCATTGGAAGGAATGCCATGATCAATTAGTGATGTCTGCCCTGGGTGCAGAAGAGGAGAGTATGTGTGTCATGCATTTGCTGACCCTGCACTGCAGAGTGCTGCCTCCAGGACTTAGCACAAAGAGGGACAGACCTGCAGAGCTGGTTCTTATTCATGTCAGATTGTCTCTGACTTCAAGGAACTTATAGCTCAACAGCGTCAGCGGGGGCTTATTATATGTTACTAGGAGGTACTAAGTGACAGCTCAGGATGTTCTGAGCTGATGGAGCATTCAGTCATACAGGGAATAAAGTTTCTTTCTTTCTTTCTTTCTTTCTTTCTTTCTTTCTTTCTTTCTTTTAAGTGAAGACACTGATTAAGTGTAAGGGTGAAAAACAAACAGCAATAAAGAGCGATCAATCTTATTAATCCACTAAACTTCAAAATTTGTAGGCCAATTCCATTTTCATGCTTTACCATTGTTACTTCCATCAACATGGAGGCCGTCGAGATAACAGAAAATGGCATTTTTTGCAAGTAATGGGATCCATATTGTCAAGTCAGCTCCCTGGTGCCCAGGGGAAATTTAAATTTAGAAATGCCACTCAAAACATATGCATTCAACATGCCTAATGGCTCATCTTTGGAGCAGTATGGAAGTTGATACCAATCACAGGGACTGAGAAGGTGACTCTTTAAGGCAAAGATTATAATAAGTTAGTGCCAGTTTGCTTCATACATGGTTTATGGTGTCAGTAAGATAGTGGGCGAGCTCTTTGAAAGCTAATCACATCACGTGTCTCCAGTGTGTCTGTTAAACCAATGTATGGATTGAAATAATGACAACTAGTTTTAACAATCTAGAGGAAACAAAGGGGTACGTACCCCTTTGTTAGAAATGACTTCCAGATCAATTTCTTTTGCACAAAGTCTTTTTTTTTTTTTACTTCTCCCAGGCTCACCTGCATGACTGTTACAAGCACTTTTTATCCCTGACATTAAAAATGTTTTAAAAATGACTCATGTATTGGATAGAGAGCAAAAGGAGAAGATGACTTCTCTCAAAATCCCCAGGTCAGAACTGTTTGCCCTCTGGGCATTCCCCCGCCCCAGGAAGGCTGTTTTGTGAACAATTAACTGTCACTAACCGGGACTTGGCAAGCCAACGTGCCCCCTTTTTCAGAGGCTCACTTGGTGGTTACGAGTGCCCATGGACGTCATCGTCTGAACGAGCCAGAGGTGAGGATGTAAGCCACAGTAGACCCCACTCCAGGGCTGTGCCTGCTTATTGTGCTCCTGCAAAGCCCCACTGTCCTCAGAACTAGCTTCTCACCACCCCCCTCCCTCAAGGCATTTACATCAGAGATGATGGGGGAGCTTATCACCTTAAAACCTATTTACCTTATCTTACTTTGGAAGACAAGACTTGACAGTATCAGCCATCAAAACATTTCTCTGGCCAAGTCAAGCTGACCAGTACAGAATGATCTCTGATTCATTTTACATGAATCTCAACATTATCTGAAACTCAACAAGGGGAAACAACATGACAATAGTCTGTGGAAAAGAGGCTCTGGGGCGTAGGCTGATAAGAACTTTACCTTTCCTTATTCCTACCAGAACTGTGAAAAATAGCCTCTGTGTACAGGGACAGTGCATCTTAGTCTTGACTATATACAAATTTCAGCAAGAAGAACGTGTTCTGGAGCCCAAAGTATGAGGACATCAGTTTCGATTATGTGTTAATTGGAAAGAGGAGAAGAACCACTTCAAGGTTTGCATTTTAATATATTCAGGATCCAGAAGCTTTTCCTTTGCAGGGCTCCTGATGCATTCATGCCGCAGGGATATCGCAGGTTCGTTCAGAGAAACTACCTTATTGGTCATGCAGTTTATTCCAGTTCTTCCTCCCTGGTAGGCTTCTGGAGATGCATTTTCCTAATGCATTTCAATGCCAGGAGCAGTAGTGGTGCTGAAGCTTAGCTGTGTGCTGCCATTTGTCCCATCCTTTGCTTTTTACTTCTGCTACATGGGCTGTTTCCCCCTCCATTCCATGGAGAGAGACGCAGCCCTGTGGTTTGGGTGGAGCCCAGGGCTGCTGGTAGGATGAGATCTGGTTTCCATGCCTATTTCTGCCACTAACAAGTGTGACTTTGGACAAGTACCTTTCCGTCTGGCAGCAGCCCAGTTATCTAGCCACACGAGAGGATTGGCTGATCCCTAAGGAGTCTTTCCAGCCCTAACATTCTGGGACTTAATGGGAACTGGAATTCTGGGTTTAACTGAGTGAAGTGGAACTAATATTTGCCAACTGCTTTTCTCTTTGGCATTGAGCACCATGCCAGGCACTGCGGGGGATGTACTTATATCAGAGGGCTCTCTCAGATACCACAGCACTCACAGGCGAGCGGGAGTTAGATGAGAAAAGCAGGCTTACAGATATCTCCGGTGCACAGCAGAACACACTGTGTGCTGGGAGCAAAGTACAAATGATTACAGGGTCTGAAAGAGACAGGAATTGCATCTATTTACAAAAAGTCAGAACAGCACTTCATGGCATTTCAGATGAGCGTTGGCAGAGAGAATTCAAACAGGAAGCAGTGTAGTTGCCATAGCAACATTTACTGAGCAGGTATTTTGTGCCAGCCACTGTTCTAAGCATTTTGCGCATAAAAACTCATTTACTCCTCTCATTGTTTTGACACAGAAACTATGATTATTCCCATTCTGCCTATAGAGGAACTGAGGCATAGACTATCTAATTAATAGGCTTAGGCTCATACTATGAGCAAGTAGCAAACAAACGACAAGTGCCAGGATTCAAACCCAGGCAATCTGGAGCTTACATGGGGCTTAAAGCCTGGAGGCTCCACTGACTCTCACATATGGAAAGTCTCTGAACCTGGAGATTGGAGAATGAAAAAGGCCTGACTGCAAGATGAGCTTTGTGGCCCAGGGCAAGTCTTCTTGTGCCTCTAAATTGCCAGTTTCTTATCAGTGACAGAGCAGTGATAAGCACTTGCCTCACAGAGTTCTGATTATTCAGCAAAACAGCAGGAATAAAAATGCTTTTTAAAAATGATACAGAGCCCTATATAATTTTAAATAATAGAGGAAAGCAGAAAGAGCAATGTGAACAAAAGTTCAGAGGTGGTAAGGTACAAAGCATATTTAGGCGCATGTTTAGAGCAGAGGGCTTGTCCGGTGTGCTCTGGGAGTCAGAGCACCTGATAGGTCTGGTTAGGGTCTCTTCCCCACAGTTGCACCTTGAGTGATTTCCATCCGGGGTCTTACCTCATCTCATCTCTGGTAGTTAGGTTAGGCCTTGACTCTGCTCTCTCGATGTGGAGAATGACAAATCTACCTTATTTTCCTCATGTTTTATACTGTTGACACTCACTCCAGATGCCAGTGCGATTCTCATTGGCAAGAGTTCAATGGCAGCCTTTGAACGGGAGGACTAGACCCTTAACCCGCAGTTCTAATATTAACATTGGCACATTAGTTTCAGCAGAATTGGTTCATGTAGGAGTGACAGTAACGGACAGTTAGACCAGAGTCGAAACTTGTCTGGATAGAGAAATACACTCATCTCAGCAGTGTCTATTCTGCAAGATGTAGCACCATGGTCTTCTCCATCCCAGGCAAAGCAACATCTTTAGGTGGTGCCCAGATTACCATGGGGACTGATGGGGAAGGTGGAGAGAGCACACAGTGGTTAAATCCAAGAAAAGGGCAGCCGCTCAAGGGATACCCAGTGAGAAATACACTGGGTGGACTGGGGTCAGGAGACCTGACTTTGAGTGTCACCTTGCCTGACATTTGGCTGATTGACTCTGGAAATGCCATTTCACCTCCCTGAGCTTCCATTTTCTATAAAATGGCATAATTGATAAAGATGCTCTCTAAAACACCTTGGATTCTAAAAGCCTAAAAGCGTGCAAGTTATTTTTAAGCAGAAACTTAACTACAGCTATTCTTAGGCTCCAGCTAGAAGCTACATGTGACTTTTTGTTTCCTACTAACTGCAGAGGTAAGGTTTTCAGCTACATGTTGCTCTTATCTCTCTAGTGGTGAGATGATGTTGTTTACAAAACAGCAGCAACATCACAACAATAGCATCTGGAACAACAGACACCATGGTAGCCAGGCACTGTGTGCTAAGAACACATTTCAAATGCATTTAATTCTCAAAGCAGCACCATTAGGTGGGTACTATTATTATTTCTGTAATACAGATGAGACAGCAAAGATTTCAGAGTTACTAATTAACTTGCCCAAGGGACAGATTGGGGAATTGAATGGAGTTTGTCCACTGTCAGACCCTGTGCTCTTAACCACTCAAAGAGCCAGCCAGGAGGCAGCATAGGCATGTAGGTATCCCAAGTATGGCTCTTGAAGCCTCTCTCCCTTGAAAAAGGATCTCTAAAGATTTCTTTATGGGGATCAGAGACTTAATTCCCCAGGAAGGAAGAAATAAGTGACTAACTCCAAAGTAAGAGAACGGGATAAGCAATCCTTTCCCTAAAGTGAACTCTGAGGACGCCAGAGAGGACAGGTCTGCATTGGAAGAAAGAGGACCACAGGGACAAGAGTGGCAATGGAGAAGGGCAGTTTCTCCTTCACCTCCTTCACTTATCTGAAAGTTGTTCCACACAGGACTCCCAGATCCCTCCTGGCAGTGCCCAATGACCCTGACCATGGGAAAGGTGCAAGGAAAAGTACTCCGGAGGGGTGTCACAGCTGATAGAGCAGACAGGATGGAGAAACCAGCTGTGTGTGCCAGCCTCCCCTAGCAAGCATCTGTTCCCAAAGCACTATTAAGTGCCAGGTCCACAGAAAGATTCCTAAGACACAGTTCCTGTCTTTAAGGGAAATGTTGATTGCAAAAGATGGGAGACAAATCCAGGCGTGGGTGGTATTAATGCAAAACACTAAGTGTCAAAATGAGAGTCTGAACAACTTGCTTTGTGTGTAAAGGGAGGACCAGACACAATCAACTCTACAACAAGGCAGAAAAGTGCTAAGGGCACTAATGGAAATGTGAGGTAAGAGCCGAAGGAGGGATGGATTGATTCAGATGGGGGTTGTTGCAGGAGCGGTGGTGTTTGAGTGGGATCTCAAAGGACTGAAATGAGTGGAGAGGGTGGTGATGAAATTCGTATCATCACAGGGGAGTAGGTGTAAGGAGGGAGGTCAGTTTGTCTGTTTGCTTTTCTGAAGGCAGGATGGCTACAGGAGTGGGGTTGAAGTGCAGACTGACCTAGTTTTGATTCCCAGGTCGGCCGTGTCCATGTGACTTTGAAACCTTGTATCTTCATCTGTAAATGGAGATGCTAATACCTTTTTCATGAGATTGTTGTGGGAAATAAAGAAATTAATGCTCATGTTTAGCAATACAAATGTTTAGTAAATACTCAATAAATGGTAGCTTTTACTCTGCGTTACTGCTTCAGTGAACGTTATCTAGCTCCTCTGGGTGACATCTGAAGCTAACCAGCCACTATTGGATATTTGACAACTTAAAAATTAACTAAATGCATCTACATATTCATTTGCATTTGCTTTAGCCCATTTGTATATTCCATCTCCCCAGATCCTTACAGAGCCAGTACCCCAGCCTGCTCTTGAGTCAGTTCTGCTTTTTCGTTTCATGTTGTTCTGGTTTACTTGTCCATACAGTGGGCCAAATTATTGGGTTTTGTTTTCTAGTTTCTTCTTCCTGCAGTACAGTTCTGCACTGGACAGGGCACTCCCTACAGTACTTTCCTATCTAGGAGCAAATGCACAAGTTCATGGCCATGGTCAGCTTCTTGAGCAGAGTCCTTGCCTCATCAACTGCCCAGCTTTGCTCTGTCTCCCATTCATTACTTTGTGGCTAGGAATCATCACAGAATATTGGAATTGTAGGGAACTGCCACCAAATCTTAGGTTTTACCAAGAAGAACCTCAAGGCCCAGAGATAGGACGAGGCTGGGCAAGTTTCCACACAGAGACAGGAAGGGTAGGCTGGTGCACTAGACCCCAAGCTGGGGGCCAAAGACAGGCCAGTGTATCCTGGATGGCTTTCCATGACCTTTGTGTCTTTGCTCTGCAGACTTAGGCCCTGAAGAGGGCAAAGATGTGTTTCCTTCCCTCCCTTTTCCTCCCTCCACTTCCCTCCTGGCTTTGGGTAAAGCTCGAAGCAGCAGCCCTCCTAGAGGTCCATGCTCCCACAGGGCTTTCTCAGGATGCCCATTACAGCATGATATACTGACTTGGGGCCTTCACCTCTTGGACCCCAGCTGACAGCCAGTGAGGTGAGAAGATAGAAAACACTTTAAACTGCCTCAGCATTTTAAAATGAGGAGGCAGGTAGGAAATGTCTGTGATGACCAATGCTGTAGAGTTGATAAAAATGAGGAGACTCTAAGTAAGGCCTTCCTTCTCCTGCTGTCCTGACACCGAGGATGTAAAATACTTTTAATCTCACATAACAGCTCGGACTGTTTGGTGCTGGTGACTAGTTTGAGGAGGATGCTGAAGCCGCATCTGGGCTGCATGGGATACCATGCTAGGATATGACAGCCCGGCCTCATATGTGATACATTATGGGGAAAATAAGAACCGAGGCCCCTGCTTTTAAAATGGACATTTTAATGTGATGAGGAGATGGACTCATGAACCACTAGTAAAGTCTTGTACAAGAGAAAATGAAGTAAGTTCTGCAGTCGGCGTATAGCATGTTCTATACATTCAGAGGAAAGGGCAGCTCATTCTCCAGAGGGAGAACAGGGCAGACAGCGCCCCCATGTCCTAGCACTGCATCCCCTGGAGCCCAGATACGGCTTCAGAATCCCCCTCAACCTAGTCACCAGCACCAAATAGCCAGAGCTGTTATATGAGATTAAAAGTGTTTACATCCTTGGTCTCAGGAGAGCAGGAAAAGGAAGCTCTTAGAGTCTCCTCGTTTTTATCAGCTCTCTACAATGTCACTCATCACAGACATTTCCTACGTGCCTTCTTCTTACATTCCCCAAAATGGATCACATATGATATGTTGAATCAGCAAATGAATCACTCAGCGAATGTCATGGTGTTAGATATGTGAAAAGGTTATTTAGCATAATAGTAAGAACTCACTTTGTGGAATCAGACATACATTAGAGTTGAATTCTAGCTCTGCCATTATTGGCTCTACGATGCCCACCTCCCTCAGTCCTTCTTAAAAAAAAAAAATAATAATAATAGCATTTACCCTCTAGGGTTGCTACAGAGATTAAAAGAGTTAATGAATGTAAAATGTTGTCTATTTGCTAGCTTCACAGGGCCCAATATATGCAAGCTGCTATCAGTAATATTAGAAACTATCATCATCATCACCATCATCATCATCATCATCATCACCATTTGTTGCCACTATTATTATGCTAGTAACCAGAATCCCCAAACCCTAAACAGCCCCTCTCTTTCCTTAGATATAAGAGGGAAATATGTAGCTGGAAGACCCATGGAAACTTCTTCCCTCAAGGTGCTCACCTGATCTCAGCTCTCTGGATCTCAGCACTGGGGGGACCAGAAAAGACCAACCCAAGGCAGTATGGATGGCAGGGGCGGATTTTTCCCAATGTCTCAAATAAGGCAGATCCAAGCTTCCCACCTCAGATCTACAAAAAGGAGGCCCTTTGTACTCATACTCAAGGCAGCTTCAGGCGTCATAACATCCCAAAGACACAAACCCAGCAGGGGTTCCGTGGACCTAGCACCACGGCCCATAACTGGCCTTGCCACCTGCTTACCTGTCTCAGAGGAGGCACTGGGGAAGGGGGTCACGCTAAAGCAACAAATGGCCCCAGCTGGGAGGGCAGGTGGTAGTGTGGCAGTGGTGGTGGTTGTATGGCCTGTGTGGGTGTGAGGGAGGTCAGTAATGTAATGCTCTAAGGTATACGTAGAATGTATGGAGGAAACCAGAATTTGAAATAGAGAAATGGTTATTGGTAATGTGATTAGTGGGAGCAGAATTTGGATCTGCTTGGATCATGCTTGTATAACTCATGCCTATCCTCTTACAGCTGAGGAAACCAAAGTCCTCACTTGAGGGAGGGATAGTCCATTTTATGTGGGGAACAGAGGCAAAGGAAAATTTAAATTTCCTTACTGTCTACAGCCCATTGACAAGTTCTTGAAACAGGCAGAGTGACATTCTTCTTGGAATTCAGCTGCCTTGATAATGACACTTTGCTAAGGGCAAAAGGCAATTTTATCCCAAACCCCCAGGATCCTATATGTCTACTTGAACATATAAAAATCCCTTCTATAATTTGGCTATTGTTGAAAGCACTGCTATAAACATTGGGGTACATGTGCCCCTATGCATCAGCACTCCTGTATCCCTTGGGTAAATTCCTAGGAGTGCTATTGCTGGGTCATAAGGTAGTTTATTTTTAATTTTTTGAGGAACCTCCACACTCTTTTCCAGAGCAGCTGCACCAGTTTGCATTCCCACCAGCAGTGCAAGAGAGTTCCCATCTCTCCACATCCTTGCCAGCATCTGTAGTTTCCTGAGTTGTTCATTTTGAAAACTTCCTTCATCTCAATCCCTGCTGACCCAAGATATATGTTGGCAATCATTTTCCAAACTTATGACCCCTGATATACATCTGAAGGCTGAATGTTTATTAAGTAGTAATAAATAACCTTTTCCTAACAGCAGCTAGCCCTACAAGGTCCTGGAAACCTTGTTTCCAAAATATCTTAGAGACTTAATGCTATCCCTAACCCCCTCCCAACCTGAAGGTTTATAATCAGTCACCCACCACAATCCCAGTGTAGCTCTTTCTGCCCACAGGTCATGTCCCCATGCTTTCATAAGACACCTTCTTGTACCAAAGATGTCTCAAGAATCCTTTCTTAGCCATTAGCTCTGAACCTCAACAGTTCAAACACATCACGTTCACTTAGCGATTCATTTACTTGGCACTCGTTATACTTCTCAATGCTATGCGGTGGGTCAGCGGGCTGAAAAAAGGAGAAAGAGGTCCTGCCCTCAAAACATACAGCCTTAAATTAAGAGGAACAGATCATTAACAAGCCAACCATCAATTAGATGCAGTGAAATCTCTCATAACCATCTCTTTGGCTTGACCTGCATGCCCCATTTTCTCAGTAAACAACTGTGCTGACACTCCTGGAAGCTTCTGGCCCATAGCCTCATCTCCGATCAGCCCATCTAGTTCTGTCCATGTCAGCTTTGTTGGAAATATGCTAGGAATCATTTCTGTTGTTTCCAAGCCTAGTTATACTTCTGTGTTTTTATTATATTGGGGCATTGTAACTGAAAAGTATGTAAACTGGTGAAATACGAGTGCAAGACAAAGTTGTTTTATTTCTTTGGAAACTAAGTTAAATACCTTTGAAAGTCTCAAAGATGAATCACTAAAAACATTGTCATGTTAGGTGTAGGCGAGACAACTAGAAAAGTTGGGGGAAAAACAAATTCTGCACTTACATTTATTTCATAAATGTCTTCAAGTTCCCACTGTATCAAAAGATTGGTAAATACATGGGCACTTAGCAGTTTTAAGCTAAAAGAAAATACCTGCTATGAATCATTTTTTGTGATTCTCCTTTTTGATCATCTTTCACAAATAATCTAATTTCAGCCCCCATTGCATCAGATAAAAGGGCTTCTACCGTAATTACAACTTGAGTAAAGTGCTGTGAAGGAGACAAATCAAATGCTGTGACAGAGAACAGTGGGTAACCTACTTAGGGCCGTCCCTGAAAGACTGGCTGAGTGGGCATGGGAGAGAAAGTCCTAGCTAGTGCGTGCAGCATGATGGAGGCCTTGCTGTGTCCTAGGAGCTGAAGCAGTCGAGGAGGGACAGGGATATGAAGAGAGATGTTGTTTAGGTCAGCAGGACCCCGACGACAACAGACCCTTAGAGGTCATGCAAAGGAGTTCAGACTTTATTCAAAGCATGATGAGAAACCTCAGAAGGGTTCAGAGCCATGGTGTTAGGATAAGATCTGATTTCCATTTTCAAAAGAACATTGTAGCTGCTTTGTGAGGAATGGATGAGGGTGGGGAAAAAGAAGTGGGCAAGGTGGAGGCAAGGATAAAGAAAAGTGATGAAGGAAGTGATAAAGTGTAATAAGTAGGCATGATGAACAGTGACAGAGGTGTTTGCCAAGGTGGTAGCAGGGACAGAAAGTGGGAGATATTCACTTGGGATATCTCTGGAAGGACTTACATCATGTTTTCTTTAGTCAGCCAATCAGTGTGACCAAACTCACAGCTAACTTTTGAGAGACATTTGTGATCTGATGAGGTAAAAAATAAAAATAATAAAAATAAAAAATAAATAAAGTCCTACCGCAATTCAAGCAATGTGGTTTTCTTTTTCTAGTTTGATATTTACTGGCTGTGCTACTCAGAGCAAACCTCCAAACCCTTGGAAATTCATTTGACTAAAGGGAATAATAATATCCTGTCCAGTCTACTTCTTTTCTGGTTGTGTAATTAGGATAAAATGATGGCTTACCTGTATAGTACAGTTCATAGTGAATTTAGAACTTTCACAGAAGGTAAGGCAGGTATCATTGCCCTCATTTCACAGGTGAGCAAACCAACAGTTACAGAGCATCTATTGTAACAAGACCAGGGCTGGGCTGGTCTTTGCAAAACAAAGTCGACCCAGCCCTTAAATAAGCTCAACCCTGCCATAAATAAGCTCACAGTCTTGTGAAGCAGACATGAAAATGTTAAATTACAGACTATCAAGATAAGTACTAAGAAAGTGCATTAAAAACTCAGAGCAGAAAGTAATTTTTTTTTTCTAGAATGGCTAGAAGGCTGCCCACTGGAGTCAACATCTCAGTGGGGTCTTGAAGGATGTATACAAGCTTTCCAGGTGTGGAGGGGCATGTCTGAGGAATGTGGGAGGAAGAGACCTGGAAAGAGATGGTTTGCTGCATTCCACAGTGTGTTTGGGTCTCCAGTGTTCAGTGGACTATTAGGAAATGAGGCAGGGGACTGAATCGGGGCAAATGAGGCTCTCCCCCGTGGAGTTGTGCGGGTGCGTAAGGCCAAAGCAGGAAAGCAGCTTTCCTCAGCTGCTCACACTGGTTCCACATATGTGTACCCATGCCTTCTCCTCTTTCCTTCCTCACTTACTGTTTTCCCAAGGATTAGCTTGAATCTCAGCCTTTCCCCCCCCACACCACCTCCTAGAGCTCTTCATTTTAGTGGAGACAAAGAGAACACCCCAGGATAGTGACAAACAGAAATGCTTTTATTCTCAGCATTTCTTCCAGAATTCAAGCAGCCTGTACTGTTTTTTGGCAGCAGCTGCTTCATCCTGTGTTTTGAGAAACCTTACAAAGTGATTCAAATTTTGGTACAAAGGGAACTAAATATCTGGAGTGGGGGGTGAGTGTCTCTGCAGAGAAGCAGCTGGGCTTTTGTTAAAGAGTCTCAGTTGGTGGAAATTGTCTAGGAGACCTGAGTTCCAGTCCCTAGGCTGGACAGAATGCTTTCGTGCCCCACCTCTCCCACCTGGAAAATAAGTAAGAAACTTTGTACTTGCAGAGGTGGAAGATTGTTAGAGCTAATTGAATCTCACTTCTCTTACAAACGAGGAAATGAACTCCAAAGAGGGGAAATAATTTGCCTAAGGTCATATAGAGAACCAGCAGCTTGTTCAACCAATCATTCATTCATTCATTCATTCCATTCAGCAAACATGTTTCCATGCCTTCCATGTGCCAGGCACTGTGTAGATGCTAGGACTGTAGTGGTAGATAAAATAATCATAATCCCTGCCCTATTGGGGGAAATGAAATGACACAAATAAAAACTTAAACAGGATAATTAAAGACAGAGATAACCTGTGATGGAAATAAGGCACTGCTGTAGAGAACAAAAAGCAGGCTGTATCCTTTGGAGAAGGACTCTCTGAAGAGAGAACACGAAAGCAGAGGCCTGAGGAGTGAGGAGCCAGGCATTTAAAGAGGGTGGAAGAGCTTCCCACAGGAGAACAGCATGTGCAAAAGCCCCAAGGCAGGAAAGTTTGGACTGTCTTGAAAAGTAACAGAAAGACCAGTGTGAAACAGAGGCAGGAGGAGCACAGCCTGGGAGCAGAGGCAGGATAGATAACAGGGGGCCGAGCTCGCATCCTGAAATTTCAAGTGCCCTCTTGGGTAGACTCTTGATGGTTTTTCACATCCCTGTTGGAAAGGAAAGGCAAGTTCATGTTCATAGCAACATTCTATTATTGGTTGAGCATTTGTTTTAAATGAGGTCTCAGTACGCTTTGTTGAGACCATGCATTAGAAGAACAGAAGAAAAGGAAGAAAGATTTAGCTTTTCTCTATCCAACTCTCCACTTGCTTAGTGTTCAGCTCAAGAAATCAGCCAAGGGCAGAGGTCAGGAGTAAAGTCAGACATCAGACAAGGTGGAAGTTGGTTTCTGGTGCTGTCATATCGTTTTGAGATCTGGAACCGCTCGTCTTCTGTAGCCTCATTGTATCCTTCATTCTTGTCCATTTGCCTTCTCAGTGGATACACCCTTGCTGGAAAATGAATTTCACTGATTTTAGGGCACCCTTGGGCTGTCATCTGCAGATTCTGATGAAACCTTGCCTTGATTGATGGGTGCCAGTCAGGTTCACGGGTGTGTGCTGCACTGTAGGCTTGCCGCTTGGCTTAAATAAACCCATTTATATGCATGATTTTCATAGGAAAAGAATAGCAAATAAGAAGCAAAATACTTTTTTTCTACTCCTCACCTAGGACACAGAATCAAGATAGCCAAAGGGAGAGTCTGGCTTCACCTCATAAATGATTTATCTGGTCTGCCTTGCAGTCATGGTTCATTCATAAACCAGCAGAAGTTGCTTTATGATGGGAGAGAGGAGGTATGGAGTGATGAGTGGGCCAAAGGCAGAGGAAGCTATGATGTTAATCTCTCCCACAACCCCTTCCCTTTTGTCAGGATCCTTGCTTTTATTCAATCTGCTCTGGCTGTTTAGCGTGCTAGTTCCCAGAGGCTGCCCAGAGGCAGAGCTAAGCTCATATAGTTCCTACCTGGACTCTTTAGTGAACCCCACCTCCTAGCCACAGATGAGGCACTCTCTCCCCAGCCCTGGACTGCAACCTTCTCCTTAGCCCTGGAACCCAACCCAAGAATAGGCCCGGCTTGACCTTATCTTCGAATGCAATCCTAACCTTGTCCAAATAGAGCCCTCACCGCAGCCCCTCACCCAGCAATCCTGACTCAGCTCCCACATGCAGCTGAGCCTTGGCCTTGCAGGGTCCAGACACAATGTCGTGAGCCCTCTGGTACACACCCAGTTTTGAAAATAAACCTCTCAAAGTGCCTGCCCTCTCAGGGTTGGGGTCTCCCCACCTCAGTGTAGTCTGTGGCTGTAAGGCAGCGTTTCAGCCTTCTCTAGCCCAAAGCTGGCCAGTGCATAGGAGAGGAAGCCTAGAGCTCTACTTGCCATATTGCTGTCTGTGTGTTGACACTTCAGTTGGAGCCTGTCTGTGTGCTGGGAGGCCCCACTGGCTCTTGCATGGAAGTCAGCAAACATTGGCCTTCGGTCAAATGGGGACATCATCAGTTGACTTCGACCCTCTCAGGCAGGGTTCCTTTTGCCTGCCCTCCCGACAATGTGACTAACCACAGTCACCACAGAAGAGCCATAAGATGTGAAAAAGAAAGGTGGGCTGTCACCTGTTTCTGTCATTCCTCAGCTGCATGATCCTTGGCTCCTTGTTCGTACATGGGCTCAAGGGTCATCATTCCTGCCCTCCTTACCTTACTGGGTATTCACAAGAGAAAATGGATGTGAGAGATTTAAGAGTCATACAATACACTGTGAGTTATTATCATCTCTCCCCAGATTTTGCCAGCGTCCCGTCCTATGAGCTATCCAGTAGCAGAACAGCGGAGTAGGAGCTGGCACTCCTACATAGAGTAGGACTACAACCCACAGGCCCAATCTAGCCCATTGCCTGCATTTAGAAATAAGGTTTCATAGTGTAATAAAATTCCACACTCACCTGTTTACCTTTTGTCTTTGGCTGCTTCTAGCATGGACTAGTTGCAGCAGAGACTGCATAGCCCACAAAGCCTGAGATATCTACTATTTGGCCCTTTGCAGAAAAAGGTTGCTGATACCTGGCAGAGAGGGCCAGAGCAATGGCCCTGAAATTGGAATACCCGTGTTTGGATTCTGAATCTTCTACTTACTTTGACCTTGGACAAGTTGCTTAGCCTCATTCTCCTCTCCATAAAATGGGAGGATAACCATATCCCGACTCCATACTACCAGATTAGTAGTAAATGAGTAATTCATATAAAGCACTTAGCATAAGACCTGGCATATACAGCAAGTGCTCGGTATTGGCCAGTAGTATTACCCAGGGAATGGAACTCTGGTTTGTGGTACCAGACTTTCAAGGGACAGAATAACATAGCTCAAGGCACAGGCCATGGAGTGGAACAGACCTGGATTCATATCCCAGCTCTGTCACCACATGCATGATGTGTGGAAGATTAATTAATCTCCTGAACTTCAACCTCCTCATGCATGAAATAGGGGAAAAAAATTACTGTGAGGAGCGAATGATAAAATGCAGGTGAAGTGCTTAGAACAGAATTGGGCACAAACTAAACATTCAGTAGAGGTAGCAAATACTCAGCTCTAATAATCAGAAGAAGAACAGTGTTTTCCCAAGTAGTGCCAGCCATCCAGGATAAACAGGTAGTGGGAAGTTCATACCGGAACTTCCACATTATGTGAGGTTAGAGGGTCTACCTTGTGAGTAGTGATGCCCTTGATACCAGGTTTTGCATAGTCTAAGCACATGCAAATTAAAAAGACTCTAAACTGGAGTTCGTCACAGAGCTATCTATTGGGAGGCTTTTCTCTAAGGCCAAAAGGCCCTCAGGACCAGTTACCTTTTTAGCACTAATAATCTATGATCCTGTGATTGTTCTTGGACCAAGTAATGGGTCAGGGAAGAGAACACACACACATACACACACACATAAACACGCGCACACACGCACACACACAAACACATATGCCATTATAGGAAATACTCTGAAAGATCCTTTTCCCATAATACTACCTGGGTACATAGTAATGCTAAGTAGTTTGTTTTGCAGGATGAAATTGCCCTTATTTTTAGTCAGTTTGATGTCCTAAGGGTTGAGTTATGTAATGGGATGTAAACCTTCTTGTCTAGGGAGCACTGGCTAAGGAGACTGCATGTTGTGGGTGGAATGCATTAAGGTAAGCTTGGTTCTGGATACCAGCCTAAGAGTACAGCTCCCATTCTCTTTTGGCTTAAGGTAACAGGGAGTGATGGAGTTCAGTGGGCTGAAGCATGGCAGCGGAGAGGGGTGTTGTGTATCCTACAAGCTCATGGTTGCTAGATGGTCAACCTAATTTAGAGGACTGTGAGACAAGTCACATCACCAAGCATTTATGTTTATTCCCTACTCAACTGTGTGGAGGGCACTGCTTATTGTATATATCAATCAAAATGATGAAGCTGGAGGGCCTCCAGCTTCAAGAGAACTTACACCTCCATTGTGAGTGAAAAGATACAAAGTCAGTTGGTAATATAAAAGAAAAATAATGAGCGCAAACCAATGCAAGTAAAGACTTGGATGCAAGATGACACCAGCTGTCAAGAATAGTATCAATTGATTAATATAGGTAAATGATTCACATTGACTCATTCTTTCATTTACTTATACAGCAAAAATACTGTGTAGTCATTGTGTGATACCATCTTGGGATTATAAAGAATAATATAAGCTTTGTGAGGGCAGAGATATCATCTGTCTTATTTGCCACTCTATTCCACAGTATCTAACCCAGAGGAGACAGGTAACAATGACTAAATTTCATTCAGCTCCTTACTTAACCTTGGTATTTAGATGTATGTGACATTTATGGAGCTCTTAATGTGGTCGTGGACTTTGACTTATAAAATACTGGCAAAGAGAAAGTTAATAGACATCTGTTGGTTTGATGTGCCCACCATCCGCTTCCTCTCTGTTCACAGCACCTTCATTTCCTTTTGGCTGCCATCTTAGTAAGATAGTTAGTTGTTCTGCCTTCCCTTGACCAAGGGATAATCCAGGCCCTGAGCAAGACCAGGCTTGAACTGAATGGATCAGTTATCACAAGTGGCTAGAGCAGTAGGGAAAACTGAAAAGACTGTCCATGAGAACCCAAATTCCCAAACTTCTATAGTGTCTAACTTCTCTAATGCCCAGGTTTGTATTTTTTCTTAGCTGTGGGCCCATCATATCCTTACAGTAAACTTCTTTTTGTATTACATTAGTCTGTCTTGATTTTTTTTTCTTAGAATCAAAGAACTTAAACTAATGAAGCATGGGTGATAGATAAAAAATGATAAGAGGCACAAATGTTTCTATGGACATTTAAAAGAATGAGACTTTTAGACTATAATTAGGAATGGGGAGGGATAGGAACTTCATGGAGGAGGTGGCATTTGAGCTAAACCTTTAAAGAAGGGAAAATATTTGGAGAGGAAAAAGGCAGGAGGCAGGAGGGCTTTTCAGGCTGGAGCAAGAACATGAACAAATGTCCCAGAACCTAAAGCAAGCCTAGAAACATCTGAGGAACAGCAGCATGTACAACTAGAGCCCAATGAACTCACTGATTGTCCATGTTTGAGGTCCCATCACACCGAAGTCAGAAGATGTTTCCCTTCCCATGTTCCACAGAGTCAGAACCACCTTACCTTCCACAGTGTCTCTCCTTCACTGACCTGAGCTTTGAGATGCTAGAACTGAAATGTCTGGTAAGATCAGCTAGAACTGACTTCTCAGACCAAGGTGATGTTCTGGAGCTCCAGAGGCACCCAGATCACACATGAGGTACCATAATCGTTGGGAAGTGTCAAGTTTACTCAAAGCTGTAGGATGTTTTTCTCTATGCTCATCTCTACTGCTTCCCTCCTTTCTCCCATACTGCATCCACACTGGCCACCTTTCTGTTTCGCAAGCTCACCCATCTTTTCCTGAGCCTTTTAAGAGCCTTTGTACTTTCTGTTCCTTCTGCCCAAAACCATTTCCCTGGCGCTTTGCCTGGCAGTCTCCTTATGGTTCATCCCTCAGCTCCAGTGTGTGTGCCACAGAGAGGGTCTCCTTGACCATCTTCTCTAAAGTTGCCCTGCCAGAGGCTCTCACATCCCATTTCATTTTCTTCATAACACTTATTGTATCCAAAGTAATCTTGTTGACTGTATATCATTTCTCCCCGCTCTCTAGAACCTAAGCTTCATGATAGCAGGGTATTATCTTCTTATCCAGTGTTGTATCCCTGGCCCCATCTTGCTGCCTAACATTTACTACATGTTCAATAAACATTTACTGGATGGGTGGATGGTAGAGAGATAGAAGAAAGATGGAGAGAAAGAAGAGAATAGTCACATCTGTAGAAGTACACACCTCCAATGAGTATTAAAGTTTTATTAGTGGCCTTCTACCAAAATTAAATTTAAAAAGTTTGAGAAACACCAATTTAGTGTGAACTCCACTCTTTGGGGAAGGGGCCTGTTCATGGTCCCAGATTTGCTTCTTTGCATTTACTTTTCCACAACCATATTGGACACCTGAAGAGTCAGTCTGTTTGTCCTGTCCCCTGCTCCTGGTTTCATGTGTCAGCCACAAAATGGGTCTAATTCCAGAACCAGGGGGCCCAGTCTTTACCTAATTCTCACCCTCATATACAGTGACACATCATTGGCTTTCAGTGCCTGGTAATTAATACTCAGGTTTCCTAATAAATACACAAATCTGAGCAGGGGAGGATGACCCTCTTCTGCATCTCCTTTTGTTGTCATGTCCCAACTGGGCTCTAGGGCCAGCATGAAGAGAGGTCTGAGATGAATCTGAGATGAATCCAAAGCCAAAGTAAAATGCAACATTGACACGTGACACAGAGATTTAACTTCTCCAGTCCTGGAAAGGCCCTTGGCAATGTGGTCCCTACCCTCCTCCGCCTCTGTACCACATCCCTACCCCAGTCATACTGGATTTCCTGGGGTTTCTCTCAGGTCTCCTCCTCTCTTTCACCTTATTGCCCTTGGATAAACTGGTGCCTCTACCTGGATATCGACACAAAGTGCTTAGTACAATGCCTGGCCAGTAGTAAATGCTCAGTAAACACTGGCCGTAATAGCAGTTATGAACCTTTATTCTATGCTTGAGCCCCTTTTTACTCTTTGAAAATATCCTTTCTTTCCCTTAATGTAAAAACCTTGCTAACCCCTCTGCAAGCTCTATGAAAGCAGAAAATATGTCTGTCTTGTATCAACATGGTATCCCAATTTTCTGGGAATATTAGTTTCTGGTGCTCAATAAATATTTGTTGAATTTAGCAAGTGGATGTTAAGGTTTTATCTAGTAAGTAAGAGGGAAGCCCTGGACATGTCTCAGAATCCCTAATAACTGTGATGTTGTATAGAGGGATGGGGACAATTTATATCAATTGTGGTAATTTGTTGCCTGTCAGTGTTAGATCTTGGATGCAAGACAGTATAAGGGGATGGAGTGCATTCTTATTGCCCTCTGAGTGACGGAAATAAAACACTTTTGACATCACAAGGTTAGAGTCAGATCAGGAATGCCATTCCTACCAATGAGGATAGAAATATTCAAGGAGGAGGATGAATATCTAAAGGTCCCCCACCCCACCCCCGCATCTACTTTCTGTCTCCCTCCCCCAAAATGAAATTGTCCTGTCACCTCATTATCCACTATTTACAATGAGGCTGCCACATTTCCAGGGACTGAAGCCAGGAGCCAAGGAGATATGCCGGTGTGAGAAGCCTTAAATGAAGTGACAATAAAAAGGAGTTGCTGATACAGGAGTTCCCTCCCTGGGAGAGAGCTGTCAGGGCAATGCCCAGGGCTGGGGGATTTATTGATACTAAGTGGATGGTGCCTTAACCAGGAATGATGATCAGAGGTTTGAGTGAACCACGGATGGATTTGGACAGCCTGTGCGTGGGCTTTCCTGCCCTTGCCAGTCCTGCCCTCCCACCTCCACAGGAGGGAATTCCTGGCCTCATTTTTTACTAGCTCTGATTGTCGCACACATTCTGCTGAATCTCTTGGAGGCAGGGACCGCGGAACCTGACACCCTGGCCGCGTTCCCTGAACACTCTGTGTCTTCTCTCTTTGGTGGGTCTTTGCTGTTGCTGCTTCTTCTACCTGAAATATTTTTAAAATGTATATATTCTTTCCTTAATTTGAAAAAAGGTGACAGCGTTATATTATTTTTAGGTGTGCAACACAGCGATTCAACTTCTCTATACGTTATGCTGTGCTCACTGCAAGTGCAGCTACCATCTGTCACCACCCAACGCTGCTACAATACCATTGACTATATTCCTGGTGCTGCGCCTTTCATCCCCAGATAGAATTCATATGCGTGCAGCTGCACCCTAGTCCCTCTCTGGGCTGATTCCCACTTATCTGTCAGTGTCAACGTTGTCCCGTCCTCCTGGAAGCCTTCTTTGCGGTCCCCAAAGGCTGGAGTCAGGCGTCCCTTCCTGAACCCCGAAATCACCCCTGCCACAGCACTTATACTGAAGCCATCCACCTACTTTGCTGTCAGGCTGTCCCGCTGCCCAGATGACAGTCCTTGAGGTCAGGGCTTACTTCGCGTGCCACTGCACCTCCAGTACCCAATGAGTGGTGGGTGTTAGATGTCGAGGGGTAGATGGGTAAGCGAATGGACTGATGGGCGGGCCGGAAGAAGGACAGATATGTGTATATACGCTTTGCCATGAAACACACCACCCAGTTATTTTTTGTGTTATTTTAATATCAATGGACCTGAATGCAGTAATGCACCTTTAGGCGGTATCAGAGAAAGGCAGCATTAAATGAGGATTTTCTAGACACTGAAGGTGACTCAGGTACCAAGACTGTTTTTTACCCAAATTCCTGGGGACAGAGGGAGGCATATCACAGAGGTAAAGAACTCAAGCTCTACGCCCCCACTGGTGGAGTTGAGATCACAGCCGTGCCTTGCACCGGTCCTGGACCTCACTTTACCAATTGTAACCTACCTCATAGGCTGAAGGGAGCCAATGGAAGGGAATGTCCTTGTAGGTGCTCAAGTGCTGGCTCCTAATTACTGCTACCACAGGCATTTTACACGCCACTGCTGTCTTGAGTGGATGGTTCCACACAGAGTCCAGCCTGCTCTGATTCAACACCAGCGGAGTTCTGATGCCGCTTCAGAATGTCCCCATCTCTTCCTCCTGCCTTGGTGCCTGACTTACCGTCTCCACCTCCAGCCCCCTTTCTGATTATCCCCCATACAGCGGGTTAAAATTGCATCCTGCATAGAACTCAAGACTCTGGATGCATCTAGATTTAGTGCTAGGGGTTTCTTGCAATCAAATCCAAGAACTGAGAGCCTTTAACTGCTTCTGGGGGTTGGAAAAGTACACTGGAGGTTGCTAAAAGTTTGGCCAGCAAATAGCTCAAGTCTTGTCAATCAGTAAACATATTTGAACGAATTAGACTAACATCTAGGATATTGGAGCCTGAAGGGATGTTACATATGACAGAGTTCAAACCATCATTTTACAGGTGGGAAAACTGAAACCCAGGGAAAGCGTGGGATTTACTCAAGGTCACAAGAGTAATGTGTTATGATAAAACCAAAAAGAGGCTCCTCCAGGTCTTCTGGCATCTAGTTTACTACTTTTCTTGTAAGACTACTTTTTCTCTTCTGATTGAGTATTTACTATGACAGATTCAAAGAAATGCCCTACAGCTACCAATTATATTTCACAGTATTTAGCCATTGACTGCATTGTTGTAGGCCTTGGGCCTACAGAGTGCCTCTCTGTCTCTCTCTCTCTCTCTCTCTCTCTCTTTCTGTCTCTCTCTCTCTCTCTTTCCATCTCCCTGCCTGTCTCTGACTCGCAGTCTCTACCTCTTTCTCTCTGTCTCTCTATCTCTTTCAACTGTCTCTCTGTCTCTATCTCTGTCTCTCTCTATCTCTGTCTTTCACTCTCTCTCTCTCTCTGTCTTTCTCTCTCTTTCCATCTCCCTGCCTGTCTCTGACTCTCTGTCTCTGTCTCTATATCTTTCTCTCTGTCTCTCTCTCTGTCTCTCTTTCTCTCTCTGTCTGTCTCTCTCTGTGTGTGGCTGTTCCTGCTTGGCTAAGATGAGAAGCTAGCTTGAAGTTCAGGTGCCGAGCATCTCTGAGGCCCAGGTCCAGTCAGGTAAATCCAGGCCAGGCTACCTCCAAGCCAAGCTATTTTAGGGAGCAGTGGGTAAGTGTACCCTCTTAGCCTTAGAGGATAAAGCACTCAGTTTAAGAGAAGATAAATTTGAAAAAGGAAAATCGGGAGATTAATTTGAGGGGGAAAACTCCCAGCCTCTTGTGTATCTAAGGATCTGATCGTGTGCTCCTACTCCTATTTCTTGCACCTCCATTTCCTCCTTTGCTTCTAAATTCTAGCAAGAAACACCAGCCATGAGGGCCCCAGAGGCCCAACTAAAGGTGTGAATCCAAGTGGATGACGCGAGGGAATAGATCTGGAACATAAGATTTATATCCCACAGGATAATAGTTCATTGCAGCAGGGGGAGAAGAAATCCTAAAAATACCATACAGAGCATGTTATAATATGCTAACGGGTTTATGTGCTCCCTCTATCCATTTCACTCAGTAAGATGGATTGTGCTTTTTGACAAATCTATATTTAACATAGGGAGAATAATACACAATGTATGCTTCCTGGTGGGGAAATCCATATTTATGGAAATCTTGATTCTGGCAATTACAATAGATATTTAAAGACAGTACCTATTGTCTGCTGGGAACAGATAGATTGTCCTCATTAGGGTGGAAGAGAAAATCGTATGAGTGGGAAAGAATAAACAACTACTTTACAGGGGCAGGAGGGTCCAGAGTGAGCCAACAGTCATCTCTGTTCGGGCCCAGCTCCCCTTCATACCCCGTTCTGTGGACCCTCTCACCAAGCATCTGTCATTCATTCATTCTTTCCTCCATTCAACAAATACTTATTAAGCCCTTCCCTGTCCCACGCACTCTGCTGGCTCTGGGGCACAACGAGACCCCCGTTTTCAGGGATTAACATTGACCCAAGCAGCCACAACTATAAACAAGCAAAGAAAAAGGCAATGATTTCAAATAATAAGAAAGATTGAAATAAGGCAGGGTGATGTGACAGAGACTTATAGGCAGGTGTGGGGAGGCTGGGGTCACTACTGAGAAGAGATGATGAAGGAAGGCCCATTCTGGGGGGTGAGATCTGACCTGAAAGGCAACTGCAGAAAAGGAGTGATCTTTGCAAAGAGCTAGGGCCGAGCCCTGCAGATAGAGGAAGGGAGCAGCTGCTGCTGAGTCCAGGGCAGAGTGAGCTCAGAGCCCCGAGGAATAGAACCAAGGCCTGTGCAGCTAGAGCAGGGAGCAGGGAGAGGGGTATAAGGCAGGAAGGTTCTGAGGGGCCAGTTATTCAGGCTCTGAGTTACAGTCAGATGTTTCTTGTGTGCAATGGGAAACCTCAAAACTCTAGAGAGGTTTTGCAAAAGGAAGGGAAATTGTGTTTTGTTAGTTTTGTGTTGATTTGGTTTTGGGTTTTGTTAATTAAAAAGATACCTCTTGCTTCGGAGGGGCGAAGGGATTTGCTGAAAACCAAATGCCATAAGCCTAGAGTCCATGAGAACTTCCTTCAGATACTTGGAGGGCCATGGAATATGGGTTCAGAGAAGATATTCCATGAGCCTCTGGTCTCAAAGAGTCATCAGTCAGGGACTGGGCACCTTGAGAGGTACTGAGTGCCCAGTAACTGCAGGTATGCAAGCAGATGTTAATGTGTTCCTGCCCAGTTTCCTGGAGACAGTATTCTGGTTTTCAGTGGGGTTCAGACACATGACTCATACAGTTCAGTTGCAATCTTTAAGAGATGAACTTTCAAGCCCATTAACTCCAGGGATTGAATCAGAACTAAGACTCACAATAGGCAACTGGGTACTGGTGGCGAGTTGCATTCTTTAGTGCAGCATAGACCAGAGGATCTTCAATAACATGTTAAAAGTATTCACCAACAAAGGATCCTGGGGACATACAGACTTGACAAGATCTGGGTTAAAGTTGAACAGGATCCCTCACAATCTTTTATGTAACTAGAGTGCAACTTGCACCTCCAAAATGCAGACAAGGTGAGCACCATTTCCCAAATTTATTTGACCAAAGATGCCTTTTCTTTTTTAAGGAGCATTTTGTTGAATAAGGTTTTATGGAACACATTTGGGCGATGCTTATACAGCATAATTTGAGACCCCACATACAAGGTACTGTGGGGTCATGGAAGCAGACGATGTGTTAAAGAGAACAACAGATCTAAGAGCATCAGCTTTTCATCTTAAAAAAAAAAAGCACTGATAATGCCAAAGTCCCAGGGTTATAATGAGAACTAGATAGACTAATATATGTGAAAGGACGGCAAGGTACCCTAAAATACGACTACTGTGATTGAGGATGACTCATCTGCCTCACCATCCATATTTGGAGGGTAATTTCAGGCATGGGAGATAGCTTTAGGGTTGGTCACCTACCCAACTGGGGTGAAGAGTATGAAACCTTCATCCTGTATCCCATATTAAAATGAGTTTAGTAGCTAACCAACCTGGGGTTTGGCCCTATGACTTTAGTTTTTTAACTTTATCTTCTAACCAGCAGTGTAATAAAGCATAATCCAGGACTGGGTCCTTGCAAAATGGCTCCCATGGGGGTGTTCATACAGTTAAGCTGTTACTATGTCTGATACACTGGGGGGGTCTGAAAAGTCAACTAGCAGGATGTACAAACACAAAGTGAACACTGGCAGAGAAATGTATACCGCAAGCTAAGGGTAAACCGAGAACATCAATACTTGTTTTCTTCAACATGGATCTGCAGCAAGCTGGCAGAACTCCTTGATTCTGTAACAACTGTTAATGCTTTGCCTTAACATGATGGGCAGTGTCATAGAAAGATGACTGGATGGGGGTTAAGATACCTACCCAACTCAGATATGGCCTAGATGTGCCATCTTGGACATGTTCGCTAACTTCCTGAGCCTTAGTTTTTCCCTTTTAAAAATGATTCAGTCATCCCTCTTCTACATTAAGAAGATCATCACAGAGATAAAGAGACATATGAAAATGGGAACATATAAAGAGAACATAAGAGAGAACATATGAAAATGGTTTAGTATATTTATCATTAATAAGCATGGCAACGTCTGGCATAGAATTGGGACCTTCTAAACATTGGATGAGACTGATAGACATGTGGATTAAACAGATGGTTGGGTGAGTGGGATGCATAGACATGTAACATGGGAAGGCAGTTGGACAGACTGGTAGGTTGGAAGGACGCATGGATAGATTGGTTGGATGGGTGGATGGCCAGATGATAGATGAATGGAAGGATGATGAGTTGGGATGGATGAACCAGTGGATGGATTAGTTTGGGAACCATCTGCCAGTTTCCTTGCAGCATCTTCTATTAATCCTTCTCTTCTCCTCCTCCAGTCTGTTCCCAGTTCTCTAAAGGAGTCTACGCCATCTTTGGGTTTTATGAACGGAGAACTGTCAACATGCTGACCTCCTTCTGTGGGGCCCTCCATGTCTGCTTCATCACACCGAGCTTTCCCGTTGACACCTCCAATCAGTTTGTCCTTCAGCTACGCCCTGAGCTGCAGGATGCTCTTATCAGCATCATCGACCATTACAAGTGGCAGAAATTCGTCTACATTTATGATGCCGACCGGGGTAAGCCAAGGGTTAGGGGAGGGAGACTGTTGAGATTGGAGAGAAAATTGCCAGAGGAAGGAGAATGATGCCTCCCTGCCTCATTGAAAAGCAAGGAAAGAATGATCCAGAAAATCTTTATTTCTATGGACTGATTGCTCATGGCTAATTCCCAACTCACAGTGTGGAAACACATCCTTTGAGAGAGTAATTCTGTTAACACACCATGTCACTCTACAGCTCGCCAAGCTCCCATGGCTCCTGAGTCCAGGCTCAAAGTCCAAGGGCCTCCATTGAATGGCTCATGACTTATGGTGTAGGTGTTAGAAGCACAGACTCTAGAGTCAGACAAACCTGAATCTAAATTCTGTGTCCTCTCCTCTCCCACTGTTTGTCTTTGCACAAGCTCTCTCCACCTCAGTTTGGGTTAGAATTCAGAATGAGTTGGGGATAAAATTTTCTATGCCTTCATTCCCTCATCTCTATCATAAGATGAACCCAATCTCTACCTCCTAAAGTTGCTGTGAGGATTGCATGGGGTGACTAGAAAGTTCCTGTCAGTGCCTGGGATACAAGTGCTCAGAATCCTCCATACTTATTAACTGCCATCATCATCATCACCATCATCACCATCACCCCTCCAGGCCCTTCTAGTTCTGCTCCTACTTTCATTTTGAATTTTATGTCACATTTTCCAAATGTTTCCTATTCCTTTTTCTTCTCTGCATCTTTCCTCATGCTATTCCTCTTTTCTGGAATGCACCTCCTTTCCCAGATCTGCATATGTGAATCCTTCCTCATTTTGCAGCTGCTCAAACACTGCTTCTCTATCCCCTAATCCTTAAATGGGAACTTTCTCTTTTTTTTTCTGATACCTGTGGTGGTTGTATTATACTCTCCTGCCTTTCCCTTAGATACTAAACGGTCTTCAGAACCTAGTCATTATTGGTATAAATAAATAAATGGATTGTGCAAGGTGTGGAAACTGAGGAAGGGTAGTTTTGCCCTGAGTGAAAGGGAGGTTTTGCAAGAGGTTCCTGTAGGAAGGCTTACGAGACTTTTGAGTAGAACAATGTCTTGTGAGACTGTGTTTTGGGCAGTGTTAGGCAGGCATTATTCAATGAGGAGGAGCTAGCAGAAGAGACCCAGAAACATTCTGTTTTCTTCAATTTTCCCTCGATTCTCCTCATTTTGAGGATTTCCCTTCTCAAACAGCAGTCATTGGGAGGATTGCCTGCAGAAGGGATATTTCATGACAGCCCACAGCCTACTGAAGCTTGAGGCCTGGAAGGGGCAAACCTACTTCCCCAAATCCAGAAAAATATAATTTTGATTATAGAGAGTCCCCTCTGGGTTGGCAGAAGCACCCAGGCTCGTGACAGGACTCTGCCTGTCTCAGAACTCTGAGCTCAGAGCTCTGCCATTTGCTAGCTATGTGACCTTGGGCCAATGACTAAATCTCTCTGAGCCTCGGTTTTCACATCTGTGGTGCAATGGTGATAATAATGATATGTATCTCACAGGATTAAGTAAACTGAAAACAAGAAAGCTAGTAGAATGGCACCAGACACGTAGTACGTTTTCAGTAAATGTGAGGCTTAAGCACACCAAACAACTTGTACTAAAAAAAGAAACAGCGACAAGAAGGCGTAACAGAACCGATCAATCTGTAGATGATTCTTAAGGCCAGGCACCATATTGGTCACTGCAGGAGGGATTAGCAGTGTTACAGGGAGACAGAAATGATGTACGCACAAAAGATTGAGGAGTAATGCAAGAGTGAAATAACCATCTAAAGTAGGCAGGAAATTGACTTCCATCTTCCCCTCTAAAGATGCCTATACTCTGAGAATTTGGGGAACCTTAAATATGTTCTATTAGATGGCAAGAGGGATTAAGGTTACAGATGGGATATATGTTGTTCATCCACTGACCTCAGAGAGATTATCTTGGATTATTCACGTGGGCCTAGTATAATCACAGGGGCTCTCAAATGGGGCAGGTGGAGGCAGGAGAGTCAGTGTCAGAGGGTGATGTGTGACGGGCTTGACCAGTCACTGCTGGTTTTGAAGTCAGAAGGGGCCATAAACCAAGGAATGCGAGCAGCCTCTAGAAGTTGGAAAGGTGAGAAAATGTTCTCCCGTAGAACCTCCAGAACGCAAATGCAGCCCCATCAACACCTTGATTTTAGCTCAAGAAGATTCACTTCAAACTGACCTGTGTCAATATAAGATGATAAATGTGTGTTGTTTTAGACCGCTGAGTTTGAGGTGATTTGTTACAGCAGCAGTAGTAAACTAAGACACTATTTATGTCTTAAAGGTGAAACAAAGTAGCATTGAGTAACAGGCTCCTCTGTCCTTTAACTATAAATCAGAAGAGAATAATTTAATTCAGTAACCACTGATTGAATACCTACTATGTAAAAGGCAAAGTATTAGGTATTGATACATATCAAACATTCATGAATTTACAGTTATTAGGTGCCTATTTGGATACTGGGTTGGCACATTTAATAAGCAGCTACTAAATGCCCAATGATAATTAATATTTCTAAAATCCTTGCCATGTATCAGACATTTTCATTTAACACTCATGATGACACTGAGGTAGGAATTTTTAACATCACCATTTTTCCCTTAAAAAAAACTAAAGTTTGAAGAAGGGAGGTAGTCTGTGCGAGGCCGTTTAACCAGCATATTGTACGTAGCATGAGGATTTGAGCCTTGGGTTCTATTTTAATCACACTGCCTGCTAAGTTCTGGAAACAGAAGCACAAAAGAGACCCACTGCCTGCCTTCAGTGAGCTCAGACTTGCACAGTGAGAGAAAGCTGGAGCTGAGCTTGGTGGACGAGTCAGGTTGGGGGAGACAAGGGAGGTGGGTGCTGAGTGGAGGCGGGGTGGTACCTGTGTATCCTGATTGCCACTTCTCTTGTCTTACCCACTTTCCAGGTTTGTCCGTCCTGCAGAAAGTACTGGACACAGCTGCTGAGAAGAACTGGCAGGTGACAGCGGTCAACATTTTGACAACCACAGAGGAGGGATACCGGATGCTCTTTCAGGACCTGGAAAAGAAAAAGGAGCGGCTAGTGGTGGTGGACTGTGAATCAGAACGTCTCAACGCTATCTTGGGCCAGGTAGTAAGAGGAGCAAAGGCTCAGAGTGGGTGAGGGCAATGGTTTAAGAATGGGCTGGATGGCCTTCTGCCTTGAATGTGACAAAGAGAGCTCTTGATTAGATGAGATAGGTGACTTCCTCATATTCCGTAATTTATAAATTTTAATTCTGAATTTTTAAAAAAATTTTTAGTGTTTATTTTTTTGAGAGAGAGAGAACGAGATAGAGAGAGTATGTGTGTGTGTGAGTGGGGAAAGGGCAGAGAGAGAGAGGGAGAGAGACACAGAATCGGAAGCAGGCTCCAGGCTCTGAGCTGTCAGCACAGAGCCCGACGCGGAGCTTGAACTCCCGAACGGCTAGATCACGACCTGAGCGGAAGTCAGAGGCTTAACCGACTGAGCCACCCAAGCGCCCCTCATTCTGAATTTTTATGAAATAGCACAAACAATGAGAGACTTGACAGTAGGCCTTCAAGTTGTTCTCAGATCAGTTGACCAAAAACTTACCCCCTTGTTTCCCTTTATGGTAGAAGGGAGATGGCGTTGCACTTTAGATTTCGTGAACATGGGGAACACAGCCTGGAGAGCCAGATTCCTGGGTTTAGCTCTGGGTTCTGTCACTCCCTGGTCTAGCCATCAGCATCTCATTCATTTGGCCCACTGACCTGTCTTAAGAGTCCAAAGCAGCAGGAAGCACTTCTCTTCCTCCTGTTTCCTTGAACACACTCATGTGTCTGAGAAGTCTATTGATGGTACATTCTGGGAAAGGGCACTGTAACTTCAACCGCTTTTAGCCAGAGGTCTCTAAACCATGGTTCTCACCATCATCAGAGCTGGAGCATGTACCCACTGTACAAGTAACAGGCCTCTGTGTCAGTCTCCTATCTTTTTGAATGACACCAGTGTATGCAGGTGAGATAGCAAGAAAGTAGATAAAGATAATAGTTTTAGGTACTTGACAATATGACAGAGCTTGTTGATGGCCTTTCAAGACCCTGGGACCCCCACCAGGAGTCTTGCTACCAGCTCAGCAATCACTCAGAGGCCTCAGCAACAGAACAGAGGAGATTTTAAAACTCGGGGATTGTTTAAGGCATTAATTATGTAGTCTGCTCTACAAAGGGTGTATCTGGCCTCCCTCTTGGAAAGAGAAGCCAGCAAAAATTGTTTCCATGAGATGGGAGTTCCCCAGGTTGGAGTCAAGGGATTTGAAAGCTGGCTAAATGAATCAGTATAGGAAAATGGTTAAGCAGAGAGACCCTGGAGACAGAGTGGCTTGGAGATAGAACCCAGCTCTAGTATTTACTAGCAATGGGGTCTTGGGCCAGGTTTTTCATCCGTGCCTTGGATTCATGATCTGTGAAATGGGCACAATAATAATTACAGCTTCCTTCAGAGGGCTCCTGTGAGAGTGAAAAGAATCTAGTCATGTAAAATACCTAGAACAGAGCCTGCCCCACAAAGAGTGACATATGTAAGCATTTCCCTACTTTTGCTTTTTATAGCACCAGCTAGTACTGCCTTCTTGAGTCATTTCCCTCTTTGGGCATAAGTGTCCTCATCTGTAAAAGAGGATGATGGCCCCTGTTCTACAAAGCTGATAAAAAGATTGGAGAAATAGGAGTTGGGAGAAGTGCTGAATGATAATTATGTATTCTTAATAGACTGACAACTTGCCCTCTGTTGTTATAAAGACTATAGCTGGTGCCACTATTTTCTGAGCACTTGCCACATTCCAGACACCATGCCAAGCCCTCTCCATGCATAATGCCACCTCATCCTCATATCAACTCTATAAAACTGCTTCTATCAGTTCCCCTATTTTCTAAATGAAGAAACAAGGGACTATACTTGCCTGGGATTTCACAGCTAGCATATAAGAAAAGCAGGAAGTCAAACCCATCTCAGTCTGGTTATAAGGCCCAACTTTCCCCAAAATATTATGTTTCAGCCTCTGCTGTTTATAACTACCTCCCGTGTCAAAAGACAAACTTGTTTTGTAAGGAAGTGACTTGTTTATGTGGGCATTTTAGGGTATAGTATATTAACTCAACCGTTAGATTCTTCTGTTCTGAAAAAGCAAGACCAAAGAGCTGAAAGGATCTTACAGATCATTCGGTTTACTGTGTGCATTCACATTTTACAGATGGGATAACTGATGGTCACATTGGTTGATTTGCCTTGGGTTCAGACAGCTAGTTAGTGACAATGGTGAGTCTCGAGCTTGCAACTAATAACGGCTGGCAGTCTGACAGCTTGGCATTGAGCATTCGAATTGGGATATTTTTGGTCCAATACAAACGTCCTGCCTAACCTAAAGAGGGAGATAGTGATTCTAAATTCCAGGTGGGGAATTGCCTATCTGTCTCCAGGCTCCCAACTAGAATATCAGCATTAGGAGGGCAAGGATTTTTGTTTCATTTTCTTCCCTGTGGTATCCATGGTGCCTTGAACGGTGCTTGGTATGTTGTAGGTAGTCAATAAATATTTTTTTGAGTACATGGAAAGAAGAGGGAATCAATGAAGGCTCTAAGGAAAGATCCCAATGTGAGATAGGTTTGAATATTTATAGGTAGACATTGGCTGGATAAAAGCCATTAAGTTGGAAAGGAGGGCATATAGAGAGGCCCAGAGAGCATGTGAGGGCTGAGGTTGCTAGGATGATTTAATAAGTCAGGTGAAGGATGCTGAGTGCCTACTGGGAGACAGTGACAGAAGGATGAACACACGATCGTGACTATCTTTGGAAAGCATTCTAAGGAGTTTGGGGTTTATTCTGTAGACAGTCAAGAAATCAAAGAAGGTTTGTGAGCAAGGAATTGGGTTATTAGAATATAATGCTTTTTCAATATATTAGACACCAAATTATATAGTGCAATCATTAAGTTCAGAATGAGTTAGAGATGAGAGATACCAGGATTAGGCCATCCATCACATCACCCTGTTTTACTGTCTTTGTAGTGCTTCTAACGTGCTGAAATCTTGTTCACTTATCTGTTTATATATTTACCATCTGTATCCCTACTAAAACATCAGCTCAGCTTCTTGAGGGCACGAGGACCTTGCCTCTCGTATTCATAGGTTGGCCCCCACACATAGCATAGTGCTTGGCATATCGTCCATGTTCAATAAATATCTCTTGGTTGGATTAATTAATCAGAGAAGGTTATACAGAGTAGCTGGGATTAGAGCTCAGCCATAAAGGTGATGAATAATCAGAGAGAATGGGAAAGGACATTCCAGACACAAAGATTATGAATTAAGGCAATACAGTGGAAATGAGCTTTGAAAGAATGGGGTCAGCAAGGCTATGGGCTCCAAGTGAAATTATACATTACCCTCATAACACCTATTTCAGTTTGTAAGCTGGGGGCATTCACCTCTTCATCTATTTACTGTGGGTTTCCTTCCAGTAAAGTGGGACCTCCGGAAGGGCAAGTACCACATGACTCACTTCCCACGCTGTCCGCAGCGCAGTGCTTGGTACATAGTAAGCACTTAATAAATGTTTGTGAAAGGAAGGCAGGAAAGGAGGGAAGATAGAGCAATGGGTAGGTAGGTGAATAAATGGGTGGAAAGGTTGGCAATATGTTGAAACATATGAAATTACTAATTTTTATCAATCAGTAGTCATCAATTATCATCTGTTGCTTATGTTTCAATTGGTAATTTCATCTTGCAGAGGCTATTCTTATCCAATGCCTAAATGTGGTAGGCTTTGAAATATCTTTTATTTGCCTGTTTTGTGTTTACTAGAAGCTGAACAGGTTTTTGATGAAGGCATCTTATTGTTGAAAGCGTAGCAAACCGTTTGACAAGAAGATGGAAAAGTAATGAAAAATTATTAATAAAACTATCATCCCAATAGTATTTGAGCTCCATGGTCTGGAATTTCACAATCTATCTACTGTTTCAGAGCATTCATTGTGTGTGCTTGCATTTAATTATTCCCAACATAAAAAAAATATGTGAGCCGCTATGCACATACATCCAATTAAGTAGATGTCTGAATGTGGATTTTAATAACCTTGAAAATTTATTCAGTTAGACAAGAAGCCCAAGTGCTTCTCATATGTTTTATTCCTTCTTGTAACAGTGCAGGAGAGGAACTGAGCAGAATGTTCTAACCCCAATTTCATGATTAAAAAATAAAGAAATAGATCAAGTTAACTTGCAGGCTGAGCTCGGGCTAAACCAAGACCTGGTCTTAGCTATCCCTCACTGGGTAGTATGTCTGGCTGCCCGAGAAAACCTCTGGATAATTCTTTCCACAAATATTCCCCACCACCATGATTACAAATAGTTTGCACATTCAGGATGGAAGGGTTTGGGGGGACCCTGGCTCTTAATGATTAACCACAATCAGGTGTTTGTACAAAGACTCACAACAGTCAGGTTCCTATCCTAACACCGCTACCTGACTACTACAGGATCTGGGCAAATAATTTCCCCTTTCTAGGTCTAACTTACACTCTGTATAGTCAAAGATCAGACCAGATGACCCTGACATTCCCTTCCAGCTTCCAGGTTGAGTGGTCAGTTAATGTCTGGGTCCTCAACTGGTTTAGGGAAGAAGGCATAATATTCAGGGAAAGAAGGGACTGGGATCTGAATATGGTTCATGCAAGGAGTTCAAGGTCAAGAACCTATCCATCTGACCATCCACCTACACCCATCTGTCCATCCAAGGAGCAGATATTGTCATGACAGTGACAGGAAATTCAACACAGCATAAGATTCTTACAAGAAAATAATCTCCATCTAGGGAAAGGCTTTATGGAAGAAAAAGTGAAATGAGCATTTCGTCTGAATTTGGGGGGTTATAATAACACTGCCCCACCACTGGTATCAGACAAAGCTGATTTCGTATTCTGCATCTGCCGCTTAATAGCTGGGTAGCCTTAGGGAATTTATTTAATCTCTCTATGCCTCAATTCTCCATCTGTAAAATGAGTATATCAATAATGCCACCATCATTGGATGTTTGTGATATTGTAGTTTGAGTACATTGTAAGCATTCAATTAATGTTAGCTGCTATTATTATTGCTGTTGTAGCATTAATTGCTAATCTGATTGATGAATCCCTTCCTGCTGTGTTTCGTAGATTATCAAGCTGGAGAAGAATGGCATCGGCTACCACTACATCCTTGCAAATCTGGTGAGTACAGTATACTCAGGCTCTCAGCTTATATGTCTTTGCATATTTGGGCCCTAGCTTGCTTCTGTGATCCCCGGATGATGGGAACTGCATGATTGGACAGGGCAATTCAGAGCTCCAATACTAAGTTTACCTTTTCCCCTCCACATCCACACACTATTGGTAAACCTCTAACCTTCCTTGGAAGAGACAGTCATCACAATTGCAGATTTAATGAGCTCTGCCCCTTGACAATAAGGACGAAACCACCACATCTTTGAATGATACAAGATGCTTCCACCCCACTGTTTTTGATCCTTTATTTTGACACCAGTGACAGTTTTACTGTTTATAAATAAACATTAAAATCACAATTATACTACTATTGACAAATCTTTAACTGGAAGCAGTTTTCCAGCATGAATGATATTATATCAATTTCATTTTTTTTTCCCTTTTCTAGGTGGTATAGATTAAGCCTGTCTTTTTAAGAAATAAGTTTTCATTTTAATATATTTGAAGTTCTTTTTATTGGGCACGATTATTTTCAATGTTATGAAGATTTGATTCATCAAATAATTTTTATTCATACTAAATTTTACTTAATAACAACATGCCATTATCAGTTTTCTTTTGTGGCCATGATTTCTGGCAATTCTACTCTTCCTAGGTCATGTTTTGACCATACACCTTTTTTTTTTTATTATGAAGTTTGATTCTTCTGGAATTTTATCCAAAACCAAACATAATTTCATTTTGCTTTTAGTCCCATTTTTTATTTTTTTAAATGTTTTTTTTTTTTAATTATTTTTGAGACAGAGAGAGACAGAGCATAAGCAGGGGAGGGTCAGAGAGAGAGGGAGACACAGAATACGAAGCAGGCTCCAGGCTCCGAGCTGCCAGCACAGAGCCTGACACGGGGCTCGAACTCACGAACTGTGAGATCATGACCTGAGCTGAAGTCAGCCGCTTAACTGACTGAGGCACCCAGGTGCCCCGGTCCCATTTTTGAAAGAGCTTTAAGAAGATGTAATTCATATACCATACTATGTGTCCATGTAAAGTATATAATTCATCACTTTTTAGTATATTAACAGAATTATAAATCTAACTTTAAAACTTTTCACCCAAATCTAAATTTAAAACTTTTTCATCAGGGGCACCTGGGTGGCTCAGTCGGTTGAACATCCGACTTCGGCTCAGGTCACAATCTCACAGTCTGTGAGCTCAAGCCCCGCGTCAGGCTCTGTGCTGACAGCTCGGAGCCTGGAGCCTGTTTCGGATTCTGTGTCTCCCTCTCTCTCTGACCCTCCCCCACTCCTGCTCTGTCTCTGTCTCAAAAAAAATAAATAAATGTTAAAAAAAAAAAAAAACTTTTTCATCATCCCAAAAAAGAAACCCTAGACCAATTAGCACTTGCTCCCCATTGCCCTCCAAATCTCCCAGCCCTAGCCAACTAGCAATCTGCTTTTTAAGTATTTGCATATTCTGGACATTGCAAAGAAATGGAATCACACAGTATTTGGTCTTTTGTGACATGCTTCTTTCACTTAGCATAATGACTTCAAAGTTCATCCATATTGTAGCACATATAATACTTCACTCCTGTTCATTGCCGAATAATATTCTGTTATGTGGATATATTGCATTTTGTTTATCCATTCATTTGCTGCTAAACATTTGGATGTTTTTCACTTTTTAACTATTATGAATAATGCCACAGCTTTGTGAATTATGAATTTGAATTATGAATAAGGTACAAGTTTTTCCCTTGAGTGTATACCTAGGAGTGGAATTGCTGGGTTATATAGTAACTCTGTTTAACATCTTGAGAAACTCCAAAAATTATTTTCCGAAGTGGATATATTTCCCATCAAGTCAATAATAAGTTTTTATACTGATTAAAATATTTTAATCAATAACACATTTTGCCATGTGACAGTATGAGCAATTATCTGTTTTCCCCAATGTAGTTTTTTTCTACAAAGTTCGCTTATTATCCCAGCTTGTCTTTGTAATTTTCTGTTTCTATTAAGATGTGATTTTTAACTTTTTATCTATAACAAAGTGTATCATGTTAGTTTTAGGCACATTATTTTGTATCATTTCTGTGAGTACTATTAATTATTAATGGCACAAAAGATTGCTATTTTCTAGTTATTTCTGGAACAAAGGTCATTAGTAGAACAATGGCACAGGGTCTGGCTGTAGGTAAAGGGCAAAATTGCAGAATCTAAAAATGGTGCCACAGTATCCTGCCTGAGCCTTCAGTTCTGTTATTCTTTTTTGTTTGTTTGTTTGTTTGTTTGTTTGTTTTAAAAATGTCTACTTATTTATTTTTGAGAGAAAGTGCAGGTGGGGTAGGGGCAGAAAGAGAAAGAGAGAGAGAATTTCAAGTAGGCTCTGCACTGTCAGCACAGAGCCTGATGCAGGGCTCAGAGTCATGAACCATGAAATCATGACCTGAGCTGAAATCAAGAGCCAGACAATTAACCAACTGATCCACCCAGGCGCCCCTTTTATTCTTTCTGACCTGATCTCCATTTTCAAACAGGTCCCTGCCTAAACCTTCTTTCCCTTCAAAACTCCCTTGCCTTGGCTGCTCCAGTATTTCAGACACAGGACTGGAAATAAGAAGGGCTTATTGAAATAGGTTAATTTAGACCCAGACATTAATAGCTAAATATGCTACTTTTCTCAGAGGTATTTGCATTTTAAATGGGGGTAGGCTGTCTAGAGACTTTTAAGGAACCAAGAGTCTCACCCTAAAAAAGACATTTCCAAGGATGGAATTTCTGACTTTGTAATGAAGCAAAACCTTGACATCCCTCGAATCGCAGATCCTTAGGGCTAGAAGGGACTTTGGAAGTCATTGCCATCTAAAGCTCATTTGCTCGGAGAGAAACAGAACCAGCAAGGTGGCATGGCCAGGGGCACATAGCGGGCCAGGAATATAGCTAGGCCTACCACCAAGGTTAGCTAGCAGCATCCAAAGCCTTATGCACTACTCCAGGATGCCTCTCAGTACACAAGGTGCAGGCACCCTGCTGCTTGAGAATACACAGAACAGTGGTGTGGGCATGCATAATCACCTCTCTGGGGTAAGATAGAAATTACATATCAGTGGCCTCAGAGCCACCAAAAGACCCCAGATAATTAAGTTGCCAGCCTCCATCTGTTGCCAAGTGACCCCTTGGTCACAGCATCACCAAGTCAGCCCCTTGGGTTTCTGTATCCTTCTGATCTGGATTCTTCTTCTTCTGACCTAATGAGCTCTCAGATCCTTACAACTGCCAGCTAATAGGATGCAAATTGCATATACCATCCAAATACAAAAGACTTACATGTTCCAATAGATTAGTTGATAATTAGGCTTCAAATTACTAATTAATTCAGTTTGAAACATAGGCGAGTATGTGGTGTGTGTTTTTCTTCCTCCTTCAGAGAAATAACGCAATTTATAAGATGATAATTTTTAGAAATTCCGCCACATAATTAGCCTGCTGCTGCATGGAACTGACCCCCTCCTTCAGAGTGTTTGTGATTAGGGTGTAATTATAGAGTTAGAAACCAAGGACGCTTTTGAAAGGTTTAACAAAAGGAGGGAGCTACACTTTTATTTCACAGTTCTCTCTGCACAAGAGAAATGGAATGCATGGGCTTTAAAGCAGCCAACAGCATTTTTCTAACAGATCACTTTGGAGGGATTCAAATAGCCAGCTTTGGGGGGCTGCTGGAAGAGAGGAAGGGAGGAGACTGTGGTTAGACAGGAGAGCTTTATGTACATGGAGTTAAAAAAAATAGCATGAATCTTCCACCCCCCAACCCCCGCTTTTTGTCCAGACACCACCATTAGCTGGCTCTGTGATCTTGGGTAACTCTCCAGCCATCAGTTTCCTGACCCATCAGATGGGAATGATAGTTCTTGATCTGCACACTTTGGTGTCATTGGAGAGATCAAAGATGATGCTGAATGTCACCATGTTTTGGAAAGTTGAACATATTCTACATAGGTGGGAGATTCTTACCACATATACTAAATCTACCCAACTGTACATCACGTATTGTGTGTGTGTGTATACACACACACAGACATACACACACACAGACACACACACACACACACATATGCTTATGTATTCATATTTTATATATGGTAGGATAGATGTGTATTTATATTTCTAGAGCAGTGATATGTCCATAAAGTATACTTGAACCTTGCAGAAATTGGAGAGCTATGCCATTATTTCTTAACGAAGCACCTAGGCCCTGGAGCCCTCCAAAGAGCCAGGCTATCCAGTCTGGCTGTCTGTCTTCCTCCAAACCCCAGTACTGACTCTGTGTTCATTCGCTGCTCTGACACTGTGGTCAAAGCAGACATCTACCTGTCAGGGCCCTCCTGAGTTACAACTTTTGCCTTTGTGACACATCAGCAACAAATCTTAGACCAAACTAGCATTTCTCAAAACAGAGGGCCTGTGGACTCCTACAATGCATCTGCAGAGCCACTTTGGGAAACATTGAGCAAATACATAAATGTTTCGGTATCACTGGAATTGTAAAAATGAGTACTCACAACATGGGACAAATTGCAAAATTATTAATATTGATGATTAGAGTTTCATTGAAACAAAACAGTACATTTTAAAATGCTTATAGAGAACTAGCAGACCTCTGAGAATTTACGAAGGGTCCAGGAGACTCCAGTTTGAGAAACATTGAAGGTGCTGATTCTCTTTCAATATGGACCATATGGTACCTCCTGGGGGGTTAATAGCAATTCCTCCCATTTTCAACCTGTTATGGTTTATGTGAAATTTCTTATGAATCACACTGCTGGCTCTTGAATGTCATAATACTCCTGTGGAGTAAGCAAGGTAGAATTTATCATCCACATTTTACAGATGTGGGAACTGAGGCTCAGATAGATTATGTGACTGAGCTGCAGAGGAGGAAGGCAGGCACCTAGTCCATGGAGTCTGTCTGGCTCTCAGGAATCTGACAAAAACCTAGTAAGATGGGAATAAGAATAGGACAACCAGGCTAGCCTGATGCCAACCCACTGGGAGACACTGACCCAGAATTCCTAAAACCCCTGATGAATACACTGGCAATAACTACTATAATCCATTGAATCGCTGCACTCCAGGCGCTATGAGAAATACTTACATGTGTTATCGACTAAACCCTTACCATGGTCCTTGATAATATTATCCCCATTTTCAGATGAAGAATCTGAGGGTTCAGAAAGAGCAGGGAATTTTCAAAAGTCACAAAGTCTATAAAGTGATGGAGCTGGGGTTCCCCTCCAGGACCAAAGAGCTCTGACGTACATGTGCTTAGTACCATGCAGTGTGGCTGCTGAGGGTGGGAAATGAAAGGAAGGAGCAAAGGTGGGGCTGGTGGTTCTTGACAAGAGGGCTTGAGTTTAAATCTTGCCTACAATAGACCTGGAAGTCAAACTCAGGCTCTCAAGCTCCTATTGGCTACCTTGTTGATTATACACTGATGGAATTTCATTTTAATTATAATTTCTAGTCCATAAGGAAGCTGAGGGAGAGACAGTGAGGTCAGGTCATCCCAAGTCTTAGTGGGATATTTGAGGATCAGCACAGCCAACCATTCCCTCCATGTGATTGCATATTAACTCCTGTAAAGTGTTAGAGTTGGAAGGTTTGGTCCATGGGGCAGTTAACCCAAGCTCCCAGCTCTGTGCTGCTATCAGTCCTGAGAAGGAAGTGTTCTTTAGTCTCCTTGTTCTCCTATGCTGAGAAATCTGACTACGCTTTCTAGACAGCCAACCTTAATGTACTTTCTTTGGTATCTCTCTTCTGCTGTCTCAGTGCCCCACCTGGTCACATTTGGTTTCCACAGCCTCTGTTTAGACAGGTGGTACAGTGGTTGGGAAGGGTGATTTGAGGTCAAACAGTCCTACTTTTAAGTTCTGGCTTTATATTTATTAGCTGTGTGACATTAGCCAAGTTACCTAACCTTTCTGAACTTTCATTGCCTCATCTGTAAAAGAAGGAATAGTGTGATATTATCTACCTCCTCATTGGTATTATGACAATCAAGCAAGACAATATGTTATAAAGTGTGTATAGTAATATATAGCCCAAATATGCACTCAGTAAGTATTTTTAATTACCACTATAATCATCATCATCACCATCATTACCATCATCATCAGTGTAGACAAAAAGACATTTAATATCTGGGGACCATGGGCTATCTTTGAGGGGCCTCAACCCTCTCCCAGACTAAATCTCATCCACAACTATCTCACAGCTATATAAGGCCTTCCTCCCTGCTTATCTTTAAGCTCCTAGAAGAAAAAGTATGTCTACCTTGTTCACTGATGAATTCCCAGTGCCTGGCAAAGTGAGCTGCATATAACAGGTGTTCTTTAAAAATTGACCAAATGAATGAATGAGTGAAATGAAATACTGTTCAGGAAATAAACAATGTTTGTACCCACACATCACATGCATTACAGGCAAAATCCTTGAATGCAAAATGCTAAAAGAAGCAGAGAAGGAAATCTGAACATAGTTATGACTATGCAAATGAGTAGCTAAAGATGGGCCTAAGAGGGCTTTTAATCCACTTCCCATAAAGGGCCAGAATCTCCTCTACAATATCTCTAACAGAAGCCCATCCATCTGGTTCCTGCTTGCATAACACCCAGGGATGGGGAACTCACTTCCCCGAAGCAGCTCTTTCTCTTTGCAAAGGGCTCTGAAGTTTCTAAAGTCTTCCTTGAAGGGAGCCCAGTCTGCCCTATGCTACCCTCTCAGCACTTCTGGCACCACCTGGTCTCTTGGAAGCCTTGCAGAACATGTCTACTGCCCTTCTGTAGAAGCCTGTAGAAGGCTGTAGAAGCAGCCTTCATGTGCTTGGGAGCCTAGCCTGCTTGATCTTTGTGTTTGCTCCTCCAGCTTGGACACCTCTCTGTTCCCTCAGCACCTTCTTACAGTGCATGCTTCTGAAAGACGTCCAACTGATCATCGGAAGTGGACAGAGCAAGTCCTCGAGCCTAGCACTGTGCTGGGCTCATATGAGAAGCTGCTCATACAAGAGGAATCATGCAGCTTGACTTTTGTCCTGGAAGGAACAAGGCCTTATCTTCCACCTCGATTGGCACATGTAATGAAAGTCCTAAAGAATGCGAGAGAAAAATCACAACGTGGGATAGTAATGCAAACCCCATAAATGGCTACCTGAGCTGCCAGAGCATGGCAGTCAGAGGCTAGAGAGGCTTCTGCAGGCTGCGGGGTGTTGGGGAAGGATGACAGTGGAAGGTGTTGGGGAAGATGACCTTTGTGTAGCCAGTGGTCCTGTGAAGAACATGCCTTTGCCCTGGTTTGAAGAGTCCAAGAGAGCTAGGACTGAAGGGTCCCTAGGAGCTCATCTCAGCCAGCCCTTCATTTTACAAATGGCACTTTAGGCCCAGAGAAGGGAAGTGACCTGCTTGAGGTCACAGAGAAGTTAAAAAACAGAGCTGGACTGGGATTTGGAGGAATCATTTGCTCTGTTCTTTATGCTTTATTCACCCCACTGTGGCCTTTTAGTTTCCACAGTGTGTGTGTGTGTGTGTGTGTGTGTGTGTGTGTGTGTGTGTGGTGTGTAAGAGAAAGAAACATGGAGACCAAGAAAGAGACTCAGAAGCATTCTCTCCTGCCCCCCTGCGTCCCTGTCAGAGTCTCTCTTCACTGATGGGACCTTCTGCACCTTCCCCATTTCCCTTCCCCACAGGCTTCCCTCCCTCCCGCTGCCTACACCTCACTCTCTTGTAACAGTGAGAACACACGGGTACTTCATGATCATCACGGCCGACATTGCAGAGGCCTCTGATCCCAGATCCCAAAGGATCCTCATTTGCCATGTGGTCCAAGCATTCCATCAGGCAAGGCCTAGTCTGTTACTCTTCACACTCATACCTCATGGTCTAGAATAATCCACTCTAGAGACCGTTGAGAGTTTCTGTGTCCCTCCAAGAAAGGTGGATTGTATTCCCACTTTATGAGTCAGAAAAAAGAGGTTCAAGTTGCCAAAGGAACTTTTCCAAGGTTATGTGGCTAATGCTGGAATTTGAACTCAGATCTCTCTAATTCTAAAGATTAGGTGTTCTAATCTCTTCCCAAATCAGGGAAACCTTTGCAACTCTTAGGCCTGGTACTATGATTGAGCAAAACTGAGAAATAAACTCCTTTCCCCCTGAAACTGGGTTTGAATTTGGCTCACCCACTTACTAGCTGTGTGATCTTGAGCAAGCCCCTTCACCTCTCTGTACCTCAGTTTCCTCATCTGTAGGTGAGAATATGAATACATACCTCACAAGATAAGGATAAAATGAGCTACTTTGTGTCAAGTTTTAGAACCGTGAGTGTAGCAGAAGCCTGGGGTCTCATCCCAACTCTGCCACTGATCCATTATCACTTGCAAAATATCTTTGTTTTTGAGGGTCTCAATTTGTTGAAGATTTGATACAGTGTTTTCAAAAGGAATAATTGCCAAGAGGACCTTTGCAGGTGTGTAAATTATGGTGCTAGCTTCCCTGCCTCTCTCTGCTGTCCAGAGATATGAAAACAAAATTCCCAAGCCACGTGGGCTCCCTTCAGCATAAGGGGGACACTGCTTCGTTAATCTCAAGCACTCAGGGTTTGCAGCCTTTGCTCTTACAAACACCTTGGCTGATTTGAAACAGCCCTTTCCATGCTGAGTTAACAGACTATTCCAGATATGCAAGACAGCGTTGGCAACTGCTCTTTCAGAGCATGCCTCCACTAGCCTAGAAGCAGAAGGGACAGATGTCTCAAAACCAATTATGGCAGGAGGTTGGGGTAATGTGTAACTAGAAGGGTTCAGTCCTTACTTCTTACTTGTACCTCTTTTTAAGACAGAAGAGCAGAGAATATAATGGAAGGAACATGGAGCCCATGAGCTAGGGGGCTAGGTGAGTACTTACTATGTGCCAGGCATCATTCTAAGAATTTAACATATGTTAATGTAGTTTATCCTCACCACAGTCATATGACATAGATATTATAATGATCCATATTTTTGCAGTGAAGGAGCCCGAGGCACAGAAAGGTGAAATAGCTTGCCTGAAGTCACAAAGCTAGGAGGTAAACAACTGAGATTCCAATCCAGGCTGATGTGTGACATATGTTCCCTTTGATTCACTGCCCTTTGTGGCTCTGAATCTGAACCTCGGAACATGCATATCTTCTCCTTAGAGGGTTATTCCCTGCACTTTTCACCCGACCAAAGCCTCCTCTTTCAGGCTTCATTGCTTCCACTGAGAAGCCTTCCCTGAGCTCCAAGGTCAGGTTTTGGTTCATATATTTTGCTCTACAATTACTTGGGTAATATTGGCCTTTCTTATGAAATCTTAAGTAATCTGAAAGCAAGGATCACACCTGTGATTTTCTGCTGCACCCCTTTGTCTAGTATGTGCTTTTCAGTTATCAAGTACTAACAGATGAAGGAGAACATGAATGAGCACCTAGAATATTCCTTTCCTCATTCCCAGTAGATTTCAAATTTCTCGTATGTTTGGCCTTTCATTCATTTTTCACCAAAAATTCAATAGATACCTACTGTATTGAGACCTCATAAGTGCTTAAGATGGCATTTTGTCAAAAAGTGGGATTTCTGCAGTCTTTGCCTAATCGTCCCTGGACAGAAAGGCTGTGATCAATATAAAAGGAAGATGTTGGTTTAAAGCCCGCCAAGAATTCCGGGCCTCACACTAAGCTGAATTTTGTATGGACCTTTGGCCCTTGTTCTGAAGTGGCCCTGGCCAGCTGTCACCTCTGACTGCAGCCAGCTAGATAGAACACAGGTAACATTACGGGATGTTCTGGCATTCTAACCAGTACCAGGTCTGAGGATACACGGCTTCACCCATACATCAGCAGCCCAGCCTGGGGGCCCCTGACCTTCTGCCACAAAGTGGCAGCATTTTATCCTAAACCCCTGGACTGAGAGAAGTTGGTCTGTGAGGCCTTGACTTTGACAATGCTTTGTCAACAATGGACACCTGCCTGGGAAATAGGTCTATTTGTGCATTGACAGATATCCGAACGGACGGGTACCTGCCTCCCTGGTTTCAAATGCACTTGGATCAGTTAACACTAGTGGGTTTTTTTTTTTTTTTCCAATACAGGCAGTATTTTAGCTGATTTGAACACAGCTACAATGTCTTATTGACATCGCAGGAAGCAGATATGCGTGCATGTTACCTGGGATTATGTAGGGTGAAGACACATTAAAGTTTTGGTTCGTTAAAGTGACTGAAATAGGAAAATGTGACGGCCTTATGCAGAGACATGGTGATTTGAGGACACAACTGAGTCCTCAGCTCAGGAATATTCTATGACTTCACACATATCCATATTCATGTGCACACACCTATGTGATCACAGAATTATAGATCAAAGCTGGAAGAGCCCTTAAGAGAAAAATCAACTTACTCCCTTAGGAGAAATCAACTGGCTCAGAAGTTTCCAAACTTTTTAGTTAAAAGCTCTATTTTCAAATGAAATCTTGGGAAGAACCCCAGCATGTAAAACAGATAAAAAACAGAGCTGCTTTGGTGGTAGAGGAAAGGTGGAGATCTAGGACCCCTTTCTTCCGCCTTCCCCCCCAGGCCAACAGGCCTGCAACCTGGGAACACAATTTGAATGACCATGGGTCTAGACAATGCCCTTCTACTGCAGATCAATCAACTACTGCTGGGAGAGGTTGAGACCATTGCCCAAGGGCAAGCAACTCCTGAGGTTCAAAGACAGAATTTCTGTGGTTGTCCCTAAAACTGTCTTCCTGACAATTCTTATTTATGACCTAGTTCAGAATACATATGTATACTACATGGAAAAAAATCCATGAAAAGCCCTCTTTGGTCCAAAGGACAAAAGCTGAGATTCACATAAGAATCGTGAAAATTGTGAACAAAGATATTTGCTCTCTCTTCCTGGATTCCTCAGTGTGAATTAGGCAGTCCTCATGCTCCAGGTGCTTGCTGCAGATAGAGTAAGGACCAAGGCCCCTGCCTCCTGGGAGCCCCACAGTCTCTTAGTGAGGGTCAGAAGGAGGACTGCAGTCTCAGACAGAGAGACAGGACAGACCTCAGAGAGAGAGAAACAAAGAGACGTGGTTCACATTCCAAATAGCAGTGCATATTAAAGGAGCTGGAGGCAAAAGTCTTGGTCTCCTGGAAACCTGCTAATTCCTTCCTAGTGTAAAGAAACAGGCCATTCCAGATGCTTCCTTGCGGGACAGGAGGTGAATGAGTCAGAGTGACAGTACTAGTGGTTAGGAGGCCGAATGTACAGTGCTTGGAAAACAAACTCGAGTCTTATCACTTGCTGTGACTGTGGTCTCCGCCCCTCCCTAGCTGTGCTATATTGGGCAGATACTACTGGGTTCATTTAAGCCTGTTTACTGACTTGCAAGATGGGAATGATAATAGTACTTACTTCACAAGGTTGTTGTGAGGATTAAATGAGATAATACAAATAAAGCCCTTAGCATGCTGCCCCCTACATAGTAGGCTGGATACATCCTAGACACTATGGCAGTTGTATCTTAGCCGAAGTCTGCCTGCCCCGACTTCTGCCTATTCGTAGGTGCCGGCTTGCTTTCCAGAGTCTCAGAGAACAAATCCCCCACCTCGTCCCCATGACAGCCCTTCTGGGATTTCAGTACATCCTCCACTTACCCTCTCAGTTTTCCATTATTTCTCAGGTTGATTATCCCCACTTTTCAGGCATTTCTAATGTAACAAGACTCTTCAAACTGCACTTGCCTGTAACCATCCTCTCTCTGGAGCTGTCATCTAAAAATCTATCTGACAAGTGGGGGAAACTTGGCATGTTCAACTTGTGCCCTTCTAAGTATAAACTAAAAGTTCTTCGATTTATTCCCATGTTCCCTCTTCTAGATCTCAAGGGGGGTGCGACGAGGCAGCCCTCTTCCCGGTGTCCAGGCTTGTTTAATAAACCTTCTTGCTGGCCCCTTTAACAACACTGGATGCCCCCTCTTCTTTCTGATGGGTGTGGCGTCCACACAAGCTAGATGGTGAGGGCTGAACAGCTTGACATGACCCCTTGAAAGAATCCCAGAGAAAAAGGAAATCTGGCTTTGAAGATACCGCTTTTGATCCTCCGCCAGCAGCGGTCCCATACACCTGCCTCCTGTTCTCTCAGGAGTCTTGCCTGGCCCACTGCCTGGGTTTGAAGCAGTTCTAACAACACCTAACTTCTTTTGAGGCTGTGATAATGATGATGGTGAATGCGGTGATGATAACAGCTAACGTTCATTAAGCACTTACTATGTGCCAGACACAGTTCTAAGTGCTTCAATGTATTCTTTTAAATCTTACAACAATTCCACGCTGTAGGTGCCATTATAGCTACATTTTGAAGACCAGAGAACTGAGCCTCAGAGAGGTTAAATAACCAGTAAGCCGCATAATCGGTTCTTTTGTTTCCAGCCACACGTGATAATTAATAGTCATAATGATAGCCCAGAGCCTCTTCATGATCCTTAAACCATTTTCTAAATCTTCACAGCTACATGAAAGCATATCCAATGTAGTTATAGTGTTAAACATCTCTTTAGGATATCATAATTATTTGAAATGTCTTTTCCTTCTAATCCTTTGAAAATTATAATTGACATAAGATAGAAGGAATGCCTGAGTTATCTACCTTACTTAATTGAGCACTTTTACTCCCAGTCTATCCGAACAGCTGGTCATTATTGTATTGCTCCTACAGTGACATAAAAGGAGTCAGATCCCAACCCCAGCTAATCCCCTAACCAACCATACAGCCTTAGGCCACTCATGCCCCCGCCCCCACCCCCATCTCACTTTCCCCATCTGTACAATGACGGGTTAAGTCTCATCTCTGACATCTTTGCTTCGGGCATCAGGAAACTGTGGTCTATGGGTCAGATCCAGCTGTCCCCTCATTTTTTTTTTTTTTTTGGCTCATGAGCTAAGAATGGTTTTTACATTTTTAAATTATTGGAAAAAAATGAAAAGAATGATATTTCATGACTTGTGAAAATTATATGAAATTCAAATTACAGTGTCCATAAATACATTTTGTTGGGACACAGCCATGCTCATTCATTTACTATTGTCTATGGCTGCTTTCATGCTATAATGGCACAGTTGAATAATTACAGCAGAAACCATATGGCCTGCAAAGACAAAAATATTCACAATCTGGCCCTTTACAGAAAATATTTGCCGACCCCTGGTCTGGATGTAGGGTAGGTGGGCACTAATAGACTTTAGGTAAATCAGAGGCTTGGGAAACATCTAACCAACCTTTAGAGGTTGGTGTCAAGGAGAGAAAACTAAAGTGTTCTCCCACAGATATTCCTTTAAGATAGAAAGCTGTCCTGGAAGGCCTGTCTTTGGCAGGGTCAGTCACTTATTCAGGGCTGTTCACTGTGTCATCCACACTGTCTGAGGTCCTTTGCCCCTCTTTGGGACATTCTCTAAACACCACCCTAAAGCCAAGCTCATGCGTTCCTTCACCAGCAAGAAAATGCAACATACTGATAAAGAAGACAGATTTTATGGGTGGACCATGGATTGAATTGTTGCTTGCTGTGTGATCTCAGGGGAGTTTCTAGAAGTCTCTGAACCACAGCTCTTCAACATAAATTGGGATGGATACTCACTCAACTCATTTATGCAAATAAGCATCTGGTGCCTCCTGTGCATGTTCACCTCTCAGGGTTGTTTGAGGGATAAAATAAAATTATCTATATAAAGCATTTAACAGAATGCCTGGCTCAGGATAAGAACTTGGGAAATGTTTAAAATAAATCTAGGGGTGCCTGTTGACTAATTATTTCATTTTTCATCTTTAAATGACAGTAATCTTATCATTCTCAGAACGTTGTTGAGATGAAGTTATATAATTCAAATGAAATGGAACTTTGGCCATTATTGCTATTTTTATTATTCTTATGAACAATGCTTCCGAAGCTGTGTTTCAGTAGAGCATTTAATAGGGCCAGCATTCTTTTTTCCAGACCAGGAGATAACAAATTAAGCAGGGCTCCCTTCACACATCATAACAAAGATTCAATAAATGCAACAATTTATCTTCCCTGTTCTGCCACTGCCACCCCCTCCCCCACTTTCCAGGGACTAACAGAGGACTTCTAAGCATCAAGGCACATCAGAACTATCTGAAGAGCTATATTTTTAATAGGATAAATAGGAACCATATTCACATAGTAAAAAAAGAAAATATATATATATATATATATACATATATATATAGACAGGTTTATTTTATATATATGTATATACATATATATAGAGAGAGAGAGAGACAGGTTTATTTTATATATATGTATATACACATATATATACATACATATACACACACACACACACACACACACACACACACACATACATATATTACAGCAGGGTATAAAATAAAAGGCAAATGCTTGCTTTCTCCAATCTCAAACTTCTTAAAAATAACTATCTTAAACCTTTTCTGTGTTCAGTGATTCTGATGGTTTCCTCTACATTTCTACATACTAGGTCTAGGTCTCTTTCTCTTGCTTGATCAGTTTTAATTCCAGCCCTGAGTCTCCATTAGAAAGATGATGATGAATCACCTCCTACTAATCCCTACATCCAGGCCCAGTGTTTGTTGGTTGTGCTATCATTTGGCAGTCTTCTTGATTTTTAATCTGCCAGCATTACAGCTTTATAAAAATGCAGGTGTCCATTGCTTACCAGGGCCACTGAATGACAACTCTTAGGAATGACTATTTTGCAAGAGCTCTCTAAGATATTCTGATACATCCCTCAAGTTAAAGACCTCTCTCCCAACAGCCTGTAGTACATCAGCCAGGTGATCTGCACTTGAACCAAGATAGTAGGCAGAGCATCCGTCTCATGTTACTCTTTCGTCAGTCACATGTGGGACAGTGTGAAGTGCCAGAGAAGTGCAGATACGGCACACAGGAGCAAAGTAACATAACGGCTCCAAGAGCTCACTGGTCACAAAGCCGTATTTTAGATGAGAAACAGAGTCACTCTATAAAGAGCAGCAGCTGATACAGCTCAGCGTGGACAGTGGAAGGAGTCTGGGTTCAGGATACCTGGGTTCTCATACCATATAACTAGAAGCATCTTGTACATTTACTTCATTTTTATCCCTGAGTCACAGTGTACACATCAATAGACTCAGTACTTGGGGGAATGTTCTAAAATAGGAAAAAATGGCTCAGAATAGTAATAATTAAACTTCATAGTTTAAATCTTTAATAAAATATCATTAGCAATGTTGCATCCTTACACATGTTGTATAATTAGTAGCACAGATAAAGCAGATAAAGAAAAACATTCTAAATATCAGATGTTACTCCTCCATGGTCTTTTTTATTTTAATAAAATGACAAGGAAAATTAGAAAATGATTAATTAAACCTTGTTTAATGAGCATGCTCCAGGGAATAGAAAGAGTGAATTGAACTTTGCAGTTAACTGGTGGGCAGACAGTTAACATGTTTATTTCCCCTTCTCAGTCAAGAACACTTATGTAGGGGCACCTGGGTGGCTCAGTCCATTAAGTGTCCAACTTTGGCCCAGGTCATGATCTCATGGTTTGTGAGTTTGAGCTCCACATCAGGCTTTGCACTGTTAACAAGGAGCCTGCTTGGGATTCTCTCTCAGTCTTTCTCACTCTTCCTTTCCCCCATCTCACTCTCTCTCTCTCTCTCCAAATAAGTAAACTTAAAAAAAAAAAAAAAACAAACACCATCTATACTGGCAGAGTCTATTTACTTGCATTATAGAGAAATCAAACCTAGTCCCTATAAGAGACTTATTTCTCCGTGATGAAGGACAATGTAGGGATTCCATATTACCATTCCAGCATGAGATCTTACAGAGGGAAAATGCCAGCTATTAGATGAATGTGCATTGACCACAAGTTATTCCCTTAGTTGTTTTTACCTAAAATCACAGATAGGAATTTGTTTTATGATCCTTTGTGCGTTCCTTCCCAGGGGAGCACAAAGAGTTCCGTTAGAGGATCCCATCAGTTTGATTAGACGTAACCGAGGTTTGGCTCTAGTAAGTAACCTTGCAGTCAGAAACTGTGGTGATGAAATTGAGTGACATTTATGTTTGAATAAACTCTGCCATTTCCTGTGGCCCCCATTATGTTCAAGATGAGGGCAGTGAGTATAAAATGCCTGGGGGCTGGTTACAGATTTTCAAGTGACAGAATAGGACTGCGGGAGATAATTTCCATTTCAGTCTCTTGATGGTTAGTTTATGAACAAGATGTTCTTTTTAAAGTTCTCTAAAAATTAAGAGAAATTTCTCAACTGTACATTAGCTTTTAACCAGTGTGGGATTTCTCTTAGGTGGTATAATGTCTTCAAAAACATATTCTGATTCCATCTGTACTAACAATTTGCTAGAAACATTGTGCAAATCAGTAGGCCTCTGTGGAAGTCTATCAATTGTGGCTACGGGAAAAGTCAACCTGAGCTGCTCTTTTCAACCAATTAAGACCATCCACTGGCATTTTCGGCCGGCTTATCATATTTCTCCTGCCTAATTAGCATTCTTGCTTGAGCATGTCTCTGGGTTTTATTCATTCACACAGCAAATATGTACTAAGCACCTACTCTGTACCAGGCATTGCTCTAGATGCTAGGCTCTAGGACACATCAATGAAAAAAACAGAAAAGTTCCCTGTGCTCATGGAGGTGATATTCCAATGGGAGGAGGAAGACAAGGGACCACAGGAACAAAAGAGATGGTCTCAGATGGTTATAAACACTCCTGAGGTTAACTCAACAGGGCACTGAGAAGGAAATGACTGGACTGGGTGGTAGAGTGATTTATTGGTTTCTTCTAGAAGCAGGACTTAAGACAAAGATTCAATTATAAGTGGTTTATTTCGGTGCCAATTAGGGAATCTGAAAAGTCAGGTAGGCACAGGATAGCAGCCAATAAAAGTACACAATCCCTTAAAGGACCTCTAGACATTGGTGTAGAATGTACCTCAGGATTACATACCCCCTCCCCCCACCCCCACCAAGGGGACAGGATCCTGGAGTACTTATCAACTAACTCTCCATCTTTCATTGGTTGAGTGCTGCTCTGGGTGTGTTTATTCCCCAACACATCTGGCTTAACCTGCACAAGGGTGAAGTAATAGATATTTGCAGTTAGTATAGAAAGTCAAATATCAGTATATTAGGGGGGAGTGGAATTGAGCAGGGTACTTCTGACAGTGTCTACCACAGAGTAGGAATTGGATCTTTAGATAAGGGGCCAGGAGGGGTGCCTGGGTGGCTCAGTTGGTTAGGCAACCAACTTTGGCTCAGCCGGTTTCATCTTATGGAGCAGGATGGAAAACCTGTGATCCTGTAACATGATTAAATTGACTTATCTAGGCATCACGTTCTGATTTCTTTCCCCTCCTCCCTGCACAGGGTTTCATGGACATTGACTTAAACAAATTCAAGGAGAGTGGAGCAAATGTAACAGGTTTCCAGTTGGTGAACTACACAGACACCATCCCAGCCAAAATCATGCAGCAGTGGAAGAACAGCGATGCTCGCGACCACACCCGGGTGGACTGGAAGAGACCTAAGGTGAGAGAATGGGCAGCAGGCAACAAAGGACCAACCTGGTCCCTTTGTGTGCCCCAGATTTCTGGGCACTATTAACCTTTAGGAAAGGAAAGACTTTCTAAGAAGAATAAGCTAAGGAAAATATATACATTAAGAATGAGGATGTGCTGCAAAGGTTTGACAATACAGAATGACCAATGGTTTAAACAAGATAAATGTTTTGTTTTTCTCTCATATAAACAAAATTCAGAAGTCAGCAATCCAGGGCTTATATAACAGCCCCGCTATTGTCAAACACTCAAGCTTCTTCTGTCTTCTTGTTCTGCTACCTTCAGCATATGGCTGCTACCTTATAGCCCAAAATGGCTGCTGAAGCTCCAACCATTAACTCAATACTCTAACCAGCAGGATAGCAAAAAGGAAAATAAAAAGCACAATTGCTTTAAAAAAAAAAAAAACAAAACCCTTTCAGAAGTCACACAAATCACCCACTCACATGCTACTAACCACATCTTAGAAACCTAGCCCCAACCTGCTACAGAGAAGCTGAAAAATGGTGTCTCTATTCTGGGCAGGGCCACTATGTGGCACAGCTCCAGGGGGGATGTGGTTTTCACTCATTTCTTTGTGAATGGAAGCTTCTTGAATTGTGCAGGAAGCTAGCCCTTTATCTGGTCAGCCACGTACCCAGCTAAAAAATAAGGAAATCTAATAAACAATATCCAGCACATCTCTGCCTCAGAACATCAGCTCCCAGTTATGCAGACCGTCTCCTTCTCATGTCCCAGGCATGAAGCTCTAAATCCTACAGCCAAAATCTATTTTATTTGCTATTTGATAGTGGTTTTGAATAAAGACAGCAGGTAATTTTTCTTTCCCCTGTCAGACTCAATATCTTGGCAGTGTCTGTGTGGAACACTGTGTTGAGGATTCTGAGGCCAAATCTGTTTATCTGGAGCAAACAGTGAATCTTTGACAACTTTCTCTTGCCACTCGGTCAATTTCTTTTTGCGAATGGCAAGTCATTTAGCTGAGATGCTTCTCATCCTGCTCTTACTGAAACTGATTTAGCAGCTCAAACATGAAGACTTACTTCCCATATGATTTCACTCATTTGTGGAATTTAAGAAACAAGACAATGAGCAAAGGGGGAAAAAAGAGAAAGAGAAAGCAAGAAGAAGATTCTTAACTGTAGAGAACTGATGGTTACCAGACGGGAGGTAGGTAGGGGTGGGGGAAATAGGTGACGGGGATTAAGGAGCGCACTTGTCATGATGAGCACTGGGTACTGTATGGAAGTGTTGAATCACTGTATTGTACACCTGAGACTAATATTACACTCTATGTTAACTGGAATTTAAATAAAAACTTTAAAAAATGAAGACTCCTTTCAATATGAGCTGAAGCAAACAAAATCACTTGTGCTTTAAAGCAATGAACAAAGCACATAACGGTTAATTAATATGTGAATACCCCACCCAACTTGCAAAAGACTGGAGAGTATAAAAATAATCAAATGTAGGGGCACCTGGGTGGCTCAGTCGGTTAAGCTCCGACTTCAGCTCAGGTCATGATCTCGAGGTGCACAAGTTTGAGCCCTGTGTTGGGCTCTGTGCTGACAGCTCAGAGCCTGGAGCCTGCTTCAGATTCTGCGTCTCCCTCTCTCTCTCTCTCTGCCCCTCCCCTGCTCATGCTCTCTCTTTGTCAAAAATAAATGGGAAAAAAAAACATTAAAAATAAATAAATGAAAATAATCAAATGATATATATATATATATTTATTTATTTATTTATTTAAGTGAGAGAATCAAAGTTAAAAACTGGAAAAATACACATTTATTCTACAACTCTCTATTGTGAACTTAAAATATACCACAGAACAAGCTAGGCATTGAGGACAAATTAATGAACAAGACAGGCATGAGTTCCAAAGCCAGAAAATATTGTCCTGGATCGTTATCCTGCTTTGTTTTATCAATATCTAAGCCCCCTTTTAAAGGGAAAAAGAGAGCTATCATGAATAAGCACAAGGGGAAAGGATACAGAATGTAAACCTGCCACTTTGAGGCACATGTGGAAATAATTAAGAGCTTACCCTTCTTGGATTTTTTTTTCTTTTGCTGTCACAGGGGATAGTGGAGTAAATAGTTCCTCTTGGCTCCCAACTGTGACTGTAACAGAGAAAACCAAAATTTCTATGGGCTGTATCAGAGCTATGGATGTGATGCATTTAATCTATGCCTTCTTTTTCCAGTTGAACCAACATTTTAACATTGCAAGACTGCACACAAAAGTCTAGAATTCCAGCTTCCCTTTGAAAGTCACAACTGGCAAGGGAACTCACAGTTCAGGAGGGCAACGTTGGCTAGTGATGTGGAGCAGCAGCCCCCATCCCAGGCACAGGCTCTTCCTGGGTCACCCCTGCCCACCCCCACTCCCGTAGCCCCCACTGAAAGCATTCTCATCACCAGGAAGCACGTTCCCAGACAGAACTCCCACCTGCCTCCCTGCCAGCTCTTTCTGACACCTAACTATCTCCATTCCTCCCACCAGTACACCTCTGCGCTCACCTACGACGGGGTGAAGGTGATGGCTGAGGCTTTTCAGAGCCTGCGGAGGCAGAGAATCGATATATCCCGCCGGGGGAATGCTGGGGACTGCCTGGCTAACCCAGCTGTGCCCTGGGGCCAGGGGATCGACATCCAAAGAGCTCTGCAGCAGGTGAGGCCGCCCGGCTGTGGTTGCCCCTTCTTATGGGAGCCTCCTAGGGGATTTCGGCATCAATTTCAGGTGGGGTGCAGCCATTTAAATGAAAGGGTTGGAGCATGCCTGAGGTTTGGACAACGACTGCATTGTGTTTGTGGCTCTTGGCATACGTGGAAGCTCATGTAGAATGTGTGTTTTTTTTTTTTTTTAACAAAAAATAGTATGGAACTCCTGATAGTGTAAAAACTGTATTTTCTGTTTAGGGATTATGCTGTAGTTGGAAAGAGGACTTGAAATACATAGGGATGAAACAGAACCGTTTGAGCTGTCTCTTGGAGACTTTCCCCCCCTGCCCTAGTTTTCTGTATGTCTTTGTTACCTTTGTTCTCCATGCACATTTCACGAGGGGATCCTGACAATGCTTCTCGGTACTTTCTAATCCCATTTTCTTGCTTCTCAGCATTACAATCATCAATTTTGTTTGCACTGAAGAACAGTTAAAGAACAGGAATAGAAAATGGCCATGCCTATTCTCATCAATTGGCTATGCAAAGGATTCTTAGGCTGAATCTAGATTCCACAGGGAAGAGCATAAATATTCCATCAGTGATATGTCTGCTGTACAAGCAGGATTAAACAGTGGTACCTGTGGGCTCTGTATTGAACAGTCTTGGTTTAGAAGCTTCTGGGAGCTTGCCCTCAGCTTGATCACCCTCAGAGCAACTAGAAATCTCTTGAAGCCTCTAGAAGTCTCTAGAAACACCTCAAGTCCAGGCTGTGATTCTTGAGCTGCTGATGGATAGGATGTACCATCTGATGCCTCCTAATAGAGAGGCTGTGTTTCCAGAGGGGAGTGGGCAAAGAGGGCAGTGCCAACTGAAAGGAATGTCCAAGTTTCAGGCACAGTGGCAAACCAGCAACAGCAAAATATTTTAGTGCTGATGCTACTCATGACCTACCCTCTGCCCCATCAAATGGAGTTGCCTGGATAAGACAGGTTTTACTTTTTTTTTTTTTTTTTTTTTTGAGACAGGGGAGAGAGAGAGAAAGAGCACACAAGTGAGGGAGAGGCAGAGAGAGAGAGAGAGAGAGAATCCCCAGCAGACTCCACATTATCAGCACGGAGCCCAGTGAGGGGCTCGATCTCACAAACTATGAGATCATGACCTGAGCCCAAACCAAGCGTTGGACACTTAACCGACTAAGCCACCCAGGTGCCCCAAGAGTGGTTTTACTTTTGAGACTACCTTCAACAGAAAGTGAATTTGGGCTCCCAGGAGAGGAGGAGAGCATTTCTGAACGAGGGAGGAATGTAGAGCAAAGTGCACAACCGTCCCCATTCATTTTCCAACCACACGTGCACAGCTCTAGCAATTTTAACAACCTGGGGAAAGAGCCGAGAAAGGAACATCACCAGCTGTTCCTCAGCTTGGATGAAGTGCCTTTACATGGAGGAGAATGTGTAGTTCCATTCTTGGGAATGAGGGTAAGCTGCAGCCCTGTGATGACAGGAGGAACATGCTAAGGGGTCCACCAGTAGCCCCTTCTGCTTTCTCCCCATCTCTGTGGAGGTCAGCCCCTTCACCAAGCAGCAACAGTGGACATCAGGCAGCTTCCGTATGATGGCCAAAGATGCAGCACCCACCTTCTGACTTATTTAAAATGCTCTTCCAGGCTCCACAGGCGAGACAGATTCTGTTTGCAATGTGAGACTGGTTTCAGAAGGTCCCCGGGACTTGCCCTCAGGTTCACAACCCTCCCAGCTCCTCTGCCTCTCCCATCTTAATGTCGTCCCTGTCGTGAGGATATCCTGACATCACCATGGCAGTGATGAAGCCCAGAAAGCAGTGCAGGTAGCAAGAAGGGTTCTGAACCAGGAGGCAGGAGAGCTGGGGTCCAAGTCCAGTTGGGGCCCTGGCTCTCTGAGTGACCTTGAAATACCCATTCGTATTTCCTACACACTTCCCTTTCCTTGTCCTTGACAATGAGGAAGTTGGAGAGACCACTCCCAAGTTTCCACTGTCTCTAGACATTCTAAGCTTCTTTTTCTAATGGTCTAATACGTGTCTTTCCGGTTAAAACATATACTTATCCTTTGCTTCTGCCTTCAGTGGGGTTTGGGAGGGGGCAATTGCCTTAGTCAAAAGAATATGACCTCTTTTATATTGTCTTTGAGTCAAAACTTGTATCTGCTTCTCTGGCAGCCAGTCAGCTGCTCCCTGAGAACCTGTGGGCACTCTGGCCTGGGGCCAAGCAATGGAGATAAGAGAAGGCAAGACCTAACCTTTAAGAAACTCTTCAGCCTCTGTTGGGGGATGGGGTGGGTGGGGGAGAACTAGCCCCAAACACAAAACTCCAACATTCTGATCCCAAGATCAGCTGTTCAAACAGATTCCTTTTTAAATCTTTGTTAAGAATCCAGAATCGCAGTAATTTATTGCTGAATGAGACTTTAGATAAGATTACCAGACTTCCATTTCCATTACTTCATAGAGGAGGCAGCTGACCAGAGTAGCAGTGATTCATCCAGGGTCACACAGCAGCTTAGCAGCAGAGGCTGGAGGAGACTCCCATCCTGCCTCCTCCTCCTGCTTCAGGCCTGTCCCTTGGCCTCTCGGCCCTTTGCTCGTACACATTGAGCCGCAGGGCCTTCCACACACGGTCATGGCCACTGTCCAGGCATTTCACCTTCTAGACCCATCTCTTGAAATAGTCATGCCACTAGTGAGCAACTGTGTGCCCACAATACGCTGGGTAAATTCTGCTGATACTCAGTCCCTGGAACCTGTGGTTGAGGGCTCAGGTCTTTGCTTCCCTAATCACTGGCCTTCAGGTCACACATTGGGAAGAGGCCTATGCAGTTCAGCTTGTGTTAGAAATGGGATACATGCGAGTGAGGCCTGAAGGAATAATCCCATTATTGTAAAAATAATGGTAGTGGCCAGTTAGCTCATCTGGTTAGAGCATGGTGCTGATAAAAATAATGGTAATGCCAGCTCTGATGTGTTAAGGGCTTCTTATGTATATGAGGTTCTGAACATACTTTACATGTTTCACTCATTGAATCCTCAATATAATACTCTGAGGTAGCTAGTTTTATTAATTTATGCTTTATAAATGGAGAAAATGAGCTTCAGAGATATTTTTTAAAATTTCCCCAAATTATATAGCTGGTTAGTGGTGAAACTGGGACTCCAACCCACATCTGCTTGCTACCTCACTTTGTGTACGTAACTGCCCTGAAGTCTCAGAGGTCCAGCCTAGCAGGGGAGACACGAGGGCTGTGGCCCAGCCAGCAATAGCACTTGGCCTTGGGTAATATCTATGCACCCCCATCCCCCCTTACCCTGCTGTAATTTCCCCAGCAACAGAGTGAAGATAATCAGCCACCTGCCTGCCTGACATCCAGGAGCCATTCAGAATAGTAATGAGCCCACATCCTGGAAGCCCTCCGTGCTCCAGGAAGGAGTAGGCATTAGGAAGCAGACCCATAAGTCTGCTTCTGGCTGACAGAGAAGATCCAGCTCCCCAAGTCAGGCTCTTAGCATTTGGAGGTCACAAGCCCACTGAGGATATTATTTTTAAAAGCTCTGGACTCTCTTTCCCAGAAACATGCACACATGTACATACATATATTTTTGTAGGACCAGGAGTCCGAGGACCATATTACTCCTGGAAGCCAATCCCAAGACTTCAGGTGAAGAATGCTTGCCCTAAATGATGATCAGACCTCTCGGTCTTTGTGTTTGCCATCTGTCAGTCAATGCTCAAGCCTATCAGAGTGAAGGAAGTCCCAGCATTTTGCTAGGTGAGATCTGGGGTGGCACAGGCAATAGCAGTGTGAGAGACAGTTCCTGCCTTTCAGGACTCAAGACCCACTTTTAAATGGAAGGCAAGCTCCTGAGAAATCCTAGCTCTAAAGGTGTGGATTAAGGGCTAAATAGCATAGCCAAGCTCTCAGTCCTATGGACAGTCACAGGAGAACGCCATGACTGAGGAGTCTGGGTATCGACAAGGTTTCTTATAAGATGGGTCTGGGCATTAAATAAGGTGATCCTATAATTTATCATCCAAACTGGGACACTTATGAGTGAAAGAAAAAGCTATTATCAATTATTCCAGAGTAGGAGTTGTAGACTGGAACGGTCTCAAGCCAGCTGAGATGGATGGTCATGAAAGCCTTAAGGGAAGGATAAATTTGAATAAAGAGCGAATCGGACTTTGGAGGATGTAAGCGTATGATATCCAGCAGGAACCAGAGTCAAGGTACAATCAAGGACTTGTGGGCATCATGTTTGGCTGTCAGGGAGTTAGAAAGAGAAGAGGTGGGTTTTCACCGTGGCTCCACCAAGCTCTAGCTTGGGGATCTTAGACTAACTACTCAACTTTCCTGGCATTGAGTTCCTCATCTCCTGAATGTACATAATCCTATTAGCACTGCCTGCCTCATTGGCTTGTTACAAGGCTCAAATTTTTAAAAATGAAAAAATTCAAAAAAAGAAGAAGAATGTAGAAGCTTCTTTGAACATCAGGGCAACTGAATGAGATGATTAAAGCCAAGTTGTTCTTCCCATTGTGCAGATGAGAAAGTGGGAGCTCAGAGGGGTCCTGTGACTTGCCCTGGCCGGAATAACCAGGATGTGATCCACTGGGATCTAGACCACAGGCCCTGATTTCCCACACCCAGTGAGCACTCAAGTGGGGTGCCAAGAGGATGGGTCCACTTGAAAGCAGCCACAAAGAAGTTACAGAGGCCCTGGGTCCAGAGCATCTCTGCTGCTGCCCTCAGGAATAGGGGGTGGGGAAGTCTGCAGTATTGATGCCTCAAATAGTGCAAACACTACGTAGCACTCTCCCAGCAGAAGGCAGGAAAGAAAAATTGTGCTTCAGCCTCTCATGAGCGGCAGACTCTGAGCTGGCACCCAGTAACCACTTACAGGAAGCCACGGCTAATTCTTTGTTTCTCACAGAGGGAGCTGGCAGACGCCAGGATGGCGACGGGAGTTCCAGGAAGCAGGAACCAAGGGGGGGACTCAGTTTTTGACCCCAGTCTCCCTAGATAGGGCCGGGGGGGGGGGGGGTGGCAGTGTGCGGTGGCGATGAAGGCTAAGAAGTTCAGCCCTGATGAAAAAGATAGCAGTTTCTAGATTTGCCCAAAGTGGGTGTTTCTGAGAAGCTGCTTCTTCTGACTGTGAGTCCAGACTGTCCATGTAAATGCTCTGGGGCTAAGCCATTCTCTTGACCTCTCTTTGCTCTGCCATAGTGGAAGGGTCGTTCAGAGATGTCTGCTTTCCCATACTTTGATTTATCTCAGTGTGTGTAAGTCTTGGCTTCTCCAACTAGATGGTAAGAGCCTACAGCTGCCCCAGACCTCTCATGACTTACTGTGAATTCTGAACCCAAGTGCCGTAAGCTCTGAGTCTCAATAATCCTATCTGTAAAATAGGCAAAATAACTGCTGTTACTGCTCCCTGCTGGGTTCCTGTGAACATCAAATGAACACCTTCCTGTGAAAACACTGTGGTGGTGCAAGGGGCCTTCAGGTAGAGGGCCTAGGACTTTGCTAATGATGCTTTTTTTGGAAACTGAGAAAGGCTTGTACAAATGCCAGTGGCAACACCTTCATCTCTGCTGAAAGAGTCCCCTGCTCTAACAACTTACCAGACTCAAGGCTTCAATGTTGAAATCATCTTATTTTTCCATACCTTACCCACCCTACTACCCTACAATAGTAGTAGCCATCCTCCTCCTCCTCCTCCTCCTCATCATCATTTAAATAATATGCATTTTACATTTGTCCCAGGCAATATGCTAAACACTCCAGTTCTTTGAGGAGGAAACTCAGAAACAGATAGGCTCGGTGACCTGTTCATGGCCGCCTCATTAGGAGTTAACAGAGCATGGCCAGGGAAATGCCCAGCGGTAGCAGCGGGTGACAGCAGTAGGCACGCAGAACATACTACTGTGTGCATTTCTGCATTCACTCAGAGACTAGCATGATAGCATTGTCGCCTGTTTGGAGAGGCCACTTGGTACCATCAGTGAATATACTAGAATATCAAAAGCTCAGGATTTTAGGCCTGCCTTTGACACTGAAAAGTCTTAAGTCTTGAGCAAATCAGTTTACCTTCCAGAGTTCTGGTTTCTCCCATGTAAGTGACGATCATCCCTAAATGGGTACCTCCGGGGGTTCCTGTATATGGAGATGAATATGCATGAAAGTACTTTGTAAACATAAAACATTGTCAAATGGTGGTAGTTATTATCTACACCATTGGTAGCAACAACAGCTGGCCTTTGCCGAATACTCACCATGCAGCAAGCATTGGTCATAAACTATCTCATTTAATCCTTAAAACAACCTTACGACATAATTAACCCCTAACTGGTCCCGTTAAACAAACGAGCAAACTGAGGCATAGAAATATTACACAATTGATACTAAAACGCCATACTGGTAATTGGTCTGAGACTTGAGACCGGGGCCAAAGCATAGATGCCCATTTGGATCATTAATGACATACTTCTTCTGTTTGGGAAAGTCACTCATCCACCCATTCATCTGCACATGTGCCCCAGTCTGTTTTTCCAGATGAGTTACTTAAACCCATACTTAGCATACCTCTCTCAAACCCAAATGAATGGGAAAGCCAGAGATGATCAAGAGATGACCACGGTGAGAAGGTGCAGTTGCTAATTGATTGAAATAGCTCCCTTCTTATTCTTTCTAGGAAGATCTGTGCTTTGTGTTCTCTCTGAAAAGCAAAGCCAGCCTAGACTTCTCTAGAGTCAAGGATTTCTCCATATTTCAGCTGAGAAAGTGAAAAGCTTGTTGTATAATTTGTCCAGCACTCTGGGCCTGTCATGGCCTCCCCAGTGAGACTTCAAACCAGAAGGTGACGAGAGGGTCATCCTCAGAGCAGTCAGCCCCCCTTTTTCTTTCTCTCCTCTCTCCTTCTCTCCCTCCCTCCCTCTCTCTTTCCCCCACCCCTTCTCTCAAATACACACACCCCAACTATTCTTATACCTTCTGAGGGCATAGAAGCTGGTCACTGTCAGAAAAAGATAAAGCCCTAATAAGTCTTACTTTTAAGCTATTTGAAGGGGATAAATAAACCGTGTGGGGTTACAGGGCCACGTTCATATTGGTTATAGGTAGAGACTCACCTCACTGGCCTTAGGCCAGACTGATGTGAGAACCCATGGTGGGTCACCATTAGAGAATGTGGCTTCTTACACCTGAGCAGATGACATACAGCTAGACTCATCCCTACTTGGAGAGTAGACTTGGGTGAGATTTATTGGTCACCCCCAGAGTGGCAGACTTGGCCCTAAAGGTCTTGAATCCCATATGTTGACCACTTGAGCTTTTCTATGATTAAAGATTTGAGGCCATGAAAGTTTGATCTGACTCATTTGTGGAAAAGAAATCCCACGAAGCATATTTGTGGTTGAATACAAATTTTTCTTTAACCAGCTGAGACTTGTTTCAAGCCCTGCCTACTCTGGTCTTAACATGAAGGGCTCTCCTCAGGTGCTTTCAGGTTTTCACGGCACTTTGACATTTTCTGTGTCCTTTAAAGCAGACAGGGCAGGAATTTTGGAAACCGGAGGCTGAGAGAGGTGAATCTCCCAAGGTCAGTTGGTTTCCCAGGGTCAAATTCAGGCCTTCCAATGTCAGGTCTTCAGATTCCCACATATTTTTATTTCCCGGCTTCACAAGGGAACCAAGGAACCATATTCAAGCATGGCTCAAGGCTTCATAAGGCCAGCTTCTTTTCCTGACTCACCAGGAATGGTACACTGGCCCCCTTTCCTTTACAGGCCTCCTGTTTCTCCACTAAAGGCGTGTGTCTGAGAGGCAGGCACTGCCCCTGGAGGTGGTCACGATGGGAGGTGTTCGATCAGGATGGCACAGAGATTTCTTATCAGAATCTACTTTGATCCCTTATTACTGTTTGCCTAAGGCAATGGATGAAAAAGGTTTTCAGTATGAATCTCAGTTTGGTAGGAAAGAGAACTGCCCATAGCCGTGTCTGCTGTGGGCAAGGAGTATCTTAGTCATCACGCGACTCCGAGACCTCATCCCATGTAAGCTTCTCAGGTTCTGGACTTTCACTTCAGCAGAAAAAGCAAACAAGCACAAGTGGAACTTCTAAGTTCATGGTTTACTACTTGGCTTTGCTTTCCAGGTGCGGTTTGAAGGCTTGACAGGAAATGTTCAATTTAATGAGAAGGGACGCCGGACCAACTACACCCTCCATGTGATTGAAATGAAGCATGATGGCATCCGAAAGGTAAAGGCCACCTTTGCTTCCATTCCACAGAGAGGAGAGGGCCAGAGCGGAGAGCCTTGTGAGCCCATCTTTCCTGGACTGGATCTCTTTGAAGAGACTCAGGCAACAAGGATTCTAGACTCAGCTCTGCCACTAACCAGCTGGGACTTTGGGCAAGTCAGTTCCTTTCTCTGAGAATTAATTCACCCATCTGCAAAATGGAGATAAAAATCTCTACCTTTGTCGCAGGGTACTAGTGAAGATCGAAAGGATGGGAAAGTGCTTTGAAAATATAAAGTAATAGAGGAGTATAAATGCTACTGCTGTTCCTGAGGGATTCTGAAGAACTCGGGAATATGGTTACTGATGACATTAACCATTTTCTCCTGATCCACACTTGGTCATATCCACTCCATTTTCCATACAGAAGGAGTGAAAAATATGTGTATGTGTTTGCATATGTAATATATAGTATATATGCATATTAACTTTTAGAATAACATTCAAATCCTTGGAAAGCATTCACAACTTTACCAGAACTTGTGTTGTCTGGTCTCTGCCAATCTCTCCACCCTTGACCTTAGATACTCGCTTTCTTTCTCTCTTGATGCCAGCCATTCTGATCAACTTTCACTTCCTTGAATAGATCACGTTCTCCCTCACCTTGGAGCTTTCATACCTGTTCCCTCTACCTGGGACTCTCTAACCCCTTCCCTTCCTTTTCTTGGCCAATTCCTCCTCAATTCCTTAAGCACTCAGAGTAAATGTCATGCCCTAGGGATGCCTTCCCTGGCCTCTCCTGTTTATGCCTCGTGGCAGCCTCTATTATCCTGTCCATGGCCTCCATCATATTCTTTCTTTCTTATGATGGCATGATGTAGTGGTAAGAGGCATTGCATATTATGGTAGAATAGTAGTAGAGTGACATGGGTCAGAGGATTGGCCCTGGAATCCTGGAGGTCATTCCTGGCATCACCACTTATCAGTCTGTGATTCTGGATAAGTCATTCAGATTCTTTGTGCCTTAGTTCTCTCATCTAGTAAATGGGGATCGCCATAAATAATGCCAACCTCCTAGGCTCACTTAGGGGATTAAATGACCTAATGTGTGCAGAAATTCTAAGGGCTGGGCCTGAGACATTGAAAGTTAGATCTTAATCTCTCAAACTTCATGCTCTCTATGCCCACGATGTCAAATACAGTTGCTACTAGCCATACATAGCTATTTAAATTTAATTTTTAACTTAACAAAATTTAAAAGCCAGTCCCTCAGTTGCACTAGCAATGTGGTAAGTGCTCAAGAATCAATGTGGTTTAGTGACTGCCATACTAGACAGCACCGATGTATACCATTTCCATTGTCACAGAAAGTTCTACGTAACAGCTCTGCTTATCCTTTCTGTCCCCACCTCCCATAAACCTATATCCTTTGCTCTCCTGTCTGGAACCCCACCCTGTATATCATAGTCTGTCTCACCACATCCCATTTCCCAAGGCTGTATTGGGGTTTTTTTTGTTGTTTTGTTTTGTTTTGTTTTGTTTTGTTTTTTTATTGCTGCCGTGACAAATTACTTCCAACAGTGGCTTAAAACAACACAAATTTATCATAGGTCAGAATTCTTGCTTGAGTCTCACTGGGCTAAAGTCAAGATACCGGCAGGCCTGTGTGCCTTCTGGAGAATCTATTTCTTGGTCTTTTCCACTTTCTTCTTAAGGCCACCCATGTTTCTCAATTCATATTCCCCTTCCTCATCCTCAAACCCAGCAACATCACGTCTGACCCAACCTCACGTCTTCTCTCTGACCACAGTCAAGAAAGATACTCTGCTTTTAAGAACTCACATAATTGGTTTAGACCCACACCAATAATCCAGGATAATCTCCCCATCTCAAGGTCTGTAACCTTAATCCCATCTGCAGTGTCCCTTCTGCTATGTAAGGTGACAGGTTACAGGTTCTGGGGAAAGGGTATGGACATCTTCAGAGGGGCCATTACTCTGCCTGCCACAAAGGCCAAGTTTCAATGACTTCTCTATCATCACTCCTTCCTCACCCAATAGAAGCCTTCTCTTGTCTTTTTGTGTTCCCACAGCACATGTGATGTCACCAGGACACCAGCACACTGTCCCCTGTTGCAGTGCATTCACATACATCCCATACTTCTTCCTAGATTGTGAACACTTTGAGGACCCAGAACCCATTTCCCACCTTCTACTGGGCACACTTCAGGAATCGGCTACAGTAGGCCCACTACCTGTGTTAACTTTCAGCAGTTGCCAAACAGGGCTCTCTATCTGGTTCTGAGCGTAGCCACTAGGAGCATAACCACTTTCCAGCAAACCTTTGGCATGGTGATTGCACAAGGGCGTTGTCCTTGGGGACAGAATTTACTGCAAGGGATGCCCATCCAAAAATAGTCTAAGTCTGAGTTCATTTCTGTTATCCCCTGTTCTACAAACTCCTGTGCTGGAAAAGACATCTGCTAGGTGACTTAACTCTTTCCATCCTCAATCTCCACATCTATAGAATGGAGACATATCATGTATGCCTTGGCACCTGATCATTGTTCAGTGAGTGGTTACTAACAGGTATGGCAAATGTCAGGAGCTGTTACGTGACTAAAGTCTACAAGCCCTGAGATGACTTATTTATCTTTTTCAAAGTATTTTTTTTTCTTTAGTGCGGTTGTGAAGAATATCAGCCTTCATGATATAGCTCCCCTTTCCAAATGGATAAACTGAGGCAGGCCAGCCTGGTAGGCTGCCTAAGGTCCCACAGTGGGTTATAATGAAATGGGCCCCATGACTCTCCAGGCCACACTCATCTTGCTGCAGCAGCTGCCACAGCTGAATGGCTCCAGAACACAACTGGAACATTTCCAATGACTGTGGAGGAGTGAGGAGCTCAGAGTATTTTGCTGCCCTTAGAAGGGACACCAGTTACGTGACCTCCTCCCCAGCCCTTCTTCCTTTCAGATGCAGAGAAGAAGGGGCAGTGTCACCCCCTGCATGGTACATGAAAACATAAAAGCAGTTCTTTTGGGTAAGGACTTGGGCAGGCAAGAAGGTTGCTCCTACACAGAACATTGTTGACCATGGACCTGGGCTCTTGCTCAGAATCCTCAGAATGGCCTACTGCCCTCAGGGCGGAAAAATACTATCTCCTGGTGGATGAAATTGGCACATGCATACTACCTATGAGCAGTTGCGTGTTTGTCAAAATTAAAACATGGGTGTTTATCTAGTTCTTTTCCCTGCAGTGTAGTGGGGTGGTTGAAAATAAAGCCATATTCTTCCCTGCCCATTAGCAGCAGGCTAGGTATATTGGGGACATAGTGGTAATGAGGTAAGGATGAAGAGAAGGCAGAGGCTTCTACCCCAGCCTGGTCATCGCCCAGCAGGGTGGCTTTAACTTCTCCGGGTCTTTAAAATGAGTGAGAGGTGCTGGGCTGTGCAAACCTCAGTTCCTCTCAGCACTGACACCATGGACGCCGATGCATGTGATAGCATCCCTGTCAAGCTTATGCCTCCAGTCAAGTTGTCCCTCTCTGGGCTGGGCTTTGACTCCCTCAGGACAGGTGGGGTTAGGGACCCTCCTCAATGGACAAAACGCCCATCAGTGGGAACTTCCCCAATCACTACCCCCGGGAACACGGGTCTCAGTCCTTCATGTTGACCTTAAACCTCACCAGAGACTGTGGGAAGCCTCCTTGTCTCCTCCAAATTTGTATGACATCAAGAGCTCTCCTCAGGAGAGGACTCATCGTAGCAAGATTGGCAGTTCTCACACTTGAGCAAATAGAAGAATTACCTGGAGGCCTTGTTAAAAATAGCGATTCTCGGGTTCCCCAAAGCTGGACATTCTGCTTTAAGAGAACAGAGATGAGTCTCGGGAGTCTGCACATTTAAAAAGCCAGCTTCCCGAGTGGAGAGGCTCCCAGTGCTCTAGGTGGTTTGGTGAGAAACACAGGCAGAATGGTTATGAGCTTGGGCTTTGGAGGCAGATAGGCCAGGATTTAAGTCCCTGCTTTGTTCTTCAGTAGGCACATGACCTAGAACAAGTTACTTAGCCTCCCTGGACCTCAGTTACATCATCTCCAAAAGGGGGATAATATCCCGTACCACACAGGGTCCCTGTCAGAATTAAATGCAACGGTGCCTCCTACCTCCACAGCTTGTAGTGAGGGATTCAGAAAAGCAGCTCCTGGCATGTAATCGACATCCAGCCCATGTTTTGTTTGTTTGTTTAAACTCCATTCTTTAGGCCACAGGTTTTTTTTTTGTTGTTGTTGTTGTTGTTTTTTTGTCAGCCTTGAGTTTGAGTGAATCAGGCTGTACAAGCCTATGGAATGGATAAATCACCAAACAGAAAGAACAGAGTAACCTTAAAATCCACCAGCAAATGGCTGTGCTTTATTGTTTCAGATCCCAAGGCTGTTTTCCAGCTTACTTCCCCAAGACTAAATTCTTGCTTAGACTGTGGGCTCAAGCATCCTTTGTTTACAGGGAATCTGACTTGGAGAAAATCAATTCCTCTACATCTGTGGCTTCAGGCCTTTTACTCAATCAGCCTCCTAGCAAAGTAATTCCTCAGATTTAAGAGTGACCTAGTTGTGCTTGTTTCAGTAAACATTACGTGGCCTTACCTGATATATGTAATAAAGAGGAGCTGCTGTTGCTTGATTTGGGGCCTCAGGGACACTCTCCTGATCTTTTGGCCTATATCCTTGGCACTGATGCGCCAACAGATACCCTCTAGGTATCTGGGTCCAATCTGACATCCCAGTGAAATGTGCACACTTCCAAGCATCCATGCATCATACATTTAGCAGCATAGATGCCAGATTTGGCATTGGCTCCGCTAAAGCTAAATCCTCAGGAAATCTTGTTCACCAGGGGGTACCGATGTAGAGATCTATATCTGAGATCTAAAATACCTCATCAGATCCAGGTTGGATCACAAATTCTGATAAATGACTGCCAAGGGAGAAGTGTGGGGAAAATTCTCCAAGGTCTTTCATCAAGGGACCAGCATTGTGAATTTTAACCATCTTTCCCATCATCATTGGCCCTCTGTCTAGCTTCTGACCTGATTGCAGGCGTCTACTTCTCATTGCAACTTGACTTGAGTCCCCCTGCCCTGCCTTGCCTTATCCTGCCCTGCCCTGAGTTTCTTATCCCAGATTCTGACCCTCTGAGTAACTAGAAAGGAAAGCATGGGCAGGAAAGCAAACTAAAAGTGACACAAAGTCCTGCTGATGTAATAAGTAATCTAAAATCCCAAAGAATTCACAGCCTTCCATTCCATATGATCTTCAGAAGTTTTTCTGTAAATCCTTGCTCCCCAACTTTGGACGTGCCAAATCCTCTTATAGCTCTAAGACATTGCTCCAACCCAACCACCTCTGTTTCCACTGCTGACCCTAGAGCCCAAGACACCCCCACGCCATCCTGGATGCATACGGGAGCCTCCTTACCTATCACCTAGTCCCACTATCTACATCCTTGCCCTTCTGTAAGGTCAATATGCATCAGGTTCTATTGTTTCTCTGCCTACAACTTTCCCTTGGCTTCCTGTTGCAGGTAAATATAACTCCTTCCCTTGACCTTCAGAAAATAGAGGCTGCTTCCCTCTGGCATGAGCTCTTGCTCCTCTGTCTCTAGCTCATCACTGCACAGCTGCACTGACATCGTTCCATCCCTTTACCTGATGTTCGCTATCATTGCAGTTTTGTGTGCTGTCTCTCCCTGTGGTTCAGGTCTCTGCTCAAGTGAAGTCACTTTGGAGAGGCTGTCCTTGACCAAGCTATCTAAAGTGGCCCCCACCATCTGGCACAATCCCATTATCCCATTCTATTTTTTTTTCTTAATGCTTAACCCTTCTGATCTATTCTTGTTGGCTTAGTGATCTAGATTGGGTTTGGCGGACTTCAGCCTGCAAGGCAAATTCATCCCACTGCCTGCTTTTGTACAGCCCATGAGCTAGTAGTTTTTTACATTTTTAAGTGGTTGAAACAAATCAAAAGACAACTATTTCATCATATGTGAAAATTTCCCAAAATACAATTTCAGTATCCATAAATGAAGTTTCTTTGGAACATAGCCACATTCATTTGTTTAGATATTGTCTGTGGCTGCTTCTGCACTACAACAGCAGAGATGGGTACTTAGAAAAGAGACTGTATGACCCACAAAGCCTAAAACATTTACTCTCTGGTTCTTTCCAGATAAAGTTTGCTGACCCCTGGCCTGGGTATATATTGTCTTTCTTCCCCTCTTCTCCACCTTCCTGCCACTAAAATGCCAGCTGTCTAAAATCAGGGACCACAGTTGTGTTATGTATTATACCTTCAACCCCTGCAGTATATTGACACATAGTAAGCACATGCAAATAAATGGCTTTTTAGTAAATGAGTAGACAGTTTATTGGATGTTGCTGGGCAACCAGGGTGCATACTATTCTGGCCCATATTTCCATAGATCTGCCAGCAAGTAAGAAAAAAAAAATGCTGGAAAATTTTAAATAACACTTACAGCAGAATTCAAAGTCATACATAAACATATTAAGTTCAAATTCTTTAAGTAGGTTAGTTAAGAAAACCCTAGGTTCAATGACAGAGAAACTCTGAATTATTAGCTCTTTAATGCAATAGATGTTTAATTCTCATTTACCTGGTGACCAGTGTTTGGACTGAGGGCTCTGGTTAAGACTCAGGCTTATAGAGGCTCCATTGCCCGTTAGCATCATTCTGGCTGTCAACATCTAGCTAACAGATGAGGAAGAAAGAAAGCAGAAATTGTGCTAGAGATTTGGGGGACTCAGACCAAGAGAGATGGGCATCATTTGTGCTGTGTTCCGCTGGCCAGAACCCAATCCTCTGGCCCACCTAGGTGCCCCATGGGCTGGGAAATGTAATTGCTGGCTAGGGAGATACTTCCTGCCAACACCTCTATGCTAGGGAAAGAGAATAAGAGTCCTTGCTGGTCATCTAGTTGACTTTGCCACAATAGGCAACATACTTTTAAAAACTGTATTACAGTGGATCTCATTTTCGGAGGTCCCCAGGCTGTGGCTTTACAGGCAGCCGAGAGATACAAATGTGTAAATCTGACTTGCTGACTGTGCAAGGTAGATCAGTTGAATTTACTGTTCTATAACTATCTCTTTTTTAGACTTCATTCACTTAAAAAAAGCTAATCTATCATCTAGACTCATTTCCTACATTCAAAGAATCTTTAGAGGCAGATGGAAACAGAAGATCAAAAATTATAACTGGCCCCAGGAGAGGACCTCTTACTGTTAGAATTGTTTAAATCCTCTCCTGAATAATGGGCCCCAGTCTTTACCCAGCCACTAGCTCTGATTTACTTTCAGAGAGAATCAAAGGTCCTGCATATCCTCAGTAGAGAATCAAAGTGCTGTATAATAATCCAACCCATTTCTCCAAGAAAGGGAAATTTGCTCTCATCTCTGAAGTGTAGTGTCTCTTCAAAACTCTTTGTCAACTTTTGTTTCATCGAACTGTGGAACCAGATTTCTCAACTGCTAGCTTATGTGAGGTGCAGGCCGGGTTTTGGCATCACCCCACTCTTTTTGACTGGCAATATTGTTTTATTTCCCTACAAAAGGGTCAGACATCAAATAAACTTGTTTATGACACTTAGCTATTCCTCTAGCTTTTGATATCAAGGAAGCTGTATATAAACCAAGCTATGCAATAACTTTTATAGATCCCAATTTAACAACTAGTGCCACAATACTAGCTTTGAAGGACCACTATCTTGAGAAATTAAAGTCTCTTTCTAAGTAGTGTAAATCTGGTCTACAACAGATTTATCTTGCTTTTTCCCCCTATCCTTTATCAAAATAACTTGGGATTTTAGAGCAATGTCTTGTGGTTTGGGGCACACTTACCCTAGGCCATTCTGCATGTAAGGAGGGTTACTTTGCCAAATGAATTTGAGAAATGCTCTAAAATAACACACTTTTTCTTTAGAGATTGATAATTTCAATAGTAAATTGATACTGAAATGTCTTATACTATAGAAGCCTGCTAACCTTCAACTAGGCATTACCCTTAGACTAGGCATTAATATGAGCCACATACAGCTCTCATTGTTGTCCATGCATTAACTCCTTCCATCCTCACAGCAAACCCCAAGAGACAGATACTCCTGATGTATCCATTCCACAGAGCAAGAACCGAGGCCCACTGAGGTCAGGTAACTGGCCAAAGATTAGTAATTAGGGAAGTCTACCTTTTTTTTATGTTTATTTATTTTTGAGAGAAAGAGGACGTGCGCATGCACGAGCAGGGGAAGGGCAGAGACAGAGAAGGACAGAGGATCTGAAGCAGGCTCCATGTTGATAGCAGCAAGCCCGACCTGGGGCTCGAACCCACAAACCATGAGATCATGACCTTAGCTGATGTCAGAAGCTCAACCGACCAAGCCACCCAGGCACCCCAGGAAAGCCCACCTTTTAAACCAGTTCTTTCTATATCAGAGAGTAATCTCTTGACTATCAAGCCCCCACTTAAAAAAAAAAATAATACGTAATAATACACTGTATATTTTAGATTTTGCACATCAGAGAATGCAACTTGCTCTGTACTGATGGTTTCATTAGAAGGAGCTAAACCTGTGCCTGATTGTGAAGAGGAAAGTAAAAGGGAAGAAAGGAAGGGAATGAGGGGAAGAAGGAAAAGAAAGAGAAAGGGAAAGGGAAAGCATCATCTGTGGGGGGAAAAAGGCATTTGCCAGACCTGCTCCTGAGTTAGTATTGATTACATTAAATAACCTAACCTTTGAGGTCATGCCCTGGCTCCTATGCCCTGCCACGAATCTGCTATATAATCTCTATATTTATAAATTAGATCATTTTATTTCCCCAAGGCTCAGTTATCTCCTTTATAAAACAGAGGAAACAATCCCACACCTGTCTTGTGCTATTTGCTAAAGAGTTAAATGTTGTGAAAGTACTTTGGAAATCTTTTGAAAACTTGCATCATGATATACTACATTAGTGGCTTTAAACATTTTCAACCAGAGGGCTCCTTGTAAAAGTGAACGTTAAAGGGATCCCAATATGTGAAAGAGATAAAAAGCAGAACTGAGTGTTTTGAAGGAGAGATGGGGCACCCAGAGCTGTCTCCCATTTTCTGACCCCTCACCCACCTCCTAGGAAAGTGGCATGGAAAAGTCCCCACAGATGCTCCAGGGTTCTAGGGCCCTGGTCTAGCAAAGTGAGGGAGTCAAGACTGCATCCTGGTTTTGTGCCTGTCCCCTCATCCCTCTCTGTAAAAGAAAGGGGTTGGAAGAAGTGATTCTTCAAGCCTCTTCCACCTCTGACATTCTGGAAATCTAAGTTTCTGGTTCTTGTGTCATTTAGGGAGAAATGTCTCCTTCTGTGCTGACTAAAAGTGCCTAACACAGGCAATATTGAGCACAGGCCTGCACCAAGGGTAGATCTTGACCCGATGCCCTGAGAGACAAGCCTCTGGACTGTCTTAGCACCCAGTAGGGTCCACTGTCTCCTTGTTGGAAGCACATCTTCTCTTAACAAACATTTCCTGAGCTGCTTCTTATAGAAGAATATGCCATGCTAAGTAAATCATTCTAGAAGGAATAGACCTCTGGCTTTGTCCATCAGGAACCCACAGAACTGTGGAGAGATGGCGACAGACATACAAACAGCCAGACCACAGGGCCAGTGGGGACCTACCTGAGGCACTCAAGGGCCGGCTAGCAGCTTACTGGCCCTGCAGTCAACCTTCCTGGCTCAGATCCTGGCTCCATGACTTGACCGTGACCTTGGAAAAGTTGCCTCACTTCTCCACATCTCAGTTGCTTCACATTTAAAATGGAGGTGATAATTAAGTACCCACTTCATAGATTTTTGTGAGGATGGAAGAAGTTAAAACATAAAAAAAAAAAGAAAAAAACCACTTAGAAGAAAAGAGTGGCTGAAACCCAGTAAGCGCTCAATAAATGTTAACTAAAATGATTACATGTTATCATGGAAGCCAAGTCCCCTCTTAGCAACAAATGCAGAGCCAATTTCCAGCTGCATCACCTTGGGCAGGTTACAGACACCTCTAATCCAAATGAAATGGCACAAAAACTTAAAAACACTTAGCATCTGACAATAGCAAGAACATAATCAGCATTGTCAATTATCATTGTTGTTGTTAACCGCAGTGAGATCACAGAGAGAATGGCTTTTTTCCAACGAGGAAACTGGGGAAGGCATCAAGGAGACAGTGCTGTTTGAGTTGACCCCTGGCACAGGCCTCAGCTGTGTGAGCCTGGTCTGAGTTCTGGCTGGTGGGAGGCCTGCTCTTTCCTCTGCAAATGCACATCCAGTTCTCTTTCCTTTCTCACCCTCCATCTACAGCCAAAAGAAGAACCACAGAGCAAAACACAACTGTCTAAAGATATAGAGAGACAGGACAGAGGTGTGTGTTTGTGTGTGTATGTGTATTAGCCATGCCATTCTGCTCTTCCCAAACCTCCCATGACTTCCTGTTACCTTCAGGATAAAGTCTATATTGTTTAGCCTGGCATTCAAATCCAGGTGTCTCCTGGGGCGCCTGGGTGGTTCAGTGGTTTGAGCATCTGCCTCTTGATTTTGGCTCAGGTCATAATCTCGCAGTTCATGAGATTGAGCTCTACATCTGGCTCCACACTGACAGCATGGAGCTGCTTGGGAATCTCTCTCTCTCTCTCTCTCTCTCTCTCTCTCTCTCTCTCTCTCTCCTCTCTTTCTCTCCTCTCCCAAAATTAAAAAAAAAAAATCCATCTTCTACCACTTGCCCACTGCCCTCTTAGGCTAACCCTATCTTCCACCTGGAAGCCATTGAACTTACATATCTGGGAAGATTCCTGCCTTTACATCTTGGCACATGTTCATGGTCTCTCCAGCCTGAAAGGTTTGGGCTCAAACTGCCCATCCTTTATGACCTTGTGTGTTGCATGTGTCATGTCTTCCCAAGTAGACTGGGGAACTTCTCAGAGCAAGGACTACCTCTTAGACTTTTTGTATCTCTCTCAACCTCCCACACAATACTACCAGTGTTTTAGCTCAGAGTCTTGCACACGATAGGGATCCAATAAATACTAGCTGAAAGATCTTGGAAAATGAGCCAGTATAAATAACCCACTAATTAAAAAAAATAATAATAATTTTTTCAGCCAATAATTTTAGGCACTAATATATACTCAGTATTATAATATTTCATAATTGGAAATAAGAGAAATAAATGATAAAGCATAAAATAACAATCACCTAGGAAGTTAAATCTAGATGGAAAAAATACAGGTAAATATAAAAATAAAGCAAAAGGAATTTAATGTTTAAATCGTTATGATTCCAACTGCCATTCAGAATGAGCTCAGGAAGAGAAGGGTTAATAGAAATAAAGAAAAAGGGGTTTGAGTTTGTGAACAACTGCAAGGAATTCAGTTTCCACAGCCATGGCTTGCATTGTACAAAATATTCTAGCTGCATTAAGAGTTAAACCCGCCCCCTCTTCACAGGGGCAATTTCTATGTTCAGTCCATCATGGTGAGGATGTTCAAGGGGGTGGGACTGGGAGGACCTGGATGGAGAGCATTTTACCTCTTGTTATTTTTATCTACCAATGCTTTAGAGCCTGGTGTGTCCAATACTGTATGATATGATGCCTAGACCCTTGCTTTTTTGTCTGGTGTTGGCTGGGTGGTCCACAGTAGGCCAGTCCTGAGGAGCCTGTCTCATCTCATGTCACCACCTTCCTCTCCTTAACAGATCGGTTACTGGAATGAAGATGATAAGTTTGTCCCTGCAGCCACTGATGCTCAAGCTGGGGGGGACAATTCAAGTGTCCAGAACAGAACATACATCGTTACTACAATCCTAGTGAGTACTCAGTCCTTCATCGAGGTTATCTAGATGTAAGCTAGACCAACACAAAGGTTTTCCCCAGGAGCATAAGCTGGTTATTCTTCTTGCTGAAACCATGCTATAGGTAGAAAGAGGGAGTAGAAAAAGGAGTTTCCTAGAAATTAGAGATGCTGTTTTCACTCTGGTTTTGCTATGATTTCATTTTGTATACGGGGATAAGTCACTTACCCTCCTTTGAGCCATAGTTTACCCATATATAAGACATAATGGTGAGACTAAATTATGGTGGTTCTCAGACTGTACACTCCTTCAGTAGAAGCCATTTTCTAAGAAAGTCTCCTAAAAGCCAGCACTTTAGCTACTTTATATCCACTGAACTGCTGTGATTTTCAGTGATTGCCTGTGAGAAAGCTGGAGACTGTTTAGGGCCTACTTTCCCAACATAGTGCCCTAGAGTCACCTCCAAAAAATACAAAAGCTCCTGGAACATAATTTAAAAGGGTGAGCTCCACATGTGAATTATAAAATATTCTTATTTTAAGAGTTTACTTTCTTAGCCCAAGAAGTTTTGTAATGGAGGGAGCAGAAATGCAGGAAGTAGGTTTAGGGACTTAGAGAGACCAAAGTTAACCAACGTTGTTGACATCTTCCCCTGCCATGCCAAAGTCCTCCTTACCTATGAGTGGACCCACAACCCACATTCTCTCTCCCCCCATTTTTCTACCAGGAAGATCCGTATGTGATGCTCAAGAAGAATGCCAACCAGTTTGAGGGCAATGACCGCTATGAGGGCTACTGTGTAGAGCTGGCAGCAGAGATTGCCAAACATGTGGGCTACTCCTACCGTCTTGAGATTGTCAGCGATGGAAAATATGGAGCCCGTGACCCTGACACCAAGGCTTGGAATGGCATGGTGGGAGAGCTGGTCTATGGAGTAAGTTCTCCACAGGGTGGGGGATTGGAGGACAGGGAGAGAGTTTGACAGAAAATAATTTGGTGGTTGGCTGGCCCTGTCCACAGATGACTATTGGACCCCCTAACTTAGTATAGTTGCTGCCAAAAAGATGAGGTGTTCAAAATCCAATATCTTGAGACATTCTTTGTTCAAGGCTACTTACTGGTCCCGGCTTTCTCAGTTCAGTCTTGTGACTGCAGTTGATCATGATCTAACACAGGCAATACTGAGATTCAGGATGAGTTTTCCTGAGGCAGACCGCTGAGTTGCCACTCCCCTGCTCAAAATCATTTATGGCCCCTCCATATAAACTTCTTCCCTGGTGCCAGATACACCCTGGATTCAACCTAACTTTCTAGTCACTCACCCCAATATTACCTTTCCGATACCATCCACTTCAGCAAGACCACCCCTGAGTACTCTGTTCTCTAGAGTGCTCCCTTCCATTAAGTACCCCCAAACTCCTGTCCCTTCTCCAAAAATCTATATCAAATATTGCTTTTTCCAAGGTGTCATTTCTTTCTCCCCATAACAGGTATTAACTCTCCTTTCTAAGTGCTCTTGCCTTCCCCTGCAGGATTTAGTTTCTGTTTCTGTTGTGGCTTACCTTGCCTTGTATAATAGTTTTCTGTGTAATAGGAGTAGGTCTCTCTGTCTTTATATCACTCACTGCACTTGAAATAACACCATGCACGATTGCTATAAAATCTTCAATAAGTTGAAGCATTTCTGAGAAGCCACTGAATGTCTGAATTGCTTTAAGTATTTAAGGAATCACTGAGAAGTAAAAGATCTGATCCCTGTCCCCAAGGATCTTAACATTTTATGGGGTAGAAAATACAATGAGAGAGAGTAGTAAAAGATAGTATGGTTCAAGGATCAGGCAAGAGGCTAACATGAGTTTGTCTAGCCATCAAGAAAGATATGGAAACTGAAAATTGCCCATGTTCAAATAGAGAGAAAGGCAGCCCAGGAATTTCTAAAGTACAAACAATAGAATGGTGATGGAAATAAAAGAGGTGTAAGGAGGGTGCAGAAACATTGGTCATTGGGGTGCCTGGATGGCTCAGTCAGTTAAGCCTCTGACTCTTGATTTCAGCTCAGGTCATGATCTCAGGGTTTGTAGACTCAAGCCCCACATCAGGATCTGTGCTGACAGCATGGAGCCTACTTGGGATTCTCTCTCTCCCTCTCTGCCCCTCCCCTGTTCGTTCTCTCTCTCTCTCTCTCTCTCTCTCTCTCTCTGTCTATAAATAAATAAATTAAAAAAGAAAAGAAAAGAAAACAGTGGTCATTTGTGTAGAGGGCTTGGATTGAGCAGTCAGGGCTATGGTTGAGTATGAAGTGACAAGGGGAAGAGTGGATTGATTCAGTGGGTACTGGGAGATGATGAAGATACTTGAGTAGAGAAACAACAAATGTAATGTAAGAAGTCAGCCACTACTTGCAGGAAAGGGACCACCACAGCTTTACTCACAGAAACTGAAGATTATAGGCAGGGTCTCTGAACAGAAGCATATACTAAGTCACAGGTTGATGTTGAGTTCCGGCCAGGATGAAGCAACCATTTAGGTTAAATTCCATTCTCCAATATCTAGGCAATAGGACTCATGATGGCCATGGGAGCCATACAAAGGGAACTCAAAAAAGAGATGAAATAAGGAAAATCTTCCATAGGAAAGTGGCTTTCAAGATGACCTAATAAGATGGTTAATGAGTTGAGGAGTGGAATGTACTTCTACCCTTTCTCCTCCCTCTACTTCTCTCACTCTGGGAACCTCCACTGATGACAGAGAGCTGGACGTTTAATGCTGCATCTGGAAGCTGGTTTCCATGGGAACCTCCACTAGCATTCATCTTCGACCTCACCCCATGGACCACAGTTCCCTTAGCAAAAGGCCTGTGATCCTGGCAGAACAATGGTATGATCATCCTGAGGTCAAGCTTCCCAATAGCCAACAGTCAGTGGTGGGTCACTGGCTCATCAGTAAGAAACCAGAGTTACCTCTGATGCCCCAGGGCCAGCCCTTTCCCATCCATCCCCTCTCCTCCATCAGGCCTGTCCCTCTGTGCTCTATAAACTGTGTTCTCAAGACTCCATGATGGGCCCAATTCAACATCCTCCCTTGAGTTTTGGTCTGGCTTTCTTTTTCTGTACCCCTGGGGAAGAATAGAGGAGTTTGAGGAACTGTCAGCCACAAACAACCAGAAGGTCAGACAAAACTCATTTGGAGGCTCCCAAATTGATTCTTTCTGTGCCTTTTAAATAGTTAAGCCAATCAAGGTCTCTTTCATCTTCTTTTGCTCCACCTTGTTCTTTTTTTTATATGAAATTTATTGTCAAATTGGTTTCCATACAACACCCAGTGCTCATCCCAACAGATGCCCTCCTCAATACCCATCACCCACCCCCCATCAACCCTCAGTTTGTTCTCAGTTTTTAAGAGTCTCTTATGTTGTTCCACCTTGTTCTTATCAAAATCTGTAGTAGTAGCATTTCCACAGGTAGTTTGTGCCCGGTGCCATGCTAAATATTTGACCCACATTATTTCATTTCCTCCTCCTAACAACCCCATAAGACAGATACAATTATTTTCCACATTTCATAGATAAGGACACTGAGGCCCAGTGGGGGGGGGGGGGTATGTAATTTGGCAAAGGACAGCTAGTAAAAGCAGAGTTGTGACATGCAGCCTGGCTTTTGAACTCCAAGCCATCTGAGCACTGGACTGTAAGGCTACTGTTTACTGGCGATGGGCATAGCAATAGTGTCTGCATTCTCAGATGCCACATGCTACAAATGAAGTTTCTGCTTCTTGCATGGATTTGGCTTTGTGCTTGATTCACAGGTGGCTTCCCTGCCTGTCCTTTGTCTTGGTGGAGCAGAACGAGAGTGAACTTTGACGCCAGGCACCTGCAAGTTATTGAACCGCTGTAAAACAGGGAAAGTGAACCCCGTATCCCCGGGCTGGGGTGGGGAGTTTACCTACACAGTGCCTGGGTCAGAGTCACTCTCCAACCTTAACGGTTTTCTTCACATTTCGCCTTTACCTACAACATCAAAACTGTTTACTGTCTCCCCAGGATTGTTTCTAGACATCACATATTTTGTTTGGGGCTCGCCTAGGTCAGTGGTTCTCAAAGTGTGATGTCTGGACCAGTAGCATCAACATCGTTGGGGAACTTATTAGAAATGCAAATTCTCGGGGCACCTGGGTGGCTCAGTCAATTAAGCATCTGACTTTGGCTCAGGTCATGATCTCACGGTTCATGGGTTCAAGTCCCGTGTCAGGCTCTGTGCTGACAGCTCAGAGTGTTGGAGCCTGCTTTAGATTCTGTGTTTCCCTCTCTGCCCTCCCCAGCTCATGCTATTGTCTCTGTCTCCCCCCCAAAATAAATAAATATTTAAAAAAAAAGAAATGCAAATTCTCAGGTATCACACCGAGATCCAGAAACTCTGCCACCTGCATTTTTAAAAGCCCTCTAGGTGATTCTGACGTATGCTTAATTTTGGAAGCTACTATCCTAATGTCAATTTAAGTAAATAATTTTGAGCATCTGTGGAATGCTTACACTTCACAGTATTCTCACATATTTGAATTCTTTTGATCCTCACAAAACCACCCTATCAAATAGGTAGGGCAAAAAATTATTACGCCTCCTTTTTTTTTTTTTTTTTTTTTTTTTTTTTTTTTTTTTTTAGCGAGGGATTTGATATTCCAAAAGACAACAGTTTCACTTAAGGCCACATGGTCAGCAAGTCACCAGCAGAGCAGCCAGGTCTAACTTTCCCAGGTAAGCTCTGCCTTTGACCAATCCTGCAGAGCGCCACTAACAACCTCAGGTGCTGGAAATCACCTCTTAAGACCTCTCAGTCAATGTCAGACAAACCGAAACACTGCAGCTTTGCACAAATCACCTTCCCTCTCTGGACCTGAGTTTTTCTCTATAAAGTAAGGTCATTGAATGTAGCATCTCCCACTGTGTATATCTCCTACACATATGGGTCTCTTTTGATGCTCAGGGATCCACGGCCAGATAATTTTAGAAGTATTACATCTACTTACCTCTCTTGGAAATTCTCAGTGCCTAGTGATCTTCTAAAGGTTCTGAGGAGTCTCACCCCACCTGTTTAAGTTCATATTTCCTAGATTCATGTTTCCTCATTTTCACACTGTTTTTATGTTACACTTATTAACATCCTTCCAGAAATAATGTTCTATGAAACAAATCTTGGAACTGCTGAATGAACTAAGCATTATGATGATGTGCTTCTGTGATTTTTCCAGTCCACAGTCCCTTTCATTAACTCACATCAGGAGGCATCAAATGAATCCATTCAATTCCTGTTACCACCTTCAAAGCTGGTCCTCATTCACCTCCCTTTCGGGTAACATGTAGTAGTCCCTCTAAGTCATTTCCATTACTTTTCTCCTCCATTCCTTTTCTATCTATATTAGGGTACAGACAAAAGAGTAGGTATCTTCTCCCTTGCACTTGCTTGTAAGTATTTGCAAAATAATAATAATAATAATAATAATAATAATAATAATAAAAGATTTATGCAGTGACTATTAGAAAAAAAAAGCAGAATTACTATCAAATTCACATTGCTTTATGGAAAGTTTCTTTCCCTGGGTGAGATCTTAAGTCATTCTGAAGCCAGGGTTTTTATTCCACTTGAAGCACCTTCTCAAAAACCCCAGCCAATGACAGTAATCAGCCGAAATCTTCTCTATGCAACACCAGTCAGCAGCTAAGTGGGGCACTCATCTGCACACATCTGTCACCAGTTTCACATCTGGACTGTTGTGCATCATGAGAGAAAGCCATCCACCTGGAACAGACTTGCACAGATGTGTCTCTCATTTCAAAAATGAGTTTTGTGGCACCTGTCCATGGAACCTTCTTGGGTTTCCAGGATCTCTTGATCTCAAGCCAACAGAGCAGTGGATTTTTATTTGTGTAGATGCCAGTGCTTCTGCCATTAGGGAGAGGGAGGAAAGACCGAAGAGCAAGGATGGTGATTCCACATGCTAGATGCTCAAAGATGAGCATTTCTTGCAACCTTTTTTATGTTTGTCTACATGGATCTGAATTTTAAAAATTGAATTGTTTGTATGTTTCTTAGGCGTCTTCACGAAAAATACTTGTGATGCTTCTTTTCCTCCTCTCTTTAAGGCCTTCACTCACATAATTCCCTCCTTCTGAAATGTGTACTGTGCCAGAGCAACAAGATCCTACCCCTCTTCAATGCCACATTTATGTGTCACCTCTTTTATGATGTAGCCCCCGATCTCCTCAGCCAGAATTAATGCCTCTCTTGTCTCCTGTATCATTGTGTATCTCTTGGCTAGTACATCCAGCCTACCTGGTAGACTGAAAAATTGCGGGGGAGGGGAGGGGTGAGAGGAGGGAAAGGTGGATATGTATACCGACCTCTCTTACTAGTTGTAATACCCTGAGTGTAGGGACTGTAGCTTACCCTCAGCTTCCAGCCTAGGGCTTGAACATAAAGAAGTGCCCAGTAAGAGTTTATTGAGTTAAATTTGCCTTTACCACACTATTAGCTAGGGATATCTTGGCTGCAGGTAAAAGAAACCCAATCCAAACTGGCTTAGGCAAACAGAAGGGCTGGCTCATGTTCCTGGGAACAAATAGAATATATTAACCCATCTTCCTTGGAGTCTGGGGTAAGCCCTGAATTTAGCATGGCCCAAATGACATTCTGGATCAGTTTCTAAATCTCTCACTCTGACTCTCAGGGCTAATGCTCATTAAACGGACTTGAGTCCTATACCATTTTTGAATGAATCATTCTGACCAGGGAAATGAAGTATACCGATGGCCAAACCTGGGTCATGCACTTCACTATGTAACCAGGGTGATTAGCTGATTTGAACTAGAAGGACTGAGAGTGGACAGGAGTGGTTCTTCTTGTGGAGGAAGGAGGCATGGCTGCTGGGAAGGCAGAAACCACAGATATCACAACATCCCCCTTCTAGTAAGGTGAGGAAGATGCCCTAACAGTTAGAACTGTCAAACACTGGGATAATCTCTCCTATAAGACAGTGAGCTGATCATTCATTTGTCAGAAATATAGACAGTAGGAGGAATTAGACTTCTGAGTTTCTTTTCAACTCGCACATCCTTTAAAATGCAAAAGAATATTCAGTGGAGAAAGAAACAAGAGAACAGAGAGCTGCTGAGCTCAACTGCATTTTTTCTTCTTCTTCTTCTTCTTCTTCCTTTTTTTTTTTTTTTTTTTTTTTGCAGAGAGCCGATGTGGCCGTGGCTCCTTTAACTATCACCTTGGTCCGGGAAGAGGTGATAGATTTCTCCAAGCCATTTATGAGTTTGGGGATCTCCATCATGATAAAAAAGCCGCAGAAGTCCAAGCCGGGGGTCTTCTCCTTCCTCGATCCTTTGGCTTATGAAATTTGGATGTGCATTGTCTTTGCCTACATTGGAGTGAGTGTCGTCCTTTTCCTGGTCAGCCGCTTCAGCCCCTATGAATGGCACAGTGAAGAGTTTGAGGAAGGGCGGGACCAGACAACCAGTGACCAATCCAATGAGTTTGGGATATTCAACAGTTTGTGGTTCTCCCTGGGAGCATTCATGCAACAAGGATGTGACATTTCTCCCAGGTCAGTCAGCTCTTCTCAACCCCTTTGCTCAATGCTTATTTTTCTTGGAAAACAAAGCAAATATTGGAAAGTTAAGAGATAGGAATTATTTCCAGACTTCACTGTATTCAGCTTTTCAGCTATGCTTTACAGCCAACTGTCCAGTGCATGCTGTCCATCGGCTGGATGCATCCTGTGTCTGAGCCAGCTCTGTCTGCTATCTGGTTGATGTGCTCCATCAAGATTAATAGGGATAATCACAAGTCTGATGTTCTGTAGCTGCAAGGAACAGAGAAGGGATGGAGGAGAGTATGGTACAGCTAACTAACTATATGCTAAGCAAGGGTTTGAGTCCCATACATCCATTATCTCACTGATTCCTCATAGAAGCATAAGGTGGGACTCTTGTTATATCTTCTTTCATAAATGAGGAACCACACAAATGTTGAATATCTTGCCAAGGTTACAGAGCTTGTAGCTAGGTGAGTTGAGATTCAGACCACCATCCTATGCGACTTTCTAAATGATGGAAGGAGAGCACTGAACTATGAGTGGGTTCTAGTACTGGCTATAGCATGCTAGGTATGGCCCTGAGTAGGTCACCTGACCTAGCAGACCTAGGTTTCTTCATTTTTAAGAGAAAAGGGTTCTCTTTTTCTTAGTTCTGAACAGACCTTGGAAATAATCTAGTTCTAATGGTGATGTAAATTTGCTTCTTGTGGTTCGAACATGGGATTTCTCAGAGGTGCCTCAGATAGTGCATTGAGAGTGCTAGGGTGCCCAAATCAGTGAGGCCGCAGCCTCCACATGGAACCACAGTAGGTCCACTTTGTCTGTTTTATACATTACACTGTAAATATTATTGTTTTTTCAAAAAAAATGATTCCTAAGCCAAGAAAGAAAAAAAGGAGGAAGGATGGAAAGGCGGCAGGGGCATAAAAGAAACTTGAAAACTCCCAATCTAGCCCAGTCCTCACATTTATTGACCTCCTGTCTTTGTGTATGATGTTCTTTCAACTACATTCTGGAATGTTCATGTGACAGATCCCCTCCAGTTTATCTGATATACAAGCACTGACTATATTTCCCTTTCCTTTTACAGTTGTTCAGTGTCTATGAACTCCTTTTCCATTAGGCAGTCCCTTGTAGACTACCAAGTTTCTAAAGCATGTGGGGAGGCATGACTTAGAACTTGGCTGTCATAAATAGATTTGCACACATTGTCACCTTCTGGGGGCAAGTTACATAAATATTAAGGCCTTATAGGCAAGTGCTGGAGGCATCTTAGCCACCTGTCTGTTTTGCATTTGAGTGTCAATGAGAACCAATATTCCTGAGTAGCAAAGGAATAAAATCTTCCTAAGGATCTTCCCTCAGGACTCATTTTGGCTGCTGTATAATTTAGGTAGTCTCATTGTTCACCATTATAATCTTGTTTTTCTTTAAATAAGAAGACAGTTGGGGGGTGGGGTGCGTGGGAGAGGAGGTGTGAGACTGGATGCTTGGCCAATACTGACAAACACATGGTGAAGAGTAGACAGAACCAAGTAGGGGAAGGACTTGCTTAAAAATAAATCAGGCCAGTAGATAAACAGTGGGAAGAAATGACTCTTAGCTAGTCAGTATAACATAGGGCCATCACAACATGCATATGTCCAAAAAGACCCATGGGCTTGTTTTTCTCCATTATTTCTTTCCTTCATCAGTGGGCATCTCAACTTCTAATGGCACCCAAGTGGTCTGACCTCAGGATACGTTTTCAGAGTCTCCACCCATTCTCCGATTGTCTCAAGTTGGTGGCCCACAAAAGCTAAGTCCTCTGGGAGGCATGTTTGTGTTTGATCCGCACAGAATTTGGTAATGGTTGTGCAAAGCTGAGTGGCAGCCACCCCCTTAGCTGATCCTCGCACACTCCACCGCACTGCAGCCCCCAGGTAACCACCTTAATTCCTTTGTTACTCAGCTGGCCCCTGGGAGAGTATTTGAGTTTGTGACCTCGGGCTGCAAAAGGATTTTCAAACATTGTCTCCAGGTCTTCTAAGGGTTCCACTAGAGTATCTTAGGAACTGACACTGAGGTGAAAAGGAGACTATGAAGGACCCATCCCAGCCTCCTTCCTCCCAATCTTTGATAGAACACCTCCACTCTATGCCTGTTTTTTTCACTGGTAAAATGGAACTGTTACCACCTTAAGTATTGTTATGAGGTTTAAAATAGATTGATATATGTAGGACCCATAATATAATATCCAGGAAGCACTATAAGACAAGGGCCATTTTTTATTATTTTACTGATTTTATATATTGGGCTTCTACTAAACTTCACTGGAAGAAAGGGTGCTCACACTGATGTGAAAGCCACTGGACTTCTCCCTTCTTGCGAAGTCCAGGGACAAAGCAGAAACAGCCAGTGGTTGATCCCAGAGACCAGCAACACCAGGATTCCTGAGACTTCTTCTCACAGGAACTGGGAGGAAGGATTTGTCATTTTGGATTAAAGAGTCTTACAGACAAAAGAGTAAACATTACAGAATAAGAAGTAATATCTACTTGAGGTGAACTTTTCCTTACCAGGCCCACCCTGGCCATTCCCAGAGCTTAGAGGCCTGTAGAAACCCTGAGAGTCAGAGTATACACTACAGTGTATCCTGGAAATACACGCTAAAAAGAAAAGGAATGTACTTCATCTCACTTGGGCCATACAAAAAAGACAAGGACACTTAGACAGTGAGTGATCAGAGCCAGAGACCAAGCAAGCAGCTGTAAACATCAACAGAAGCTTTTATTGTTGCTGTCTATGTATTCCCTGATGAAGTCATACGTGTCATGAGCCTCTGACATGCAAAGTACTGTGTCAGAGACACTCTGGGTGCTGTGGTGGGAAGAACTTTAAGGGGCTTGTTTGCATCAAACATCCTTTCAAACGAGCTTCAATTAGTTACTCTTGCTGTTTACTTAAAGAAAATATCGTAAATCCTCACTAATTTAGAATTTGGAAAACCAAGTGCCATCTGAATTACATGTATGTACATTCATACACAAGTAGATTTATCTCTTTTAATCTCTTCAAAGTTCATGTTCATGTCTGTCACCCAAAAGCCAACAAAATGTAGCTAAATGTGGTTGCCTGCAATTAACACAATAATCTGACCACAGCAATATGAACAGATAGTTATCTTTCTTACGTTATTAGAAAAACAGAAGTAGTCAGTGGTTCATGGTTCAGTGAAATCAGGATCTGCTGTTTTGTGACTGTCTTGACATTTTCTCATATTCACAAGATGGCTACACCAAGATATTGCGTCCGTGTTCAAACAACAAGAAAGGGAAGGAGTGTTGCCATTTCTGTCTCTTTGGATCAGAAAAACAAAAGCTTAATGGAATACTCCCTACCCCAGCAGCTGATATCTGCTTCTATCTTATTAGTGAGAACAGTGGCCCTTCCTTCCTAGTGGCAAGCAAGGCCAGTAGAGCAAGAATTTAAGTATTCTAGCCACTAGAGGGGAACATATGGGGATAGATGTTGGGGGGGTCAACCAGCAGCACTGGCCACAGTACCTGAAGTCAATGTTTTTCTGCACTTATATCATGAATAAATCATCTGTAGTTAACACATTCAATGACATATGCCAGTAAATCCTCTTGAAATTCTTTAAAGACTTTTCCCACCTCCCTTTAACATATTTATATGTGAAATTGGTTTTGTGTAGGCCATTTTAATATTCAGAGTTACAATTCAGTTTAGCTGTGATCACACATTACAATTTTTTTTGATTAGGCCGATGGTGAGATTAAAATGCTATCCATGAATTGACTTCATAGGCCTGCTTCTTGTGTCCAACGACCTATTTTTAAGAGATCTTTAGATTCATTTTCCCATGGAGAGGAACATTTTGAGAAGAGATATATTAAAGGAGGGACAAAACTGTCAAAACAGCAAAATTTATCTTTAGTTCCCTCAATCTTCTTTTCTGTACCCTTTTCCCCCTATTTGTGACCAGTGTCATTCATTTATTGGCCATGCATGGCATGCTGCAGTGGGCTGAGGATATGACAATATATATCAATGAGCAGCATGGGGGCTGGAGTGTTTGCTTCAAGGATCTGGCAAGAATAGTGCTGTAAGACAGACATTAAACAGGCAATTGTGAATGTATAAATTGTGATGTGCTATGAATAAAATGACCCTGCTATAGCAATAGATAATAAGGGAAGTAGAATTACAGGGGACTTACTTAAGGAGTTCTGAGAAAATTTCTCTGAGGAGTTGATAGGTGAGAAAGAGGTAGGCTTGCATAGAACTGAGAAATGTACTAGCCATGTGCAAGGGTCTGAGATGGAAAAGAGCTTAATGCTTTCAAAGATGGAAAGAGTACCCAGTGAATGAGAACAGGGGTTTGAGATAACATTAGAGAAGTAGGCAGAGTCCAGATTATGCAGGACCCTGGACTGTAGTATAGTTTTGGAGTTTTACTTTCAATACATTGAGAAGACATTGGAGAGTTTTAAGCAAGGCAAGGATTGATTTAGATGCTAAAATACCACTCCAGGGAGCTATGAGGAAAATGAATTGGGCAGAGAATAGTCAAGAGTGGAAGCAGAGAAACCAAGCAGGAGGATCTTATGGCTGTCCAGAGGAAATTACAGTGATGGAAATTATGATGGCCAAGGAGATGGATTTGTGGGATACTTTGAAACTCGAACTGACAGCACTTGCTGATGGACTGGATATATGAGAGTGAGGAAAGGGAAGAGTCCAAGGTGGACCCAAGAGGTAGGGAGCATTTGGAAAACATGGAACCACAGTTCCAAAGACCTTTAGCTTTGGGCAGGATCATTGGGATGATATGGTTTATCCATCTCATGTTATGCACAAAGAAACTGAGGCCTAAGAGGTAAAAGGGATTTCCTCTGAGGTGACCAAGACAATCCCTTGGGCCTGTTGATGCCCAATCCAGTGCTGCTTACCAGGCAGTCTCAACCCAAGGTTCTATTTATTGCCTGCAAGTGAGCTAAGAAGGAGCCTCTTCAGCTCTTTATTCCCACAGCCCCCACTTACTTATTGGCTTGTTCATGGAGTCAGTACTTTTCTGGGTTCGTATGACCTTAGTAAGCAGAACAAGAGAGGTTTAGAAGGTCCTAGAAGAATAGAAGAAAATGGGAAATTATGACTGCGGCTTTCAAAACTCTTTTATTCCTGATCTTAAAATGTATCAGAATGTATGATAATTATCTCCACCTAGTGAAGATAATTAGTCTCAGTGAGAAGTCTCAAGTGGAAGAGTGATGGCACTTTGGAGATCTCCAGGAACCTTATACCACACACACCTCCACCCCAGCTAATCTACTTGTCGGGCCAAGCAACTGATTCACCATGGGAACAGGATAACCAATGAGCAGATCCGAAACTAATAACCAACGACAGTCTGACCTTTGCATTCATACAAAAGTTCCATAGCAACCAATATGCCATGACACTGAGAAGTGATGAGAAATCTACCCCGTGCACCTCCTGTTTTCCCACCTCCCCTCCCAGAGGCAGTCATGCAAATCTCCTTCTCTTGCTCATCTTGTGTCATTTAAGTGTTGCAGGAGGAAGGAAGGGATGCTGAGAGTAGAAACGCAGGGAAGTTGATGGAAGCCACCTGAAATTATAGAATATTTCGCCTTTAGAAAAAAGCCTCTTGTAGGACACAGATTCATTGCTGCAAGGAAGAATATCACAAGGGCGTGTAGACAGTTATGATGCAAGAAATGTGTGACAGATGCTTTGTGCCTTGGGACTAGGCTTGGGGGTTTCTGCTGGGACCACCTGCATCAGAATCACCTGTCCCTCTCCATTGACCCAGGTGAGGGGATTCTGCAAATATAGCAGGTGTGATATGTGCAGGGACTGTCTGGGGGTGGCCCCATCCCTGGGGAACTTCAGCTCAGTGCCTCCTTCCCTTTCAACTTTAATCCTCTGCTACCTGGTGGCTAGACCCAGAGCCAGGCTCCAGTGCCCTGCAGTTTCACAGACCATTGAGAAACACAAGAGTAGAACTTTCAGAAACTCCAAAAGCCACATGGAAGTATTAAAATGAATGCAGTGACAGGAGAATAAAGGCTTCACTGGATACACAAATGAAAAGCATCATTTTCTGCATCTCGGCCAGCAATTGTGGCCATCAGTAAGAGGGAAGTCAAATTATGCTCTCTCTCTCTCTCTCTCTCTCTCTCTCTCTCTCTCTCTCGTGCTCTGAAAGTCCAAGGTTTGAACAGTTTAACTGAAGGGAGATTAATTTTTTTTCTTCCAAAATCACAATATGCAAATTCTCAGAGAGTGTTTCACTAAGCTGAAAGAGATGGTTAGGGCCATTTATTCACTCATGAAATGTTTATTTAGCACCTATTATGCAACAGATTTGGTTCAAAGTGCAATAGGAGATATTACTGAATAAAGCAGACAAAACTCCCTGCCTTCCTAGGAGCTTACTGTTTAGTGGGAGGAGGCAAGCAATAAACAAAACACCTGTAAAATGTCATCAACACCCCCATCCCCATTTGATAGGTGAAGATTCTGGTATACAAGGAGGGGAAGGACCTAGGCAAGGTTGCATAAATTGTGAGTGGAAGCTCAGAAACACAAGAATGGAGGTCATCTGTGGACTGTGGTGAACTGGGACATGCATAAGTCAGCTGGAGAAGGCCATTCCCACTCAGTTCTAGACAGTCACTGCTCTGGGAACACTGTACAAATGAAACAAAACATGCCAAGATCCAGCTTGTAGGCCACCAGTTGGAGACCCCTGGAAGAATAGCAAGGAGTATAATGTACCACTGTGTTTTTAATGAATTCAGACACACTTGAAATATTACATTTATGTACTTTTTACAGGAATTTTCCCTATTCCTCCTCCATTTTTGGTTCCAAGTATAAAATGTGATTGCTATGTTTTTCTCACCTTTCACATGCCTTAGAAAATCCAGGCCATGGATGGGGGCTGCACTAGAAGAGAGATGGTCCCTATGTCTTGTTAACTAAAAAGGCCTGCCCATGACAATATCTTCCTATGTTCCACATTTTCCTAGAGAAAACTTCCTGTTTCCTTTTAAACTTTCTCTGCACATGCAGCATCCGGGACCAGAAGACCCAACTGTTCATTGGAAAGAAGTACGAATTCTACATAGGGAAAAGTAAAAGCATTATGAATTGAAATGATGGGGAATGTATGCTCGTACTCCTATGAGGAGTCTGGCGGTTTTGAATGTGAGTTAGGTACACCATCCATCTGTGGCAAATGAATACTTTTGCCCTAGCTATGTTCAAGGAAGATAGTAGGTGAATTAAGCCCAAGGTACCCAGCAGAAGGTAAATGGTGTCAAGCAGACTAACAGAAATGGCACACCTAGGTGACAACAGTCCTGGTGTGTCTCCAGTGGCTTAGGAGGACCTTAAAATAAGGAAGCACAGTACTTGCTGGAGGCAGAATGCAGCTGTTGTCACAAGGGGCAGGCCCACAGGACTGGAGGAGGGGGTAAAGGAGCTTAGTAGGAAGCGCAGTCTCAGCCTGCTGTTAGCCCACCGGGGGAGTCACCGCCTCTGTCTGTCTCACTTCTCCTTCTTCAAAATGGAAACAAGATGGTCCCTAGTATGTCCCCAGCCTCCCATCTAAGGTGTGTCTCCCTTCGATTCCCAGGTTCAGCCAAGGCTTTGGCCAAACCAAGTTGTGCTTCATTTTGATTCCCCAGCCCTTGTCTGCCCTGGTCATCCCTTCCACTTGGAGTGACTGTTCCCATCTTTCCTGGTTCAACTCTTCCCCCTTCACAAATACTGTCTTCCCAGCCCTGATTACTCCTCTGAAGCTGTGCCTCATAATAATGGTTATGCCTAAACTCTGGAATAGGGTTGCTGCAAGTGAATCCTAGCAGCCGTGCAAGCATGGGAAGATTGCTTCCCTGCACGTCAGTTTCTTCTTCTGGAAAATGGGGTTAAGAAGAAATACTGAATGTGTATTTTGAGTATAAAATTACATAGTACCTGGAAAGCTCCTCCTTTTGTACAGGGCTGACCCAGAGACGGTAAGAGCTGTTGATGTTGCTGGTGCCATCACAACTGTCCCTGCATGTCTCTGAGAGTGTCCTTCACCTTCAGCCCTGCACTATAGTTACCATGTCTATTCCTCACTGAGACATAGACTGGCAAACTGATCTCTTCAGCTCATCTAAAACCTGACACCAGGTGTTGTGTATTCAAACACACTCTTGTTGAAGTAATATGTCACTGTCTAAGGATGTCATTTGTTTCATTTAATGGAGAGAAAGCAGTCCAATGGAGAGAATTTCTGGTCATCACTAACTATCTGTGCCATATGGAGAAACTCAGTCCTCATCTATGAAGGGACTTAGAGATAAAGCAGGTAGAATTAGAGAAAAGGAAGGTGAATAGACCCAGAAAGCAATGTTTCCTGTTATCCTAATATTGCCAGTTACCCCATTTCTATCTCTTGGCTGGAAAAACAGTAGTAATGATTGTTTTCATTTGTTGAAACTACTATGTGTCAGGCACTCTGGTGTTAGATCACATTACTTATCATCATGACAACCTCTACCTCGGTACATCAACACCATTCTACAGATGAGAAAACTGTGGCTCAGAGTGATTAACTCTCTTGTCTACATTTATACAGCAGAAATGGGATTAGAATCTGTGTTTGTCCAATCTCAATACCCATGTTTTATCCTTAACAAATTTCAGTCTTCTAAAACCAGACATCTTCTAAAGGTCCCTGAGGGCTCCCTGTAGATTATTAGAATTCATGAAAAATAACAAAAGAAAGGTACCCATTTTCTTCTGTAGGCTCCCTAACTCTGATTTTTTTCAATGGACCTTTTTTTGCCTTGGGTTTTCATTCCATTATTATTCTTTACAGTTTCTGTGTCTTTACAAGCCATCTACCGAGGAAGGAGAGGTGAACACCCAAGAGTGCACTCTGTCCCCACCAAGAGGGAGTGCAATGTGGCCAGCTGAGTGAGAGACAATTGAAATAGAGACAAAAGCAAAGATACAGGTAGTGCTACCTCAGAGAGGCCAACCTCTTGGCCTCAGCTGGGAGGTGACCGTGGCATAGGGTAGGCTTCATAGTCACAGCCAAAGGCTGGAAAGGGCATGTGATCTCTTTAACTACAGCTCTTTAGGTGGGAATGAGGTAGAGGGAGAAGAGGCAAAAAGGATCACAAGTGGCCTTAAAATTGTTAGTGGCAGGGGGAAGAAACATTTAGGGTGCACACATTTATCCTACAGAAATGGTTGTGCAAATATGAAAAGACGTATCCATAAGGATGTTCCCCCTCACTGTTTTTAAACATCCAGAATTTGCCTACAGTCCACCAGTAGAAGCCTGCTGATAGAAGTGATGGTTCATCAGCCAGGGGAACCCAATGCAGCTATTAAGGTAGAAGAACAAGGATGTCTATCCTACTTTGTGAAGATCTTCAGGGTTGCATAGCAGGGAAATAATGGGTTGCTGTGATTCCACTGGTCCCAAATTACAGGTCCTTTTCACTACACCAGGCTGTCTCTCTGGAACACAGGGAACTAGGGGAATGTGTAACTGAGGGCTAAACTCTGAGCCCTGTGGATTTGGCACTAAATTTATTTCTGAGGAAGGAAAAATTAGTGTGGGCTGTGGTAAAGAGAGGCCTCTGGGAAGCAGTGGGCTGTGCCTTGAAAGATGAGATAAGATTTTCTACAAAAGCAAAGAGAAATGAAGAGGGAAATCTCTGGCGGGGGAATGTTGTGAATACAGGCAGAGAGCTCTCAAAGTTTAATGATAAACTCAATACTGTGACTTTGGGGGACCTATAACCTCTGTAAAGCCATTGGAGTAGCACCCAAGAAAAGAGTCTGAGGTGGGCAAGTTTGGGATAATTCTTCAGTGGCCATCAGGAAGAAATTCCCAGCTCTCCATGGAGCACCTTTATTGATTGGTGTTAAGGCTTGGTCTATCATGGATGGAACAATGTCAGCCAGGTCTAATATCTAGAATTCAGAGGATCCTGGCTGGGCACTCAGGGAGTCCCTGCCAGTGCTGCTGCCAGTTATTTATCTCCTGAGCAGCACAGAAGGAGCTTTCAGGCAGAAAGATGCCTTCCTTATCTGTGGGAAGTCTGGCTAGGCACCCACCTAATATTCATCTTCTCTTTTATGTCCTGTTCTCTGTGTAGATACCCATTCTGGGGATGGGGAGAGAGATTGGAGAGGGAGTTTATTTTGTTTTATTTCTGGTTACTATGTGTATATATTTCTGTAGACATCAGGGAGGATTAATCCATCAAATGTTTTAACTGAGCACCATCTTGGGCCTAAACCTTAACTTAGTCACAATGCTAAGCATTATGACAGATGGAAAGAAGCAAGAAACAGGAGTTCAGACCTCTGACTTTACAAGTCAGTAGAAGAACCAAGATACACAAGGAAAAAAATGGATAATAAAGCAAAATATGTATTTGGATAATTCCCAAGTGCAAGATTGGTAGTCAATAGGTAGAAAAAAAAAAAGAAAGAAAGAAATATCACTGAGGACTAGAGTGATCTGGGCTGGCTTAGTGAAAAAGGAGAGACTTGGGCTGCTCCCAAAGGATAGAGTTACATGTCTAGAAGGAACTCCAGGTAAGGCAATTGGGCAATGGGGGAAGCTCAAGCAAAGAAGGACAACGTATCACAGTATTCAGAGACACCTGGGTTTGAATCCTAGTCCACCAGTTACTAGCTGTAAGACGTGAGTCAGTAACTTAACTGCCAAGCCTCAGTTTCCTTTCAACATGGGGTTATCAACGCCTATATCACAGGATTCTTACAAGAATACATGAACAAACAAAAACCAAATCATGTTGCCTAATGCCTGGCATAGGCCAGGGTTTAAAAAATTTTAATTTTCTTTCCATCCTTTTGTGTTAATCACATCACTTCTCTTCCACTTTATCTCTGGCCTCCCACCAATCATTTATTCTCTGCTGAAAGGTTTCTGGGACTCACTGCATGCATCTCCTTATCTGGCCCAGCACTAGCAGAGGGAAGTTCAGACGCTACTCACAGAAGAAGGAGGAAGACTTCCAGTTACAGTGTTATGACTGGAGGATATGGCAGCCTCACTCCTCCTATCCCAGGGTTATTTCTCTCTTAAATCATAGACACGAACTAGATCTGAGCTCCCATCTGCCTCCCTGGCAAAACTCATCTCCTGGGCAGTGACGTGTCCCTGCCAAACGACTTTGTCTACCAGTCCTCTCCTTACCTCCTGGGCATCTGATTTTGTTTCTTCATGGTCAGCATTACAGTGGTTTTCTCTATTTCCCAGAGTGACAGACACTGGTTATGCAGGACTTATAAGTATGCAGGACTTTTTCAACAGAGTAATTAAGGGCATGAGCTCTGGAGTTAGACCTGGGCTTATTTCTTCCTTTTAATTTTCTGTGTGACCCTTAGCAACTAGCTTTGTACCTCAGAGTCTCTGTTACTATTGCTATGTAACATGAGTCTAAACTTGTGGCATAAAACTACAGCTGTTTTATTATGTTCATGGAATGCATGGGTTAGGAGATTTTGAAGCTGTTGTCCTAAATACCTATAGGTGCCCTCTCCATGCTTTACTTGGGCTTCCTTACAGCGTGATGGCCAGTTCCAAGGACAAGGGACCAAAGAGAAGGTGGGCAGAAGCTGTATCACCTTTCATGACCCACCCTGAGAAGTCACATAGTGTGACTTCTGTCATAGCCATGAGTCCAGGCATATCAAAAGGGAAGGAATCTTCAGTAGGACAAGTGTCAAAATCACATTGTAAGAGGAACATGTGGAATAAGACAGATTGTTGTCGCTATATTTGGAAAACACAATCTGTGGTACCTTGTATATAAAGTGAAAATAATCCTTTTTGGAATCATCGTAAAGATTAAATAAGTTTTTAAAGTACTTAGTGTGGTAGCTGACATGTAATCTATAAAAGTCATGCATTCATTCATTCATTCTCCCCCTTCCTCTCCTCCTTTCACCTTAACCTCTCCATCCCTGCCTCTCTTTCCCAGAGTAGAGATATAGACACATATGTGACATTTATAGTCAGTGCTTATTAATGTGTAGTCAGTGCTTATTAATATTTTGTATCCATAATAGATGCTAGTAATTATTTAAGCTAATGAGTCTATAGATTAGGTCCCTAATGAATCTACAGAATAGAGCCTTAAATGTCAGGTAGTTTCTTACCTAATCATCTCATTTTATACTTTGGAAAACCAAGGTTGAAAGAGTTTGCAAAATGGGTTAAATTAACATGGAGCATTTTATAATCCAGACTTCAATGAAGCAATTGTGTTGAAAATAAATCAAGTGACCCTAACAATGAACAATTTTTCAAATGACTGATGTTTAAATTTCAACACCTTTCAGGATATGTAGGGCCTTTAACTTCATCATAATCCCTAAAGGCAAATGAGAAGGGACAGGAGGAACACAGAGCTTGGTGTGTTCTTATTTTGCAGATCTGAACACTGAAATGAGCCAGGTCACTGCCTTTGCTTTTTTGACACTATATATATTGTTCCTGCTCCTCACAGCCAAAGGCACCACATTTAGGCAATATTTGCTCAGTGAATCAGCAAAGCAGAACAGAGATAGCAAAATTGAGATGGTGTGCCTTTTCATCCCTGCACTGAGAAGTAAAGCTGAGGCAAACAGAACAAAAGGGGCATGGTTTATTTTTCAACAAAGCTGTGTAGGGAGCCTAGCTGGCTAAGGACAGGAGTCAGAAGGCATAATTGTGGCCAAGTAGCCTTGGGCCAGTCACTTTCCTTCTCATGCCTCAGTTTTACAGTCTGAATGATCTGCTTTTACAATGTAAAGTGTTTACTGAGCGCTTGTGACCAGTTCTCTTCTTAGTTCCATGAAAAATACACAGAAATAAGAAATGCCCGATCTTTGCTTCAATGATGCTTATAGTCAAACTGGGAAGATGTGACTAACACATAAAGAACAGAGAACTTACCAAGCCCGGGTGTATCTTGGGACCCAAGTGCCATCCAAGGATGACCCAAAAAGGAGAGATGAATGTTGGTAGAAGCTCAGTCCTCATCTACCCATCTGGCTGGAAAGGGAGAAAAGGCAGACACATCATTAAATAAGAAGCAAATCTACCAGGTTTCCTTACAAAGCCAATAGCTCCTAAATTTCATTATATCTCCTATATCAGAACTCAAAGAAGAAAAGGAGGATTTTTATACTAATACAAAGAAGATTCATAGTTTTTTTTTTAACCTCAACCTCTTTTTTAGTCAATGGATTTTTCCCTCTTAAATTTGATTTGAAATGCTGAGCACAGGAAGATTTTAATTAGAGTTACTGTTTTCCTCTTATCTTCCCCCTTTGACACACAATTTACTTTTTAAAATTTTACTGAGGTATAACACACAAATAAATAAGTGCACAAATCATAAATACATAGGTCAATTAATTTTCATAAAGTGAAAACACCTGTGTGATCAGAACGAAAATTAAAAAATAGAACACTACCAGAATCTCAGATACCTCTTTTTGCTTCCTTCCCCATAGAAGAGTCATCACTATCCTGACTTTTGACATCATAGATTAATTTTACTGATCGAGCTATTTTGAGTCTCATAAGTAGAACCATACAATATCTACTTTTTTGTGTCCGGCTCTTTTTGCTCAGTATTATGTTGTGAGATCCATCCGTGTCGTCACACTTAGATGCAGCCCCCCATCCTCATTGTTGTATAGTATCTCGTCATGTAGAGACATCATAATTTATCCATAAATAAATCCATAAGTGTGACTGTCTTTCCAGATAAACGTTTTGGTTGTTCCCAGCATGAAGCCATTATAAATAATCCTGCTCTTTCTTGTAAAAGTCTTTTGATGAACATACAGAATTTCCATTCGGTATATACCCCTGTTACAGATTGTGCCAAAATTTTTTTGCCTACTATTTTCTAAAAGCAAATTTACATCCTCATAAACAATATATGTGTTCTAGTTGCTTCATATCTACCTTTTGCATTTTAGTAAGTGGTGTCATAATATCACATTATGGTTTTAATTTGCATTTGCCTGATGACTCATAGCTTTTTCATATTTATTAGCCATTTGTATCGCGTTTTTTATGAAGTGCCTTCGAAAAAATTTTCCTGTTAGGTGGTTTTTTCTTGTTGTTATATTATAAAGCATTCTTAAATATTTTTGGTGACACATATTATGAGATGTCCATTATCAATATCTTCTGTTCTGTGGCTTGTCTTTGCACTATCTTGACAGTGTTGTATGATGAACAGAGATAGTTTTAATGTAGTCAGTTTCACAAGTTTTTCCTTTATGGCTAGTACTATTTGTGTGTTCTTTTAAGAAGTCTTTGGCTACCTCAAAACCATGAAGATATTCTTCTATAATTTCTCCTGAAATTTTACCTTTCACATTTAGATTTGTGCATCCCATAGATATATGCAAGAGTACAGGATCAAGGTTTGTTGTTGTTTTGCATATGGATTTCCTATTGAGCCATCATGATTTATTGAGAAGGTCATCCTTTTTTCCCCCACTGTATGTCCCTTCCTCATAAATCAGGTCAGGGGCAAGTGGGTGGCTCAGTCGGTTAAGTGTCTGACTTCAGTTCAGGTCATGATCTCACAGTTCATGGGTTCGAGGCCCATTTTGGGCTGTGTGCTGACAGCTCAGATCCTGGAGCCTGCTTCGGATTCTGTGTCTCCCTCTCTCTCTCTTCCCCTCCCCCTGATCATGCTCTGTCTTTCTCTCAAAAATAAGCATTTAATAAATAAATAAATAAATAAATAAATAAATAAGGTCACCAGTTGCATATAGGTCTATTTCTAGACAATTGATTCTGTTCTGTTGATTTACTTGTTTATTCTTGCCCTTCCTCACCCTATATAATTACTATAGCTTTATAATGCCTTGATAACTAGTAACCAGATGCGTGGAAAAGGTTGTTCATGGGTGTTAAAACAAAGGCTGGATAATTCTATTGGGGGTAGGGGGTGGTATAGAAAGGATTCTCATATGAGATCATGTCTGCAGTGTTTTTCTAATGTGAGATACCATACTGTGATCCCACTGGAACATCAGGATTGTGGTTTCTCTTAAAGTTATACAATAAATCAATAGCTGAAACCCAGTCAGTGATTTTTCTGGGCAGTGTTTCAAAACACCTAAAAGTGATAGATAAAGCTCAGGACACTTGTGAGTACAAAAGGCATCCTTTAGCATCCTAACATGGAGCATGAGGCTGCCAGAGAAAAGACAGAGGATTAATTCTCTTTCATTTAAATTAACCTGATAGAAAAAATTCCATGTCAAATGAGTTCGAAGGTAATGGGGAACAAAAAGGAATTTGTTGTGCATTCAAAATATGGCTGCTTTTATTGACTTTTAATCTCAACTCAATGTGTGAAGAAAGGTGTGGATTGCATTGGCACACCATAAGAGAGATGAACAAGTAAAAATTGTAGAGTTTTTTTCAGATAGCATGTTTTGTGCCGATTGATTCTAAGGGTATTACTAAGTAATAGATGTGTTGGGGCAGTTAAGCTAGGGGTATTGACTGAGTCGTGAATCACCCTGGTCTCGACACATGATAAAAATAAAAATAACTCACAGAAAAAGCAAACTCATCCATAGGCTTGAAACACAGAGTAAAAATTTTTCTTTTCAAAATTTGGTTCTATTTTATCTTGTGAATTATCCACCCTTGTTTAAGTCAACTGTACTGAAATGCTAGGACTTTGAAAAGGATAAACAGTGTTCCTTTTTGTTGCAACAAAACAAAACCCCCACATTCAATAAATCAAAATTGTACTGACAAAAATTGAACAATTCCATCATTTGCTGAAACCTCTAAAACCCTCAGATTTGTTTGAATATTTCTATAAACAATTCAATCTATCAGAGTTGGCAAAAGTATATGTTAGAGCACTTACAGTGGACAAAACTAGGCTAGGTAAGTTGGATATTCTGAAGGAGAATAACATGTGGTCTCTAAACACTCATAAACACATTCCATTATTTTTTACTTCATTTAGTGGGGGAAATGCCCATTAAATAATTGAACATGGGTGCTAGCTCTCTTATCTCTGCCCTTCAGCATCATAGCACTCTTTATATGCTATTACAGTTGCGTTTTAAGTACCTAATGTATAGACCATTGCTTTTGAAATTTTTTGTGCATAAAAGCTGTCTAAGGATTTTGTTAAAGTGAGATTCAAATTTAGTAGGTTTGGGGTTGGGCATAAGATTTTGTATTTCTAATAAACTGCCATGTGAAGCCAATGGTGCTGGTCCAAGGACTGCATTTTAAGTAATCAAGTTGTAGGCTCACTCAGAGCTCCCCAAGAGTAAGGACCTCTTTGTCTTGCCCACCACTATAACACTAGCACCTACCACAGAGCCTTGATGAATATACACTGAGTGAAGAAGTAAATAAATGTCTAAATATTACTTATGATTTGAATTTATCAATACATTTTTATATTGGTAGACATGAAAAAAGTTTAACAGTATGGGCATAAATACCAAAATAAGAATAGGCATGGCCTACAAAGAAAGCATGATGGAAAGATGTAGGAAGTAAAATAGATGGGAAAGTAGTATCAAATTATAAAGGGTTTTGAAAAACAGGCAAAGGACTTAATATTAGGTGGGAAATAAAGAATAAATCCATATAATTTCCTAATATAAACTGGTACAATTGTTCTCTAATATAAATCAATATGATCTCCTAATAAATAGGAGAGTGGTGGGCTGACAGTTTTGCGATGCTTAATCTGGCAGAAATGGCCAGAACAGCAGTAGTCAGCATATTTCTCTTAATCCTTAAGACACTGTGATTCCATGAGTCCTCTTTTTCCCTCAACTAAAATGTGAGCTCCCTAAGAGCAGAACCCAATTTTTACTCATCTTTATATCCCGGTTTCCAGCAGAAGGGCTGATGTATAAAAGCCACTTCATAATGTTCCATGTTTGGATATGCCACTCATGGTAGTCCAGCAGTGTCATTAAAGTTCCAGAAGAAAACGAAAACATTTCTAGGGTGTCTTGATTGTGGTATGCCATAGAGAGTGTAAATAATCTAAAGCAGAAGCCAGGAGAATCCATACATTAGACTCAGATCAGTAGACGGGAGTGGACAGTTACAGACACCAGGACCATGGAGAGCTCCCAGTGAGTTAGCCTGACTCTCTGGGTCCTGTAATCTAAATTTGCTATCATCACTATTTTACTCTTGTGAGACCATTTTCTGTAAATGTCAATTAAAGTAAAGTGATAATAAAAATGGAATCTCTTGGAAAGCTATATGAACAATCAAGCTTTGTCTAATTATATTCTGATCTACCTATATCAAGAGAGTATGGTATTTAAATCAATGTACTCTTTGATAAAGATCTATGTGTCTGTTGTACCAGTCTTGACTTTCATGGGTTTCAGTGTCTCAACTCAGAAGATGCCTGTATTATGAGATCCATCAGAATCTGAAAATGCAAATGTTTTATGGCATTTCCCTTTGACATATCTCAAGGGAAATCGGGAAGCCAATTTGAATTACATTTAAAGACTCAAGAAAAGCTATTCATCCTTAACAAGTGGAACATTAAATAGAGACCTGGTGGTCCTGTGGTCACCTCTGTTTCCCTCATATTACCACAGTTCCTGGTCATTTGGTCATTTAGGTTGTCCTTCCAATTGGGGCAATTGGAGTTAAATTAGATCCATTAACCTGTAATTCATTGGTATTTTCTTAACACTTGAATGAGAGAAGAAAAACAGTTGCCATACTAAATCTTTTCCCAACTATTAAGGTCTTTCTTATTTTATTTTCTATAAGCTTGGACCCAGATTTTTTCCTAGTTCCATTCTGGTTCTGAAAAATAAACATGAAAAGATTGTCCAGTAATTGTCATTAACCCTCAACAATGTATATACACAGTGCTAGATAGTAGCAGGGGAGAATATCTATTCAGTATTCAACAAACATTTATTGAGGGCTCACTAAGTGCCTACAAAAGAAATGAAAGTCACATTCCTTGTTTACAAAAAAGATTAGGGAAAAGGAGGAAATTGCATTTCTTGAATAATTTACCATTAGACATACATTGTGCTGGATTTACACATATTATCTCATTAATTTACAATTTAGTTAAAGAAGAATGAGAAGGATGATGATGTTAATAGTTTTAATGATAGAACTCGCTTAACATGTACCATGTGCATGATACTGCTGTAAGTTCTTGCCATGTGTTATCTATTTAAATCCTTAACAACCCTATATTTATCTGTAAGAATCCTACACCTATGAGGTAGGTATAACTACCTCTGCTTTAGAAAACACAACTGAGATTTAAAGAGGTGAGGAACTTCTCTAGGTCACACAGCTAATAAAGTAGGGAGCCCCATTTTTAAATCAGGTCTGACTAGCTCCACAGCGTGTGTTCTTAATCATCCATTATACTGTCCCCCTTACAAATCACTTAGAAATGCCAAGATCTGTCATATTCTGACCTGAACTCCCTAGAAAGGCATCTTTTGTCCCATTTAAGCTGAACGGTTCACTATTCCCCAACCACATCAGGGCCTTTTTTCACTCCTTATTGGTTATGGCTCTTTGAGTTCTTGTATTTCATGGTGATGGAAGGGCCCGAGCTTGACAATGAAGAATGAATAGGATTTTAATGGTGGGGGAAGGAAAAGTAGTTCGAGGAGAATGGCAAACTCACACTTCTAAAGAAGGATTAAATATGGAGCATACAGCCTAAAAGTGAAGCCAATGGAGATAATTTCTGGGATTGTGGTGTTGAAAGAAGGTAAAGAGTCCCTGCTTTGTCTCTCCAACCTCAATTCAGAGTACTTTTCTCTCCCCCTTTCTATGCTGGCACCACACTAGCCTCCTTTTGGTTCCTGAGGTGCATGATACATTGCCTTTCTAGTTCAGGACCTTTGTTTTACAGTTCTCTCTACCTCCATGTTGCCCTCCTCCATCCCCACTTTCCCTGATGTTTACAACAACAATTAAGTGATGTATTAACTTATTGTGTACTAAATGACCATCACTCACACTGGAATGTAAACTGCACAACTCCTGTATATGTAACTTCCTAGCCACCAGCAGTTGTCTGGCATCCAGCCTAGTGTCTGGCTCACAGCACATACTCAGTAAGCATTTGTTGAATGAGGGGTTTCTCTTATCCAGGATTTCTCTAAGAGCAGAGGTTGTCCTAGATTTCACCAGAGTAATTGTAAAACTACCAAATTAAAAAGGAGAATTCCTAAGACCTAAAAAAGCATTTAGGTTTACAGTTGTATCTACTTCTAGTCTCAACCAAGATGGATATCATATCCTTATGTATAGAGCCAGGCTTAGTCCACAACTTCAATCAGCCTACCATATGGTTACTGAAATGCACTGTTCTGGCTCAGTGCTATGCACAAGGGGGAATACTGTGATAAGTAAGGCGTAGTCTTGCCCTCAAGAGGTTCACAATCCAGTAACCAAGCAATTGTAATGTACTGTGATGTGCACTGTGTCAGAGGAACAGCAGGACATTATGCACAGAGGAGTGACCTAAACCCAAATTAGGGAAAAGACCAGGGAAACCTTTGTAGAGTAAACTACATTTAGAATAGGATTGGAAGAAAGAGTAGTTATTACCTAAGTAAAAAAGCACAGGAAGGGTATTTCAGGCAAGAGGAATAGCATATGTCTTGTGGGCTATTGTCAGGAACTTGGATCTTTTTTTTTAATTATTATTTTGACTGTGATGAGGATATTTAACACAAGAGCTACCCTATTAACAAAATTTTAAGTGTATATTATTATTGACTATAGGTACAATGTTATATAGTAAATCTCTAGAACTTGTTCATACTAATTAACTGAAACTTTATGTCAATTAATTAGTAATTCTCCATTTCCTTCTCCCCCTAGCCCTTGGTAACCACCACTGAGAAGTTTAGAGCAGGGAAATGATTTACATTTTTACATTTACATTTTTTAAGGATCTCTAACTCAGTGGTTCTAAGCCAGGGATGATTTTGTCCACTGGGTGACATTGGACAAGGTCTACTGACATTTTCAATGGGCAAAAATGGAAGAGGGTACCTACCAGAATCTAATGGATACAGGCCAGGGATGCTGCTAAAAACCCTGTGATGGAGAGTACATCCTCCCACCACAAAGAATTATCTGGCCCCAAATGTTAATCATTGAGGTTAAGAAACCCTGCAAGTTGCTCTGTGGAGAATAGCTACTATAGACCTAAAGAGGGGAGACCAAGCAAGATGTTATTGCATTAGCCCAGGAAAGAAATAATGGCTAGGAGTATGGTGATAACTATGGAGTTGGTGAGAAGTGACCTGGCCCCAAATGTATTTTTGAGGTAGAAACAATGGGATTTCTGATGGATTGGAAGTGGAGTGTGAGGAATAGAGAGCAGTTAATGTTTTAATCTCTCAGTAACTAAAAGAACAGTGATGCCATTTACTGAGATGGAGAACATTAGTGGAAGAATAGGTATGAAATGGAAAGAAATAAGGGTTCGGTTTGGAACAGGTTCATGAGTCTGGGGGTAAGGAGGAAGGTCCAGTGTTGATTTCAACATTTTGGGAATCATGCACATACAGTCTATAAAGTCATGGGAGTAGATGAGGTTACCTTGTGGGATGAATCCAGATAGTGAAAAGGAGACATCCAAGTCTTGAACTCTTGAGCATTTAGAGGTCATGAAGAACCATAAGAGAGGGAATGTGAAGGAGCAGTGAAGAAAGAGAAAAACGAGGAGAGTTATGTCCTAGAAACCAAGTGAAAGGAGTGTATCCAAGAGGATGGCATAAACACCTATGTCAAAGGTTGCCATGTGATCAAGTAAGGAAAAAATAGGAAATTGGCCATGGAGTAGTGCTAAGAACTGTGAGCTAGTGGAAATCACTGTGTTTAGAAAACTGGAACAAGCCTTATAATATAAAAGCGCATTTATATAATTATTTCTGTAGAAAGTCTGACTTCAGATTTCCATGTCTTCTTATCAGAAATGCATATGTATACACTGGTAGGTTATGCCCCTCTGCAATCATTTCCATAAGAGAAAAGAAGAAGGAATAAGCAAATTAAAACCTTTAATTAAAATTCATAGACTGAAGCTGGACAGAGAACCTGGGCAGAGGCAAGAGATTTTTGCATATAGTCAAGATGTGATTGAACTTTTTGTGATGGTGATTCATAGTTCATGTTTATCAAGGAGACAAGCTCAGACTCTAGCCTTATCTATGATAATTCAGTGTTTGGGAGTGGATAAACCCAGAAATCATTTTAATGACATCTCCCTGGATTCAAAACCACTTTAACTCTTCTCTGGTTCTTTACCCTGGAGAGAAAGTCTCATTCTAAATATTATCCTTAATAGTGCAAAACACAATTCCCTTGAGTGAGATTTAATCACACTGTTGGGTTCTCCTAATTTCTCAGTCTCTTCATACCAATGAATAAGGATTTCCCTGGTAAAACATAAGGGACTCTCTAATCCTACATCAGTCAAACTCCCCCTCTACCTTTCTCAGTTAGTTGCATAAAATATTCAACTAGGCCAGAAAAGGTACACACACAGCCTCTTGACCAGGCTTTGAACTAAGATCCTCTAAGGAACTTTTGGGATAGGGCTAAAGTGAGTATTGGGAAACATTAAGGAATGATATTCCCTCTCTGTGGCCTCACCTCTGATTCTCTCATTAAAATATGTAGGAAACAAAATTAAGGTCAGGGGCGCATTGGATTGGATTGGAAACCTTTGAAGTTTAGAGTGGCTCAATCTTCAGTTGGGAGGATGGGTGGTGACATATGCCAACATGCAACAAATGGTTTTAAGCATCATAATAATCATGACCACTGTTTATCCAGTACCTACTAACATTATCTCATTTAATCTTCTTTAACAACCCATTGAGTAAAGTAATTATAACTTCCATTTTTACAGATTAAAAAAAAAAATGTGTGGGGCACCTGGATGGCTTAGTCGGTTAAGCACCTGACTTCAGCTCAGGTCACAATCTCATGGTTCGTGAGTTTGAGCCCCACATTGGGCTGTATGCTGACAGTTCAGAGCCTGGAGCCTATTTTGGATTCTGCGTCTCCCTCTCTCTCTACCCCTCCCCTGTTTGTGTGCTCTCTCTGTCTCTCTCTCAGGAATAAACATTTAAAAAAATTTTTTTAATGTTCAAAAAGATTACATAAATTGGCCAAACCCACACAACTCACACAATTAATAAGTCACTCTGACTAAAAACCCAGAGTCAATTACAGTTCTATCCCGCCAAAGCAAGAGTTTACAGTCAAAGATTTGCCTTCTAAAACCTAGCTCCAACATTAATTTTGAGGGTGACTTTGGCAAAAGTCATTTAATCTCTCTGAACCTCAGCCTGGTTTTCCTCACCTGTAAAATAATCGGGACGACCTTGACAATCCCCAAGGTACCTTCTGGCACTTGTGTCTCTGATTCTAACTTGTGATATCAGAACTTCAAACTCTCTCATTTGTAAAGAGTGTTTTGATTTTCAAAGTACAGTCATCTATTATTGTATTTGATCTTTACAACAACCACGAGGCAGGCAAGAATTATTCCCTCTCTTGTGTTTTACATACAGATGGGGGAAAAGACTTGAAATGAATTAGGTACCTTGTCCATAGTTAACACAGCTACTCCCTAGTCAACTGCTCTAATATACCAGGTACCTCTCCTTCTCCTTTATCTCAGGCACTTTTTCTCCCCCCCTGAGGCCTACCCCAGTTTTCATTCCCAGATTCCCAGGGATATTTTCATTACTAATTTACATGCTAACTGCTAAGAAACTACAGGAAGGGTGTGTACAGGGGCCCCCAGCACCATCAGGGTGCTAAACAGGGGTGAGGGACTGGAGCAGGGCCCATCTCCCCAGGAACACACCCAAGGAATGGGAACTAAGGCTGAGTGCCCATCCAGACAGGATGCAGAGAGGAGAAACAGTGGATTTTCCTGCAGGCTGGGAAGTGCAAGGTTGTAGATGTCATTATCTGTGGCTGTGTGATAGCGGGGATTCTACAATTGTGAGAAAGATTCTACTAGAATATTTGCTTCTTCCTGGGGACTCCCTGTCTCAGAAGATGTCACCATTCTCTTCTGAGATACATTTTTTTAAAGTTTTTATTTTAATTCCAATTAGTTGACATAAAGTATAATATTAGTTGCAGGTGTACAATATAGTAATTTAACACTTCTTAAATCACCCTGTGCTCATCATTACAAGTGCACTCCTTAATCCCCATCTGCCCCCCCTCTCTGGCAACCATCACATTGTTCTTTATAATTAAGAATCCATTTCTTGCTTTGTCTCTTTCTCTCTTTCTCTCATTTTTTTCCCTTTTGTTTGTTTGTTCTTAAATTCCTTCTGAGATGCCTTAACCAGAAACCTAGTAGATAAGAGGAGGGAGAGAGGATAACCTAGGGATTCGAAGGCGAACTCTGGACTCAGGCTACCCGTGTGTTGATGGGAACACACCTAACCTTGACAAGTTTCCCCATTCATAAAATGGAGCTAAATACTACTTTCCTCATAGTGTACGATGAGAAATAAATATAAACGTCTTGTAAAATGGCTGGCACAAAATAGTCAATCAAAAAATAAAGCCTTCAAAAATCAGTGAGGTCTCTCCTTCACCCTCTGTGTTCAATGAGTCTTCACACAGAGATTCCACCTCCTAAATCTACGTAAGTCTCCCCACATTGTTTCCACCCTTGCTGCTACTGTGTGTCCACATACTCATCACCTCTGATCTGGGCTCCTGCAGTATTGCTGATTCATCTACATGCTGCCATTCTTTTTTTTTTTTTTTTTGAGAGGTAGATAGAGCATAAGTCAGGGAGGGGCAGAGAGAAGAGGGAGACACAGAATCCAAAGCAGGCTCCAGACTCTGAGCTGTCAGCATTGAGCCAACACGGGGCTTAAACCCACAAACTGTGAGATCATGACCTGAACCGAAGTCAAACTCTTAACCCAGTGAGCCACCCAGGTGCCCCACCATGCTCCCATTCTTCCTGCTACCTCACCCTAATCCATTCTCCACTCTGCAAGGTAAAGTGATTTCTCACAACATATGGGTTGTTCATGTTGCCCCCTGCTTTCCATCCCTCACTGTCTTTCTGCCAGAGTCCTTCTGGTATTCCAGGACCCTGCACAGCCTCCTTGTTGGCCTCATTTCCTACTACCTTGCACCCTCCCCACCAGGGCCCCTACTGTATTTTTCTACTGTTCCTCTGTGGGGGAAACCACTGATCTCTTTTACTCCCATATCTTTGTTTTTTATTATTTTCTTCTGCCTGTTACAACCTTCCCTATAATACAACCTTTCCTGGTGAACTCATTCTTTAGGTCTTAGTTGGTCCTTCTCTGGTAAGCCTGGGAAGTGTCATCAGCACATGGCCTGGCACAAAGAAGGTACTTAATATCTGTCAAGTAAATGGCAAGGAGTGACAGCATCAAAGTCAATTCAATCTTGACTCCTTAAACTGCTGCTGCCTGAGGATAAGCTGGGCTCTCAGTCTGGGCCAAAATTCAGTTTCTAGGTTATGTCAGAACCCAGAGCTGTGAGATGTAAAATAATGGAGGCCCTTCCTTGACATTCCTACATATGCAGTAAATGACAAGCAATCTTCTCAGCCCCCCGAGGCCAGACCGGTACCTAAGACACATGTTCTCCCCTCTTACTCTTTTCCCCACTTCATCTTCCTTCTCACAGACTTCTCTTTCTCACCTAAACCCAACCAGTGAGACACATGACGTCTCTTATGAGAAGAAGTTTTATCACATCTCTAGAAAATTCTTTTCTAATCTCCCATTGCTTTAAAACCTTGAGTTTTCATGGCTGCTAATTAGAACTGTCAGTTTAGTGTAAGTCACTGGAAGAAGTAGAATCCCTTGGAAAGAAGAAAAAGAGACTAAGAAGTTACTTCAGCAATTTTCAGAGTGATTTATGAGGTGTATTGTTGATGCTCTTATTAATTTCTTTTTCAAATATATGATGATAGAGAGTTAGTGTTGTCTATAATAACCCAGCAAAGCACATGCAAATCCCTATTAATACACTAGCCCTAGGAACATACAGGGGGATATAAGCAGAGAACAAATGTTTGGCATCTGAAGTAAATTTTGTTTTCAATTTTGTGTTCAATCCAAGGAACATTTGTTGAGTGCCTAATACATACGGGGTTGTAAAGGAATCAAAGCTGAAGGTCCTACCCCTGTCCTCTAGTTGCTTATGATCTAGTTGGGCAGGGGTGGAGGAGTACAACTCTAAAAACAGGTAACACAAGAGGCATAGAGAGAGAAAGGATGCAGGTATGGAAGACTGGAAGGAGAACTGGGCACAGTAATGGACAGTAAGCATGAAGGCAGGCACTGAGGCAAGCTTGTCATCTGCTGCATCCCCAGCCCAGTGTCAGGTATAGATCAGCATTTGACAGAGTTGCAGCAGGGATGAAACAAGGACAGTTGGATCCGAGTTTCATCCCTGCCACTTAGAAAATATCTGGCCAATCACTATCTTTTCTGAGACTCAAGCTCTTCGTCAGGAAAAGGTGACTGTGAAAGGAAAACTTCTTACTAGGGGGCTGTAGTGGGTTGAGAACTTGTGGTTGCCACGAATGCTGCCACTAGATATACCTAACTCCCTTCCTCTTATGCACAGAGTAGTATCACTCGTCTCTTTCCATACTGATGCTAGGTGCTGCCATTTTATTTCAACTGGCCAATGAAATATGAGCAGAAGGGGCATGTGTCACTACTGGGAAAAAGCTTTAAGAGCCACTGTGAAACTAAGGATGTTCCAGACAACTGCTGTTTTGTTGGTCTTGGCCCTAGAGGGAAGGTGAGGGAAAAAGAGCCCCCAACCAACCCACCGTATACATGTGGGATGAACAAGAAATTCACCTGTAATATAACAAGTGTTGGCAAGGATGTGTGGAGAAATTGGGACCCTTGTACACTGTTGGTGGGAATTCAAAATGGTGTAGCCACTATGGAAAATGACATGGAAGTTTCTCAAAAAATTAAAAGTAGAACTTCCATATTATTCAGCAATCTTCCTTTGGGTATTTATTCCAAAGAATTGAAATCATGATCTGGAAGAGATATTAGCACTTTTCATATTCTTTGCAGCACTCTTCACAATAGCCAAGATACAGAACAACCTATGTGTCCATCAATGATGAATGAACAAAGGAAATGTGGTATATACATATAGTAGAATACTATGCATCCTTAAAAAGGGTGGAGGACATTCTGCAATATATGACAATAGCCATGAACCTTGAGGATATTGTGCTGAGAGAAAAAAAGCTAGTCACAGGACAAATGTTGCATGATTCCATTTATATGAGGTGTCTTAATAGTCAGATACAAAGAAACACAGAATTGAATGGTAACTGCCAGTGGCTGAGGGGAGGGGAAAATCTGGACTTATTAATCAACGGGCATAAAGTTTCAGTGAAGCAAGATGAGTAAGTTCTAGAGATCAGCTGTATAACATTGTTAGTTAATACTGTTTTGTACACTTAATATTTTAAGAGAGTATATCCAATGTTGAATCTTCTTTTCATAATGAAATGATTTTTTTTATAAAGAAGGAAATATATGTGGGCTATTTTAGCAAGGATTTGGGTATCTTTTGTTATCATAACATATCACTGCATATAGAATTTAATAAAGAGATAAAGCCCTTCATACAACCTAGAGTTTAAATAATATAATAGCTAGCAAAGGGACAAAAGGGGATTGCATCTGTCTGAAAGAGTTGGGAAAATCTTTTTGGAGATAATGTCATCTGAGATGGATTTTGAATTTTGGAAGGATATCTAAGGGTCACAGAGAGAGAGAGAGAGAGAGAGAGAGAGAGAGAGAAAGGGAGAGAGAAAGAAAGATGAGAGAGAGAGAGAGAGAGAGAGAGAAGGAGGGAAGGAAGGAAGGAAGGAAGGAAGGAAGGAAGGAAGGAAGGAAGGAAGAGAAAGAGAGAAGCAAGAAAATAAAAGGTATGCAAGAATGAAAGCACTCAGAATGGATAGGGAAGGTAAATGTAGCCAGAGCAGTTAATAACTAATAAAAATAGTAGTGAGGAAAAAATAGCATAGATTAGGCACTTACTATATGCTGGTCTCTGTCCTGCATACTTTACATGTATTTATTCTTCATCCCTATATCAGTTTCCATTACTGCCATAACAAAACACCGCAGTCAAAAACAATAAAAATTTATTTTCTTACAGCCCTGTTAAGCCAGAAATCCGGTATAAATTTAACTGGGCTAAAATAAAGGTTGTGGCAGAGCCATGTTCCTTTCTGGGGGCTCTAGGGCAAAATTCATTTCCTTGGTTATTCAAGGTGTTAGCAAATTTGAATTCCTGTGGTTATTGGACTAAGGCTCTTGTTTCTGAGGAAACAAGGGCTTGAGCTGAGGGCTCTTCCCAGCTCCCTCATTGCTTGGTTCAATGGCCTTCTTTCTTTATCAAAACCAGAAATGGAGGACCAAGTCATCTGACACCTTGAATCTCTCCTGGCTCTTTTTCTGCCTCATCTCTTTGAGCAACTCTTTACTTTTAAAGACCAATATGATTACATTGAGTCCACCTGGATAATCACCCTGCTGTAAGGTCCCTGACCTTAATTCTATCTGAGAAGTGTCTCTTGCCTTCAATGTAACATACTCACAGGTTCTAGAAATTGGATCATGTATTTGGGGGACCAGTTTTCAGCACACCACATCCCATTTTGTAGGTAAGGAAACATGCTTAGTGTGGTTAGGTAGCTTATCCAAGGTCACCACCTAGTTCTTGGCATATGGCTTTTGTTCCCAGCTTTATAACCAACTTCATCCAGAGACCATAAAGGAGAAAAGTGGAGCGTGAGGCTAGAACAGAACAATGGGTTAGGGAGTTATTGTATCACCCTCAAGTGGCTGCCACAAGAGATGGTTTAAAGAGACAATTATACTTTAGTCTTCTATGCTGTCTAACAAATTACCACTTTATAGTTGAAAGTAACACATATATTACCTCCCAGTTCTGTAGGGCAGAAGGCCAGTATCCTGTAACTTTCTCTCTGCTCCAGTTCTTACAAGACTGAAATGAAGGTGTTAATCAGTTGAGTTCTCATCTGAAACTCAGGGTCCTCTTCCAAATCCATTTCTGGTATGACCTGAATTCAATTCTTTGCAATTATAGGACCAAAATCCCCATTTGCTTGCTGGCTGTTAGGAGGGAGTCCTCTCAGCTTCCAGAGGCCACTCTCAGATCCCTGTCCCTTGGCCCCCTCCAACACAGCAATGGAGAACCAACCTCATATCAGTTCCCTTCCACGTCAGACTTCTTCTGTTTCCAGCTGGAGGAAAGTCTCTTCTTCTATAGACCTTAATGAGATTATATTAGGGCCACCTAGATAATGTCCCTGTCTTAAGTTCAACTGATAGGTAAATTTAATTACATTTGCAAAATCCCTTTTGCAATGGAATATGACATGATCATAGGAATAACGTGGGAGAGAGAGGAAAATGGAGGTCCTGGAGCCATCTTAGAATTCTGCCCACTACACGTCCCATGAATAATGGGACAAATAATACTATGCTCATTGAACATATGAGAAGCACAGAGGTAGATGCCAGGGCCCAGATTCTGGTGATGAGCAGAATGCCATGTCTGTTTGACAACTGAGGTAGATCATTTCCAGTCTCTTGAGGGTAAGGATGAAGTTGAATATTTCTTACTGCCTCTTCCAACTTATGCATGGCCCAGAGCAAGGCCATAATCAAATGCATCTCCATTTATGTCCCTGGTGAGAATTCCTGAGGGAAAAGGGGAAAAACCCAAAGTTAGTATTCCGTATCTATAATAATTCAGGTAAACTTATGACAGAGATTCACTAAGAGTGGGAGTCTGTCTAAATTTGTGAGGACATCAGTGTTATATGATATTTTTAAAGAAACTCAGTTTTATTATTTTAACTTTATACAATAATTTGTTCTATGACAATCACTTTTCAGAGCAAAGATTCTGAGGGAACATGATTTTAGAACTATGTAAGAATTATGGATTTATCTGAGATACCAGTTTCTCAAAAATGGGTGCTTCTAAAGTTTTTGAAATCAGTTTATTAATTTGTATAATACATGACTCCCTGTGTAATCATATTTTTGCTATTAATTAGCTCAAGAAATAATTTTCTCTATAGATACCTCAGAGGAAAACATTACAAATTGCCTACGTATGGAGTTCCATGTTCACTCAACAAATATTGAGACTGTATTACATTCTAGGGAATTATGAGGAGCTCTAAAATCTCTCCAATGATTTAATAATCTATGGCAACAGTGAAAAAGAGCATAGCAAGGAGTGGTATGGAGGGGAAAAGTAGAAGAGTTCAGAACAATTAGAAGTTAAGGTAAGAAGCAGCAGGCAGGCTTCTCAGAGGAGGTTGCACTTGGAGCTGGACTTCTAAATTTTAAATTCAAAGCCCATGCCCTGGCTTCAGAGACTCTGCTTGATCTAGTCCTTGCCTCATTCTCCATACTCCCCCTATACTGCAAATTACCTTGTACACATGAAGCCGTTTCCTGCTTCAGAGCCTTTGCTCTTCCTATTTCCTCTGTCTGTAATGTTCTTCAGATTCTGTCACACATCTAGATCATTCTCAACCTTCAGCTCTCAGCTTAAAAATTAACTCCTCAGAGAGACTTTTCTCACTTCCTGTCTATACTGATCCCTTTTTCCCTCTTCCTGACTCCTTACCAGTCACCAAGTTAGTGATAAAAGAATAACAACAATACTAAAAGACTGACAGGAGAAGGCATTGCTGCTATCTCCATTTTACAGTTGAGTGTGCCAGAACTCAGAGAGGCCAAGCCACTTCTCCAAGGTCACACAGCCAGTAGAGAAGATGCTGGGATTTGAACCCAGATTGTCTGATCTCACAGCCCATAATTTTAACCAGTATGTCCTAGGTGTTCTTCATATTATAAACACTATTGGGGGTGGGGGTGGGGGTTGTCGGTGCAGTGTGCCTGGGTGGCTCAGTCAGTTGAGCATCCAACTCTTGATTTTGGCTCAGGTCATGATCCCAGGGTCCTAGGATGGAGCCCTACGTCAGGCTTCACACTGAGGGTGGAGCCTACATAAGATTCCCTCTCTCTCTCTTTCTCTCTCTCTCTCTCTCTCTCTCTCTCTCCCTCTACCCCTCTCCCCAACTTGCACTCTCTTCCTCTCTCTAAAATAAAAATTAAATAAATAAATAAGTACAACCAAAAAAACCCATTGTGGATATTCATTTAGAAAATCAGAAAATAGTAAAAGGTGGAAAAGAAAGAGAACCTATAATCCAGCCACTTGGATAACTCCTGTAATATCTTAGTTTACCTACTTCCAGACACTTTATCTCTTCCAAAGTTGATTTCAAATGGGGCCATATACCGACAGAAACATGAAAAGATGCTCAACATCACTGATCATCAGGAAAATACAAATCAGAACCACAGCAAGATACCTTCTACATGTCAGAATGGCTAAAATCAAAAAGACAAGAAATAACAAGTGTTGATAAGAATGTAGAGGAAAAGGAATGTTGGTGCACTATTGGTAGAATGCAAATAGGTGCAGCCACTGTGGAAGATAGCATGGCAGTTTTTCAAAAAATTAAAAACAGAGTTACCATATGATCCAGTAATTCTACTACTGGTTATGTACCCAAAGAATAGGAAAACACTAATTCAAAAAGATGCGTGCACCCCCATTTTTCTTGCAGCATTATTTATGATAGCCAAGATATGGGAGCAACCTAAGTGTCCACCGATGGATGGATAGATAGAATGGATAAAGAAGGAGTAGTATATATACAGTGAAATATTACTCGACCATAAAAAAGAAAGAGATCTTATGCTTTGTAACATGGGTAAACCTAGAGGGTATTATGCTAAGTGAAATAAGTCAGAGAAACACAAATACTGTAGGATTTTGCTTATATGTGGAATCACAACAAATGAACAAACAGCAGAAACAGCCCCATGAATACAGAAAATAAGCCTATGGCTGCCAGAGGGGAGGGGCATGGGCAAAATGGGTGAAGGGGAGTGGGAGATAGAGGCTTCCAGCACTATGGAATGAACAAGTCATAGAAATGAAAAATGCAGCATAGGGGATAAAGTCAATGGTATTGTAGTAGCATTGTATGCTGGCAGATGGGAGCTACACATGTGGTAAGCATTGCATAACATAGAATTTTTGAATCGCTATGCCATACACCTGAAGTTAATGTAACATTATGTGTCAACTCTACTTCAATTTTTAAAAACGAACACTAAATTCTTTCAAAATGAATCCATATAGTATAGCCTGCTTTATAACGTGCTTTTTTCCACTTCACAGCACACTGAAATTTCCTTCCACGTTATCTCTCATTTCTGAATAGTAGTGGCTGCCTCCACCAGGTGTCTACTTGGGTCCAGGTACTCCACTAGGCCCATTACACATCATCCTCCCAGTGCTTTTAGGTTGTTCCTGTTATCGTCCCCATTTCATAGATAGATGAGACTGAGGCTCAGCTATGTAAAATCACTTGCCCAAATCATATCCTTAATAAATGGCAGGGACAAGAGTAGGAGATCTATACAGTTTCTGATTTCCTACTTAGTAATTTTCTTCACTGTCCCAGAAAGGGCTGTGTTATCCCTTTGGTGAAATGACTGGGGGACTTGGGGTAAGAAGAGGATGAGCACGTATTCCCTGCCTCTGGGGCTGCCCTGCCAGGTTGGCTGGGGGTATGTGGGAGGTGGGGTCTGAGTGTGCAGGGAACTGGGTAGGGTGAAAAGATACCTGGCAATAGAGGATTTTCAATTGGCTATTCTGAGTAAAATAACTCCTTTCAATACATGCCTTGTGCTGGAGCTAACCAAACGTTAATTAAAGCAGAAGCATGTATTGTTATTTTTGCTCCCATTTGCTGATATTAAAAAAAAAAAACCCACAACATTCCAACGCAAAGGACTTCAAATACTGGATATGTTAAGCCACAGACGACAACCCAGGCCCACATCTGGCACCCTGAGGCAGGGACCCAGGCCCTCGGAACCCATCGTACTTCTGAAACCAGCTGGTGGATCAGCAGATAGTAGGAGCTCTAGGGAGGGCTTTGGATATAGGGAAACCATATGTTTTGGTATTATAGGCTAGCCAGCAGGCAGCTAGCTATAAAAAGAGAGTGGCTTCTTCTAAGAACTTAAACCCAAAAATATATGTGGAGGAAGTCTCATTTTAACACCAGTATGGTGCCAAATATTCCTTTGTGTCTAGGAACTGTGGGCAAGTGGTGTTTGGGACCTGAGAAGGTAAACCTTGAAAGAGAAGAGTGGTTGGCCCTGGTCCAAGCTACACCCACTTCCAGCGAATGAAATAACACCATTGGAATTTGATGGATTTGGGTTCACAATCAAGCTCCATCACCTGCTTGGTGACCTTAATTAAATTGTTTTGTCTCTCTGAACCTCCGTTTCCTCATTTGTCAAAAGGAGATATGTCTACCTGGGCTGAAGAGAGCAGTGAGGACTAAAAAAATGGATGCCAAGTATCTTCTGCAGGATCCCCATGCAAAGGCCATAGAACAATGGCTGTTTGGGGCAAAGTGAAATTCTTGCTTCTTTACATTCTCATTCCACCTCCACACCAGAGCACAGGCTGTCCCTGCCCCCAGGAAATACCTTTCTTTAAATTTGAGAATGCTAAAAGCCAGCCTGCCCTGCATAGCCCTGTCAATGGCCCCTTTTCCATGCTGCCTTTCCAGATTTTTCCCAGTTAGGCATGGCTTTTCCTACCTCCGTACTTCCTTAGCACTTAGTCAGTGACTCCTTATGCTGTTCACCACAGCTCAGGCATCATAGTTGCTTCTGGTGGGTCCCATTCATTCTGTTAAATTGATTTACTTGAGAAGAAACTTCTTGGTTATTTTTCATCAGGCTTTGTATATATTCAGTCCTCAATAAATACCATGTAATTACTCAATTTATTCATTATATGTTCATTGAGCACCTGCTTTATGCCAGGCACTGTGCTAGGCACCAGGGATATAGCAGTGAATGACACAGATAAGACCCCTGGCATCACTGAATTTACATTTTAGTGGAGAAAGACATATAATAAATGAATAAATCAATTGATAAATACATAATTTATAGAAAGATCATTTCAGACTTTGATAAGTGCTATGAAAAAAGGAAATGAGGTGAGAGAGACATGGGTGGCAAAGACAATACCTAGAGGGGTGTCTGTGAGGAGGCGACATATGAACATAAATCTAAAGGGTAGATAGAGGCATGTTTGGGACAATTGCAGAGAAGTGAATTCCAGGCAGAGGAAACAACTGTTGCAAAGGTCCCGAGATGGGAAAGAATTTGCTGTATTCTAGGAACTGCAAGATGGCCAGTGAGGCTGGGGCATGGCAATGATAGGAAAGGTGGTACAAGATGAGGTTGGAGATGGACCAGCTCAGGTTGACCCCAGCAGAGCATTTGGATGTTACTGTGACAAATTTTAACTGGGGTGAGGAACAACATGACTCTATTTACAGTTTTAAAAGATCTTCTGGCTGCTGTGTGTACATGGATTATACAAGGACCAGAGAAGCAGCAATGAAATGTGACACTGATTGATATCTAGTGCAGAGAATGTTATCTGCAACTATGGGCGTGATTGGATGGGAGGGACTGGATGTGGGGGTGAGATAAAGAGACAAGGCAGAAATGTCTCCCTGGTATTAGGTTTGAACGGCCAGATGGACAGTTATGTCACTTCCTGAGTTGAGGAAGGAGAAGAATTCGTCAGTAATGTTGTATTGATTTGGGGCTTTTTGGTGGACATTCATTAAGAATTTTGTGTTAGATATTTCAGGTTTGAGGTGTCAAGGAGGCAGTTAGATACGCATGTTAAAGGTTGGGAGAGGGACTGGAGATTTAAATTTGGGAGTGATCAGCATCTATGAATAAAGGACTTGGACTGGAGGAGGTCAGCTGGGCAAGATGGTAGGCGGTTATAGTAACAGGGCTGAGACCTGAGCTTTGGGAATAGAAAGAGCTTAATATTGGGAAGAAAGGAACACCCAACAACAACAAAAAGACTAAGAAGGAGTAAACTGAGAGATAGGAGGAGACTGAGGAAAGAATGGACCTAGAAGCTAAGAGGAGTGTTTCTAGAAGAAATCATCGAATAATCACCATTATTACAGATGACATCTCGAGCCCTGCTCTGTCTGTGCAAGACATGACTTACTCCTGGAATTCTTACCATCCATGAGATGGATATCATTATTCCCATTTTCAGGTGTGAAAACTGATACTCAGAGTGAACCAATGAATCAGTACATTTTTAAGAATAACTGAACTCATTTACATCCATTCTTTTGCAGACTGCACCCGTGCGACACTCCCATAGCCTACCTAAATGGAAAACAATTTTCCATTTTGAAACATAGCTCTGCATGTGCTGCAAACTTAGAGCTTGTTGTCCAGCCCCCAGCTTCCCACCCCTGGGACTCACCACAGGAGTCCAAGGCCCACCCTGCTGCCACAGTGTTAGAACACAGTGGCCAGCAGCTGGGGAAATTAAAACGAGTCACTTCTGCTGTGCCAGGGAAGTGCTGGGTGATTTGCAGCTGGTGACAAATGGATGATTTGCCATCCAAACATAGCGTCTCAGATTAAGTGGCCTCATGAATAAAATTCTTGCATTTGACCAGAGCTATTTACCCTCGTCTGGGAACCTTCATACCTGATCCCCAGTAAGCCTCTCTCCAAACATAGCTCAGCTCAGTAATTAGCCAAGATGGACATTTGTTTCTCCCACTAATTTACAGGCAGGCCATCTGAGTTTCTGCCTTCACACCCATGTTTTCATTACTTTTTATTTTTTATTCAAAAAAATTTTTTTAATGTTTATTTATTTTTGAGACAGAGAGAGACACAGCATGAGCAGGGAAGGGGCAGAAAGAGAGGGAGACACAGAATGTGAAGCAGGCTCCAGGCTCTGAGCTGTCAGCACAGAGCCCGACATGGGGCTCGAACTCACGAACTGTGAGATCATGACCCGAGCTGAAGTCGGACTCTCAACCGACTGAGCCACCCAGGCGCCCCTCATTACTTTTTAAAAATAGCCATTGGAAGCAGATGACAAAGGGAAATAGGTTGAACTCAGTGACCTCTTGAGCTTGGCTGAATGAAGGCACACAGGAAGTGTCCCTTCGTCTCCTTCCTCTTGGGGATGACAGGAAATGCTTTTGAAATGAAGAAGAATGTCCATATCCAACTCCTTGTCAGAATTGTCCCAGAGAGTAGGTTGACAGGATCGAATGTTGATTGCTTTTTAATGACTTTCCATTCCCCACATTGGTCTCAAGGATCTGATTTCCTAAAGTCCCTGGCCATGGCATCTACTCCCTTACCTCCAAGCAGGCTATTGCTCCTTGCACTATGTGAAGACTTCTATCCTGAAATGTTTACTCTGTGCCAGGCACTGTGCTACATCCTTCATTTGTATTTTCATGTTTAATTCTTAAAAACACCATGAGTACAATTACTTCATTTTGTAAAGAAACAAGCACAAAGAGATTCAGTGACTTGCCCAAAGTCATACAACCAGTAAGTAATGAGACAAGACTCCATCCTGCTTTATCTGACCCCTGGGCCCATTCTCCTCACCAATGCCCTCTACTTTCTCCTTGAGGATAGCACAAAAGTCATTATCAAATGAATCATTGCAATATTTTATCTGGATGTTTACCTGGAGGGACTAATAACTAGATAGATGTTAATATATTTCTTGACTACTGTAGCATACTCACTTAAATCAAAAGTCTCTGACATTCACAATAGGATTAAGGGCAGGAGTCAGCAAACTGTGGCCCACAGACCAAAACCAGCCTGCTGTGTGTTTTTATGATTAATTTTTTTAATACAGCCATGTGCATATGTTTATGTATTGTCTATGGCTGTTTTCATACTACAACAACAGAGATGAGTAGTACATGAAGCCCACAAAGCCTGAAATATTTACTACCTGGACTTTTACAGAAAACGTTTGCCTATCCCTGGTCTAGAATGACAAATCTAAGCTGAGAGATTATAAAAAAAAAAAAAATTAAAGGCCTACAGTGAATCCTAATGCATGAACAGGACAGGAAATATCCAGCAGAAGCAGAGAATGATCACATCAGAGCCTTACTGTCTTCTATTAGCATCACATTTAATAAGATATGCAGTGTCTTATTAACAAAAGTAAAAACCATCATTTACAAGAAGAGACAGCTTATAGCCAGCATCAAGAGCATGTCAGAGTCCATTCACCCAGTAGGCATGAACTGCCATTTGAGCGTTGTCCTCTTCCACAGCCCCTGCTCCCGTGGATCACCAGACCCTGTCACTTTGATCTCTTCATGCAGCCTGCCCCTCCCAATTTCCATGGGCTCTGTTTTAGCAAGTTCAACCAAGCATCACCCCTGTTCATCAATAATACTATAAGTAATAATCATTATAGCATCTTTAAAAAATCACTACAGCAGCATGGTTAGAATTGTAATAGGAGAAGGATTATGGTGTGATGGGGAGCAGAAGGGGTTGCTTAGAGCTCTGCTTGCAATGACTGGGGAGTTGAAGAAGAGATAATCCACTCACCTCCTCTTTTTACCTCTAGCTACTGAGCCTTCTCCTACTACTGTACCTATTCTGCTTAACAGTCTCTTACTTATACTCCAAAACCAAGCACAAGTTTCTCTTCCTCTGATAACTGTCCCTGATACCTGCCAGCAGAGTAATCATCAAGTCTTTCTGTGTCCCCTTAGTACTACTTTCTTACTTGTCACATAATTAAGATAGTACTATAATTACCATTTATGACATTAATATAAGATGGTGATAGTTCTACTGAGTGCTTACTATGCTTCAAACACTGTGCTAAACATTTGGCAGAGAATCAGGGTATTGGACCCCACAGCCTGTGTTTTAATCACTAGGCTACACTGCCCTCCCATCTTCTGCATGGAAGGCAGAGACTATTGTGTACTCACTTTTTTTAAGTTTATTTATTTTGAGAGAGAGAGAGAGAGAGAGAGAGAGAGAGAGCGTGCACATGCATCAGCAGGGAAGGGACAGAGAGGGGGAGAGAGAGAATCCCAAGCAGGCTCCGTGCTGTCAGTTCAGAGCCTGATGCAGGGTTTGATCCCATGAACCATGATATCATGACCTCAGCTGAAATCTAGACACTCAACCAACTGAGGCAGCCAGGCACCCCATGGTGTATTCACTTTTATCTCTGCAATGCCTAACAGTGCCTGCCATATAAGTAATGTTTATAAAATGAATGGATAAATAGTATGGCACACATTTCTAAAGATACCTATCCCTTGGTCATTCAAACACTAATTAGGTACTACTGTGAAGAGATTTTATAGGTATAGTTTAAAGTCCCAAATCAGTTGATTTTAAGGTACAGAGATTTTTCCAGGTGGACTGACCCAAACAGATGAGCCCTTTAGAAAAAGAGAGTTTTCTCCAACTAGTGGAAGTCAGAGAGGTTCAAAGAATAAGAGGGATTGCTACACTATTGCTGGCTTGAAGATAGAGGAGACAGGTGATGCAGAATGCTGGCAACCTCTAGAAGCTGAGACAGCTTCGGGTGGACAGCCAGCCAGAAAACAATGACTTTGGTCCCATGACCACAGGGAGGTGAATACTGCAAACAACCAGTGAGGTTGTTCAACCCGAACTCCAGATAAGAACCATAGCCCCAGCCAATACCATGATTTCAGCTTGGTGAGACCTTAGTGGAGAATCTAGATACCCCAACCCAGACTTCTGATCTACGGAACTATGAGACAATGAATGAGTGCTGTTAGAAGACACTAAGTTTGTGGTGATTTGTTATGCAGTGGTAGAAAACAAATACAAATAGGTTTCCAATTCTCTGGAGATGCTGGTGGTCAGACTCCTTTCTGTAGCTCCCAAATGTCCCACTGAGCTTTATAAGAAGTGAATCATGGCTGTGATCCAACATCAGGGAGATGACATGGGTTGAGGAAGTCTGTGCTCATCTACAAATGAATCAGAATCTGGTGAAGGAGGTAATGTTCTACAGTGGGTAGACTTCTGGACAAGAAATGTGAAGTCCTGGTTCCTAGTCCTAGATTTGCCAATGGCTCACTACATGACCCTGGATAAGTCACCTTATGTCATGTAACTGCAGATCTTTCATCTGTAAAATGGGGATATTCATCCCTCTCCCATCCATTTCATAGTACTGTAAATGATGATTGAGTAAGATAAAGAGCCCAACAAGCCATATAAGTTGTGACCAATTCTAGAGGAACATAGGGATTCCTCAGTGGCTTAGGGACTTTAGGGAAGAGCTGTGCCAAGTTATAAGACTAATAAAATTCAGGTGATGAGGCATACCTCCACGGGCCAGATAACAGTTGTTCTTCCCTATTAAGGAATTTATCCTATAGCTCCCTAGGAGAATAATTATCACAAAAATAATGCCTCATGTTTCAACAGCACTTTTCAAAGTGCTTTTCCCTGTGCTATTTTAATTCCAATAACTTGTATCAGTTAAAGGAAAAGAATCAACTAAGTCTAGTTCTGAAAGTTTTGGTTTCTCACCATGACATAGAGTTAGTCTCACCCATTACACAGAAGAGAAGACGGAGGCCCAGCTGGGCAGGCAACTTGCTAAGGTTATGGGGCTGGTCAGTGAAAGAGCAAAGACACTCATTCCCAGTCTTGGCCTCCAATAACTCCATCTCCCTACTTTTGGTATGGAACTGGGAAAATGCAGAGTTCTTAGACAGAGGCCCAGCTTAGCCTGTACCAGGTCTGAACTGAAGAAGGATGGTGTGTTACACTCAGGTTCCTATCACATGGATCAGATGCAAATGAAGCATTGGAATCATGTCACATTTTGAGGAGCCTCTTCCCCCAACCTTCCAGTTATGCTACAGATGACACTTACTGGCTGTTAAACAACAGACTCCTTCTTTGGTATCTTTATTAAATAGGTGGGGATGTGGGAAATAGTGTGCAGGGTAAGCTGCTCTCAATGCCTAGTAGATAAATATTAATTAAAGAAGAACAGGGAAGAAGGATCCATTGACTTGGAACTTTCTTGGGAGGGTTTTGAGTTTCACTAGATGATCCCCAACTTGGGATACTTTAGCTGGGTCTCTCAGTTCGGTAATGTTGGAAAGGGAAATAGCCATCCTGAACACTTGGTTTGAGGCTGTTACTCCAGACATCCTGGGCTATAAGCAAGTTTGAATTCTCCTGGCCCTGAAAAATATTCCTGGTCTCTAGAATCCAATGTGAATAGAATTGGCAGGTTATGAGAGAGGTGATATTCATGCATTCACTTGTTATTGAGGCCCACTCTGTGCTAGGTGCTATAAGATTCTTTACTCTCATGGAGCTTATGATCTAGGGGAATGATAGTCAACAAACACACAGAGATCCAATTTCAATGACAATGCGAGCTACATGAGGCTCTGAGATTCTTAAGCCTGAATGCTGAAAAAGTGCTAGGTGGGTTGAGGTCTGAAGGATGAATAGGGTTGAAACAATGATGGGGGTGGGAGTGGGGGCAAGAGTGGCATGTGATAAGGGTATGAGACTTTTGAATAGAAAGAACCAAACAAAGCCCAGTGTGACCAGAGTACAGAAAGCATGTTGTGGACACACTGGCGAGCAGGCCAGGGGCCAGACCACATGGGACCTTGATGGTCACCAAGGAGTTTGAATTTTATTCCAAGTGTAAGAGAAAGGCTCTCATGGATTTTAAGCAAAGAAGCAACATAATACAATTCACGTTTTTAAAAAGACCACTCAAACTGATTCAGCAGAGGAGTGGAAGGAGGGGCTGCATGGAGGGAAGTCTAGTTTAGATGCTACTGTGGTCACCCAGAGTTGGGAAAAGAGTAGCATCTTCACACAGCCCCAGGACACTGATATTTGCCACCTCCTAAGGTGAAAAGAAGATCCTGTGATTTTGAGTACATATGTGTACTACCCCTAGGGCATGGAGAGAATAAGTTTGCCTCTTTGTATCTCATTTTGCTTGACTGCCCAATGGAAGCCATGCATCCTGGTCTACCTAGTTATCATTTCAAATCACAGAAAGGGAGAGATGGGAGGAGTTAGAGAGAAAGCTGGCCCTGTGTAATATATGACCCTCTGTGTAGACATGTCTCCAGCACGTCATACCCTGGGGACTAAGAGTAGGCACGAACACAGCTTCTTTGTGAATGGTCCACCAAGTGAACATCTTCAGAAATGGGGAAACCCACTCTCACCCTCAGAATAGCCAACTAATTGTTGCACCACCCTACCTATCAAATACCCACTCCTTGGATTGCTAAAACACTTGTACCAAATGCTCCTAAATTGGGTCTCATGGCAGCAACCTCCTATCAATCCTTCAGGGAACACATCTCTCCAAGTCTCTTTTTTTGGTTCCCTCCTCCTGCAGCCATTCTTCACAGGGCATAGCTTTGCTCCACTCTCCTGATCTCATTCCTTTGAACAAATTTCCTCTTATTTCCTATTTTAATAGGAAGCATCTAAGAACATTATTTTCCATATAGCAAGCAACAACAAATATTTGCTGAATTTTTTGAAGTGAGCACTGTCTGCCTAGAATCAAAAGGAGCCTGTAAGACATGCAAACAAAGTGGGACACACAGGAACATGGGAATAACACAGAGAAGGTCGGGTAGGGTTTTCAGAGCATTGTGGAACAATCAAGCAAGCTAGCAGGCCTGGGTTCTGCTCCTGAGTCAGTGTGATTTGAGACTCGAATTTATCTGTAAAACTTATAGGTTGTATTGGTGATTTCTTTGGTGGTTAAGTATTAAGTTTTAGTTAAGCACTGTCACCTACTGAAAGCTCTGAGCTTAAGGCTGTCAAGGCACATGTTAGAAAGGATGTACAATTATAGTAGTGCCAGGATGACACTTACTTAACAAATCAAGCTGGATGGAAAGAAAATAGAATGCAAGCAACTTTATCACTGTATGATTCAGTATGATTTGATGCCCTGTATGTCCACCATACCACATCATATGACATCAACATCAGTTTGTAATATCTTTGGAAAAATATTCTAGAACTGGAAACCTCCTAGCCAAATCTGAAAGATCATAGAATTCTTGACTAGTCATGTCTCTCTTCATTGTTGGGCATAAGAGAGGCGTCTAGGACTTTAAGAACATCAAGGAACAATTTCTCACCTCATTTGTGATTGTCATAGTTGCTGTTTGGATCCAGTACAAAATATGCTTTGTCTTTTATTTCAGCCAAACTCTTTCCCTGTGGTAGGGGGAAGAACTGTACTTGCCCTCAACAGTGACATTTCCCCAAAGTGGCCGAAGTACAGCTGTTCACATTCTGCCTCCAATACATTCTCCCTTCCTTTCCTTCTGGTCCATTACTTTGGTGGCCTTTGAAGGCCAAAAGAAGAGTAATGAGAAGGCAATCTGGAAACATTTCTGAACATGGTCAAACGTGTGCATCATGTGTGCAAATGCATTTGCAATTCATATGTGTGTGCACAAACATTTGGTGTATATGTAACTGCATTTAAAATGATGTTTGTAAGACAGATAGATGATTGATAGATAGATAGATAGATAGATAGATAGATAGATAGATAGATAATGTTTGTACATATTTGTGATTTTGTGGTCAAGTGTTGACATATCTGTCTTTGTTGGCACATGTCTTGATGTATATGTATGTGCAAAGGTGGTGTGAATATATGCCTGTGGGATTTTATCACCCATGAAGGACAGCAACCACACAAGTCCTTATCTTGTAATAAGGAATAAAATGCCAACATGAATCTCTCTGACATTTGAATTATCACATCTAGCTGACAGAGGAGAAGGGTGCAATAGGGCTTGACAGCTCTGCTGACGGGGCTTAGGCTGGCCCTTGGCCCTTCCCTATGGCCTTATGCAGTTGATGTCAATGCTTCTGACACCTCTTCCCTTTGGCCTGCAGGTCCCTGTCTGGCCGCATCGTTGGTGGTGTCTGGTGGTTCTTCACCTTGATCATCATCTCCTCATACACAGCCAACCTGGCTGCCTTCTTGACCGTGGAGAGGATGGTGTCTCCCATCGAGAGTGCTGAGGACCTAGCGAAACAGACGGAAATCGCTTACGGCACACTGGAAGCAGGGTCCACTAAGGAGTTCTTCAGGGTAGGAATATCCCTTGTCCTAGAGCACCTTCACAAAAGGGAACCACTACTGTCATTAAAATATCCTCATTAAAGAGCATGTGATTATAGTCAACCAGAGCAACTGCTTAGCATAGTACAAGTCAGGGAAACTCAGAGAATTTCTCAGCTTCTTACAAATTCTTGAGAAATCTACAATTCTATATTTGTAATAACTTCAAAGCTCTTGCACTGAATCAGACCCCTTACGTATGCCAGTCTGTGCCAACTTCTCTGAGGGCTGCAAAGGATATGACATTCAGTTCCTTCCCTGTTCCCACACATACTTGCAGTCTAATTAGTAATCGATTAGTATCGGCCTAGGGACAAGGTCCAGACCTGATGCCCTTTTATGTCCTCTCCTTGAAGCCTTGATGAATAAGGAGATGGTATATGGGGAATGATTACTGGAACAGGTGGTCTATTTAACAGTGCCAGGAGAGAGAAAATGTGAAGTGAGAGTGGAGGTGATGGAGAGGTCTTATGGCCAGAGGCAGCGAGTGAAGGCAGAGGAGCAGAGAGCTTAGAAACACAAGCCTAGGGTCATACAAACCTAGGGCCAGACCCTGGCTCTGTCCTTTACTTGTTCTCTGGCCCTTAGCCTCTTTCACACCATTTTCTCATCTATAGAGTCAGGAGAATAATATCTACCTCAACGAGTCATTATGATATTAGAAGAGATGAGGCATCTAAGACACAAGGCTCTGTGGGTACAGGGCTTTGGGGTACAGGCATTTAGGAGCCATCTTGAAGAAGGGGTAGGGATTTACAGCCACAAACATTAGAAAATATTTCTAGGCATCATGAAACTAGGTCAGGTCTGGGTTGGCTAATTATATTCCAGGCAAAGGGGACAACTTGAACAAATGCCCCAAAGCAGAAAAGCCTGCAGTTCCCTGGACTTTAGACATGTTCCTCCTGGAAGTTGAAGAAATAGTACATGGAGCTACCATGTATTGAGGAAGGAAAAATGATAAATAATTGCTACCACTTACCTAGCATTTGCTATGAATCAGGTCTTGTGCCAGCACACCTTCATTTAATCTTGTCATTACAGTTAGAAATTTGTTTTCCCCATTTTATATGTGAAGTTCAGAGAAGTCAAAGTAATTGCCTGAGGTCACACAGGTAGTAAGTAGCAGAAGGAGAATAGACAGCCAGTATCTGCCTTGCTTCAGGCAAGGGACAGGTATCCCATACAGTCCTACCAGGTTCTCACTGAAACTTTATGGAGAAAACCCCAGACTCCGAGTGAACCCACAGAGTGTGCTCAGTTTCTTGGTTGTGGGTTCTATGTTCTGCATGACAAGCAGGAAGGGGACCAAGGTCTTAACCATCACTGACCCAGTCTCCAAGGCTAATGTCATCTACTTCAATATAATGGAGCAAGAAGGTGACTTAGAGGTCATGTGGTCAGTGTCTATCGTTTTAGAGAGAGACATGACTTGCTTAAGCTTAACCAACCAGCTAGTAGAAAAACCTCCTGTAATCTCATAATTCTCTAGAATTTTTAGCCTGCAACCAAAGTGTGAAGGGGATGTCTCATATTTGTCCAGGTAGCCATTCCTATATCCCTGGCTTTGCTGATGAAGTTGGGGAACAGCCAATTCACTTACTCATTACATACTCATGTTCTCATCCCCAATATCTGAGCATGTCACTATCCCCAAAACACCTTCCATCCATGGTCTCATTTATGTCCCACCTATGACCTATGGTAGAACAGGAGTTATGTGTCCATTTTGTGAACAAGAAATTGAAATTCAGGGAATCATAATGCAAGTGTTGAGGATGAACACAAATTCTGTTTCTTCATTCCAGCCAAAGTATTCTTGACGCTGAACCACACTGTCCTAATGAGGTGGTGTCATTAGCTGATTTTTTAAAAAGATTATTCAGGTTGTTAGATGAGCTCATGATCAAATCTTGTCTAACCTTTTCCTTTTGTAGTTGGGGAAACTGAGGCCCAGAAAAGAAAAGGGTCATGCTCTAACTACTCAGAGGCATAGCTAGGACTTAGGACTTGAAAGTTCTCTGTTAATCACTATGTCAATTGACATATTTCTATTTCTCATCCACAGGAACTGTTAGGCATCTAGAAACAAAACAGTGTGTATTCTACAAGCTCTGGGCACTCACTAGGTCTACTACATTCGTGACAATAGGTTGTAGTTCATATGCTAACTCTGATCAACAGTGGTGGCCTGGAGTTCGATGTTGAGAGGGGATTCTGAGGTCACATCTGGGCACAGTGTGAAAGAATTCCTTGACTGATGTCAATATCCCTCACATATATAGGAAGGGAAAGTGGTCTCAAGCCAGCCATGTATTGGGCATTCTTATCCTAAAGTAAAACCTAAATAAAGGGCATAATTAGTAGTAGTAATTGCACCACTTATAGAATACCTACTGTGTGTCAGGCACTGGGTTATGCATTTTACATCTGTTGTCATATACTATCCATGGCGACACTATGCCGTCAGTACCATCATCAACATTGTCAGGAGAGGAAGACTAAGGTTCAGAAATGTTGTTATTTGTCCAAGGTCTCACAGCTAGTAAGATATAAAGCCTAAAATAAGGGAGGCAGCTGGTTGCAGTGAAAAGGCACTAGGTGCTATCAGGAAACCAGGGTTTTATTCCTGGCTCTGCCACTAAGAAGGTACATGACATTGGACAGTTCACTGCCACACTGTGGGCCCCAGTTTCTTTACTGGTAGAAAGACAGCACTAACAAGATATGCCCCATGAGCCCTTCCATCTCTGTAACTTTGAGCTTGAGAATTTTCCCACCAGGACTTTGGTGGATGGGGAGACAAGATCACCTACCACCTTCATAAGGCAGGAGAAGAGCATGGTGACACATGTATTCTTCTACCCCAGTCTCTAAAAAAATATGGCTTCTAGTCCCCACGGCAGCCCAGAGCTTCTTGGCAGCTCCAATCCAGAGTCACTGAATCCTCCATCGACAGTTTAATTAAGATGTGTGAAGGGCTGTGAGAGCTGCAGATGATAGGAGAGATCCAAGAACAAATACCCCAAGTATGTTTCCAATCTTCCCTGCCACTCATGCTGCCTTCGCATCCCTAGAGATGAGATTTTCCTGATAGCCTAATCTGAGCAGCTATGAGCACAGCCCTGGCATTTGGGGCACAGGGGTGAGCCCGAGAGGACATATTAATTTTCTGCATACTGTTGCCCAGAGGGCTCTTCAGCTCTACCTGTCAACAGCCCAGTTCCCTGCCGTGGCCATCTTGTCAGGTCAAATTGCATCTTGCCATTGTCCTGCTGAGTATTTTGTTGGGTTTCTGCCTGGAAGATCATCTGTAAATCTGGTCACAGCTGAATTTATACATTTCTCTGTTTCCTGAGCGAGAAGAGATGTACACTGTAGATGTTCTGATTGGTTCTAGGTGTATCCTCCTCTAACTTTGAAATTCTCCCTCCTTTTTCTCCTTTCTTTCTTCTTCTTCTTCCTCATACATTGTTGCTTGAATGTTGTGTTTTCATGTAAAGAATCAGGTATTTTAAGACCACAAGGGATTCAAAGGTCCCCATGCCCCAAATCCTCGTGGAACAGATGAGGAAAGACTAGAACTCAAGCTCTTCACTCCCAGTCCAGTGGCCTTTCCAGAGGGTCAACCATACTTTAAAGAGTATCACCTAGTTGATCTAATTATAGATTCACTCTACCAAATACTTCCCTGAAATTCTCAGTAACTATTTCCCTTAATTTTCCATTGAGACCAGACTTTTTCTAGGCCCAAATATCTCTATAGATCATTTGGCTCAAACAACAACTTAACTGTTTATCAATATTTTGCCAACACTTGATGTTGATATCAAAGAAATAAAACTGATATTTGTGTGCAAAGAAAAATGACATTTTGTGTGTATAATTTTATACTAAATAAATCTGTAATCTGTGTTTTAACCACTAGTCTACATGAATTTCATGACTCTAGCACTCTTTAAAACATTAGCCCCTTATATATGTATAACATGTGTCCATTTGCAAAGCCAGACTCCCGTACCCCCAAAATACATCTACCCTTTGGGGTAAGGAAACTCTTTAGAAAGACCATGTTAGATGAGAGGGATGATTTGTGGTCCTGGGTTGTGGGCCTTGACTAAGGGCCTACTATGTGTAAGGGTGCACTCTGTGAAGGACTCACAGAAGGGAAGATGTCCCCCTCCCTCAGATGGCATCCATATACTTAAGAGCTGTACACAAGCAAGGATGCCTTGCAATCTTGGCAGTCTAGCCTGAAGGTCCAGCGAGTGTGTCCTAGAGGAACATCAGCCCTCACAATACTCTTTTTAGCCCCAGAGGCCTACAAATCAGAATCATCTGGGGGAACTCCTGGAAGAAAAGATTTTTTCTAGGTTCCACCCCAGACCTGCCATATCAGAATCTATAGGTTTAGAGCAGGGCATCTCCATATTTACAATTTCTACACAGGATTCTGGTACCCACTAGAGCTTGTGAATGATTGTCCTTGAAACTAAGGTGGCCTCAGAATACAAAGGATTTGTTCTGGCCTGTGAAATGACTAGTAGGATGTGGCTGGAGAGAACCAGGGTATCAAGAGAAGTAAATAGCCTAGGCAAAGTCCCAAAGAAGGGAAGTTTCAAAGTGAGTTCAGTACAAGGGGAGGAAAACAGTTTGGCAAGATTGAGAGGCTTTTGAAATATAAACAGGTGACAGTATTAGGTCTCAAGTTATTAGCTTTATCAGACAATTTACATTCCAAGGTCAGTCTTATAATATGACTCATGATCCAGAATTCCTCAATGTTTTTATTATTGGGGGAACCAATAATGAAATCATATTCCACTGATATTAAGCTCTCCTTTTCTTCTGGGCAGTATAAATATGGCCTTCTTGAGTAATAGATAGGTTCTATAATGTCTTCAGAAGCTAGATTAGGGTTGCATTTCTTAACTCTTCCCATATAGAAGGAGAATATAATTCAGCAGTAAATAAAAGATTCTGAGCTATTCTGTTCATTCTCTATTTGCAAGATATTTGTACTTTGGAACCTACTGATACTAATTAGAGCCTCTTATTTTGCAATCACTCATAATTTGTTTCTTCCTGAGCTAATCTCACTCATGAATGTGTGATCAAGCTACACTCAGCTCTTCATTAGTGTGTGTGCCACCTCAATTCCAAGCACAGCCAGCACTTAACTCCAGCTTTGTTCCTGTCCCCTGCCAGAGGTCTAAAATTGCCGTGTTTGAGAAAATGTGGACATACATGAAGTCAGCAGAACCATCAGTTTTTGTGCGAACCACGGAGGAAGGAATGATCCGAGTGAGGAAATCCAAAGGCAAATACGCCTACCTTCTGGAGTCTACCATGAATGAATACATTGAGCAGCGGAAACCCTGTGACACCATGAAGGTGGGAGGTAACTTGGATTCCAAAGGCTATGGCATTGCGACACCCAAGGGGTCCGCCCTGAGGTAAGTAGCCAAGATTTGCTTCCTTGGTACTCCCTCTCCCCTCCCTACCTCAGGAATGAAGCTGCTGTGTCTGCCTCAGGGCTCCAGTGCCACAATGCAAGCTGTCACGGGGGCTCTTCTTGGACACCAGTGAGCCTGGAAGATTCCAGTCACCTGAGATCTTCAGCCCTGAGGTTGGAATTGACCTGGGGGCCTCAGCTTGCTATGACTGTCGCTGCCCATGTGTTTTTCCCCATGCCTCACCTTACCCCTCCAAATGTGTTAAACATCAGTGAAACTTGTGTTTGTGTTGTGTGATCTATAACACACCATCCTTTACCAGATACTCTCATATCCAAGTAGGTTACGAACAGAGTTCTCCAGCAGCCTGGATTCTTTGACAGAAGGTGGTTTATAATGTTTGTCTAAAAGAAACATAAACACGTTGTCCAAATGGAAAGTCAAGTAGTTTGAGCCCTAAAGGCTCTGGCTGTATCATGAATGGCAGTACCCATTCTTTCCCCAAATACTGATTTCTTTAGCAAGAAAAAAGGTGGTTCAGGGACACCTGGGTGGCTCAGTCAGTTGAGCATCCAACTTTGGCTCAGGTCATGATCTCATGGTTTGTGAGTTCAAGCCCTGCATCGGGCTCACTGCTGTCAGAGTTAGAACCCACTTTGGATCCTCTGTCCCCCTCCCCTAACCCCTCCCCCACTGTGCTCTCTCAAAAAATATTAAGACAAACAAACAAACAAACAAATAAGTAGTTCAGTAAAGAAGCAAAGTAGACTTTACTCTCACATAAAGAAGTTCTGGTACTCATTCCAAACAGCTAAGGTAGAGTCCTATAGACTCGGGATCAAAAGACATAGATTTAATACTGGGATTTACTACTGTCTTACCAAAGGTAAGTCTTGTCGTCTCTCCAACCTTTAGCTTCCTCATCTGTAAAAAGAGGATATTCATCCCAGCCCTTCCTAGGTCCAAGGTGATTGTGAGTTCAAATCTATATAGAAGATAATTAAAAGCAGCACACTGTGAAATAACCTGTTATTCACTGATATCATGTCAATTTACAGAGGGATTAAATAATTTTAGGGAAGGGTAGTGCTCAAAGAAAGATGAGAAGTATTTAAAAAGGTTGCAAAAGGATGAAGAGATGTTCTTAACCCACATTGACATCCAGGGCTACCTCTGCCCTGAATGAAAGATGTCTTTCATTCATTTCAATAATATTGAGCCCTGCAATGTTCTAGGCTCTAGGCTTGGACCTGGAGCTACAAGTTTGAACAAGCCGGACAGTCTCTACGCCTATGGAATTACATGCTTGCAGGGAAGACACTCATTCAACAGGTGATTATTGTTTGATGGTTCATGACAACTATGACAGGTGGTAGTTGATAAAAGACCTGGAGGACACCTACTTCCAGCCATACAGCAGAATAATACTCCTACTATAAAACCTAAATATGCAGGATAAAGTTATAACAAATAGCCATTTTTATGAAAATTAGGAAATCCCAAGGCCAAAACAGAAAAAGGTCATCAAAACCAGAGTGAAATGCATAAGCCGACTCTTCAGGAGCTGCCATAAGCAGGGCAGAGTTGTAAATTATGTGACAGTCCACATGAACAAGAATAAGAAGTACATCTAAAAGCATTTAAGTAATGAAAATATTTTTAAAAGAAAAATACACTGTCACAAGGGACCAGGCATATTTGGAAAAATACCAATTAGAATTCAGGGACGTAATAATATCTCAATGGAAGGGGTAAACAACAAATTAGTCAAAGTGGAAGAGAAAATTATTACACTGGGAGAAAAATGGAGATAATTCCTCAGAATATCACAAAGAGAGACAAAAAGACAGAAACCCTGACAAAGAGGTTAGGAGACCTGAAAGAGAAAACAAAATCCCAGGTGTATCTTCTGTGAGTCCCAGAGACAAGAGAGGATGGAGTAGAGGCAGTATTTAAAGGGAGCTTTCCAGTATTTATGGAAAACATTAATACCCTGATTCCAAAGTTATGTGTCCCAAGCAGATGAAAATCAGCAGCTGATCCACTTGAAACTGCAGAACTTATAGAGACAAAGAAGATCTCAAACACACTCAGAGATAACAAGGTCTAATCTGGTGTGCAGGATGGATGGAATGTGGCCAAGAGGGCTTTTCCAAGCATGCTTTTTTCTCAAGCTGAGATATGACAGGTTAATAGGAGTTAACAAGGTAAAATAAGAGGAGGGGAAGAGATGAATACTCCAGCCAAAGGGAACAGCATGTGCAAAAATTCTAAGGTAAGAAATCATGGTACAGTCGATGAACTAAAAGGAGCCAAGTGCTCCTGGAACAGGTAATAAAAAGGAGAAAAGGTTACTTTGAGATTAGAGAATGAAGTAGGGAAGCATTTTGTAAAGGATTTTTGTCCTTATGTAAAGAGTAATGAAAATATATTGAAGAATTTTAAGTTAACTGTCTGAAAATTAAGAAACAAAGGTATCTTTAGGAGGGCAAATATAACTGAATATACCAAATGAAGGGAAACCAATGGCCTGGTATTTATCAATCATGCATCTTTGCCTCAAACAACTTAAAAGATTCTCTGTACAAGTTTAGACAAAGTCCAAAGGGGATCCAAAAGAGAGTGTTTGGGCAAGGAAGAGACTTTTATCTCAGAAACGTATACAACATTATCCTAGAAAGGCCCAGAGTAGAGAATGAGCTCTTATATGTCCGAGAACATCAATGATGCTGCAATATTACAGTTTACTTAAGGCTTTATGAGTAAAGGATATTATTTGATCTAAATACATGGATATGAATTTAAGAAAACAAGGCACTGAGAGGTGACATTATTTGTCTAATCAATAGAGTACTTCTGCCATCCATCCTACATACAGATGCCTGGAACAAGATGACAAACTCAGAAAATATTAGATATTTGAGTTACATGAACTCAGGTCGTCTGGCACTCAAATGACTTTGCACTATAATAAAATCTACCACTGAGTGAATGCCTACTCTATGCCAGATGCTATGGTATGTCCATCATCTCATATAAACCTCATACCTATAAAGTACCATTATCCCCATTTTACAGATGAAAAACAGAGGAACAGATTTAAGTTACCTGACTAGCTTGACACAAACAGCTAATAAGGAAGTAGCCAGATTTCAAGTTCAGGTAGTCTGATTGCAGAGCCCATGCCTGTGACCTAATTCTAATGCTGCACTGGACTTTATGACTGACAGCATGATTAAAGGCAGGAGACTTTACTGCCAGGTTCCCGGTACCTATTCTCACATGTCAAGCAATAACACACAACTCAAAAAAAAAAAATTAAAAAGCAGACATTTGGAACCCAGAGTATCCACTCATCACTATGAAGACAAAAGGCAAGAGTAGATGGTCATTTTAATGCACCAAATACCACTTTTTTGAGTAGTGACACTGCTTTTGTGGATTTTGCATGCCTATAGATTCTTTTGGGATAAATGTTGAAAATAATTCAACTTTAATAAAGAAGACCCTAATTCTGTTGTTTACATCTCTGTAAGACATACCAAGCTATTTATGGATTTTGGGAAAGAAAGCAAGAGCAAGGGAAAAATAAATGAAAAGGAACATATTCCAAATATAGATCACTGATGGTTGATTTTTAAGTCATGTGGCCCAAATAATGGCCACATGCTCCCAACTCTCCCCCCAGTGCTCCAATTGCTCCAGTGGCAACTTTTATGATAACGATGGGGTTTCCTGACTCAAAAATAGAAGAGTAATGTTCATCCTAAGATGGCCATGAGTTTCTAACCTAGGAAAATCCATCTTCCCTCTGTGAGATTCTCCCTCTCATTTTTTCATTCAGAGGAATCATTCTAGCAATGAATAGTGTAGAGATTCCATGAAACATAGAATTGCAAAATGGTCACAGAAAATGTGAGCGTGCGCGCACACACACACACACACACACTTCAGCCAGGGTTCCATCATATCTTGGCCTCAATGCCCCAAATGGTGCTATTTTCTCAAGGAATAGTCAAATATCAAGAGTCATGGCAACCCAAATGTCACAGAGACCCATGTGCCTACTCCAGCCATCTTAGTAGGCTGGGATCACTGATTTGGTCCCGGGAAAGCATTCTTCATGGCAGAGGAGGAAAGTGAGGAAAGAGTAAGGGATGGTACCTATTTCCTCTGGTCCCTATTTAAAAGGAGCTTACATGTGCTAAAGACAATATGGCAGTAGATATAAATTTTAATTGGGGCGCCTGGGTGGCTCAGTCGGTTAAGCAGCCGACTTTGGCTCAGGTCACAATTTCGCGGTCTGTGAGTTCGAGCCCCGCGTCGGGGTCTGTGCTGACAGCTCAGAGCCTGGAGCCTGTTTCAGATTCTGTGTCTCCCTCTCTCTGACCCTCCCCCGTTCATGCTTTGTCTCTCTCTGTCTCAAAAATAAATAAACGTTAAAAAAAATTAAAAAAAAAAATAAATAAATTTTAATTCAAATTATTTAGAATCACAGGAAATACTTTTAACAACACTGTTCAGCCATTCACAAAGCTGCAAACTCTTTCTGCAAAGACGTCTTTACAGAAGGTTGCTTTAGCACACTACAGGCATTGCTACAGACTTCCCTTCTGCCCTATAAAAGTGGCGCTTCTGTACCCCTCATAGGCAGATATGCTCCAGGTTCAGTGCCTGTATCTGCATTAAAAAGGACTTCCCTGGCAGTCTTTCTCCATCACTTGCTCCCTGTAAAGCCAGACCTTACCATATCTACAGGGCACTCACCCCCTTCCAGCCTGCCGAAAAAAAGCTGCAAGTTCCTCCAAGGCAGATCACCCAGCTCTGTCTCAGAAGGTCAGAGAACTGATATCTAAGGTCCAACTGTTCCTCTAAAACTTGCCAACTCTACTTGGCAGAAACCAGGCCATGGTCCCTACGGAGTGTTAAAAGGCTGTGTTAGTGACAGAATGGTGTTTTTGTCTCTTCTGCTCTGGAAACAAATACTCTGATGAAGCGAAGTGGCTCCATGCTTGATTTTCCATTTGGACAGGTGGTGTTTCTTTGAAACAGATGCTGTTTGTTGGCTGTCACTGCATGTCTGGGGTTGGGCAAGGGGCTGAATTATGTTTCTGAAGCCCTTAGGTTATAGATAAAGACCTGCTCATCCAATGCCAGTCACTAGGGAAAGGCAATTGGTAAATCAACTAATTATGATCTATTGGTCCCTTTTATTGCCAACTGAATGTATTTACTGGTCCCAAGTGAAGTCTCCTTTCTTTATTATGATGAACAATCCCTTCAGTTAGAGACAGTGTTCTCAAATCTGCTCAGTATGGGGGCATGGCCCATGTTTTACCAACCCAAGAAGGAAGCCACACCAGATTGGCCTGAGTTAAAATCTCAACAAATGATTCTCCTTCACAAGCCATTTACCAGGAATTTGATGGATTTGCTGAGTTATACCCTAATCAGGACGCTGGTCAAAATCTGGTCTTTAACTGTGACCGTGGTTACATGGAGTCTTTTCTGGTCTCTGCGCTCATGACATGTTTGTTTTCTGTCATGTGTCTTGTCCATGCCAGATGTATGGGCCAGGGGATGGGAGCTTCCTCCTACAGCTTAGTGGATGGTGGATGGGTACCCACAAGGGTCTGATATCCACTCCCTGTGCTTTCCATTCAGTTTCACAGATTCCTTTCTGAATATCTCCCCACAAAGCCCTCTGTACACACCTCAGGGGGAGCAGTGAGAGAGATGCAGTCCCAGCCCCTAAATGTTTTGTCACCAAGAAGAGCTCATGAGCCGAATTACACAGGGGCCTGCTGTTCTACCCAGTGCCATAAGAGTCAGCAACATACAAAAGGAGGAGAGTCAACATTTGAGTGGAAGGATTTATAAAGGTTTTGTGGCAGAGATAACATTCAACATAGGCCTGAAGAATTGTGATAGATGAGGAATGGGTAGAGGGCGCTCCAGATGAAGGGGACCAAATGAGCAGAGGTGAGAAAATGGAGGGGCTTGCTTTCAGGAAAAACAAAGGATCCACTTTAACTAAAGAAGGCATTAATAAGTAGAAGCAATTGGCTGAGGTCATACTGTGAAGGATTTCAGATGCCTCTGTATTTTTTATTCAATGTCAGGAGGGGCCATTAAAGGCCACTGATGTAGAGGGATCCTGGACCAAACAGGCTCCCAAAGATGATCCTGGCAGTGGTTTGCAATGTGAGTCACAGGGAGGAGGATCACCAGCAAAGAGACCATTTAGAAGGCTGTTGCAGTTATTCTGGTAGGGGAGGATGAATGTGGTTACAGATCATAATGGGATGGCGACAGATAGAAATGGTGGGCTCTATGTTCTTCACCAGACATCACCTCTACCTTAAGTCTTAGTAGTTTGGAAAAGAAGCCTGTTATGTGAGCTTTTTGAGACTTTTGTGCTCTTGCCTAAGGCCTGACCAGGTAGAAACTGATTCTGGCACAGACAGAAAGTGGGCAGATATGGGGTTGACCTCCCAAAAGACTTATTGGCATCTCCTCACTTTTACCTCAGGGGTGCCTAGAAGGTTCAGAAAGGCATTGCTGGGAGGGTTGCAGCAAGAACGGTGGAGGCTCCCAATCACCTTTCTCTTTCCCTATTGCACTGACTGTATCTTGCCTGTATTTGGTGTTTTTTTTTTTTTTAATCAGACATAAGTTTAAGATTGCTCATCAACATTTTAGTCACACTGGTATTCTGACTGAATACATTTTTCTCCCTCACACAACCCTATTCTGGGAAGTATCTACTAAGAACTGTCTGTCTCCATTGGCATATGGCTGAAGGAGGGAGGTGAAGGCCATGACTCAGGAAGAGATAACATAAGGTTTTGTGGGAAGCGTTCCCACTTCCAGGGATTGAGGGTCGTTTAGTTGCCCACCTCCATACTAGGACCTCGTGACATGAATGACATCTTCAAGTTAGTTCGGTGGGCCTTTCTTGAACAAATTTTTTTTTTTTTTTTTTTTTTGCCTAGTGCTGATCTGAGTGCTACAGAGACCATAAGAGAGTTCTCTTTTAGAGAATCACAGTGACCCAGAATGTAATTGGGAAACAAATAAGCAAGTGCTGTTTTGTGTGGTGCTAAACCTATTGTTCTAAAGAACCATTCCCCAACTGCAGTACGTGTCAAATTATCTTGGGAAGCTGGTTAAAAATGCTCCTTTCTAGATTCTCGTTCCTGCAATTTCTGATTCCGCAGATCCAGGGTGGGACCCAGAAATGTGCAATTTTAACAAGTCCCGGGGCAACTCTGTTATAGGCAGACAGCAGTCCATTTTGAGAAACAGGGCTCGAGGTCAGAGAAGAGAGATGGACAAGGTCTGAGAAGGCAGCGGCTTAGAAAGAGAAGGAAGGTTAATACGATGGGAGCATGACAGGGAAACTACATTGAATGGTGTCCAAACCATGATCCTTGGAGTCAAGCAACCTTCATTCAGGTTCAAGGGCCATTACTTCACCAGCAGGTTGACCTCACTTGGTAAGTCATTATAACTTTATGAGCCTCTGTTTTCTTTTCTGTAAAATTGGAGTAATAACAATTCATTGCCGTTGCTCTGAGTTTTGATGAAATAGCACGAAGTGCTTGTCACAGAGGGTACTCATTAATGTTAATTCTCCACCCCTCTCCTCTTCCCATTAGACTTACCAAAAAGTCATTTGTGAACCAGATAACATGTTTCCCTTCTCTGTGAAACGCACTGTGTTCATCAGAAATGCACGTGAACATCAGCCTCACCCCCCAGCACCGGCTGCATTAGAAATGTCTCTGAGAACAATTTGTGGTCCTCCCCCACAGAGAACACACTAAAAAAATAAAACCCTGATATTTTTTTTTCTCCCTCCCTCCCACCCTCCTCCCATAGTATAGTACTGTTCAGGGCCTGCCGCTGAGAATAAATACAGTATGTCCCAGGGCAATGACAGGCCTTTTCAATTGGTCCTTGTCTCCTGATGGGTAGCCAGGGATGCTTGTTGTCATGGTAACCCCATGAACTCTGTGACCCAGGTCGGGCCTGATCAGAGACAAAGCTCTCTGAGCAGAGAGGCTGGATTTGCCTGCATCCTCAGAAGAGCCGGAGAGAGAGGGAGAGAGGGAGGGAATGGGGGATAAAAAGGGAGAGAGAGAAAAAAGGATGGTGGGACAAAGAGAAGGAGAGAGACAGAAAGTGTGTGTGTGTGTGTGTGTGTGTGTGTGTGTGTGCGTGAGAGAGAGAGAGAGAGAGAGAGAGAAGAGACTGGAGGTCTGCCAAAGGAGTGCTGCATCAATACAGAAGCTTCTCAGGTCAGGACACGTGGGATGGGTTGTAGAGCAAACCGAGAAATCCTCCTAGGAGACTTACAAGGCAGCCCAGTGCAAAGGTCCAGGCAGTGGGGTGATGAGGGCTTGATTTAGCATTTTAGTGGTGATGATGAGACCTATTGTTAACATTTATTGAGCCCTGACTCATCCCCAGAGCTTCTATGAAATATTTGATGTGCATTAGTTTATGTAATCCTCACAACCCTGTGAAGGTAGTATTGTTTTCACCTTGATCGTATAGTTCGGGAAACTGAGGCACAGAGAGGTTATGGAACCTGCCCAGGATTACCTGGTGGGGAAATTGGAGAGCTGGATTTTCAAGCCAGGCAACCTGATTTTGGGACCTCTTCTTAGCCACTGGGCAAAAAAAAAAAAAATGGATCTAAGGACAGAAACTGTGAGGAAGACATGATGATTCAGAGGATAAAGATCAGGTACTGCCCCTCCCCCAACTCACACATGTACAATTGCATTTAGTCCTGCAAGTCAGAAAGCCATGGTCCTGCAAAGGGAAGTGGCTCACTGTAGCCCTGAGTTCCCCAGGGAGCCCTTTCCTCCCTTTTGCATTAGGAGGCCACACATATCCGTCTGTCCCCAGGATGGGGCCGTAGCACCAGGTGATGCCAATGCCCCACATGTAAAAATGGAAGAAGACACATCCAGTGTAAGCTAAGGTTCCCCACTGACCCATGACAGATTGCACCTAACACACCTCCAAAGATTTTCACGCCTCTCAAAAAACGCTGTAGTGCTTTGGACTCCTTTCACCAAAGAAGAGCTAACCATTTTAGATTGACTATACTATCAGCACAAAGAGGGAGGAAACTTCATTCCTTCCCCACCTACTGTGTGCTGGGCAATGGCTATGCATTCAGTGCCCTAGGCACTGTTCGGGCATGAACCCTCCTCTTGCCTTTTGATTTAGGCATTATCATTTCCTTTTCACGAGTTAGGAAGCTAAGATTCAGAGAGGTGACATTCTGCCCAGGTTCTCACCGTGATCTGTGGGATGCAGCTGAAGCATAAACCCTGACTCCTGAACCGTCCTTCCTTCCACATTCCCACCTCGGTGCTAATGAAGACACCCCTCACTGCCTTTGCCACCTTTTAAGGTTGCATCCTTAAAACATGAGGGGAAATGAGACACCAGGTGGCCTCCACAGCCAGAGCACTCCCTCCTGAAGCACCAGGCTGGGATGGAGATCCGTGGTGCAGGTGTATTCTGAAGGACTGTGTTAAAACCACAAAGGCAAATGCACACTTACTCCTGTTACGGCTCTATTCTTACCATGCCTGCTTGAGAAGCTTGTAAATGGCAGAGCGACACAGAGTAAGAGAAAGAGGAGGAAGGCAGACAGAGTGAGGTGGCAAGGATGGATCTGGGGAGATGAATGACCCGGGAAATGAATGGCCTTTACCACAGCAAGAACAGCGACCCAGCACGGGCTGTGATTTGCCTGCTGAAGCACTACCTTCTCCCGCTGGTATACAAATTGTATGTTGCTTTCTTTTAAGAGGCTGTTGCTGTCAAAAATAGCATCTTTTTTTCCCCCCTCTCTCTCCCTCTCATCAGCAACTTTCTTTCAGACTTGCCAGTGTTCTTTTCCAAGAAGGCAGCTGCTATTATGCAAAGGCAGAGCAAGGGGGAGAAGGTCTGGGTACCTGTCCCAGTCCTGCCACTCAGGGTTTGTGGGTGTGGGAAGAGAATGTGCTTTGGTGTTGATCAGACTCTCGTTCAGACCCAGCCTCCCACATTTACAACCTGTCAGATCTTAGATATGTAGCAAACAGCCGTACGGACCATCAGATGATTGTTAGGGCCTTAAAGTCAGGGCTGAGGACAAATCCCAGGTCTGCCAGCTAATGACCAGAGTTGCTCAGACAAGTTACTTCACCTTTCTCAGTTTCCCCAAGTACAACAACTGGAGGTAACACTAGCATTCACATTGGTGGTTGTTAAATAATTAAATTAGATAATATAAGGTGCTTAGCACAGTGCCTGGCACATATTCAAGTGACTAAGAAATGTTAACTATCATTACTTAATCTCTCAGAGTCTTAGATTTTTCATCTTCCAAAGTAGGAACTATAAGTAGGAACTATAAGCTTTACATGGTGCATAAGGAATTCTTGACCATTAATCCCCTTTCCTCCCCCACTTCTCCTTTCCCTTCTGCTTCCCCTCAACACTCACAGTCTATTCTGTTGGTTTGGGGATCTGATCCAAACAAGTGGTGATTGCCTTCTCTGGGCCAGACCACTCTCAGCTTCTTTACATCATAATGCGTGAAATTTCAGCATACCAAGAGACAGAAATATCTGAATGGACAGTTTTATTCTCTTTTTCGCTCAGTGCCCCCCAAAGGTCAGCTAATAGCCACCTTGCTTCCATCCATATGCCTAAAAGTAGAAAAGTCCCACGCAAATCCTGATTTCTTAGGGCAAGCAGAAAGGAAGGGGAAGGGATGGCCCTGAGTTGAACCCCTGCACAGAAACTCTGGGTCATCTGTTTCAGTAACTTTTATGAATCACCCCATGTGCTGAGATCATGGGCTTGGTAATCACATCTAAGCAGCCTTTGCCTCAGGGAGGAAAGGGGCAAATCCCAGGTGAATCCCTAAGCAGAGTTGACTTGATATCCTAAGGAGCCGGAGGTAGGGAGTCAGGGGAGTCTCCAAACAAAAGAAAAAGTCAGGCAGGCATATTTGCATAGATTATTCATGCCTCCTCAGCACACACATCTAGCAGGAAAAGAACATAATGACCTCTTAATCATATTCTCTATTCTGAGAGGAATTAAATTTATTCCTCTGGAGGAATGTTAAGACAAAAAAATCCATAGCACTATTCAAGCCCAGGCTACTTGTGGCCTACAAACACCACAACTTGTCCCCACTCTGGTGTCTTTTCTCTTATTGCTTCCTTCTTTCTACCTATATTTCAAAGTACGGTCCAGTGAAGCAAGGGGCAACTGTCCCACAGAACCTAGTAGAAAATTTAGCACGTAGAAAACTCCTATTGATTGTCCCACTGACTGATTCCTACCTGGCCAACTTCCATATGGTGACTTTCTGAGTATGTCATAAAATCAGTTGATGTGTCTGGTCTTGTGTAGATTCATGAGAACCAGGAAATACTAGTTCTACTGTATAACTATATAACATAAATTAAACCAACTCTTTTTTTTAAGTGTTTATTTATCTTTGAGAGAGAGAGAGAGAGAGAGAGAGAGAGAGAGAGAGAGCATGAGCAGGAGAGGGGCAGAGAGAGAGGGAGGCACAGAATATGCAACAGGTTCCAGGCTCTGAGCTCTGTCAGCACAGAGCCTGACACAGGGCTCAAACCCATGAACCGCAATATCATGACCTGAGCCGAAGTCAGACACTTAACCGACTGAGCCACCCAGGTGCCCCAAACCAACCAACCTAACTCATGAGTCTCTTTGGCCATTACTAATGCACATCCTAAAGGCAGCAGATGAAAGCACAGGACTATGATCACACAATTTAATTTTATCAATATTCCTGGCATAGGATTTTTCAAAGCACTAAAGTAAGTGCTCTTAAGGAAAACAAGATGATTATGACATTGGGACCCCTAAGACTGACTATCTAATGCAGGGGCTGCAACAAAAATGCCCCCAAGGGCCAGGTGAAGAAAATGAGTAAAATGGATTTGCATTAAACTCTTACTTGTTTTCCTTATTTTTAATAGACCCATGAGTACAGTCACCCTTTCTCTATTCTAACAAAATAACAGTGCAAACACTCTGACAAATAATAATTATGGTTAACATTTTTTGAGCACTTGCTATATATGGCAAGCACTCTCTAAGTCCTTAGATGCATTCCCTAATTCACGTAATCCTCATAAGAACCCAACAAAGTAGGTACTGTTAAGAATCTCATTTTTAAGATAATAAATCAGTGGCATAGTGAGGTTAAGTAAATTATCAAAAGTCACACAGCTAGTGAGTGGCATAGCCTGAATTTGAACGCAGGCAGTCCAGCTTCAGAGTCTGTTCTTTTATCCACCACATTATCCTATAAGTGACAGTCTCTGAGTGATCAGAGAAAATGATGGGGACTTGGTGAACAAAAGAATATATGCCTATGTAGAGGGAAAAGGCTCCACTCCATTCTGATTTAATATATTGCTGTGTCAGAACGTTGCCAGATCTGGTTTTTCAAAGAAACTGGAAATCTCAATTTTTGCATGCACTGTTCAAACGTTGAGTGTTGGTCACAGTTAAGAGAGGAATAGAGAAGACACAGGCTAGTACCAACTAATAGTAATACAAAAAAGAGAGGAAATCCCATGAAGATGATAGATTATCAATAGATCAGTAGATGGATGAACAAGGCACAGTGGGAAAACCATGCAGGGAGGGATTAATGTCTTACCCTTCAGGTGGGAGTCTGGGGAGGCACCCAAGAGGACGTAGCAGTCCCCAGACAGGGCCCCAAACCAGTGGGGAGAATATATACGAGCAAGACGGGGAGAAAGATATTTCAGGTAAAAGACCCAGCAAGCATACAGTACAAGAGTGAAGGGGAGAGTAATTCATGCATTCTTTTTCTATCTTTCTATTGCTGTTTGCAGCAGGGAATCATTCCCTCAAATGAAATCGCTCATGGAATCCCATTATAAAAGACAAATGGGAGGGGGAAGCTGCTGAAAGAACAGAGGAGGGGCTGGAGGTGGTAGTGGAAAGGGGGAGGAGGAAGAGAGCTAGAGACAAGTTTGGGCCCAGGGTGGGAGACCTGGGAGATCAGCGTTCCTCTCTCCCTCGGGAGCCATTCTCTGTCACTGGAGGAGACCATTCTCCAACATGATGACCCTGTGTATTTTAAAGTCCACAAGAAAATAATGGTCCTGCTGGCCTGCTCAGCATTCTGTTCACATTGATGTTTGTCTTTTGGTGGCCAGTCCTTAGAATAGGCCCAGCTTTCCTTCCTTTCATTGAACCAGAGGTGGCTGAGATGAGACCAGTGGGCTGGCTCTTGCCCGGAATGGTGTTTTCAACCCCCTCTGTTAATTGTAGGGAGGCTTTCATTCATTCCCTCCATTATCTTTTGTCAAGCATCTGAAGTGTCTGATACAGACCCTGTGGCGGGGCTGCTGGCAAATGGTTCTGTGTTACAGGGCCGGATGTGGTTTACTATGAGCTGCAAGTGCACTGCTTCTCACAATGTGGGGCAGGCTGGGGATCAAGCATGCCTCCAGAAATACCTTCTGTCCATAGCACCCCTGCTGGAGGGGCCAGACTTCCGGTCCCCATCCAGGTCTCTGTACTGTACCAGGTGATGCTAGCCAAAGGACCCCAAAGAAAGTTACAGGGCCTGGAGCGCCTGGGTGGCTCAGTCGGTTAAGCATCCAACTTCAGCTCAGGTCATGATCTCACAGTTCATGAGTTTGAGCCCTGCGTCGGGCTCTGTGCTGACAGCTCAGAGCCTGGAGCCTGCTTCAGATTCTGTGTCTCCTTTCTCTCTCTCTCTCTCTCTCTCTCTCTCTCTCTCTCTCTCTCTGTGTGTGTGTGTGTGTGTGTGTGTGCTTCTCCCCTGCTTGTGCCCCCTCTCTTTCAAAAGTGAATAAATAAACTTAAAAAAAAAGAGCTACAGGGTCAGAAATAGATATCACACATGTAAAACTAGTATGCAGCTTCTGGGGGGTTGGGTAATACAACATACATTGTTGTGATACAACTATATTTCAGAAATGTAAAACTCCTTCATTCAAAAAAAAATTCATCAAAAAGCTTTTGTTAGCTATTGTGCTGGGTTCCATTAAAGAACTCCTCTGATTGGAGGAGCCAGCCAATGGATAATAGCGTGATGAGCTTACTATTCTAGGGTATGCAAGTACAGTGGGACAGAAAGGAAGGCCTGATGCGTTCTGCCTGGGCCTTGCAGGAGGATTTGCAGAGAACAACATATGTCAGAGGCTTATATGATGAATGGGTTCTACACAGTGGCCAAGTGTACCAGGTAGAGCATGTGCCAACACAAAGAGGTGTGGCTTTTGTGGCACTTCCAATCCAGCCACTTGTCCACAAGTAACCCCAAAGCACTTTAACATCTGCCATCTCATTTGCTCCTCACAATACAGACAGCTGGAGCCAGAGCTTGTAATTATTCCCATCTTACTGGGAAAACTGAGGTATACTTGCAGTAACCAAATATCCTGGTTTGCCCAAGATTGAGAGGGTTCCCAGGATGGGGAACTTTTGGTGCTAAAACCAGGAAAATTCCAAGCAAACTGGGACAAGTTGGTCACCAGAGGCACAGTTACAGGTCTTTCCACATATCTTGACCAGAGATTAGTGAGGTACTCAAACCAGACTCAGATTCTTTTCTCCACCTCAGATGGAGAAATAGAGTGCTCTACATATGGTTATTTTTTTTTAAACCAATTCCTTTGTGTTATTTTGTACAGTCAGAAACCAAAGGCAAAACATCTGTCTCTAGCTGACTCAATGGCTGACCAACATTCCTTTCTCATGAGATCCCAGGACTGTCTGTTCCTTGAGTATACTCCAAGGGGAAAACCACCTGTGGTGGTCTCAGGTGAAGGGAACTTTGACCTTACCTGTATTCCCTTACAATACCTGGGGATGTCTGCATTTTAATTGAGGCTCCTGACAACCCCACTAGCTATTTCCATCTGCTTGATCACTGTTTAACCTCCCCCACATTACCTACCACTCCAAGCTACTGGGCCAGCAGAATCCCATGTGCTGTTAGCTTTCTGCCCTGTCAGTGATGATGTTTACCCTAGATGGTCCAAACCGACAGTGTCATAATCTGTACTATAAAGACAGAAGGGGTCTTTGAAATTATTATCTAAAAGGTAGGTGATTAAGAGGTGCTGTCTAGGATCCAGGTCCACAAACACCCAGGCCTGTCCTAGACCCAACTACTCTTCCCCTTAAGAAGCCAGGCCAAACATGCTTTGGTTCTTGCTGAGGCTGTGGCTCCCACTCCAAGCAAAATGACCCTGGTTTGGCCTCAGCACAGGAGCAGAAACATCCAACCAAAGAAGGCCCTCAGCAGAAGTGGTTTACTCGTCTCTTGAAGACTATATAGGAGAGGCTCCTGCAGGGCTCAGAGAGAGGTATAAGGGGAGAAAGGAAGTGGCTGGACCTCTTTCACAGAGGGAGCACCCTGGTCCTCAGAACCCTCAAGTCCCATGAAAGGAAGAGTTGGAATGTCCATGCTCACTTGTACACCTGACCTTTAATTGAGTCCAAGGAAATTCTCTCCCTCCATGGTCCCTCCAATGCCTTTAAACCTCACTCATCAATAGCTGTCCTTCCCCTTCTTGAGGAATGATGCAGAGATCCTCGAAGTCTTTTCCCCCAGAAGTCCAGTGGATCCTAGACTAAAGGCGTCATGGACCAGTACGGCACCAAAAAAGAAAATGGTGGTAGGGACACATGACAATGTTTTTTCTTGCCAAGGAATCCTGGTATCTTAAAAGAAACAAAACAGGGGCTCCTGGGTGGCTCAGTCGGTTAAGCATCCGACTTCAGTTCAGGTCATGATCTCACAGTTCATGGGTTTGAGCCCCACGTCGGGCTCTGAGCTGACAGCTCAGAGCCTGGAGCCTGCTTGGGATTCTGTGTCTCCCTCTTTCTGCCTCTCCCCTGCTCATGCTCTGTCTCTCCTTCTCTCTCGAAAACAAATAAACATTAAAAAAAAAAAACAAAAAATGACCATTTCTCATCAACATAATATAAAAAGAAAAGAAATGTGTTAACACTAAAAAAGAAGGAAATTTCACATGAAGGACTGTCCTTTAAATGGAAAATTTTAGGGGTGCCTGGGTGGCTCAGTCGGTTGGGCAGCCGACTTCGGCTCAGGTCATGATCTCGCGAACTCCATGAGTTCGAGCCCTGCATCAGGCTCTGTGCTGACAGCTCAGAGCCTGAAGCCTGTTTCAGATTCTGTGTCTCCTTCTCTCTGACCCTCCCCTGTTCATGCTCTGTCTCTCCCTGTCTCAAAAATAAATAAAACGTTAAAAAAAATAAAAAATAAATAAATGGAAAATTTTAGCTTTCTGAAAACTCACTCTACAACCTTATCATTCCTTATTTTCCCATTGGGAAGTGAAAACTTCATCACAAATTGGCCTGGATCTTTGAACCAGCATTATGGAACCATGGATTGAATCCTTTTTATCCAGCATATGAATTCCCTCCATGCTTTTCCTGACCAACAGTTGTCCCATCAACGATGTCCCACCAAAGTGCCACTTTGCAAATAAATTCCCTGAGAGCTGTAACAGCTCCAAAGTTTACCATCTCATTGAGCAGCATTCTGTGTCCCTGTGGCTTCATCTCTCTGATCTAATTCTGTCCTTCAGCATCTCAAATAAATCTAATTCCTCTTCCATTGGCAACCAGTCTCCAAGTTTCCAGGTGAGCCCTGTTTACTTTGCTGGATCCCTGGATTCGGGGTTAAAACTTTCGACGTTGTCTGTTCCTCTCATATGAGTCAGTATATTGGTTAATAATTGATACATATTCACTTAGGACTGCCTGGCAGTGTAGAGGGGCTGCTGGTCTGAGTCCTCTCCCTGCTTAAACACTTTACCTTCCCTGTCTCCCTTGCCTGCGGTGAAGACTTGACTTCTTGGCAGAGCATTCCAGGATGCTTGGGATTTGGACCCAGTCAGCTGTTATAGCCTAACCTCCCAGAAGCCCCCCTTGTGACCACATTCCCCAGACCTCTGCTTTCTAGTGCTCCTTCCTGATTTCACTCTTCCCTTTTCACAGAGCATGCCTGGAAGGTTTTCGAACTCCCACTCACTATCAGAATTAAACTCTTCCCTTTTCTGGTGCTTCCATAATTCTTTATTTTAAAATCGGATACGGTTTTCCATGAACTATTGGGAAGTGTTTCTGCCTCCCACATGAGACTGTACATTCCTTGAAGGTTGAGGTTTATAACTTGCTCAGTTTTTTATTCCTACTAAGTACCTAGTACTCTACTTAACACTTAATTGGCCCTGATAAATATTTGGTGGGTTGACTTGAAGACATCTACTCTTTCCACCAAAGCCTTTATAATCAAGTTAAAGGCTAAGGCTAATACACATAAAACAGTGGTAGGCAGGGCAATGAATTGACTGCTGGGTTCCAGGGAAGTTCAAAGGAAAGGTCAATGAGAAATCAAGCGTTCATGGAAAAATTCAAGGAAAACATGGGAGCAATGCAGGGCAAGTGGTGTTAGGAGAGAAGTGAAGGAGAACAGCAAGTTGCAAGCACAGACAAGCAGGAAGAAACACAGTGTTTGAAGGGGGACAGGATGTCTGGCAGCCTAGTGTGATTAGAACTGAAGCTTCCTTTGAGGGAGGAGAGGCACAGCATATCGCTGCAGGCTGGGTATAAACTCCAAGGGCTGTTTCATCCAATACTCCTCAGATGCTCAAATTCAAGGTTTTGAGAGAGAGAGACGGTTGCTTTAAAACTGAAGCCCAGAATTCAGTCCTTAGCCTTTCCTAAGGTGAAGCCCAATTAAAACCATCTGAAATCTCTCCCTGGACTGTTTTTTCCCCCCAAACTTCAATTTCCTTGCACGTATATGATAAGCAAACTTCTCCACAGTGGCAAGTCTGAATACATAGGATTTTAATGAGTATAAGGTCATCCTGGAGACTACCTTTCTAGGGTTCCAACTCCTCCCTTCTCAAGACTTCCAAAGATAATTCCTTGATTCAGATACTCCCCTAGACCCATAGGCTCCTGTGGCTGAAAATCAGGGGTCAGGTAGTTGACGGTTTACCAGAACTAGCCAGCATAGCCCCAGGTTATTGTCCATCTAGCAGTATCAGCTTTACCTTCTTAAAAAAAAAAAAAAAAGAAAGAAAGTTCTTTGGCCTCTTCCTTACAGTCAGCTTGTAAATTAGCATCTTATGAAATGGCCTATCATGAGGTTTTGTTCATTTGCTGCCTTTGCTCTGCTGTGGGCTTGGAGAGTGGAGATTCTTGGATGTTACAACTGTGTGCAAAGCAAAAGTTTTGAAAAGGTCTGATAGAGTTGGGGGGAGAGAGACCTAGATAATCTTTCTCAGGCTTGTTAATGCATATAATACCTCATGTGGGGCAAGCTGGAAAGCACAGTGGTTACATGCACAGACTTCATCCATGCAGAATGGAGTTAGAACCTTAGGCAATTTATGTATTTGTCTGTGGAATGTAAATAGTAATAATATGCGCACCAAATAGGGATGTGAGGATTAAAAGAAATAAAGCATGTAAAGTACTAAGTACAATCCGTGGCCTATAATAAGCTCTCCAAAAAATAAATAAATGTTAACTACAATTATCATCCTATGATCCTGTGCATTTTCTTTGCACACTTTCTGGGCTCTTTCTGTTATGTTCCAGATAGAGGAGTTTACCAAATAGCTGAATTAGAGGCACATAAGGTTATTTTGCACTTAGATTTCATCCATTCATTCATTCATTCACCAATAAATAAATAAATAAATAAAAAGGTATTTCTCACTTTTACACTGTATAGAACATCTTGTACTAAATATTGTGGGGAGGAGTTTAAAAACACAGGAACCATCATCTCTGCTCCAGGGAACTGACAGTCTATTTGAGGAGACCCATCCAATACACCAATTAGCTAGAAGATTACAGCATAAGGGACCAGAGTTAAAGTCCAGAGAATCACCCAGAAAGGGACATTCAGTGTTGAAATTTAATTAAATGCTTTTTCAGGAGTCCCTTTTTCAAACCAATTGTGAGATCATAAGCCCACCAAAAAAGGACATAAATTTTCCCCATATTTCCCATTGTGGAACTTGTGCCATGAGGAGGGTCCACTTTCTCTAAACACTTCTTCCCACTGTTGACCCCAAACTGGATTTTGTGCCTGAAGAGAACAAACAGGGGAGAGCTTATTTCTGAAGACAGAAAAGTGGTCTGATAGCTCACAGCAAAAATGAGAATTAAGAATTTGGTAACCCTGACATTTGTTCTCTGTTTCAGTTACTCCCTGTACTCCTGCCTCCCCTACGTTGAGTTTTTCTACCTACATTATTTTTAAATACAAAGATAGAAAAAAAAGGGGGGAGGGGTCAAGAAATCTAGGCAGTGGCTGTTCTATCCCTGTGTTGAACATCCCTAAGGAAAAATCCCAAAGCCAATCATTGCCCTTTGTGTGTTTGGTCAAGACTAGAGTGTCTTCTGTTTTGTTTGTTTGTTTTTAGACAGAGAAAAAGAGAGAAAGGGTGTGTTTCAGGGTTCTTTTAATGGAAATTGTTTTCCCAGCTTGAAAATTGCTACATTTAAACTCACAATGTGGGGTAAGTGAAATCATAAATATGAACTCCTTTTCAGGCAGCAAACAGCAAGCATTTGGAGTCTTTCTCCTTTGCCTTTGGGGATCCATATGCCACAGTCTAGTTAGCTGCCCAGCGACTGACAAACATAAATAAAAGGTAATAGTTGTAGTAAACAGAGTTCCTGTGAGTCAAGAAGTGTTTTCCAGGGAGGGATCAACATGCTTCTTATCACACTAGAGTCACCAAATAGCCAAAGTTTAGCTCTTATAAAAACAAACAAATAACACAGGCAATAAAAATAAAAATGTCTGTCTTGTCCACTGTCTACACCCAACAGTGGTGTAGAACTGGTATCTGAAAGCTCATAATAGGAAAAGAATTGGGCAAGAGGCTGTGGGAAGAGAGCTGGATTTAATAGCCCATCTGCCTTCCTATCAAATGCCCCTTGCCACCTACTATGGACATAGCTCCTCTGAACCCCTCCCTTTCATCCTATTTGGGCACCCATCTTAGTTAAATAAAAATTGAGCCTTAAGGTGGCACCATCAACAGAGAAATCCTCAAGAAGTAGCAAAATGGGAGGTGGGACAAATTATGTCCTGAAAGATGTCCACCTCCTTCTCTAAAGAACTAGATTAGGCACTAAAGGATAGGGAGGCAAACCCAGTCAACCAAATTATTCCAGTCACCAACTAATGCACCTGTGGGTCCAGC